>NC_072482.1:39780869-40414278 GCF_027574615.1 Eptesicus fuscus
TGAAAGTAGCCATAGACAGTAAGTAAACTAATGAATGTGGCTGTGTTTCAATACATTATTTTTTATGAACACTAACATTTGAATTTCAAATGGTTTTCATGTGTCATGAAATACTATTCTTGTTCTAAGTTTCTAAAAATGTAAAATCTATTCTTTGCCTGTCAGCCATATAAAAACAGGTAGCAAGCCAACTTTATACCAGAGGCTGTAGTATGCTGACTCTTGCCCCAGATCATCTAAAGCATCAAATGGTTGCTAAAGTATCACAGCTGTATAAGTCAGCAGAAAGGAGGAAGAGATGAGGAAATGGGGGCAAAGTTCATGTTTGGGCTGGATTTTAAGAAAGGCTGTCAAAAACTGTCACATGACATTTTCACCTACATTTCATTGGTCAAATTTAGTCACATGATTCAACCTAACTGCAAGGGAGGCTGGGTTAAGTAGACTTTAAATTGGGTTCTTTGTGGAAGAAGAGGAAAAGAAACACTGTAGGCCTGTGGTCGGCAAACTGCAGCTCGTGAGCCACATGCGACTCTTTGGCCCCTTGAGTGTGGCTCTTCCACAAAATACCACAGCCTGGGCGAGTCTATTTTGAAGAAGTGGCGTTAGAAGAAGTTTAAGTTTAAAAAATTTGGCTCTCAAAAGAAATTTCAATCGTTGTACTGTTGATATTTGGCCTTGTTGAATAATGAGTTTGCCGACCAGTGCTGTAGGACAACCAGTGGGCTCTGGCATTTAAAGTACAGAGTTTTAAAGATAAAGAGGCAGGAGAACTGAGCTCACTGATTATATGATCAGACATGATTGCTGTGTCACTACATCCTATTTTTTAAATCTTAGAGAAATGTCTACTTTGAAAACAATTTGGGAAAGGAAAAAAAGATATGAATTTTCCTTTTAAATGGGAACATTTTAATTAAAGGGAAATTATGAAAATTCATTTGATCCAAAGTTTTTTTCTCTCCTTATGACTCTGTGCCTAAACTCTCTACTCTGTGTTTGGAAATAAACTGAATTTTTCAAGCAGTGGGAAAATACCTTTAATTAGAAAACTTATTAGTCATGTTTTGTAACTATCTACAATTAGCTAAGCTATTTTCTCAGACCTGACTCCCATTTAAGTTTGTCTGGTTGTTGAAGTTGGTGAAACGTGTGTGAGATAAATGTGGCTAGTCATAAAACATGGCTCATGTAGGAAATAGTAATTGTTCATAAAGTGTACCTCTCATCAGTCACTTCAAATATAACTAAAGTATAAATGAAATTATGTGAGTTAAAAACAAACAAGTAAAGCAATTTATCAATCTTATCTCTCCTAGACTAAGGTTTGTCATTTTAAAACCCTAAAAACACTTCAGTCTAATTTTGTGACGGGAACTGTAGCAGAAGTATTTGGTACTTCCTGCTCCATCCTCTCAGCCCTGGTGGGCAGATGTGTACACAGGGAGTGTCCTGCCTCAAGGTTCTTCCATGAGTTATCCCACTCTTCAGCTTCAGGATTTTCTCCAGATAAAGCTATTGTCCTTAGTTGCATACAGGTGCAGCCCATAGTTCAAGGGTGTTGGTAATCCTTGGGCAAAACTTCAAATAACAGGGAACTGGAACCAGTGGGTAAGTTTTCATACTCCTACATTTTCGATGAAAAAAAATTTTTTTTTTCTGTACCCATCTGAGAAGCCCTGGCAAAGCTGGATTTCTGCTGCTAACAGTGACCCTGATCCTCCCTCACTTTTGCTTCCTGGTATTATTTCCCAGAAAAACTATCTGCATTTTAATTTTTGTCTCAGATTTTGCTTTCAAGCCCAAACTAAGCCTAGTAACTCAGTCTATTATGTGTCTGTTACAGTGACTTATTAAAAGTGTTTCTCATGGTTTTTGAACCTAAAAGAAAATGATAAATGTATTTCTTTCAAAATAAGTATCCATTGGTGTAGTTTATGTAGTTGTTCTCAGACTTTTTAGCAATCATGAGAATCCATTGGAGGGCTGTTAGAATACAAATTGCTGAGACCCATTCCCAGAATTTGATTCAGAAGTTTGGAGGTAAGGCCTAAGAATGTGCATTTCTAACCAGTTTCAAGTGATATTTATTATGTTAGTCCAGAGAGCACACTCTGAGAACCACTGCATTAATGTGCTTTAATTAATGTTCAAGCAATACCTTGAATGAGAATGAATGATGGTTTACTCTGTTCAGGCTGTTGTCAAAAAGCACTATGGACTGAGTGGCTTATAAACTGGAGGCTGGAAGTCCAAGATCAGTAGCAGCGTGGTTGGTGAGGGTCCTCTTCTAGGTTGCATATTTCTCATTGTATCCTCACATGGTGGAAGGGACTAGGGAGCCCTATGGGATCTCTTCTTATAAGGACACTAATCTCATTCATGAGGGCTCTACCCTCATGACCTAATCACCTCCCCAAAGCCCCACTTGCTAACATTATCACATTGGGTATTAGGACTTCAACATGCAAATTCTGTGAGAACACAGCATTCAGACCATAGCAAATAAGAATGAGATGAAATACCTCACAACATCTTGGGTCCAGGTCCAGAAGAAACTCTTAGGAGAGAGTGATCTAAGGAGAATGGTAAAGAAAAAGCGCAGTATAGTGTATACTAATTTCAGGACAGAAATTCAAGAATTAGGAAATCAATATAAGCCTGAGCAGGTAGGTCAATGACCAAATAACAGCCATGTGTGGAAACTCTCATGGAGCCAGATGGCATCAAGGAAACACAGATACAGGGTTGTGTTTCTACCCATAAAAGATCAGAGATATCAGAAGCCAAGATCAGGAGAGCCATTGGCTGACACTGCAGGAGTGAAGAACACGATGTGTCCTTGTCTATGTGAACACTTGGACCCCAAAATTCAATGAGAGTGATGTGAGGGACCTAGACCAGCACTACAATATTCAGATGTGGCTGTAAGGAAATTATGTCTGGGCTTCTCTTAAGTTCATTCTTTCGTCTCTCCTTCTCTTCCTCTTCCTCTCTTTCTTTTTTCCTTACTTCCAAGAAACACTTGACATACTACTTGCTACTTGAGCCTCCTATGGAAAAATAATAATTTGACCTGAACCTCATGTGTATACTTCCTCATGTATCCCAGCAGTCAGCATTCATTCATGTACTTGTCCATACATTGATATTTACTGTGTCCACCTATGAAATTGTCCTATTGAATGTTAGAAATGCATATTCCTACAGTTGAAGTGAGACCAAGTCTCTTGGGAGATTATGTTACCTGCCCAGGTTATAGCAAAATCTTCATCAAGACCTTTCCCTTATATTGCTTTCATATGCCATCTTTTTCAAGTAAGGCTCAATTGCATTGAAATAATTGCTTGTGTGTACTTTCCATTTCAAATTGAGAAATGAGAATTGAACCAATTAATAAGTGTTAAAATATAGTTAAATTATAGACTGTTCTGTCTCAGACAGTTGTGGTTTTGAACCTTGAGCCTGCTATTTACTATGACATTGGGATGGAACTGTACACCTCGAGTCCCATTTTTCTTTTCCATAGAAACAGGGCACAGGCATCTCCTACATGGCTGTTTTCAGAATAAAATGAGGTGATGCATATAAAGTGTTTAGCAGAGCACCTTACTCACGATACAGAACAATTAGGTAAATGTCACTTAAACAATGGAGCTTTACATCATCTCACTTAAGAGTCCAGAACTGGGAGTCCCAGGCTCCTTCAATCCTTACTCTTTGCTGGGCTCTGTTTTGCCTTTGATCCTAAGCATGTTTTTTATGATTTCAAGATGATTGCGACAGGTTGAGGACAGGACCCACGGAAAGACAAAGAGGAAGGGGAAGCTGGGTAACACTAACATCCTCAGGAGTCTTACTCTTTTTAATCAGAGAGTGAATATTGTCATCAAGAGCCTCTCTGTGGAATCCCTTCTGTCTCATCTATTGGCAAGTGAAGCTAGTAAATTGAATAGCTGGAATTTTCAGATTGTCATGGAGGAAGGGAGATGACTGTTGCAGAGTGGGAATTGAGCACTACTGAGGCCGTGGACTGTGTCCCAGATAGAATTGTCAGTGCTGACACTAGGCCAGGTCTTGAGATATGGTCTCATAGCCTCTTCCCAGCACGTAGGCCTTCTTTCATAGAACACTGTCAGCTTTCTGAAGAACAGGATGACCCTGTGAATAACATGGTCGTCATTGGCATGACTCTGACGTTGCTTGGGAAAAACTGTTTTGTCTTGGGTTACTTGTTCTGCAAAAACTGGATGTGGTTAATGTGCTTAAAAGCGGTCCTACACAAAGGGTCGCTGCTGCTCTCTGGTCTCCCTGCGTGGAGAATGGCAGAGCAGTCGCCGGGTCGCCCGGCCGCCTGGCTAATACAGGCTCCCTAAATTTTAATTTGGTCTGGGCTCTAGTGGTCATTTACTCGCCTCCGCTCCACAACAATGACCAGCAGAGCAGGAGAAAGGAAATAGCTTTTGCTCAGCTACTTCCATCTGCCACATGTGGTGAAATAAAATCAGATTCTATCTTTTGGATTTTCTGAGGCATAATTTTTAATTAAGGGTGTTGAAAGTCCTCTCCTTCTTCCCTATTTGTTTTAATGCCCCTACATATGCATCGTCTGACCAGTAGAAATTCAACACTTAGTGGGCTTACTGTGCATATGACATTATAGAAAATTAAGTATGAAATACCCTGTTTTCAGATAGGGACACTATTAAAATCAATATTCCTCTGAAAGTTTTGTTTTGCTCTTTTGATAATATTTTATGGTTTCCTTTTGTTTTTTTATCAGCACAAGTTTTATAATTCAAGAAGCATTCACTGAGCACTTATGTACAAGGCATGGTGCTGGGCAACTTGGAGGAGATTCAAGAAACTTCCCATCTAATGGAAATAAGGAAAGGAGGAGCAAAGTGGGCAGAGTCAGTGTATCATGCACAAAGAAGATGTGAAGACTATGAGGGAGGGAAGTAAATCAAGTGAAGACTCAACTCTTGCCTCGGCTACCTTTCTTATTCCTAGAATGCCAGGGTTAGTCAAAGGAAGGTGATAGTGGCAGTGGCTTCCACACTGTTTCCTGGATTTCATTTCTGGTCATCAGCCTAGCTCTCAGCAGATGGGTAGATATAAATCTAGTAGAGGAATGGTCATGCTGCTAAAACATTTTATAGACTAAAAGTTCAGTGAACTTTCAAGATCTTTGACCATTATGTTGTATGTAACTTGAAGGTAGGAAAGGTTATTTGCTTTCCTGTTTTGCTCTGACACATGATAGGAGCTATTATGTTACCTGAGGAGAAAAGAATGGTGTGATCCCATGGACATTGAATCAGATCTTGTTCTAAAATATTATTCATATTTTAAAAGTTAAGTTTTCTGGAGTATCCTGTAAAATTTAGAATTGAAAAAAGAAAAAAAAAACATGAAAGAAAGAGGAAGGAAAACAAAAATATGGGGGCTAGTAACTTTGTGGTTAAGAAAATTAAAAAAAACAATCCTTGGAACTGAAATACTTAAAATCATAAATATCATCCTTGGATTTTTAAAATATCTTTGACTTCCTGGTCATCTCACTCTACCAAGCCTCTACATATTAAATGGTGTATACTATGCATAATAACTCCTTTTATAAATCATGCTGTTTAAAGCTGCTCCCATTGGAGTTTTCAGCTGATTCAGTGGGTGGTGGGATAGGGCATCAGGACTGCCATGTCTTCCACAAGTGTGGACAGTGGCTGCAGCCTTTGGACAGGTTCAAGCCTCGGACTGTTGAGAAGGCACGGTCCTCTTGTGACATAGCCACATGAAGGTCCCAACTTGGAGGGCAAAGCCCTCCCCGCACAATTATAGCCAAAGGCTATAGTTGTAAGCTTGACTTTATGGTCTGTACCTGTGGTCCCAGGTGGCTGAGTGATATAGGCTTCGGGAGGTGTGGCAAGTGCTGCCAAAACAAATCTTGATAGAGTTCTCAGCTGCATGTAATTAAGTAGATTTGAAACTCGAGAACATTGTAAACATCTTGATCACGCCCTTGCTTTGCCTTGTGGGATCTGACTATGAAATACTCGGCTTACAGGCTGCATCACTGTCTCTCCATCTGAGAACAGTGTCCCACCTGGCCCCAGATATAGTCTCTTATCTGTTCTCTTTAATTCTTCACTGCCCCTCCTCAGGTTCACCACTGGCCATGCTGACTCGGTTTACACAAGTGAATACCCTAACATGTTTAAAAGTATTGGGTTGAAGAGGTGGTAAAAATATATTTTTGGAGCATATTATTTGATTACACTAGATTCCAAAAATTAAAAAAAAATTAAAGATGGTTTCTATTGAAAATTGAATAATCAGTTTAATACAGTTTTAATGTAAAAGAAATATCTTTTTAAAAGCTACTCAACAGAGACAGAAATACCAATCAGAAAGGATATATGCGCCCCTATGTTCATAGCAGCACAATTTACAATAGCTTAAGATTTGGAAACAGCCTAAATGCCTATCGGCAGATGAGTGGATTAGAAAACTGTGGTACATCTACACAATAGAATACTACACTACTATAAAAAAAGAAGGAATTCTTACTATTTACAACAGCATGGATAGAACTGGAGAGCATTATGCTAAATGAAATAAACGAGTCAGTGAAAGAAAAATACCACATGATCTCACTCATTTATGGATAATAAAAAACATTATAAACTGATGAACAAAAATGGATACAGAGGCAGAGAAGCATCAAACAGACTGTCTTGGGAAGGCTGGAGAGGGTTGCTGGGGGGAGGTAAGAGATGAACCGAAGGACTTGTATGCATGCATATAAGCATAACCAATGGACGCAAGACACTGGGAGGGGGATGAGGACATGTGTTGGAGGATAGAGGAGGATGGGGGAAGATCAATTGGAAAAAAAAGAGACATATGCACTACTATTTGTAATACTTTAAACAATAAAAACAGCAGTAAAAGCTACTCAACATTTGTTTGCATTTATCTATAAAATTATGTACAACCTTTTTCCTACACTACAATTAAGAAGTAAATCTGTCTCCTTTATGTTCAGAAGGTTGTGGAAATTAGCAGTTGTGCATAGCTTCACATCCTCAGATTACTTTTAATAAAGTATGCTAAGAATTTTGAACTCTTTGGCACTTTTATAATGAAAAGCACAGTTTTAAGGTCCCATAGAAAATAATTGGATTTTCATCATCATTTTCTTTTGGTAAGACTCCCAGTTTGGTCCTGTGGCATCAATAATGTAGTGCCCAGTTCCCAGAGAAGTTGAGCATCAGTTTCTTTTCTTAAAATCTAGGTTATTTAGCCTTAAGTAAGACCATCTGGGACATCAGCTGCCTAGTTCACATGGGGCTACATCAAGCCCAGTCCAATTCCTGATTAGTCTTTTCTCAATCAAAATAAAGTTTTTTAGGAAGCAAACTCAGCCAGTCTGCATTGGTACACATATGAAGTCCCTGGCAGGAAGTGGGCACCAGGAGATGGCTGAACTGCTAAGGAAACATGGCCAGAGAGGGATTAGAATTCCAGACCTTAGGATAAATTCAGAATTAATGTTCCTTCTGATGGAAAAATTTATTTGAAAAATTTGTTTAACAGAGTACATTTTCTAGGCATTTACATGCTTTTATAAACAAATCCATTACTAGGAACCTTCCAAAAAAAATCAAACCATTCTCATAAATAATCTTTGAAATTCATATGGGCTTAATAAATAGTGGAAAAAGTCACTTTAAGCTTTGCCAAATTTCAAATATTGGAAAAAAGTTGTACAACTTTTCATCAACACAAAACAATCTAGATATATCCACATGTAACAAGCTAAAAACATAATATGAATGTGTAATGACTATATTTAGAAATTGCCATTATTTTTATGTAGTCTGCTCATAGCTTTTGTTTACACATCTCAGGCAATTTTTTGAGAAATATGGTTCATATATTTTGAATTTCTTTTTCTCTCATGTACAATAGACATAAAAATATTTGCTTGTGGTATGTCTCATTGCCTTGTCCTTTTAAAAACTATTTTCAGATGTCAATCTGTGTAATGTGATAACTTACCATAAGGATTTCATGAAATGTTTTTGTTCTTCCAGAAGACCAGTGCATATTTGTAAAATAAATATTTGTTGAAAATCCTGCCCTCTATGCAGGGCTGATTAGGGGAGAGAGAAAAATAGCATAAGTGACACTTTGCCTCTCCTGAAAATGTTGAAACTCAACAAATGAATATATCCCAAGCTTGAAAATACTACTATCGTCAGTATTATTCTGGTCCAACTATTATCTACTGTGTGAGTTGCACACCAATAATCTCTTTAAAGTAATTTTCTGGGCTTTATATTAAGATTTCCAGAGACGAAGTACAGGGCACTTGATCCTATTTCAGACAACTCTAATTTCATACAGTTCTTTCTTATTGTGTGAGTCAAAAACTGTCTTTGCCTCCCCTCTTTTGCTCTGGACACAGACAATAATGAAGGCCTTGGGGGCAGGTGCAGGTGCAGGGTAGAAGGCATCAGTGGAGGAAAAAAAGGGGACATCCTGTAATGCTTTCAACAATAAAGATAAATTTAAAAAACACACAAAAAAACTGCCTCTCTGAATCTTCTTACCATCGGTCCTCTTCTGCTCTTTCAACAATGAAGAATAAGGCTTCTTTCCTACATGACATTATTTAAAATGTCTTAATAAAGCTATTATATTTTTAATGGCTTCTCTTCTTTGGAATTAAACATTATATTCATTATCCTTTCTTTGTTATTCTTCCTTTCCTCTCTCCTTTCTCTCCTCTCCCTCCCTCCTTTTCATTTCTTCCATGTTTTCAAGGTATATGGGACAATACAATGGACATGGACTATGAGGGCCCAAAAAGTAAGAAGTCTGGTCAGTCTTTGCAGAGGGGATGACACCAAATTAGAGAATGATTGTTGGGAAACCCAGCCAAGTGGGTGGTGTTATGGAGTGGTATTCTAAGCAGAGAAACAACATCTGCATGACCTTGGAGGAGCCCTTCTATTCTTCACAGGCTTCATTTTTATTGTTCTTTCCATCCTGGTTGCCCCCTTTTCATCTGTTCCACTTTGGCTACACTTTGGGACTTTTGGTATGTAGGTTTATAATAAAGGAAGCCAGTTTGCACAAAAATAGTTGACCTCATTTATAAACATATTTGAGTGTAAAAGACATAGATTATACTAGGGTGGATTTGAACAATGTTGGTTGTTAGGAAGTGGCTTAGGACATTGGACAACAGGGAGGGAGAAAATGGAATGAAGGGCAAGCAGAAAATGAAGACATTGAAAAGAAAGGGAGGGGTTATGATAACTAAGGGATTAAAGGCATGGAAGAAAATCAGTAAGGTTTCTTTTACATGGGTGAAAAATGGTGGGATAATCATAGCTTTGAGAATTAAATTAGAGAGAAACATGGACGTCTTCTGTCACTGTTGTGAGATTTGTTATTTAAAAGTTATTCTAAACTAATGCAGCTATGTATAGAAGGAAAAAAATAGGAATTTTCTCCATGATTTCTTCACATTAAGAATCATTCACATCAGTGTATTGCATATCTTCATGGCATACATATTTTATCTTTTCCTCAATACTCTGTGATTACCTTACTTAATTTATTTTTGTAGAATACTTACATGTGACTATTCAGTGGAATAAGGACTTTTTAAAAAAACAACCAATCAACCCATATTTTTTGACAATTTTTAAAATATAAAACACTGAATTATACTAATTTGAGGCAAAATTCAGAGCAGAAATATATTTTCTGTGAAGCACATTCTTCCTCTTTTGGGATATTTTTCTTAAAAAGATTATAATATTTCTTGTACTGATAAAAGTACATGAGTAGAAATGTATTTTCTCAGTTATTGAGCACAGCTCAAATTTCATGCAAATTTAAATGAATGATGTCTCTCTTGAAGATATGCTGACTGTGGTTTCATTTAACTGCAGTCCCATGATACCTACAGCCTTCTCTCCAGAGAGCCAATCCTGCCCTTTCTTGAAGGGCCAGCCTTCTGAGTCTTCTAAAAAATGTTACTTACCACTTTTAGTTCCCATTTTGATTTCCCTGGCCCTTATTATACCTGTCAAGTTTTTAAAATTTTGAATAGTTTCTCTTCATATTTAGGATCCCAGCTTGCACGCCACTATGTTTGTGTGACTTTGTAGAATACATCCCCTCATCTCCCAGCAGACAAATTGCAAATAGGCACCACCCATGAACAGGCAAATTAGAAGGAGGAGGCTCTTTGTCCTGGAGGAAGATTTTAGCCCCCCCCGCTTCCCCTTGCACTTTGGCTGGGTACCCATATGTATAACTGCACAACTATGTCCAAAAAAATCTAACATATAACTAGTAATAGGCATTCAAGCAATAGTTGCATTTATTTCAATCTTTATTTGAATTAACAAGATGTTTTTTAATAATAAAGATTAAAATGCCTTTAAGATCTTTTCTCCTGCCCCTCACATCCCCAAAAGTATAAGATCATCCTTACAATATAATGCCTATATCTCTGGCCAAATAAGAGCAGGAAATTGCAGGAGAAAGGAGGCAACAATTAGGTAATTTATGAGTAGGGCTGTCTTTGAGATTGTGGTCACAATGGAACCAGCTTCCAATGGTTAGATTCTTTTTTGGCCTGAGCAGGTTATGGAGCAAGAGTCTAATTTTTTTTTTTTAAAAGCTGTTCTCATGCTCGCACAAGCTTGTTTTTATACATCTCATTTAATTTCATATTTTTCTTGGCTGCTGTGTCAAAGTTGTAGCATTTCACACGATGGTGTGGTGCCAAGATGTGCTTCTACGCGTTGGTCATGTGGTGCCTGCTGTGTTTGGAGCAGTTGCACGATCCTGTTACAGACTCTGAAGAAAGAATACATCCTTTGGCTGGATTTCCTAAGCACCTGGAATTTAAAATCTTAGCCAGTAGCTAGGGGCAAGTCATCTATGCTTATTGTGTTATTCTTTAACATCTAGATTTTTACCACTACTGTCTCATTTGTTGTAAGTTGCGTCCATTCTCATATTATGCCTTATTCAGGTTAGCAGCCACAGCATGCATTGCAGAAAGTTGCTATGCTTCGTACCATCTGTTGTACAGTATTTTTTTAGTTACCTCCTTCATTAATCACCATGACTCTTAGGGCAGAGGGACTGACTGTGAGTGCTCCCTGACTTTGTTTATACTACCAACTACTTCTTTTTTTGTTTTTCATTGTTTAAAGTATTACATATGTCTCCTTCTCCCTCCCTATCAACTCCTCCCTGGCCACTCCCACCCCTCAAGACAAGCCCCCCACTGCCCCAGTGTTCGTGTCCATTGGTTATGTTAATATGAATGCAAACAAGTCCTTTGGTTGATCTCTTACATCCCCCCTCCTTTCCCCTGCCTTCCCTCTGAGGTTGGATGGTCTGTTCAGTGTTTCTTTGTCTTTGAATCTATTTTTGTTCTACCAGATACTTCTGAATCAGCTTTCCCTTTCCTCATTTGAGACATCATACTGGGTTGTGCCAGGCAAATTTATCTTTGTGGAGAAATTATTTAATAGACTGATGTTAGATGAACTAGTTTATCATGACTCTGGTGGACAGGCAATTGAGATAGCTCAAAGAAATAAGAATAATTCACTTTACTTGAATTTCCTTCTTTCATCTGCCATAGTACTTCCCCAGCAATTACGAGAGAGAGAGAGAGAGAGAGAGAGAGAGAGAGAGAGAGAGAGAGAGAGAGAGAGAGAGAATCAGTAAAATAAGTAGTGTCAGAAAATGTGTGATATATAGTAACTTTTATATAAGTGAAACTTATATGGGTATTTCTGAAGAGAGAACAAATCATAGAGTTTAAAAGAGTAAACTAGTTTATTATCCCTTGATGAAATTCAAAACAGTTTTGGTGTTTATGATGTCATGTTATATTTATGGACACTGGCATTGAATAAGAATACTTGAGAATTAACAGGGAAAGGTGTCAGTTTGTATGATCAGATCCATGATGGCCAGATCTTCACAAATATATATAATCTAATCATTGTCTTTTCCTATTTTTTTTAACCATCAGCATCACTGTCTTCACTTAAACCCTTACTGATCATAATCTATAGCATTTTTCTATTAGTCATTGCCATAATTTGGTGTACACATTAGAAATTCCCATGGGGTATTTTGTTTGAGATAAAATGGTGAGCCTCAGGCTGTTGTATTTGGACTGATAAGTACCATGTTATTGAAAAGCTCACTGCTGACAGACTATTTACAGTGGTGAATTTTGTGTCTCTCAGATTCATTCATTAAATTTTCTATTTCTTGGTAAGGCATATCAAGGGAGTATGCACAGTTAGCCACATATTTTTGTACTGAAAGCGTATGTTCCATTTATGCCTTGATGGACATTTGGAATGTTTCCAGGTTTGGTTTATTATAAACAAAGCTACCTTGAATATTTGAGTACAGGTCTTCATGTGAACATATGTCTTTATATATGTTTTGTAATTCCTAGGAAAGCTAAATACTCCTAGCCTGGATGTGTATCATAAATTAATATTTCATATTATTTTTTGAAACTCTTATACTTGGTTGTTGTGATTTCTAGATTAACATTTGTTAAGTAGGGCACTGAGGTGTCAGATGATTTAACAACAGACCACAGGGAATTGAAATAGAGGCGTTTGTTACTCACAAGTCCTAGAGGAATTACATGGAATGCCTCAAGGGGTCACACGGGGCATTCAGGGGAGGGTGCAGGCAGAGATTGTGGCAGGACCTGGGGTATATGCCTTTATTGGGTAGAGTGCTTTGGGGTTCCCAGGATAAGGCTGGATAGGTCAATTCAACAAAAAAGAGTGGGGTTTTGGTAAGCTTTTGGGGGTTTTATCTAAGGAGCACATAGGGAGAAGGTCCTGGAAAATGGATCTATAATCACAGGCCCCTTTGGGGGAATCATATCAGGAATTTCCATTTAGTTGTACCTCTGTGGGCTGTTACCTAAGGCATGCACCTGAGGGAGGACTAGAGGACGTTAAGGGCTGTTTGGTCACATAAATGCTGAGGCCGCAATGCCTTGGAATAGTTTAGCTACTCTCTCCACAATGGGTTTCCAATGGGCAGTTCCATTTTATATTCCGCTTGCAATGCATGAGAGTTCTTACAGTTCCACATCCTGGTCAACATTTGTAGGTCTTTAGTATTTAATTTTTTGGTAAGTGTATAGTAGTATATTATTATGGTTTAATTTACATTTCCCTGAGGACTAATGATGTGGAGAATTTTTTCATGTACCTATTTAACATTCATATATTTTCTTTTGTGAAATAGCTGTTAACATTTATTGTCCATTTTTTCTGCCTTTTTTTTTTTTTTTTTTTGTCTTAATGAGTTTTAAGAGTTCTTACATTCTAGTTACTGGCGCTTTCATATATATATATATATATATATAATATTTTCTCCAAGTCCAGAGTTTGCTCTTTTATTGTGGAAAGAGAATTTTTTAATTTTAAAGACGTCCAATTCATGAATTTTGTTCTTTTCTTATTAAAACTTGGGTGACTTATTTAAGAAGCCTTTGCCTCTCCAAATATCACAAAGATTTTCTCCTGTGGTTATAGTTTTTAGCTTTAGGTTAGATGTGTGATTGATTTCATGCTGGTATTTTTGCATTGTGGGAGGTAAAGGTTGCCATTATTTTTTCCACATGGACAGATTGCAGACTTTACAGCACCATTGTCATGAAGATTATCTTATTAAATTAATTTTATTCCTTTGTGAAGATCATATGTGTATAGATACATTTTTGTTTTCTATTCTGTCTCATTAATCTATATATCTATCTGTATATTAGTACCATACCATCTTGATTACGATAGCTTTATCAAATATAATAAGTCTTCCAATTTTGTTCTCTTCCAAAATTGTTTTAGGTATTTATATTTTTATATTTCTACATAAATGCTAAATTCAGCTTGTGAATATTTGTAACAATACTGTACTTGCTAGGTTTTTGTTTGAGATTGTTTTGAATCTGTAGATCAATTTGGGGAAAATTGACACCTTAATAATATCAACTCTTCCAATTCATAAACATAGTCTATTGCTTTATTTATTGAGGTATACTTTAATCAATTTCAACAATGTTTTATATTTTTATAGAAATTTGCACAATTTTATTATTTTTTTGTATCTTAGATATTTTTGATGCTATTATAAAATACCAGTTTTTATTTTACTTTCTAACTGTTTATAGTATAGAGAAAAATAATTATTGTTTTGTATATTCAATTTATATTTTTTCTTGATTCAGATACAAAATTGCTTAATGGCCTACAGGACAAATTGTGTCATTTAGGATCATCTTTTCAACTGGACCAAAATTGGTTATATTCTCTATACACAAAAATCATGCAAGTTACTATGTAACTTCACTAAATCTTGGGCTTTTATCATTGGCCTAAAGTGTTGGTTTGGGCAATTAGTCTACATATAGAAAAGAGTGTTAAAAATGTTGTTTTTAGCAATGTGTATTTATTACTTTGATAAAAATAAAATAGAAAATATGCATATTAAATAATATCAGCTAACACTTATTTGATGCTTGATATATACTGAGCACTATAAAATATTTTTATGTATTAATTGGTTTTATTTTACCACAATCTTATAAGATAGATATTGTTTTTTTCAGGTTACATATGAGGAAACTGAGTTACTGGGAAGTTAAGAAACTAGTTCAATGTTACATATACATTAAATGTCATATGCCTGGTCTGTAATTTTAACCATGTACTAAAGTGATAAAATTCACAGAATGAGGAGAAGGTGGCTGCTTCAAAATGTGAATAGAACACATTAGAATATGGGGATTGTTCTGCAATTTAAATAATTCATTAAGAAAATAAATAAAACTCCTTTCTGATGTGATGTTATTTGTATTTAGGAGCTGCCAGGAATCAGAACTGTAGCAAACAAACTGAAAGACTTCAGTACTCAAACAGTCAACAGAGACCTCTCATTTGAATATTCTTACCTTTGCACAATTTAATTTTATAAGCTCATTTTAGTAGATTAGCTCTTTTAAAGTTAATAACAGCACATAATTATAAGCATCTTTAGTGAATGAATGTCTTTACTTAATGAACTGCAGTTTTCTCTGCATGATTATTCAGCCTACCAAACTATTTTGCTGTTCAGATTTCCTTTTTCAATTACAACTTACATATTTGTCTTTTGAATATGTAATATTTACTTGTCAAATAATTTTGTTTTTACTATACTAGTTAGTGTCTTAATATAGGTATGCTTGAGAATATTTTATCTGTTTTAAAACAGGTGTTTGTGGTTTTTTTTACCATAAATTGTTACTTAAAATACTATACTAATTAATGAGTCTATGCTATTTCACCCTTTTTGTGTTTCTTCAAAGTTCTACTTAATGGTATTGCCTGAGATCCCAATTCTTGTCACTGCTACATACACAAAAGGAAACATTGTGGGAATAGTGCTAAAAGGGGAAAATAGACTTAGGTCATCTTTCTGTAAATGTGTATGTGACAATCTCTATCACCTACTACCTTAGCTGAAACCCATCCCACTCTATCCCAGAGGACTGTTTTCCAGTTGTTTTCTTCATCAGCATATTTCTTTTCTCTCACATCTAATTGGTCAGCATCATGGGTAGTGTCTTCCTGCTTTCTTTCACTAGTGAGAACCATAATTTTGGCACCTGTCTACTGTTCTTTTGGGACTAGAACATTTTCTCTGCTTCCTTGTTGGTGTTACCGCCTCTTCTCCTATTATTCTTCCTCACCTAGTAGAGACATTTGCTCCTGGACCTTCACCTCCTACCTGATACCTCTTTTCCTTTCTGCCATTTTAATATCTCTGGGGATAAAAATTCTACCCCAAATTGTTCATTCCTTGATCTTTCATTTCCAATAATAATTTCCTCCATATGCTCTTTTATCCACTGCCATGATCATATTCTAGGTTTTGTTTTCAGTGTATCTTACTTTCATTATTGCTTTATTTTGTGTTATATAGATATTTTTATTGTACCTTTTACATTTCTTTGTCATTTATTTTACTATATTTTTTGTTATTTTCTTATTGGTTTCTCTGGGGATTACAGTTAACATCTTAATTTTTAACAATCTAGTTCAGATTAATACCAAATTAATTTCAATGGTATATAAAATCTTGGTTTCTAGAGAGCTTGCCTTCAACCTTTATGCTCTTGCCACAAATTGTATATTTATACATTTTGTGCCCATCAACCCCAATTTAAAATTGTTGCTTTATGCACTTCTCTTTCAAATAAGATAAGAAGGAAAAGTTGAAAACAAAATATGCATTTATACTCTTTTATATTAACCTATGTGAGTTACCTTCCCCAGTGTTTATTATTTTTTCATGTAAAGTTGAGTTATTGTCTACTGTCTTTTCATTTCAGCCTGAAGAACTACCTTTAGAATTTCTTGTAGGGTGTATATGCTAGTGATGACATCTTCAGCTTTTGTTTATCTGAAAATATATTAATGTCTCTTTTATTATTGAAGGATAGGTTGCAGAATACAAAATTTTTGTTTGACAGTTTTTATTTTTCCTTTTAGCACTTTAAATATGCAATTCCATTGCCTTTTGGCCTCCATGATTTCTGATGGAAGTCAACTATTAATCTTCTTGGGGATCATATGTATGTGATAAATTGCTACTCACTTTTTGCTTTCAAGGTTCTTCCTTTGTCTTTGATTTTCTTCAATTTAGTTGTAATGTGCCTCATGTGGGTCTCTTTGAGGTTATCCTATTTGGAATTTATTGAGCTTCTAGGATGTGTATATATCTGTGTTTTATCCAAATTTGGAAGTTTATGACTTTTACTTGTCATTTTTTTTATTTCTTTTGCCTTTTTTTGCTGTCTTTAATATTCCCATGCTGTGTCTGTTGTCACACTTGATCGTGTCCCACATGTCTCTTAGACTCTGTTAATTTCTTTTTACACTTTGTTCTTTCTGTTCAACAGACTGGATAATCTCAATTGACTTATTATAAATATAAAGTTCATGAATTCTTTGTCTGCTCAAATCTGTTCTTGAGCCCTTATAGTAAATTTTTATTCAGTTATTGCACTTTTAATGCCAAAATTTCTTTTCTTTTAAATAATTTTTATCTCTTTATTGATGTCCTCTATTTGATAAGACATAAGTCTTATACTTCCTTTAGTTCTTCAGACATGATTTCCTTGAGCAGGCTGAACATATTTGTAATAGCTGATTTAAAGTCATTGTCTAGTAATGTCGGAACTTCCTCAGGTACTTTGTATTGATATCCTTTTTATTTTCTTGTAGATGGGCCATACTTTTTTGTTTCTTTGGATGCCTTGTAATTTTGTATTGAAAACCAGAAATTTTGAATATTATAATATTGCAACTCTGGAAAATCAGATTCTTTCCTTTCTTCAGCTTCATTGTTGTTGCTAAGTTGTTTGGTGACTTTCCTAAACTAATTTTGAAAATTCTATAATCTTTGTTGTGGGTGGTTCCTGAAATTTCTTCTGAAGTCTCTGTTCTTTTTTAAAATTTTGATTTTATTTCACTTTTTATAAAAACAACAAATTAATTTATTGTGTCATCTTTTCTTTTTCTGGTCTTTGATCAACTGTTAAGTTCTTTTTTTTCTATTCAACTTTGTGTGTGTGTGTGTGTGTGTGTGTGTGTGTGTGTGTGTGTGTGTGTTTAATCTTTATTGTTCAGATTATTACAGATGTTCCTCTTTTTTCCCCCCATAGCTCCCCTCAACCTGGTTACCACCCCACCCCAGGCCCTGACCCCACCCCCACTGTCCTCATCCATAGGTGTAAGATCTTTGTCCAATCTCTTCATGCACCCCCACACCCCCTTACCCCCAAGAATTGTCTGTCCACTTCCTTTCCATACCCCTTATTCTATTCCATTAATCAGTTTATTCTGTTCATCAGATTTTTTATTCATTTGATTTTAGATTCACTTGTTGATAGATATGTACTTGTTGTCACTTTGTTGTTCATAATTTTTTATCTTTACCTTTTTCTTCTTCTTCCTCTTCTTAAAGAATACCCTTCAGCATTTCATATAATATTGGTTTGGTGGTGATAAACTCCTTTAGCTTTTTCTTGTCTGTGAAGCTCTTTATTTGACATTCAATTCTAAATGATAGTTTTGCTGAGTAGAGTAATCTTGGTTGTAGGTTCTTGCTATTCATCACTTTGAATATTTCTTGCCACTCAATTCTGGCCTGCATAGTTTCTGTTGAGAAATCAGCTGACAGTCGTATGGGTACTCCCTTGTTAGTAACTAACTGTTTTTCTCTTGCTTCATTTAAGATTCTCTCTTTGTCTTTTGCCCTTGGCATTTTAATTATGATGTGTCAGTATGCAACACATCAACCTGCAAATGGCCCCAGGATGCAATTTTAACACTGAATCAGTTTCAAATTAGGCAAAATGAAGATAAGGTTCTTGAGCTGATCCTCTAGTGCAGGGGTCCTCAAACTTTTTAAACAGGGGGCCAGTTCACTATCCCTCAGACCGTTGGAGGGCCATACTATAGTTTAAAAAAAACTATGAACAAATTCCTATGCACACTGCACATATCTTATTTTGAAGTAAAAAAACAAAATGGCAAAAACACCCGCATGTGGCCCGCGGGCCGTAGTTTGAGGACGCCTGCTCTAGTGAGCTACCAGATAGGTCAAAACAAATAATTACAATTCCTTGTGAATGAGATCCTTTTTTCTCCCTCCAATATTGGGAATACACACTATTATTTTCTGAGCTGAGGAAAGGGGAAGTAGTGTGGGGTAAGTTAAATAGCCACCAAGTTCACTATTTATACTGAGAACCAGCTGTTTTCCTTTGCTAATTCAGTGTTCCTGTCAACTTTATGGAAGACAACACTATTGCAAATAACAAGAACCAGTTGTACCATATTACATGTTAATGCTTACACAAATACTTCTTAGAAAGATCATGAGCTTTATTTGTCTATTTTTTCCTATCCTTAACATTGTATCTTTCCAGGGGGTTGTGTTTAATAAATGTTTATGTTAGTACACAGAAGAATAGACATTGTATTCAATTATTTATATTATACTAGAGGCCCGGTGCATGAGATTTGTGCACTGGAGGTGGGGGGGATACCTCAGCCCGGCCTGTGCCATCTTGCAGTCCAGGACCCCTCACGGGATGTCCGACTGCTGGGGAGTGGGCCTAAGCTGGCAGTCAGACATCCCCCAAGGGGTTCTTAGGGCTGCCACAGAGGCGGGAGAGGCTCCCACCACTGCCACTGCACTCGCCACTGTGAGCCCGGCTTCTGGTGAATGGCGCTGCCTTGGAGGTGGGAGAGGCTCCTGCCACCACCACTGCACTTGCCAGCCATGAACCTGGCTTCTGGCTGAGCCGTGCTGTCCCTGTGAGGGCGCACTGACCACCAGAGGGCAGCTCCTGCGTTGAACATCTGCCTCCTGGTGGTCAGTGCACATCATAGTGACTGGTTGTTCCGCCGTTTGGTCAATTTGCATATTAGCCTTTTATTATATAGAATTGTATTTATGCACTGCTGTTCCAGAATACAAACCTACAAATTAGCTTTGTTGCTTAATTGAAAAAATAATATCACTCACTTATGCATGTTTAAAATCAAGGCTATAACTAAAGTTTTGATATACTTGCTGCATAATCCAACATGTTTTTGATTGCTATGAAAACACCTGCTCCAAATAAAGCAATAGTTTTGAAAGTTAACACTTAATACATGTTGCTATGAGAAAAGTGAAAGTGGCACTTCTGAAACTAGTAGCATAAGGGCAAACCAGCCAGCCCCCACCTGTGCAGGGGTCCTCAAACTTTTTAAACAGGGGGCCAGTTCACTATCCCTCAGACCGTTGGAGGGCCATACTATAGTTTAAAAAAAACGATGAACAAATTCCTATGCACACTGCACATATCTTATTTTGAAATAAAAAAACAAAATGGCAAAAACCAGGCCTCTATCCTATGTAATAAAAGAGTAATATGCAAATTGACCATCACTCCAACACACAAGATGGCTGCCCCCATGTGGTCAAAGATGGCTGCCCCCATGTGGACACAAGATGGCCACCACAAGATGGCCAGCAGGGGAGGGCAGTTGGGAGGGACCAGGCCTGCAAAGGAGGGCAGTTGGGAGGGACCAGGCCTGCAAGGGAGGGCGGTTGGGGGTGATCAAGCCTGAAGGGGAGGGCAGTTGGGGGGGACCCAGGCCTGCAGGGGAGAGTAGTTGGGGGGGGCAGGCCTGCAGGGGAGGGCAGTTGGGGGGGGCAGGCCTGTAAGGGGAGGGCAGTTAGGGGTGACCAGGCCTTCAAGGGAAGGCAGTTAGGGGCAATCAGGCTGGCAGGGGAGCAGTTAGGCATCAATCAGGCTGGCAGGGAAGTAGTAAGGGGGTGATTAGGCTGGCAGGCAGAAGTGGTTAGGGGCAATCAGGAAGGCAGGCAGGCGAGCAGTTGGGAGCCAGTAGTCCTGGATTGTGAGAGGGATGTCCGACTGCCCATTTAGGCCCTATCCTACCTAAATGGGCAGTTGGACATCCCTCGAGGGGTCCCAGATTGGAGAGGGTGCAGGCTGTGCTGAGGGACACACCCCCTGTGCACCGGGCCTCTAGTTGAATTATAATAGGCAACATTTACACATGTTTTAAACTGATGATGAGTTGAAGCTTATTAAATTATGTATTCAACTGAAGTGACACACAGAAATTTGTGTTTGTGGCTAAGGGGCCCTTGCTTTTTGCATTTTGGAAATGTGCCATTGGTCATATATAATATACTACATTATCATTACATTGGATATATCTCTCACATTCTTATTCTCATCTATATCTTGGAGAGTGTTATATGGAACTTCCTTTTTCATAGGGGAAGTAACAAAGATAGGTGAATATGTTGGCTCAGTACAGTGAGGAGGACAACAATTCCCTCAATTACTTGATCACAGGGAAATTGTAAGGCAATTTCTTTACGTTTAGGTTGTCTCTAATTTTCTTTTCAAGAAAGTGACTGTTAGTCTAATCCAAATATGTAAGGAAAATGTAAGCTCTTTCTTAACATTATCTTGTCAAGTAATTTATCAATTTGGTCATCCTTTGAGGTGAAACGATTTGTAATGCTAGTCCCTAAAGTCTGAAGAAAATTTAGTGCAAGAAAATCTCTGAACTCTTTTGGAAAGAGTAAAATTTTCCCTCCAAATATCTGAGCCAATATGTATTAAATAGCCCTTCCCTAAGATTGATGAAAATATTGATAAAACTTAGTATTTATATTAAGGAATATGAACTGTGTTATTTGACGATTTTCACATACAAAAGTAGCAATTTCACATGATCCAACTTAATACCACTTTCTAAACAATCATATATTATTTTTCATTTATTTTGAGTAATATTGACAAATGCTTGAAGATATCTGTGAGGTCTCTAAAAGGTAATGCCAATTAATTCGTGTGCTATTTAAAATATTACTGAAATAATAGCAATTGCTGAAAAAGAATATGAGGAACTGCCTTGCTAAACATATAGACTGTTTCCTATATGGCAGGCATTATATTAAGTGATTTATAAGGGTGATATAATTTAATTCTTTCAGCAACTTATCAGACTGGCACTGTTATTTTTCAGATAAGAAAACGGAGGCTTATTTAATCTAAGTAACTTTCCCTAGACTGTACAACAAACAAGTAGGCTTTAACTCTGTCTCTTTCTTCATCTCCTTAGGAAGCTTTCCCCATTCCTTCCTTTGGGGTGGGGCCTCTGCAGAGAGCCAGCACTCTCATGGCATCATGCATCTCTGCTTGTTTGAGCATCTATTTGATCACCAGATGATCCATAAGGGTATGGACCATGAACATATCTGCAACCCTAGCATGATGCTTGGCATATAATGAGCTCTTCATAATTATTTGTGAAATAAATGACTAAAGTGGACAAGTTACTGTTTAATATCAGGAAGTCTGTTTTAGTACTGGTGCTCTTTACCACAATGCTACATCATGCTCAGATTTGAGAATGACAGTAATTTTTATTTATATGCATGTGAATTATAGGCTTTATTCAGCTTAACTAATTGCTTCTGGACTACCTTATGGGTGTTGAAAGAATGCAGATTAAGATTCACCTTCTTAAGTTAGAATCAATGGGAAATCCATTACTTAATATTCCAGAGTTCTAAGAAGCTAATCATCTTTAAGATTACCTGCTATTAGTCATCCCTATCATATTTCTCACTGAAACAATTATGTTTTCCCACTCTGCTGTTAAAAATATATGGTAGGAATATCTGGATAAAGGTATAGAAGACTCCCAAATATAAGGTACAGAAATTGTTTCACAATTTGCTTTCTAATTAAATTATTTTGTAAATTTGTACTTTGGAATAGGTATAATGAATTTGGAATCAGCCATCTTAGGAATTATTGACTCTATTTCATGGGTTTAGTACATACTTTTAGGGATATTTTCAATTGCTTGTTTCCATTGACTCATATTTTTATGTTTTTAAAAACAAAAATATTTATAATCAACATTAATTATCATATATTTTGACATGTAAATGTATTTCAAAATGTTACATGGTAACTCTATTTTATGTTTTATTTCCTACTGCTTTATAGTAGAAAATATCATGTCCAAAGGAAATTGTTTTCTGAACATTATGGATTAAAACTGCTTTTGTTGCCCAGTCAGCATGGCTCAGTGGTTGAGCATCAACCTATGAACCAGGAGGTCACGGTTTGATTCCTGGTCATGGCACATGCCTGAGTTGCAGGCTCGATCCCCAGTAGGAGACATGCGGGAGGTGGCCAGTTGGTGATTCTCTCTCATCATTGATATTTCTATCTCTCTTTTCCTCTCCCTTCCTCTCTGAAATTAATAAAAATATTAAAAAAAGAAAACTGCTTATGTTCACCAATAAAACTTCTCTGCAAAGGCACTAAAATAAGAAAGACATTTTTGGAAACTTTCAAGGCACATTTTTATGGTTTGTGTTCAACAAATACAAAATGATTTATAAATGATAGTGTTAATATGTTGCAGAAGAAATCTTCAAATTATGGTAGTAAACACACCTAACTTAGTACCCAGTTTTTTTAGCTGCACAACAACAAGTTATGCCAACAAATATATAATCTTATCTCCCAGGTCTCTGTCTCTTAGAGCTCCAATCCAGAATTCATGTCTCTGGCAACATCATTTTCTAAAATTCCACTGAGAATCTAATCATTAACTAAAAGACCCAAATTTCATGTACCTAACATACTTTGCAGGAGTAATATTTCATACCTAATTTATTTACATTTTAACCTCAAATTTAATAATTTGGTTATTTATTTCCCAAGATAATAAAAATTTAAAATAATATTGAAGTGGCAACAAGAGCTGGTGTGGCCAGGCATAATAAAAGCAATGAAGATAGGTATGAGAAATAGTACAGGGTAATGCAAATAAAAAAACAAAAACGCCCTGACCTGTTTGGCTCAGTGGATAGAGCATCCGCCTGCAGACTAAAGGGTCCCAGGTTCCTCGTGCACTGCTGGTGGGAATGCAGACTGGTGCAGCCACTGTGGAGAACAGTATGGAGTTTCCTCAAAAAACTGAAAATGGAACTCCCATTTGACCCAGTAATCCCACTCCTAGGAATATATCCTAAGAAACTGGGAACACCAATAAGAAAGGATATATGCACCCCTATGTTCATAGCAGCACAATTTACAATAGCTAAGATCTGGAAACAGCCTAGGTGCCCATCAGCAGATGACTGGATCAGAAAACTATGGTACATCTACACAATGGAATATTATGCTGCCATAAAAAAGAAGGAATTCTTACCATTTGCAGCAACCTGGATGGAATTGGAGAACATTATGTTAAGTGAAATAAGCCAGTCAATGAAAGAAAAATACCACATGATCTCACTCATTTATGGATAATAAAGAACATTATAAACTTGAACAAAAAGCTAGACACAGAGGCAGTAAAGCATCAAACAGTCTATCAAATTACAGCAGGAAGGTTAGGGAGAGGTGGGGAAGATAAGAGATCAATTAAAGGACTTGTATGCACGCATATAAGCACAACCAATGGACGCAAAACTCTGGGGGGTGAGGGCATATATGGGAGTGGGGTGTGGGGGGGCAATGGTAAGATATGTACACATATAATACCTTAATAAAAAAAATTGAAAAAAATAAAAAAATAAAGGGTCCCAGGTTCGATTCTGGTCAAGGGCGTGTACCTTGGTTATGGGTACATCCCCAGTAGGGGGTGTGCAGGAGGCAGCTGATCGATGTTTCTCTCTCATTGATGTTTCTAACTCTCTATCCCTCTCCCTTCCTCTCTGTAAAAAATCAATAAAGTATATTAAAAAAAACAACCATAAAAACAAATGAAGTATAATTCTCTCACAAACCAAACCAAATAATAACAAAGGAAACAATAAAAAGAACCATAGAAAAGTAAGTTAGGTTCCTTTAGTTCAGGGGAAAACTTCTATTCTTTAATCATTTCCTGAAAATATTATCCTATATAATAAAAGCGTAATATGCAAATTGACCAAGCAGTGGAATGACTGGTCGCTGTGGTGCGCACTGAGCACCAGGGGTTAGATGCTCAACGCAGAAGAGCTGCCCCCTGGTGGTGAGTGAGCTCCCACAGGGGAAGTGCCACTCAGCCACAAGCCGGATTCACGGCTGGCAAGTGCAGTGGCGGTGGCGGGAGCCTCTTGCACCTCCATTGCAGGCGGGCGCTAAGGAGTGAGGTGTCCTGGACTGTGAGAGCCCTGGACTGTGAGAGGGATGTCTGACTGCTCGGATTACGTTGGAGAGCCGTCCCTATGACGCAACATAATTCGATTTTCGAGTAAGTCGGAACCCACCTACATAAAGCACCTATGTCACTCACAGCAGTAATGAAGTGAAACAGTGTAAAAAAAAAATTAAAAGGAAGATAATTCCTGACCTTTACTTGTGGTAAATAAATAATAAAAAAGATAAAGCACATATGTACATACGTCGAAATGACGGAACTTTTTTTTTTTTAAATACTGTAAATGGGGGATGGCGATGTAACCACAAAATGACGTAAGTAGAGTCCCGACATAACCCGAGGATTGCCTGTATTGAGTGTCTACTCTAGTGGTACTCTGCTAGACTGAATATATTACTTTACTTAAAAATATTTGTCTCTGATGAACAATGCCAACTTGTCCAGGAGATTTGCAAAAGAAAATTAGAAAGTAAATGGGACATGTCATGAAATGTGCTCTCAAAGAGTCTTGAACAGTGAAGCATTCTAGTAACTCTCACCAGGGAGGAGCTGATTAGGTGAAAATGACAGGAATATCAAATCTGAGCAATCACGGCAGACTCATGTTGGGACCAGTCTGGGGTAATATGCAAGCAAAGATTCAATCTGTGAAGGAAGGAACAGGTCTTTGATGAGGCAGAAATGATCATTATATAGTTTATTAACTAACTTGTCACTAAGTGCCCAACTAACTTATAGTCTTAAGTAAAGGGGAATCTTCCAAGGTACAGTTAGCTGAGAAGACATTTTCTTCTTGAACACTATTTCTGTGTTGAGCAGGTGTCCTTCTGATATATAAATTATGTACTAGTATGTACAAAGCTTTTGTTAATGGAAAATTGTGCTGTTGAATGTTAATAAGTGTAATGATAAGAAAAATAGAGACTTCCCCAAATAACCAAATACAAATATATATACACACACATGCATAATAGTATAAGTGTAATGATAAAAAATAAAATCTTCCCCTGCAATACTCATCTATTATCCATCTATCTATCTATCATCTATCTATCTATCTATCTATCTATCTATCTATCTATCTATCTATCATTTATCTACCTATCTTCACCCTGGTAAGCAGTGTTTTTGTTGTTCTCATGTTTGATTTGGTTTATTTGCGGCATATCTCAAAGACTCTACTATGCTGTAGTATATGGCAAGTCTCCATGATAGAGATGAGAAGAGAATAACAATCATAACTATTTTTATTGAGCTCTTTCTATGCATCAAGCACTGTGTTAATTACTTTAAATTTACCATTTGATTTTGTCCATATAGTTAGGAGTAAAATTTTATCTCTACTTTAAAAGAAGAAATGGAAGAATAAAGTGGTTAAACAGCTTTTCCAAAGTCATGGAGTTGGATGGGGTAGATTTTGTAATCTGGCTCCAGAGTTGATGCTCTTATGCAATATCGTCCTAAGTTCATTTGACCACTAGCATTTCATTCACACAAAAATCACTAACATTTCTAAGTGTGTGTGTAAAGACATTTAAGAATTATTGGGTAGATTGCGTGCAAGTCCAGAGGCCCAGTTATTAACACTGCTTATCTCTGTGTTTCTAGTGTCCTAAATAGTACTTGCCACTTAATAAAGCATAATTATAATCACCATCACCATGGAAATAGTATTTGGCATGCCACAATTTAGAAAATAATTTGAGGCAACAGCAATGACAGAGCATTAGTGAGAATATGGAGTAGACAAGCATGATAATATATTGAATATGAATCACTTCTGGGAATAGGTTGATGCCTCTATGAGTGAGTGGTACTTCCCAATTTTTTGTTTTATTCAACATGAAAACTCGTATAGGAGAGATCTTTAAACATTTAAAAAATATATATTGTGCTCTTTAATACACACTTGAAAAGGTATAATTATCTACTGGGCACCACTTATGTATTCAGCAAGGAATGTAATTATCATTGGAACAGAAAAGATTTTATCTGTACTAAATAGAAACGGTTAATTCTATAACACATATACCCCAATATTTTAGTATTTAATTATCATAGGTTATAATAGACTTTTCTTTATCTACTATTAGTAAAAATACTGCAGGTATCCCTGTTTTACATAGTTCTTCAAGGACCAAGGTTGACAGAGTTTCTGTCATCTTTAAGATGTCATCTGGGGTTCATCTTCATGCTAGCCTTCCAGTAACAGAGAAAAGCATGAAGGAGCACCATGCTGGAGAATTTTATGGCCCAGATCTATAAGTGTCACTCATTACTTCCATTCATATCCCAATGATTGGAATTTAATGATATGGTCACACTTAATTCCATGGGGATTGAGAGACGTGAAGCCTGGATGGCCAGCCACTTTTCAGTCTCAACTCTGACATACATGGAAGGAAGAAAATATTTTGGGGGACTGCTAGTCACAGATTTCTGCTATATAACCTAAACTCCAATCCATACATTGTTTAGCTACTGATGGCAACAATTTTCCTCTGGATCCAGATACAATGGTATAGAAAACCACAAAATTGAGAATTTAGTCAGAATCTGGTCACTAGACATATGTCTTTTCAACATGCAATATAATGACACCTTTTGCACATACAAGATGATTCTGCTTCTGACATAGAACTATGCTTACTGTTGGAAGAATAAAGGTACAAAATCTTTTGAAATGAGGAAAAAATGAAAATATTTTTAAATGATAGTAAAGCTAATAAAACATGTCCAAGATTTCTAATGGTCACACATGTAAGGAATGATTCTTTTCAATATTTTCAAATACGATTTGTAAAAGCTGAGGATACCAGGATTGCAAAAATAGATTGGACTTGGCTGCAAATGTTCCAGTAGCTACTATCATATCACTGTTAGACTAAGGGCTATGTTTTGGTGTAAAAGCTTCCTTGAAACCTTAGTGGCATAAAGTCATAAAGATTTATTTATTACTCTCAGTCCTGACCATTGTGAGACAGTGATGGCTCCACAAGAAATCAAATCTGATGGAATTTCTACCATCCTTCTGGAATGTACAACCTCCCAGTCACTACAGCAGAGAAGGAGAAATCTGATACTCATATGCCCGTTTCTCATTGCCTCAACTTGGCAATGAAGTCACTTTCATTTTATTGGCCAGAATGAGTCACATGGTTGTACTTCACTGCAGGGAGACTGGGAATTGTAAGAAAATAATTGGAGGGCATGCATAGTGAGTGTTACAGCTTCTGCTACAGGCATGTGCCCAAGGAGTGATAAATTTCTTCACTCATCTAAAGATGAATTGAGGTCACATGGCTGGTTATAATTTAGAACCAGATCCAAATGTGGTTACAGAATATGAAGTAATAGTTTCCCGAGTCAAGTACAACCAGATAGTAGATAAGAAATCTGTTCCTATCCCAAGTTAATACTGTCAACTGTCCAGCATTTGAAAAGGAATTAGAAAATGGGAGATATCTATAATACTATCACCAATAAAATTATATTTTAAAAAAATAAAGCTTAAAATAAAAAAGGAATTAGTCAACCATTTATCAACTAATGAAACTTTGAAAATTCTTTTTAGTAAGCCATTGTTCTAATACTCCTGGGTTCATGTAAATACAACTGTGTAAATTATCTGACAGAGACACCAAATGCTTTGCTGCTGTCTCACGGACAAGAAACAGTTATTAACAGTAATTTCAAATTGGATGTTATTTTAATTTTTCTAAATTGTTATGTATTTTTCTGCTTGAGAATAAAAACCTACTAAGTGGATCATGAATGTCAAAACTTGGAGTAGTAGTACAGTGTGGTCAAGCTCCAGAGGGTCCTCGAAGCACTTAAAATTAATTGTAAGATTTTTGTGTTTATGGGCATGAGTTTTGGGAAGAGTCAATCAATTCTCAGAGAATTAATGCACATCAAAGGAAAAATTCACTGGATTTAATCAATATTTATTAAATTAATAAATAACTGAATACTCTAAAGGTGTTATTTAGTTAAGAGTTTCACAAAATGTGAATTACACAAGATTGAAAAATGTTTTGGAGCTACTTAGGCTGCAAAGAACCTTTAGAGTATTTTCATACAGTAGTGTACACAAATGAGAGGGTTCTTTCAATGAGTTTTGTATGCTGAAACAAAGAAGGAGAGCAGGACCTCAAGGGATTTGAGTGAAGAAGGGAAACTGAAGAAATTGACAAGTAGCAAAGTGGTTGAGATCTTTAGCAGCTTAAAACTGCAATGTCTCCAAGTGTGTAATTGGTATCCAGTATATAAGGAAAAAATACTAAAAAGACATTCTAGACCCCAAGAACCAAATTGATGAGAAAAAAAAATCTGTTCTTCCACTTATTTATAATTGAACAAGTCTGGAAAGCATTGCTTTTGACAGTATTTAAAAAATTATGAGAAAGCATTTACTGGTTGAATGGGTAGTCTCAAAGACTTCAGGAAACCTTGGATAAAAGGATTAGCTAGAGCAAGGGAGTAGACCATAGCTTTGCTGTGGAATAGTGCACCTGGGTTTAAAATTGGGGAAATGAGTTTGAATTCTTCTTGGCCTCTTCCACCACAGACCCTCCTAGGCTGAAGAAAATGGTCTGGGCTTTCAGGCACCATATTATTATTACTTCAGGTACCCTGCATGATTTGGGTCTAAGATGCATGTTACATGTTACTAGGAACAATGGCAATTTCAGAACAGTCAAATCAGACATGTTTACATTAAAAGGACCTTATTATATTTGCATTGTGTGGATATTCTGTCTAGGTGAGTATTATATATAGTTTATATTAATTAGTTCCTGGGTATCAAAATATCAAACAATGAACTTTCAATTGCTTGCAGTGTTTGTATCCTATTAATTAATTAACTAATTAATTAAAAACTTTATTAATTTATTTTCTTCCCCATCACCATTTGTCCCCTCTATGCCCTCTTCCACCTCCATTCTCCCTTTCCCCCGCAACCACCACACTGTTGTCCATATCCATGAGTTATTTCTTTTAATTTTTTTCTATCCTTTTTTTTTCCCCATTAGATGTTACTTAAGAACAGTTTTGATAAATATTCAACTTGGTTTATTCAGTTTAGGTTTGCAAACGTTTATTGAGTGTCTACTCGGGGCTGTATTCAGTGAGCCATGGGTATATATGAGCTCTCAGTGGAATGGGTTTTAAATTCTATGGTAAATAAAGGCATATAAGTGTTTGGGAGAACATGGGGAAGGGAATGAATTCAGAAAAAAAAAAGAACATGAAAGATTTTATAGAGGTGAGATGTTGCAGAGTTTTGAAGGATAAGCAAGAGTTGGAAGGTAAAGATGAATAATGGAGACCAAGATGCTACAAACAGAGAGAATAGCAAAGTGTGAGAGAACAGGGTGTGTTCAATGAATGGTAGATATTTTAGTAGATAGCATGCAATGTATACAGGGTGGGGAGACTGCAGTGAAAATTGAGTCAGGCAGGACCAGGTCATAAAGTCAGTGTAGTGCACCCAGAACATCTAGAGCTATTCTGCTGGCTAGAATGTAAAGGGTAAAAGGGATGGGGAAAGAAAGGAGGCAGGATGAAGGCTTAGGAGGCTCTCCAATGATCTAAAGGAGAAACCGATGTCATCCTGAGCAGTGAGGATACAGAAGAGAGGAGAGATTTCAGAGATGCTAAGGAGGGAAATAGGCAATACTTTATGATCTATGTGAAATGAATTATGAGAGAGAGGCAAGCAAATTGGAGGACTTTCACATTCTGTCTTGGGTGATTGACTTTCATTAAATAAGGAAGGGAATATAATCTGGCAAATAACATGTTTTAGGAGGATCTGCCATTTTCTCTTGCAGCATGAGTAGAATAAAGCATATACCAGACTCTAAATTATATTTTGTAACATTGAAATACTGTTCTACTTTTCTGGGTAGAAGTATGAAATCTATAACTAAATATCATGAACAAATTGATTCAATATGGGACTTGACAGGCCCATCCTCTCCAGAGGCTGTGGTATAAGAATGTGCCACTATGTATTTTATAAGAGGGATGCAGACCTCTGTTTAGTTAACAAACTTGCAGAAAATAATTTTGAATTAAAATAAAAAGTTGTTTTAGCTCTTGCTATTTGAGAAGTATAGTGTAAAGAGTTTTTCTGTCCCCCCCCCCCCCCCCCGCCCTCAATCACTCAGAATTTTTCTAGATACCTCTTCTCCATTCCTACTAATCAATGGGGGTCAACACTATTGCACATGTTTGGTTCCTTTAATTTCACACATTTTGCAAATGATAATTTCAGTTTGCCTTATTGTTAAGTCTCTCTCTCTCTCTCTCTTTTTTCTGTGATAGTGGGTGGGATAACTGTTAAAATTTTCTATTTTAGTTCTCAAGAGATTTTGGGGTGGTCCTTAGATAAAGTGATATTATGATAACGTTATCTCTGCTTTGAATTGTTAGCAAGGATCTCAGTAGGTGATGCAAGGCCTGGAAGTGCTGTGATGACTGTAATGGTCTGGCAGGCAGCTGATTCCTTTGCTGAGTATCTTGTTCTGATTTGCTTTGTTCCTTTGGGTCTCCCTCCTTGTCATATTTGGTATTCTCCAGGACTCTCGCTGCATGCCCTGCTTCTGGTTCAACTATAATTTCAAGAATTTGGCACTTATAGCTTAAAAAAATGTTTGGGTTTAAGTTAGTGTCAGGCAATTAACACTAAACACTTGATTTTATACTTCAACTCTGATCATAAACCACTGGAATATAAATTAAAATGAGAGTAGGGGAAGAAAGCATCTACAGAAATTTGTCTTTATTGTGGCTACCTTTTCATAGAGAGTATATATTTTTATAGATACAAATTATAAGCTTATTCAAATTAATTACACTCATTATTTAAAATTATTATAGAATTATTAGCCGTAGTCTAACATGGAATATATGTGTTTTATTTTTCAAATAATTCACAACCCAGATGAGGAAATAAAGCAATAAATGATATAATTATTTCTTTTCTGTTGGTATCCTTTCATTTGTAAACTTTTCTTATTAAAATAAATAATGGGGGTATACAGCCCTGCTTTTTAAATTTAAAATTTCAAAGTGTCTAAGAACTCAGTGGAACAGTTGAATTAAGCAGTACTTTTTTGTTGCCCTTTTATCTTCTTCTTTGCATAAGTTTGATTATGATTAACCCATGCAATTGCAAAATGTTGAAGGGTAATGTATTTAGAAAAATTTCAGAGTTCTAGATGGTTAAGTAAAATAATGAAAAGATTCAATCTAGTCAGATCACCCAGTGACTTTAAAAAAAATATTGATTAGAGTTTTTGTCCTCTTATCTCCTAGATCTTCATGCCCTGCTCCCCTTCCTCCCTCCCCCGCCACCATTTTAAATCCCACAGGCTCTTTTTTATTTTGTTTTGAGGTTAAATTACATTGAAAGATGTTGAGTTCGGGACTGAGGGGGATTATGCTTCCTTAGTGTCTGTAGAGGAAGACCACAAGATCAAGGCAACCCAAGTTAGCATTTGCTGACAGATGTGTCCTTCATCAGACCATGGTTAGCTTGAAAGTCTTCTGAAGTAGGAGTCAGAAATTCTAGTCTCAGAACTGTCATTATGGAGAATATTACTTTAGCTCTCAAAGATCAGCTGACGGTTTGATCCCATCAAACATCAACATCTATGACTTCATTCCAGTAGCTGTGCACATATCCTGCACGGTGCAGTGAGGTAATTGGAACTCTTTCCTTTCATGATGCTTTCCAGCCTGATGCATCTCCTTGCCAACTAAAAGGGAAGCAAGCCCACTTGATAGTTATATATCCTCACTCTCCTTCCTGTAGTGGCCTTAGCTAGGCCCATTGTTCTGGTTTTCTCTTCTTCTCTCCCGTCTTATTTCTATAGCTCAGGAATCTAAGTTTGCTTTTTTTCCAAGGCACCCATGTTATGATGCACCACGAATTTCCAACATCTAGTAAAACCTAGCTTAACTGTCTTGATTGTAGCCCTTAGGAGGTTCTCCAGTATATCTCCTTTGATAATATACAAATGGTGGTTAATGGATTGGTGCTGTACTGATTCTGGGCAACATAATTATATTTTGATTTTCAGTAAATAATAAACTCAATGGAATGTCAAGAAAAGTTCCAGTGTTGGTCATTGATAGGCAGACATTAGTGAGTATACATATCCCCTGCAAAAGAAATTATTGACTAAAAATAGTTTAGATGGAGAAAGTGTGGGAGTCTTAGGGAGACTTCCCATTTATCTGACTTCATTTCTAAACTCTATACCTAATTAAATCTATGAAGCACATTAGGCCATAACTGGATTTCTTGTCATTAGAACACATCCTATATAATAAAAGCCTAATATGCAAATTGCCCCCTTGGGCGGTCGTTCGACTGGGAGAATGGGAGTTTGACTGCTGGCTATGATGTGCACTGACCACCAGGGGTCTGCACGGAACATGGGTATCGGCGACGCGGCACTGGCAGCAGGTGGCAGTGGAGGTGCTGCCAGCCTGATGGGCCCCGACAAGAGTGGGACCGCAGTGGGATGGTGGAGCAGGTGAGCGGGCAGTGCTAAGCCAAGGTGGGTATGAGCAGGGGCCTGATTGCCCTGCAGATGGTGACCAGCAGTGGGGGACAGGGCCACTGCCCAGGTCCCAGGTGCTGAAGGAGCTGAGTGGGGGGCCCGGCCTCGACCGATCACCCTGCAGGCAGGATGGTGGAGCAGGTGAGGGGGTGGCACCAGGCCAAGGTGGGGTACCAGGTGGAGTTGCAGGGCTGTGAGGCTGGGGCCGCAAGCTGGGGCCCGATCTCCATAGGCCACTCCAAGGGACCCCACCCATGCACAAATTCGTGCACAAATTCGGGCCTTTAGTCTATATATATAAAAGCCTAAGCAATCGTTAACGACCGAATGACCGGAACGACCAGTCGACCAGTCGCTATGATGCGCACTGACCACCAGGGGGCAGACGCTCAATGCAGGAGCTGCCCCCTGGTTGTCAGTGCACTCCTACAGGGAGAAGGCTACTCAGTCAGCAGCCGGGTTCACAGCTGGCGAGCGCAGCTGTGGCAGCAGGAGCCTCTCCCGACTCCGCAGCAGTGCTACCGAATTAGCAAAGGAATGGCTAATAAGGGCACTAAGCCTGGTCAGATACTTTCACATTAAGCAGAGACATTATTATTATTGTATTTTAATTTGATTTTTTAATTAAATACAACACATGTATTACTGAAGTAGTAGAACATGCAAAAAATAGAAGGAAATTTAAAAGTATGGTATGAGTATAAAGAAAACAGGTTGTGAGGCTCAATTAAGGAATGTCTGCTTAGACATGTGCAGTTCAGATCTCTGAACCTGCTGTGATTCTGACCCAGTATGGATTCATCTAAAGGGAAAAGTCAGGGAAGGAAAAGAAAAGTATAGAAGAAGCTGCAAAAATGAGCATGGGCAACTCCCACTGTGTACCCTTATATATGAACTTGTTATTTTAAAAAAATACTGTTTGTGAATTTAGAAGAAGTAGAACTGTCCACCATAAGAGGACACATTGTCTACAAAACTGAGTTTTCAAAATTGTGAAGGAGCAGCATAGGTTAAGATGACAGGCTTTCTCTTTCTATAAAGAATACAGCATGTTCTCTTGCAGTTGTTTTTGGGCTGAGGTCCATGGATGTTAGAAGTTTTCCTTCAGTGTACAATGTGCTTTATGAGAGAGTGGTGTAGACCAGAGGCCACTTCTGTCAGTGTTAGGTACAGTTTATACTGAGCTGCTTTTAATTCATATACAGAGCTTCAGTTCTTTTATAAAACTCCACCCTGGTCTTCTTTAGCCACAGGACTCTGTTGACCCATTCATGTTTTTCTATTCCCATGAGGTCCCAAATTACTCTTCTTCCATGAGCATTGCTGTAGTTACCAGTGTCCTAAACCTCACCTTTCACACAATTACAGATATTTAGGAATAGCTATTATACGTAGCAAAGAAAACCAGAAGGTTAGAAATTTTTGGCCAGGAGTGCTAAAGTGCTTTGACATTGCAAGCATCTATACATTTTTTTCCCCCTGTGGGACTGGACACCACTTCTTCCAAAGACAAATGGGTCATCTTAGATATGTCATTATTGTATTTAGTGTACAGACCTTCCTTCAGCCACAACTCTGTCCCTATGGTAATTTATTCATTTAACACCTCTGCTAGGTTCTATGATGCAATGATATGTGAATCAAAAACATGATCCCTGCCGAAACCGGTTTGGCTCAGTGGATAGAGCGTCGGTCTGTGGACTGAAAGGTCCCAGGTTCGATTCCGGTCAAGGGCATGTACATTGGTTGCGGGCACATCCCTGGTAGGGGGTGTGCAAGAGGCAGCTGGTTGATGTTTCTCTCTCATCGATGTTTCTAGCTCTCTGTCCCTCTCCTTTCCTCTCTGTAAAAAAATCAATAAAATATATATAAAAAACAAAAAACAAAAAAAAAACCATGATCCCTGACCTCATAGGATCTGGTGGGGAGTGGGAACATAAGATTTAAAGAAATCATTACACAAATATAAGATTCAAGCCATGCTGAATGATATAAGCTACAATGATATTTTTGTTGATGATGCAAAAGCAATTTCTTCACATGTGGCACCTGACATTAAAGCCCCATTTAACCTGGCTGGATTCAATATTTTGAGTCATAGGAAAAAACTACATTAAGTAATAAATAAAGACATATAATTATGATTAACACTTCCCTAGTCTGTTACTTAACAACTTTTTAACTTTCCTTTAGTTTCTATAAAATGATTTTCTGCAAAAATGGATGGAATTTTTATTGCTATTTATCTAGTATTTACATGGGTTTTTGTATATTCTCAACTTACCTGCCTTGGGAATCTCACGCATCATCTGAAAAATATAATCTGGCATATAAATGAAGACCTTCATTTACGTTCAAAACCAGGAGACTAAAATATTCAGTCATAACCTCATAATCATGATAGGTACACAGTGTGTTTGGTACAGAGTAAAAGGAGTCATTGAACATTTCACTTTTGATAAATGTGTTTCTCAGTTCCTATGGTCTGGTCACGCTTTGGTAGGACAACCCAGTAATGTGAGCCAAACCATGCCCTCAAATTATATACTGAAATTCTCTAAAATTCAACTGTAGCTATTTATGTGTTGCCAGATCACTATTACTATAGAAACATATCCTTTTATTTTAATGAGTTTAATGGAGTTATTTATAGGGTTGGACTTGTCAACAAGTATATATAATATACATAATAAATGTATATATGATATATATATACACAATATATAATGAAAAACTGAATAATATTATTCAAGGGCCACATTTGGGGTTATTAATTTTTTAAAATATATTTTTATTGATTTCATAGAGGAAGGGAGATGGATAGAGAGATAGAAACATCAATGATGAAAGAGAATCATTGATCCGTTGCCTCCTACATGCTCCCCACTGGGGATTGAGCCTGCATCCCGGGCATGTGCCCTGATCAGGAATCAAATCATGACCTCTTAGTTCAGAGGTTGACAGTCAATTGCTGACCTACACTACCTGGGCTATTGTCTCTTTTATTGGCTGATATCTAGTATATAACTGCTAGATTTTATTAGTTACATAGTAGTTAATATTTAGAGACAGGAAAGTAAGAAGGGGCATTTAAAAGATAAAGAATTCACTCAAGTTCATTTTCAGAGCTAGGTAAAGTATGATATTTTCTTTGGCAACTCTATACTTTTGTCAATGAATTCCATCTGTATTTCCACATGAGAGCATATAGTATTTTCACTTGCTTGTTATTAAGAAACACCTATATTTAGAATCTAATATCAACTTTATTTTTATTGTCACTTTTGGTTTTAACCTTTGCTGTCTCTTATGCCCTTGGGCAAATACCATTCTCTCTGAATTTCAGACTTCTCATAAAAATGAGGATAATAATATCTCCATTGAATATTTCAAATGATTGCTGCAAAGATAAAATGAAATGACATTTGTAAAACAACTCTGTAATCTACAATATACTATGCAAATATATTATTAAAATAATCTTCTATTTTCAATGGAAAAGCTGACCTATGGTAGAAAACTACTCAGAATATAATGTTGCACCTAAAACCTATGATTCTGAACTTTAGAATAAGTTCAGAAATTATGGGGTGGGAATAGGGGTAGAAAAAATTTGAGGGAATGTTCTTGGCATTAAGTTGATAACAAGGTAGAATAAGTTGTTTTGGTCAATCTACAAAAATTTATTAGGATATTTTTTCTTGTAGTGAGTAAAAGTTTTCAGAGTTGGTTCTAATTTTGATTTCTGGACACACTACCACATACTTTCTCCATATTCCCTAAGGATAACACTTTATTCTATTACATCTTGTTTGTTGAATTTTCTTATCATTCTACAACATTCTAATAACCGCTCTGGATCTTTTTTCAGTCCATTAATCAAAATGAGGGGTCCTCTTGGTTCCAGGTCATTTTTGAATTTGATAAGCATATTACCTATTTTATTGAAGTTTTTACAGGAGATTACATGCATACTGTTATATGCAGGGCCCTGTGCTAGGTCTTGGGGAGAAAACAAAGATGAGTAAAAAAACATGATACCTGACTTCTATTTAGACTTTTTATAGTCTACTGGGAAGAGAGAGATAAAATACTGTAGTAGCTCAGAGAAAGTATTGATTTCATGTTAAATAAAGCTAAAGCTACCCAGTAAGTCAACAAAACCTAGTTATTAAAGAAAACCCTCCAACAGTAAATGAAATAAACGCTACTAAAATGTTTGCTGTTACTTTCTTCTGTTGTTTTTCAATTAAATGTCTACTTATGGAGAGAATTTTAAAGATATTTTCTAAAAAAGGAACTTGTGTTCTTTAACAATTATAGCATTGATATTTTCTGAATGTAAAAGTTTTCAAGTTCTGGGTTGCCTGTAAAGTCTCAGGGAGGCTATTATGTTAGCCAAAAGAATAAATATGGTGGAAAGAAAATTGAGAGGAATCAAAGAAGCTTGGGGATATCTATGAGAAAGAGAAGAAACTGGTAGAACAGTGGGACACTATAAAAGATAAAGAGAGAATGAATAATACAAGATTCTTTGTTCTGTGCTGAAGTTATATTCATATTCAGCCATTGTGCTAAAAATGAATTTATGTAAACCTTGTTAATTCTCACAAAATGTGACCGAAGAACTCTTATTATCCTCATTTATGAATAAGGAACTCAAGTTTAAATATCTTGCCCAAATTTCACAGCTAATTAGTGATGGGAATGAGATTCTAACTCAGAATTACCTTTACCCTAGAGCTGCTTTGCTGGTCTACCTTTTCTGACACTCCTGAAGAAAAGAGTGCCTTCGAATGAACGAATGAATGAATGCGAGAGCGAGAGAGAATGAGAGAGAGCGAGAGCGAGAGCGTGAGCGAGCGCGAGAGAGAGAGAGAGAGAGAGAGAGAGAGAGAGAGAGAGAGAGAAATGTTAGAAAAACAAACCAAAATTGAGAAATGGAAAGAGACAGCTCTGATTGTAATGGATCAAGTTGTGTCTGAACAATGACTTCTCCTATACTTTAGACTGTCTGTATGGCTCTCTTTAGAATGACCTTAGAAGCTATAACTGAAGGTTAACACACATGAGACAATTTAGTCATAAGTGTTCTTTAACATTTCTAAGAGTTGTAAATCTAGCTGATGATATTAATATAAAGTGCTGCAGGATTCTTTAAATGAATTTTGAGGTCACATGCAATAGCTTTGGTATCTTTCTAGAGATTCTGTCTAGGTTCACAATTTCAGACATTCAAGTTCACATTATGGTCTATGGTGCCTCTTGGAGTTGTGCATATACAGTGTGGCATCTAGTCTAATGAGCTATAATAGATAACACATAAATATCTCTAGAGAATTAAAGAATGTGAGATCAACGGATTATTTAAGAAATTCAGTTGTTTATGTACGTACATACACATACATAGTTATATATATATATATATATATATATATATATATATATATATATGCACACTAGAGGCCTGGTGCACGAAATTCGTGCACTGAGCGGGGTTGTCCCTCAGCCCAGCCTGTACCCTCTCCAATCTGGGACCCCTCAAGGGATGTCCGACTGCCCGTTTAGGCCCACCGGGATCGGGCCTAAACGGGCAGTTGGACGTCCCTCTCACAATCCAGGACTGCTGGCTCCCAACTGCTTGCCTGCCTGCCTTCCTGATTGCCCCTAACCACTTCTGCCTGCCAGCCTGATCACCCCCTAACCACTCCCCTGCCAGCCTGTTTGCCCCCAACTTCCCTCCTCTGCCAGCCTGATCATCCCTAACTGCCCTCTCCTGCAGGGTTGATCACCTCCAACTGCCCTCCCTTTCAGGCCGGGTGCCTCCCAACTGCCCTCTCCTGCTTGCCATCTTGTGGTGGCCATCTTGTGTCCACATGGGGGTAGGATCTTTGACCACATGGGGGCAGCTATATTGTGTGTTGCAGTGATGATCAATCTGCATATTACTCTTTTATTAGATAGGATAGAGGCCTGGTACAGGGGTGGGGGCCAGCTGGTTTGCCCTGAAGCGTGTCCCTGATCAGGGTGGGGTTCCCTTGGGGCATGGGGCGGCCTGAGCGAGGGGCCTATGGTGGTTTGCAGGCCAGCCACGCCCCCTGGCAACCCAAGTGAAGGCCCTGGCATCTGGAATTTATTTTCCTTCTACAATTGAAACTTTGTAGCCTGGAGCGGAGCCAAGCCTGGGGCTCCCTCCGTGGCTGGCAGCCATTTCTGTTGGGGTTATAACTGAAACTTTGTAGCTTAAGCGGGTGGGCCCAGCCAGGGTGTGCAGAAAGCTTTGCTTCCCCTGTTGCCACCGGCAACCCTGGCCTGCTCTCTCAAGCTCCGTTCTGCTGCCATTTCTGTTTGAATTTGTTTACCTTCTATAATTGAAACTTTGTAGCTTGAGTGGAGGCTTAGGCCTGGCAAGGGCAGGCGGAAAGCTTGGCTTCCTCTGTTACCTAGGAAACCTTGCTCTCTGTGGCTGTAGCCATCTTGGTTGGGTTAATTTGCATACTCACTCTGATTGGATGGTGGGTGTGGCTTGTGGGCATGCTTGTGGGTGTGTCAGAGGTATGGTCAATTTGCAATTTGCATATTTGTCTATTATTAGGTAGGATATATATATATATATATATATATATATATATATACACACACACACACACACACACACACACACACACACACATATATATATATATATATATATGGCCTGGTGCACAAAATTCATGCACGAGGAGGGGGTGTCCCTCAGCCCAGCTTGCACCCTCTCCAACCTGGGACCCCTCAGGGGATGTCCTGGCAGGATCGGGCCTAAACCAGCAGTCAGACATCCCTCTCACAATCCGGGACTGCTGGCTCCTAACCACTCACCTGCCTGCCTGCCTGATAGCCCCCTAACCACTCCCCTGCTGGCCTGATTGACGCCTAACTGCTCCCCTGCCAGCATGATCACCTCCAACTGCCCTCCCCTGCTGGCCCGATTGCCCCCACCTGCCTTCCCCTGTGGGGATGAGGGGACTGGGGGACTCCAGCTGGATGAGGGGGGGATGAGGGGACTGGGCGCCGCCATCTTGTGGCTTTGGGTGCTGCCAACTTGTGAGGGTGTGGCAGTCAATTGGCATATTCCCTCTTTATTGGCTGTGGGTGTCGCCATCTTGTGAGGATGTGATGGTCAATTAGCATATTCCCTTTTTATTATATAGGATCTATATTATACACACATACATATACAACAGTATACATGTATATATTAGCTACTCAGAAAACAGTTCACCTGAAAAATGTTCTGGACTAAGGAGCAAGAGTTAGGACATGATAGAATATAATCAAAGATGTGGACTCTGAACTTTTAAGCAAACCCCATGATACACTGATAATAAAAAGAAAGTTTAGTTTAGTTTTTAAGATTATGGCAAATATTACCTTGGATGTTTACAATTCTAGATTTCAAACTCAAGGCAATACCCCTGATCTTAAAGCAACCTCAACCTGGCCAACTGAAAAGGATTCAGTTACCTTCTAAGGGTTAAGTAACTTGAACTCTAATGCGAATTAAAATTCTAGCTCTGAAAATTGAGGATAGAGTGATGAAACAAAGTAAACCTACAATACTACATTTTTTTGGTGATGAAACATAATTTGTGCAGATTTTGGCATTTTAATCCTTTTTTTAAATGGGAGATTTTATCCTATTAGAGCAACAAATGAATAACTGAGTAACAAATTGAATAAGTTTAAACTTGTGCAGTTAAATCTGAACACATTTTAAAATAATATTAAAACATATAGGAAATCCCAAAGCTTTTCATATTTATAAGTATAGCTTAATGAGGATTACTGATGTACATAGAAAAACTTCTTTAATATGGGTGTACTTCAAAAGGAAGCCAAATATATTACATTTGTAACTACATTTTAAAACTAAGGGAATATACATAATTACATTGCAAAACCTCTGTTACAAATAATTATTAGAATAGGTTCAATTTATAAATGAACTAAAAGTTTAAAGATATGTTTTGAATTGGTAGCTTTAAAAAATGGAATATTAATATACCAAGGTTCTCAGTGAATAATTGTTTTGGCTCCCCAAATCCACCGTTAGGGCATCAAAAAACCTCAACTTGACTATATAGCTTTGAGTGTAGTCAAAATCACCCTGTAACTTTTTCGTTATATAAACCAATATATTTTCTTTTTCTTTTTTAAAATGCAAGTTACTTTGCATTGGTTATTTAAGAATTGAACTAAAAGTTTTTTGATTAATACAGTCAGATTTGATGAGAAAAAGAAAGACTTTGGGAGATAAGTGGGGTGTTTGAGAGTACCTGGGGAAATGGAATTTTAAAGAAGTTATGCTGTACATTTAAATAATATTCTACATTGAGCAATATTAGAAATCTACTTTTTGAGAGTACGTAGAAAATTTTGAAAATGCTAGATATCTAAAAAAATTTCAGTCATGACCCCACCACCAAGAAATAATCAGAATTAACATTCTTGCTGTCTTTTTTTCATTTTTTATGTGTGTTTGTGCAAAATACATAGCAATATATTAATATATTTATTAATTATATCTCTATGTATATATTATGTAGATATATAATAGAGTTATCTCTTGGTTAACTTCATATTGTGAACTATTTTTAAATCTGTATATAAAAACTCTTTTTTGTGGGGTGAGCATACCCTGGTTTTAAAATGAAGCCTAATTACTGCCCATTCCACATTAACCAGATAAAGTGATCTATATCCTCTATAACTCTTAGATCATGGTCAAATATTTATCTGTATATCATAAGTATAGCTTCCTAGAGTTTTAGTTTCCAAGAATCTGGACCCTCAGAATCTAGACGGCTGCAAAAATAATCACCTTAATTTGTGAAACAGGCCAAGTGTTAGATGTGATAGAGGAGACATAGTAAGATACCTTGAATCCTTGACTGAGGTACCACCACCTACCTCTCTCCCTGTTACCCACAATTAGTATTGTCAGATAAAATTCAGGATACTTAGCTTAAGTCAAATTTCAGATAAACAATAGAAATTTTTATTATAAGTATGTCCCATGAAATATTTGGCACATACTTATACTAAACACTATTTACTATTTTAGTGAAATTTAAGTTTGCATTTGCTCAATCTGGCAATCCTACTTATTGCATCAGGTTAAAGCAGAGATAGGTCTAAAGTCCTGGTCTACATGCCTCTCTCTGGTTCACTTCCTAGGAAGTGTCTGAGTTTTGACAACCAGGATTTTTGTTTAAAAAAACATTAAAACACTCCTTGGAGCATAGTAAGGAATGTAAACACTGCTAAGAAAAAGGAGATATCATGAGATTAGGTCCCAGCTGGCCTGTGTGGCTGGAATCAAAGGCTCACCAGAAGAGCCACCATCGTGACTCATGGAAAGAATAGTCTCTTTATTCTTCATCCCTCTTCCCACCCCCTCCCCACAACAAAACCTGACAACAATTAAATACAATGTTAATGACTAATATATCTAAGGGCTAGGGAAAAGGGATTCATAATTTCATGTATTTATATAAACTTTCTGGAGCACATTTTGGCAAAATAAATAAAGCAGATTAAAAATACTTATACCTATCAACCTAGAATTTTCATTTAAAAATTAAAATAAGAACATAATCAGAACATATACAAAGATGTTTATAGAAAGATGTTCATAGCATCATTGTTTAAGATAAATATTGAAAATGTCCTAATGTTCATTAACAGCAGATTGAATACATTGTAATTCCCATATAATAGGATTTTATCTAGACATTAACATATTGTAGAATAGTAAATTACTTAGGAAAGTACTTATAATGAATACATCAGAAAATTGATTATAAAATATTATGCCCAAAATACTTAAACAAAATAATACATGAATCCTTCCTATATAATAAAGAGGTAATATGCAAATTAACCATCACACCCTCACAAAGATGGCTGCCTACAACTAGGCCAGCAGGGGGGTTAGTGAGGGACGACCAAATGACTGAACAGCAGGCTGTGTGGGGCAACCAGGCTGGTGGGGGGGCTGTGAGGGGAGATCAGGCCAGCAAGGGGGGCGGGAGCAGTTAGAGGAGCGATTAGGAGGCAGCAGACCAGAATTGTGAGAGGGATGTTCAACTGCCAGTTTAGGCTTGATCCTGGGGATCCCAAGGGGTCCTGGATTGGAGAGGGTGCAGGCTGGGTTGAGGGGATCCACCCCCATGCACGAATTTCATGCATCAGGCCTTTAGCATATATATTAAAATAAGAACATATATATGTATTTATCGACCCCTCTAAGGAATGGGGTTGGGTGGGATCATTAAAAGAAGTAAAATATTTAAAAAAGAGGCCAGGATACTGCCCTGAAGAGTACTAAATCTTACAGGGCCATAGTCAGGGAGAAACTAGCAAAAGAGGGTGATTAGTGTGGTCAGAACAGATCAACGGGCAATGGCAATAGGCACTAAATGAAAGGAGGTATTTTATAAAGCGAATGGGGGCAAAAATGTACAAAATTTCAGAAAGGCTAGAAAAGGGATTATGAAAAATATTTCAGAAAATTTCCAGTAAGATGAGGAATAAGTAACATAATTAACAGTGTTTGGGGAAATGATATTTTAAGTAGAATATAAACTTGATTAATAAACAAGATAGTGTAAACATTTAAATATCTATAAAATCAAAGAATCAAGTGCTACTTGAGTCTCTCTACCACACTGTTATATAAGAGGGAACACTCCAGAATTTAAGATTCTGAAAAATCGATATCCTATATAATAAAGAGGTAATATGCAAATTGACCATCACTCCAACACACAGGATGGCTGCCCCCATGTGGTCAAAGATGGCCGCCCCCATGTGGACACAAGATGGCCACCACAAGATGGCTGGCAGGGGAGGCAGTTGTGGACAGTCAGGCCAGCAGGGGAGGGAAGTTGGGAGGGACCAGGCCTTCAAGGAAGGGCAGTTGGGGGTGATGAGGCCTGCAAGGGAGGGCAGTTGGGGGTGACCAGGTGTGCAGGGGAGGGCAGTTGGGGGCGACCAGGCCTGCAGAGGAGAGCAGTTGGGGATGACCAGGCCAGCATGGGAGGGTAGTTGGGGATGACCAGGCCAGCAGGGGAGGGCAGTTGGGGGCTACCAGGCCTGAGGGGAGGCCAGTTAGTGGCAATTGGGCCAGCAGGGGAGGCCAGTTAGGGGAAATCAGGCTGTCAGGGGAGCAGTTAGGCATCAATCAGGCTGGCAGGGGAGTGGTTAGGGGGTGATCAGGCTGGCAGGCAGAAGTGGTTAGGGGCAATCAGGCAGGCAGGCTGGTGAGCAGTTGGGAGCCAGCAGTCCTGGATTTTGAGAGGGATCCCAGATTGGAGAGGGTGCAGGCTGGGCTGAGGGACACCCCTCCATCCCCTGCCCCCCGTGCACGAGTTTCATGCACCGGACCTCTAGTATATATGTAAAAGACTAATATGCAAAGTGTCCCACATGAGTTTGACTGGGAGCTATTGCTCACTATGATGTGTGCTGACCACCAGGGAGCGGCACGGAATGAAGGGAGGCCCCGGCCGGCTGCCAGAAGGCCCCGATTGGCCCTGATCACCAGCCAGGCTTAGGGACCTGACCTGTGCACAAATTTATTATGAGTTAAATTAAAAAAAAAATACAAGCATAAATATTCATAGAAAAACTGTAAGGATATGAAACAAAATGTTAATAGTGATTATCTGTGTGGCAAAATTACAAGGTGTTTTCTTCCACCTACTTGTGTGTGTGTGCGTGCGCGCACACGTGTGTGTGTGTCTAAAAGAATGAAAACACATGTTTAATTAAAAAAATAAAATATTTAATATTTCTGCCTGTTAATCCTTATTCATATTCTTTTAATATTTTTAAATTAATTTTATTGGGGTGGTATTGGTTAATAAAATTATATAAGTTTCAAGTGTAAAATTCTGTAACACATTATCTGTATATTGCATGATGTGGTCATCACCCAAAGTCAAATTTCCTTCCATCACCATATATTTAACTCCTTTCCATTACCCTTTAATACCTCCTCCTCCCCACTCCTCAGCCTCCTTTCCCTCTGGTAACCACCATACTATTATCTGTGTTTATGAGTTTTTGTTTGTTCATTTGTTGCCTTCAGAATATCATTCTAAGTAAAATAAGACAGAAAATGTCAAGAGCCATAATTTCACTCATATGTGGCATCTACTTTTATTTTCCAATTTACTACAAATATAACATATTTTGAAATCCAAAAATATGCTATTTAATAAACAGTTATTTAAATAAAATGGAATCATAATGCATGCCTTTAAATCTCAACTTTGGTAGTGGAAGGAAAATATTAAAAACATTTGCTTATTGAAAATAGACTAGTACAGTGATGGGCAACCTTTTGAGCTTGGTGTGTCAAACTTCGCCAAAAAACTGAGCATAACTCGGGTAGTGTGTCACTTTGAGGGAAAAACTAACTCCAAGGCTCTAGTCGCAAATGTTTCATCCTCAGGAGCAGCAAATGTTTCATCCTCGGCATGCGGCCGCGTGTCATCAGAAATGGCTACGCATGTCAGTGCTGACATGCATGTCATAGGTTCACCATCACTGGACTAGTAGGAAAGAATTTAGTTCTTCAAACCTAGAAGCCCACCTGTAATTTTTTGCATTTGGAGGGTTGATCTAAGTTTGAGTTAATCTAATCTTGTCAAAGATGACCTCCAACTTTTAAAACTATATTTTAAAACTGTCCCTAAAATGCTGGAAATATTATTTTATATAAAACTAGAGGCCTGGTGCGTGGTTTCATGCACCAGTGGGGTCCCTCAGCCTGGCCTGCACCCTCTTACAATCCAGGACCCCTCAGGGGATGTCGGACTGCCAGTTTTGGCCTGATCCCCGAAACTGGCAGTCCAACATCACCTGAGGGATGTAGTAGTGCACAAAGTGGCAGGCGGCCGGGGAGGAGCCCAAGCCCTGACCAGGTGCCATGTTCTCCCACTCATCCTGGCCCTGCTGCGCCTGCCACCACTGTTTGGTAGTGCTGCTGTGGAGGCGGGAGAGGCTTGTACCACAGCAGCTGCACTTGCCAGCCATGAGCCCGGTGTCTGGCACCTGTCTGTCAGCTGAGTGGCGCTCCTGCTGTGGGAGTGCACTGACCACTAGGGGGCAGCTCCTGCATTGAGCGTCTGCCCCCTGGTGGTCAGTGCGCATCATAGCGACCGGTCGACCCGTCTTTTGGTTGTTCGGTTGTTCGGTCACTTAGGCTTTTATATATGTAGATTGTCCTTTAAATAACATTTGATGATTTGTGTTTAATGGAAGTAGAAACAGATTTAAAAGGCAAAGATGCTTTGCAAAACAACTTTTAGGTTATATTCTTACCATTTGAACAATAACTTTGAAAAGTGAAACGTTATAACCTAAGATATATGTCACTGTACCTTGCAACTTGATGTAAAGTCTCTAAAGCAAAATTCAACCATTTTACATGATTGACATAGACCAAGTACATTCCCCATAAATGTACTCAATCCAAAATCAAATAAAAATGCACTTAAACCCAACTATAATGATTCTTAAAATAGAAAGTTTCTTGAGGTTATGGGGAACCACAATCTTCCAGCCACCCAAAAAGCATTCTACTTTTTGGAATAGACATCTATTTTGGGTGAAGTATTTTGAGTCCAGTTCTCAGTAACAATACTGAAGTTATTCCTTCAGGCATTTCTGGGTTGGTGCTAGGAAGAACTAACACTGTGTGTGGTCTGCATTCATGTAATAATGACAAATGCCTGAAAAGTTCTCAGAAGTCAAGAAGATAATACAGCCAGATCTCATTTGTGTCAGTGGTCTTTGGCCTTTGAAATCATCAAGAGATGACACAAACGAAATTACTTGTACTTATTTTGTTAATTTTAGTGGGTATTCCTGTGATATCATCCTTGTGAAGTCTGTTAGAAGTACCGATTACTCATTTTAAACAACTGCTTGCCCAAGTAGGTTATTCTTAAACATAGTGCATTGCCTTGGTTTATGGTTGCACATGATACTGCTGATTCGGTGTTTCTGAGCCAGTCTTCCTGCTAACAGCAGTGCTTATGCTTGAGCTGTTTCTGGAGGAGATGACTTGACACATGGCTTCAATCTCCTTTCTCTGGCAGCCTGTGAAACCAGCCAGTTGTCAGATTCCAAGTCTATAGCAGAAAATTGGGCTGGTATTCTTGCGCTGAGCTGGGGTCCTGTTGTTATAGCAGAAGTAAACTTCTCACAACACGTGAAATATTACCTTGTAAGAGAATAAAAGAAGTAAGGCGGGGATGGGAGAGGTGGAGGGCACATGGAGGCATGTATAGATGATGAATTATAGAAACATTATACAGAGCTGATATTGTCAACTGCATTTGAGCAACTTTGTGTAAGCCTGGGCAGATCTCACTGTTTCAGTTGTTCATGTAATCTAGCGTCTGTTCAAAATCTGTTATTCTGGTAGTCGTTGATTCCCTCAAGCTTCAATATCTGTTTTTTTCCAAAATGAAGGTAATAAAAAGTACATTATTCCATTTCTATGTTTCTTTGTATGGATGAAGTAATAATGGAACTTGGAAGAGTTAGAAATCTGGAATTCTAATCTAGTTCCACTGTCTCTTGGTTATATGGTATTAGGCAATTAATTTATCCTCGTCGAACTTCAGTTTTTCTTAATTGTAAAATTAAACATTTGGAGTAGAAGATCTCTGATATTGGAAATCCATCAGTCACAATATTGGCCTATCTTACCTGGACAGTGGTTCCTGTTACTCATTTCAGCAACTTGAAAGACTGACTTGAAATAGTTAATCTTTTAGGTCATTTTCCCTTTTGCAATTCAAGACCCATCTTTTCAGGGTTTTAGGATTAAGCCCCTTATTCAAGTATATCTGACATATATGCTTTTAGGCTAGGAATAATAATGAATTTCTATATAATTAAAGAATGATTAGGTAAGAAATTATGATAAATAAATCATAGCTTAAACATTTCATTAAATAATTTATTTGGGGCAAGACATTTTACCCCTTAGGAAGCAAGTTTCATTTATTGAAAGAGCATAACACATTCTCTACTTTTTCTTTTTACAGAACTTTTAAATATTTAAAGGGAGAATGTTTGAGATATGATGGTATTTTGAAAACAATTTCTACACATGAGTAAAGTGGTATTCTATATTATGCTTAAAGTAACAAAACAGTATAACAAATCATTGAAAATCTTAAAGCTATCCTATCTAATAAAAGAGTAATATGCAAATTGACCATCACTCCAAGACAAAAGATGGCTGCCCCCATGTGGTCAAAGATGGCTGCCCCCATGTGGACATAAGATGTCTGCCACAACATGGCCTGCAGGGGAGGGTAGTTGTGGCCAGTTAGGGATGACCAGACTAGCAAAGGAGGGCAGTTGGGGGTGACCAGGCCAGAAAGGGAGGGCAGTTGTGGGGGACCCAGGCCTGCAGGGGAGGGCAGTGAGGGGTGACTGCGCCAGCAGAGGAGGTCAGTTGGGGGAGACCAGAAGAGCAGGGGAGGGCCGTTTGGGGGACCAGGCCTGCAGGAGAGGGTAGTGGGGGGGGACCAGGCCTGCAGGGGAGAGCAGTTGGGGGGGACCCAGGCCTTCAGGGGAGGGCAGTTGGGGGGGACCAGGCCTGCAGGGGAGGGCAGTAGCGGGGGACCAGGCCAGCAGAGGAGGGCAGTTGGAGGAGACCAGGCCAGCAGGGAGGACAGTTAGGGGTGATCAGGCCAGCAGAGGAGGGCAGTTGGGAGAGACCAGGCTAGCAGGGAAGGGCAGTTGGGGGGTCCAAGCTAGCAGGGGAGGGCAGTTAGGGGTGACTGGGCCAGCAGGGGAGGGCAGTTAGGGGCAATTGGGCCAGCCAGGGAGCAGTTAGGTGTCGATCAGGCAGGGGAGGGCAGTTAGGGGTGACCGGGCCAGCAGGGAGGGCAGTTAGGGGCAATTGGGCCAGCCGGGGAGCAGTTAGATGTCAATCAGGCTGGCAGGGGAGTGGTTAGGGGGTGATCAGGCTGGCAGGCAGAAGCGGTTAAGGGCAATCAGGCAGAGGCAGGTGAGTGGTTGGGAGCCAGCAGTCCTGGATTGTGAGAGGGATATCCCAGATTGGAGAGGGTGAAGGCTGGGCTAAGGGACACGCCCCCCCCCCCCCCATGCATGAATTTCATGCACCAGGCCTCTAGTTATTTCATTAAATCAATAAGGTCAGAATTTGCTCAAATTTTTAAAAAATATTTTGGCATGATTTGTTTATCCAGAACCTACCAGGTAACAGGCACTGTTCTTGGTGTTAGTAAAAAAACAGACAGTGATCTCTATGCTCATGGAAGTTTGCATTTTAGTAGTTTTTTTAGCTGCTAAGGAGCGTGAGTTATTTAAAAAATTTCAAAATTTTTTCAGAAGCAAAAATTGATAGCTAAAGTGTAACCCTTAGCTACTACTACATTTTATTACTTCCTTAAAAAATACTACATGTTCTTTCTCCAACCATCTGATAACTTACTAAAGTCACACATGTTCTCAAATAGCCTATGAATTGGTTGTGTTAAATAATACAAATGATAGTAGTGGTCTTTTCTGGTTGGATTTTAGAGGGGGTCCCAGATTTTGTTTGGACAATTGGAGGATAGTGCTATAAATATTTCCTTAATAACACAACACGTCAGAATAAAACAAAAACACATATAAGTAAAAAAAACCCACAAACTTATTTTTTGTGGAATTCTTAATCTGGTAATAGTCATCTCTTATCCAGATAAGCAATTCAAGCATGGTGTTCAATTTGCCAGTCCTTTGGATGACATCAAGCTATTAAGCACTTTTCATGTTATGCTTATTTTATTTGATTAGGTATGATAATTATCTCACAAATAGAGGCCAGTGGCATATAATTACCTTGATTTCACAGGACTTTTTGAATACTTTATTGAAATGATTTTTTTCAACTGACAGCTGATAATTCATTTTACTTAATGTTATGGATACATTTTTTTTTTCTCCTAAAATTCTGACACACATTCTCATTTATCAATCTTTTTGCCAAGAGCTAAGCAGCTGTACATATTTGGATATAAAAATTGGAGCAACTTCATTTTAAAAATTTTTGGAAGTTGAAATTTCCTTAGCAAGCTCTGTGGTTCATATTGAAAATAAAATTTGATTGCTTTTTTAACTCTCTTTTGTTGTTGCTTTGGCAATGAGCTGTTTCTATGGATTCCATCCTGTTTTCTCTAGAGATTACACAAAAACTAAGCATCAATATTATTCTTGGTATTAATTGCCTGATAAATTAATTTATTGATAGGTATTTGTTTATAGATTAATGATCCAGAGTTAGCTGTGACATCCAGGACCTAGTACTTCATAAAAATATTGTGGAAATATTTGTAAAATTTTAGAAGTATGTTTTTCTGTCTCAAAAAGATTTCATTGTACAGTTACAAAAAGGATAACTAAACTAGACTATGGCAGGGTACCATGATTCCTCTCCTAACATAAATTACAGATGAATCTGGTTTAATACATTTATAATAGTACATCTAAAATTTTCTTAAATTAGTTATATTATTGTCTGGAGACCCCAGTGTTTTTTTCTTTTTGTGTGTGTGTTGTTGTTTTTAATTTTCCCTTTGATCCCAGTGTTTTAAGTTATAATATGGAGTCTATGCTGGATTATGCCTTTGCTTCTCTAGTACAGTTTCAAGGGGCAATGAATATCCATTCAGCCTTTATTCCCTTTCCTAAAATACTCTGATGTAATCAATAAGATTCTTTGATTTAGGATTTTGTAATTAGTGATTTTTCTGCCTATGGCAGTCATGGGGAATCAATCATGGTTAGCCAATATTTTTTTTAAACTTGGTTCATACAATTGGAATATATAAACAGCCTTGCATTGTCATAGAGTTCCACCAAATATTTGGACACATGAATATTGTGAACCTAGGAAGATCAATAAGAATCTGTTTTTTAAGATTTCTGGGATTATTTTTCTTCTTTTTGAAAATTTTTATAAATTAGGAGGTTACGACTTAGAAATTCCCTCTGATAATCAGCTCATTTTGTATTACATTCTAACAATTATTAGGGCCTCCAGACAATAATATAACTAATTGGGCAAATATCCAACTGATCAATCATCAATCAATTTATTGCTTTCTTTTTCTGTTGAATGCCTAAAAATATGACTTGATGGATTACCCAAATCATTTGACCCTTTTAGTGTTGGATTAACAAATTAAATATTGGCATTTTCCTCCATTGATATTTATCCTAAAAAGGCCTAAGTTTTTGGTTACATTGCTAATATAATATTGAGGTTATTCATGATTTCTGAAACTCTGCCTAAAAGTACACGTATTAACAGCAATGTTAGTTTATATAAGATGATAAGTGTCAGATCAAACTAGCTGGATAAGCCATGATATTTGTGTCAGATCAGTGAACACTGGGCTTAACCTGACCTTGAGTTTTCCATTGCTGGCCAAAGTGAGCTACTGCTATTGAATCCCCAGTGGGTAATGGTGGAGATCAGCAAACTGTAGATAGCCAGTTTAGGCCTGTGATGGCAGAGTGGTCTTTGATGGAAAGGATTTTTTTGAGTAATTCTCTAGTGAACCTTGTAGGCTCTTTGTAGCCTTCTAACTGTCACACCCAGAGTTCGAAGTCTTCTACAAGAAAAAGACCTAGGCAAAGGTAGTTGAGCAATCACAAGACTGGGATACAGCAGTGGCAGATTTAGGAGTGGCGAGGTTTTTCCTAGTGGAGAAAATCACAAGGAAAAGAGATTCAGGCAAAGAATAAGGGGGAAGAGATGTAGAACAACAGAGCAAGAGTCAGGCAATGTGAAGGAAAGGACAGGTTTTGAGGTCAGCAGACTAGAGAAAGGAAGTGCTAGAGAATTTTTCTACTATGGCTTAGGAGACCTGACTTGAAGTTGCATTTCCAAGCAAGTGATTTCAACTGGAGAAGAGGTTTTAAGCTTGAGCCTATAGTAAAATCACTTAAAGGGGTTCTTTAAAAAGAATGCTGCCCTAGCTGGGTTAGCTCAGTGGATTGAGCATTGGCTTGCAGACTGAAGGATCCCAGGTTTGATTTCAGCCAAAAACACATGCCCAGGTTTCGGGCTTGATCCCCAGTAGGGGGCATGCAGGAGACAGCTGATCAATGATTCTCTCTTATCATTGATGTTTCTGTCTCCCTCTTCCTCTCTGAAATCAATAAAGAAATTTTTTAAAAAAAAAAAGATTGCTTACTTCCACCCCAACTCCCAGCATTTCTAATTCAATAGGTCAAAATGGAAGGCTGAGAATTTGTATTTCTAACAAGGTCTTCAGTAAGAATTTTCTTACTGAACTGCTGATAACCACTAACCTGGAGAGCATGTTCATATGAGGGGCTTGGAGTATTCCATGGAGGTTTTGAAAATAATAAATCCTGCCTGGCAAATGACTGAGTTTCTCCATGTTTCACTTCCCTTATTGACAAAGGGGAAATAATATCTACCTTGAATGTCTGGAGTAAAAATTAGTGATAACAAATGCCAAGTGTCTAGCATAATGCCTGGTTCATATTAGCAATTCCAAATTTTGTAGGTATGGTGAGAAGAGTGATACAATTAAGGGATGCAAATGAGAGGACCCAATTGCAACACTGAAATTTTAATCACCTCTGTAAGTTCTGAGGCTTCATAAAATAACACCTTGATCGTCTCCTATGACTTCATCCCACTTCTGAAAAGTTATATATTTTTAAAAATTTGTTTTGTTCAAATACCACTCATGGAGACTATTATTTCTATATATTCAAATTCAAATTCTTTAATCCCATAGTTAAGGTATATGCAGTTATTTGAAAGCAGAATCTAAAGGGAAGAAAATGTATGGCTATTTTCCCTGTAAAATCCAGAAAAAGTTTTTCAGGTAGGGTCAAGGTTAATAGGAAAATGTTAGATTTTTAATTACAGTTGTTTTCTTTGTTTTATTATGAACCGATCTAGTCTATCACTTATGGTCCTAATCTTGTGATTGCTACATAAGATTCTATTCCAAAATATAAGCACGAAAGAATGATTGCTTTGAATCCAAACACATGTTTCATTTAAAAAAAATTTTCAAGAATGATTTTTTTCTGCCTTCAAACCCCTCCAAGCCTCAAACTTCACTTTCAGACTATGAGTTTGTTATCAACAACTTGGTTCAAAGAGATTCTTCTCATTGTTCTAAATGACAACTGAAACAAGTTACAGAGTTTTAATGATTAAAGAATATGCACTCTTCAGCAACTGCTAACCAAATTAGTCTGTTTTACATTAAAAAGTAAATTCAGGGCCAGACTTTTTTACTCAATAACATTTTCTGAAATCATAGATCATAGTTGTATGAAGTTGCAGATGTTTTCTGATTTTGCTATAATTGGGAAGAAGAATAAACATGAACACCTGAAAGACATTGGGCTTTGAATGAGAGATTATAGCTATCAGCACAAAACTAAAACTTTAGGTGGTGTCATGTTCAGATTTGTTCTTTGGGTACTGTGTTTTTAAGTACTGGCTTATCATGGATGTTTTAAGGTACCAAAGCAGCAAGAGGAGTAAGTTATCTGTGTGCATACTCTGTCCATTTATTCATTTATGAAACGTGTTGAATACAGACACTGTTCTAGGGTTGGATTTATGCATTTTGTGTATATACGAACACTGATAAAAATTTTAAATATATTATTTCATTTATATGTTCTACAACTACTTATGGACAATTTATCTTATGCTAACAACTATTCTAGATTCTGGATTACAAAGATAAATAACACATGACACTTGCTTTCAAGGAGTTTATAGTGTAACAGGGAGAAAAACCTAAGCCATTAACTTATTTAACAAATATTTAATGTGCATCCATCATGGGTCAGATAGTGAACTGGGACTGGAGGATTTGCTATAGCAGCATCCAATCAGACAAGAGTGCTGCCCTCATGAAGCCCTTGTCTGGGCAGAAGACAAAGCATGAGCAAGCAAACTAACACATAGTGGTTGTATATATGGGGAAATGAGGTAATGTTATCTAGAGTAAACGAGGGAGGGACTATTTTGTATAGAATGATGAGGAGCTCTTCTTTGCCTGATTTTAAGCAGAGACCTGAGGAATGACAATGGGAATGTTACATGGGAGCTAGGAGAAATGACAGAGATGAACATAGGGCAATTCAGACTGCTTGAAGAACAGAATGATCCCAGTGTTGTTGGAGAATAATTAGGTGTTGTGGGTGGGAGAGTGATCTGAGATGAGGTTGGAGAAGCAGGAGGAGCCAGATCTCAGAGACTTGCAAGGATATGGCAGGATTTTAGGCTTGATTCTGAAAACATCAGAAATGTATTAAAAGCATTGAAGCAGTTTAATGATCTAATTTGATGCCTTTAAAAAAAATCCTCACTCAAGGATTGATTTTAGGGAGACAGAAGGAAGAGAGAGAGGGAGAGAAACATCCATGTGAGAGAGATACATTGATCTGTTGCCTCCTGCACACACCCCGACTGGGCATTGAACCCACAACCTTTTTGGTGTACAGGATGATGCTTCAATCAACTGAGCCACCCGGCTAGGGCTTGATGCCATTTTTAAAAGACCACTCTAGGGCCTGCATGAAGTATGAGTTGGAAAAGAATGGAAGGTGCCAGGGTGGAATGAGAGATAAATAAGGAGATTATTTAATCAACAAGTTCAGAAATGATGTTGGCTTGGACTGAGATGAGTGGTAGTAAAAAAGATGAAGAGAAGTGTTTTATAAGTAGAACCAAATGTAAATTGATACATGCAGTACGTGTTATTGGTATTTTACTATACGGCCCAAATGAAAAAGTGGTGAATCCTCCTCCAAGTGTGTGGAGTACCAGGAAAGGCTTAGAAGAAGATGGTAATGCTTGAGATGAGTCTATGAGATGAGTTTGAGTCCAGAGGCAGTGAGGGGATGTGTAGAGCAGAGGAAGGATGGATTGGATAGTGCGATAGCATGAGTGAAGGCATAGAAAAGACACTAAGGTGCTGAGTAAGAGCACACAGGGCAAGAGCCAGGACAGAGTTAGGCACTGCAGGTCATACCAAAGGGTTTAGGTGTTAGCTGGAAGGGTATGGGGATATTCATCACCTGGGAGAAGACAGAGCATTATTGTAGTGTGGGGAAAGAGTTGTAAATTTTCCTATTTGTAGGTAATCTTTTAAACTTTGTTTAGTCATAGTTTAATCAGTTTTGAACCATTAGTTTAAATATTTGGGGCAAGGAGGGCATAGATCATTTATATATAATTGAAGTATCTTTATTTCACATCTTACTTTAAAATTTTATTCTACCAAGCAAAATATTAATAAAACATTAACATTGGCTAAGAACTTTATTTTCTCTTCTCAATTTTCTGATAGTTAAAATGACCACAATAGTCTGGATTCTTCAAATCTTATAACTAATATCTTATATTCTTAAGACATTTTTTTTTGGTAAGGTGTGTTTTCCCCACTTTTTAATATAAAAGGTAAATTTATGTCTGTTTTTGTAGTATAAAAGTTTCTCAATGGAGAATTTTGAGAGCAATTGTAAGTGATTATAACATAAGTGTCTTGAGACTATAAGAGGTAAAAGTGTTTTGTACCACAAAAGCTGCAATCATATCCATTTCAGCATGACCAGCATGTCAAGCACTTTCAAGGTAATGAATACATTCCAGAAGATTTGTCTGTATTTTTTCTGCACTTTAAATAGCATGAAGATGGTTGAAACAATTTGCTGTGGCATCAAAGGCATTGTGATGGGCGTTGCCCTCACAATTCTGAGGCCGAATTTAGCTTTGGCAGAGAGTGGGTATTTTAATGAGTACTAGCTTACATTTTTATTGACATTAGGTTTACATAGGGCCATATTTCCCCCCCCCCCTTTGGATAAAAGATGCAAAAATGCAAAACATGACTATGATGGTTAACCAAAATGAATGTCCATTGCTGCTAGGTATTTTAAAGAACGTCAGGTAGCATTTTGTGAAAGGTTTAGCGACTTGTTTCTACGATATATAGATGTTAAGTGAGAGAAAGAATTTTGAAAATGTGAATAAAATTTTCTCAGGACATTACAACCTGCAAAGAAAATTCAGAAGAATCAGATATTTACAAAAGTTAATGGATGTAGTTACAATTTGACCTGTTGGTATTCTGATTGTTATGTTTGAGCACAAGAAGAGGAACTGTATTTTTAAGTGGTAAATACTTGATTTTGCCAAAATGATATCTAGAGCAGATTTGTTGACTCCATAATCCCACTTAAGGAAACAGGTTGAGTGTTCAAACCAAGTAAAGATTTGATAATAAATTTGAGAAAGCAGTTGATATAGAGAGACTTTAGGATTTCTCTAATTTTGGACTTATGAGAAGATAGAATAATATATTATTTTTTTCAGGAAAGTAAATGTGTTCAACTATGGGGGTGAGGTACAAAATGTTTTTTTCAATATTATGGATTTAATTGTACAAAAAATATCCTCACATTTTAGGGAATTTTCATTGCCTTTTGTGAGGATCCAACTTCCACAGTCTTTCTATGTTCAGCCCTATTGTTTGCTGGCATGTGGTATCATTTTTCACATTAGTTTAGCAAACATTTTATTGGGCACCTAACATAGGCCTAAACTGTACTTAGTGCTATTGGAAAAAAAAATTACTTTTAAGGAGCTTCTAAGGTCATATCATTTTTTTAATTAACTAAAGACAATACAGGCAAATATGGTAAGGAGCACCACAGTGCCATGACATTTATTGGTGAAATGGATCATGTCTAATTGAGGAAAGCTGGATAGAATTGCATTTTAAATGGAATATTAAAGAATAAAAACATTTTTACTATCAGGAAGAATACATTTCAACTGGATAAGCAAAGATAGAAATGTCTAGGGCACATTATAAAAGAATAAGTAGATCAGTTTGACTGAAAAAGGTTTCTGTGGCGAGTAGGATGAGGCTGGGGTAAATGTCTGGGTTCCCTATGGAAGTTTTGGACTAGGGGATAGATGGGTCCTTAATTCTGTAATCAATAGGGCTATTAATGATTTTTGAGTAGAGCAGTGACATGATCAGTCTTGTTATTTTGTTTAGACAGATGAAAGATCCAAAAATATGCAGGAAATATTTGCTTAAGAAAAAGTTTGGAGGCATTAAGAGCATGTAGAGCAAATCATATAATGGGTAATGACAGTCTATTCAATAAATGATGTTGGGAAAATTAGATATGCATAAAAATATGAAACTGGGCCACATTATTACACCATACATAAGAATAAACTTAAATGGATTAAAGACTTAAAATGTAAGATGTGAAACCATAAATATCCTAGAAGAAAACATAGGCAGTTAAATCTCAGATATCTCTTGTAGCAATATTTTTTCTGATATATCTCCTCAGGCAAGGGAAGCAAAGAAAACAAACAAATGGGATTCCATCAAACTAAAAAGTTTTTGCATAACAAAGGAAACCATCAATAAAATGAAAAGACAACGAACTGAATGGGAAAACATTATTTGCCAATGATATATCTGATAAAGGGATAGTATCCAAAATCCGATATAATAAAAACCTAATATGCAAATAGACTGAATGGTGGAATGACCGGTCACTATGATGTGCACTGACCACCAGGGGGCAGACGCTCAATGCTGCCCCAGTCAGCAGGCCCTGGGCTGGCTAAGGTGGGTGCCAGCGGGGTCCCCTGATTGCCCCGCCAGTTGCCCCACAGATTGACCCTGATCACCAGCCAGGCCTAGGGAACCTAACAGTGTATGAATTTTGTGCAACGGGCCTCTAGTTTATAAATAACTTATAAAACAATGCCAAAAAACTCCCAAACAACCCAATTAAAAAATAGGCTAAGTACCTGACTAGACACTTCTCCAAAGAAGACATATGGGTAGCCAATAGAAATGAATAGTGTCACTAACCATTAGAGAAATGCAAATTAAAGCCACAGTGAGGTATCACCCCACACCTGTCAGAATGTCCATTATCAATAAACCAACAAGCAACAACTGTTGGCCAGGATGTGGAGAAAAGGGAACACTCACACACTGTTGGTGGGAATGCAGATTGGAACAGCCACTGTTGGAAACAGTATGGAGTTTCCTCAAAAAATTAAAAATGGAACTGTCTTATGACCTAGTGATTCCACTTCTGAGAATATATTCAAATAAACCCAGAACACTAATTCGAAATAGATGCAACCCTATGTTCATTGCAGTGTTGTTTACAAAGGCCAAGATTTAGAAGCAGCCCAAGTAGATGAGTGGATAAAAAAGCTGTGGTACATTTACATAATGGGATACTACTTGGCTGTATAAAAGAAGGAATTCTTACCTGTAGTGACAGCAAAACATAAGTTTATTAAGTGAAATAAGTGATTATTAAGTGAAATAAGTCAGTCAAATACAATATGATTTCATTTATATGTGGAATCCAATGAACAAAATAAACAAAATAGAAACAGACTCATAGATACAGAGACCAGACTGACAGCTACCAGAAAGGATGGGGGCAGAGGGGCTGAGTGCAATAGGTAAAGAAAAACACCCACCCACAAAAACTTATAGACACAGACAACAGTATGGTGATTACCAGAGGGAAATGGTCGGGAGTTGGGGGAGGTAGGAGAGGGTACAGGGGGAATAAATGGTGATGGAAGGAGAATTGACTTTGAGTGAACACAATACATCATGCAGATGATATGTTATATAATTGTACATTTGAAACCTAAATAATTTTATGAACCAATGTAACCCCCTTAAATTTAATAAAAATATTTTTTAAAAGACCATGTAAGGGATTTCTATAATAATATTCATGAAGAGTTGCAAGTATAAGATGGTGTCAGGAAGATGGAAATGTGGGTACTGATCCAAGCAGTCCTAAGAAATTTGACTATGGGATTCACAAATGCTATAATTTCTTTTATTTTTATGCCCAGAATTTGTCTTTTATTTTAATAAATGTACTTCTGTAAGAATATTATGCTCAAGTAAAAATAGATTCCTTGTGAAATAAACTGAATCCTGTTTGTGTATAAAACTGTAAAAGTAAAATAAAATATATATGCTATCACTTATCAATTTAATCTGTTACTTGGTGGATACTCAGCAAAAAGCAATAAAAATACCAGTAATATGGATAATTAATCAAATTAATTCATTTTTCCATTAATATGCCTACTTGTTTAAATATAAGTTATTATGATAATTTTAACAATTTTCTTAATAATTTCTCAATAATTATTATTTTTTCTTCACCAAGGAATTTTGACACATATGCTATTAATGAAGATTTCAAGTATGAGTAGCATTTTTCAATCTGTATTGAACACTTCAAAAATTATTAAGAAGAGTAAATAAAATACAATCCTGTCTTTTTATCATAGAGGTTTTCTCAACAAATAAAAAAGTCACTGACAAGGAAGTTTAGTTTTCTTTAACCTTTTTTTTTTGCAAATCAGTAAGATGTAAATGCCATCTGTATTAAATCCAGGATACACATAGTATTTCCTTGTACTTTTTTTCTGTGAACTCTGTTTATATCTTTTGTCTGATATATACAGGTGGAGCAAAGTTAGGTTTACAGTTATTCATATGGAAAATAACATAATAATTCATTAAGAATAATACAGAAATGAACTGCATTTCACATACTCACAACTGTAAACCTGCTTTTGCTCCATTCCATATATTAGTATTTGATATCTGAAATGGAAAATCTTGATTGTTAGCAAATAATATAATTTCTCAAATTACACCTTGACATTTATTCTGAAGTATTTACCCTAGTCAATCTATTTCATAACAAAACCTTAGCCAAGGTAGCTGTTAATTTCTTGGAAAGTGCTTTGCAATAATAATAATAAAAAAAAAGAATTTGTTTTTCCAACAGTTTTCAGATCTCACATTGAAAACATACAGTGTGGCCCGAATTGGTTTGGCTCAGTGGATAGAGTGTTGGCCTGCGGACTAGAGGGTCCCAGGTTCAATTCCGGTCAAGGGCATGTACCTTGGTTGTGGGCACATCCCCAGTAGGGAGTGTGCAGGAGGCAGCTGATCAACATTTCTAACTCTCTATCCTTCTCCCCTCCTCTCTGTAAAAAAATCAATAATATATATATATATATATTATATATATACACAGTGTATAAATCAGAATAGTATTTTTTTTTAACTTACTGAAAGCTCAGCAAACAATTGAATGAATATGCACAATACAATTATAATGGGAGATCTTTAGAATGATATTGGCTATGTGGCACATTTTCCATCATACCAGTTTGCTCTTACTTTAAGTTTGAAAATTTATTCAGAGCAGAGGTATATCAGCAAGGTGTCAGCCCACAGGCCTTCTTATTCTATTCCGGCAGCCAGGGGAAGGAAGGCCTATTCTTGCACGAATCTTCGTGCATCGGGCCTCTAGTTTTATTATAAACTTGCACCAATTTACATTTATTCATTCTCAAGAAGACATTTACTAGTACCATAGTTTTTGCCTTTTATAATTTGTGCTAGGTTTATAATTCCTGAGGATTTATAAATTATTTGGAAAGTTATCAAAGTATACTCTTAGCTTAATATAATAAAGTATTAATTTGTGGCAGACTATAGCTTTGAGACATGTCCCGTAAGCTTCTTCGGCAATAGCCCCTCTCACAGGTCAGCATGGACACATGAAGTTTCTGTTTGTTGGGAAATCATCAAGAATCCAAATCTGCCATATTCTTAACTTTCGAGAGTAAAGCCTGCTATGTGGGTGATGAATGGAGAAGATTTCAAACTAATATTAAAGTGAGACAATCTGATAGGTTGGCTGGATCCCCTTTCTAGTGTGGTCAACCATTCCAGTGGGATTTTAGTGCTAATATTGGGAATGTCCTGGCCAAACTAGAACAGGTAGTCATCCTGCCTATCCCCATACTGCTCTCTGCCTTTTTAGGGTGGCTGAGGAGTCAAGGGAAGGGTGAAGGAACTGAGGTGAAGACAATGAGGGTTTCTGTTACCCAACATAATTTTGTGGTAGAGAATAGGTAGAAATACAATTGGATTTTTCCTTAAACTTTTTTTGGACAGTTGGAGAGTGTGGATGTGTATTACACCCTATTTTGCTTAGATTTCCAATATATGGAAGCCCAGCATAGTTAAGTCCCACTTCATAGATAAGTTCCTCCCCATGAGGGCTTGGAGAAAGCAAGAGAAGTACCAAGAGTGGCCCAATGAAAGGGCAGTAGAAGATAAATTAGAACAAGCACTATACATGGCATGGAGGCATGAAAATCAGAAATGTTGAAATGTTGAATTCTTACAGGCCTAAGTGTATTAGGGTTGTCCAGAGAGACAAAACCAATAGGAGATTACACACACACACACACACACACACACACACACACACACAAACACATCTTATAAACTTAAAACCATATTTGGGGTAGTAAAATAATGTTATCACACTTCACAAAATTTGTGACAGTGCCAACCACTACCCAGTCCATACTGAAATTTCTCGGGTTGGTCCTCCAACTGTTCTTTACAGGTGTTTTGTTCAAACTAGGATTCTGTCCACTAGCACACATTACATTGGCTGATATACCCTTTAACTCTCTATTACTCTTTAATAGTAATTTTATTTATGATGCTAACTTGCTGAGTAGAGTGAATCAGTTGTCTTGTGAATTAGTTGTCCATATATTTTAGATTTTTTTCTGATTGTTAAGAGGGAGGAGTGTCATTTAGTTTGTTCCTCTCTGCCCTTTCTTTCCTGTAGACCAGCAGCAATAAAGTGTTAAGGCTTGATTGGGATTCACATTAAATAAATATTTTTTGTGAGATTTGGTAATGTTGCCTACTATCTCATTTAAAATCATATTGCAAACAGTTTTATTGTAATGTTTGTAGAACACACTGTATTTTCTGATTTGTAGATTTGTGATTTTATAATATGCTAGAGGCCTGGTGCATGAAATTTGTGCACAGCCCGGCTGAGGACCCTCTCCAATCTGGGACCCCTTGGGGGATGTCTGACTGCAATTTTCAGACATCCCTCTTGCAATCCAGGATGACTGGCTCCTAACCACTCACCTGCCTGCCTGCCTGCCTGATCGTCCCTAACCTCTCTGCCTGCCTGCCTGATCGCCCCTAACTGCCTCTGCCTGTTTGCCTGATCACTCCTAACTGCCCTCCCCTGCCAGCCTGATATCACCCCCAATTGCCCTCCCCTGCTGGCCTGATTGTCCCTAACTGCCTCTGCCTTGGCCCCCACCACCATGGCTTTGTCCAGAAGGAAGTTGGACATCTGGAAGATGGCTGGTTGACCCTGTCTAATTAGCATATTACCCTTTTATTAGTATAGATAGATTATATAAGATAGGATTGCTTAAATGGGAGGGGGGAAGCCTTTTTCAGCAGGAGGAGATGCTCTTAGCAGACAAAAACACATAATCCCTATATCTGGACTGATAGCCAGCCATATGCACTATACTGCCAAACTGGTCATTAAAAAATTGAATCACTTTCTTTCACCTAACACCAAAAAGCTGTTGCCCTTAAAACCCCTTCTCAGCCTCCACCTTAGGTTCTGCCTTCGTAGTTCACTCAGATTTGGTTCTGATTGGTTGGTTTCTATGCCAGTCAGCATCTCCGGGCCTATCTCCAGGCCTAATCATAGAGGCAGGGATGATCAGCAGCCACCACAGGCTGCTGGCCAGCAGGCTGAACTGCTGACTTCTGGGAGAGAGAGAAAGGCTTGGCTGCTGGCAAGGCACAGAGAGAGAAGCAGGGTCTGATCACTCTGCTTCTCTCTCTGGGCCTCACCAACAGCCACTGCCACTGCTGATCAGCCCTGCCTCTCTCTCTCTCTCTCTGAGAGGTCATCAGTTCAGCCTGCTTACCTGCTGCGCGCGCAGCCTGGAGTTCGGTCGAGCCTCCAGTCATAGTGGATGTCACGACCCTGGCTCTTTATATATATAGACAAGTATTCTCTCTAAAATATGGACAAAATAAAAAATTCTATAACATATCAAGAAACTTCAAAATTTATCTCTAAAACCAAGCTCACTCTTAACTCCTTCCATTATTTACCCCCTCCCTCTCTCCCTTCCTCCCTCCCTCCCTCCTTTTCTTCCTTCTTATAATGAAGTTATAAATGGTCTGTTATATGCAAAGACTTTAGGGTAATAGAACCATTCAGTCCAGGAATAAGGAATGAACAGAGGGATTTCTTGACTTAAATTACTTTAAATGCTTTCTTTTTGTTACAACACTTACATTAAATGTAGAATTATGTCAGTACTGTAGTGTATTTTCTAATTATAGTTGGGCCAAGTAGCCTGATATTACAATAGTAAAAATACATCACTCTCTAGATAGGAGCCAGTTCTTGATCTGAGTCACCTTTGATGTAGCCAACATTATATGAAGTGCTCATATTTTTATTTTTAAGTATTTACCTCTGACCTCTGAGGGCTTAATAGGATCAAAAACAGGAATACAGATGTCTCAGATGAAAGTCATTTTCAAAAGATGGTCTTCATAGTGCTTCAAATCCAAGATGTACTCTTTTGTGGTTGGCTTTTTAATTAATGTGTTTTCATATTAATTTTTACTTTTATGTGTGTGCTCTGCAGGGTGCTGGAGGGAATATGAGTGTTTGAGTTGAGCAAACTAGAATGCAGATCTTGAGTCAGCCATTTACTAACTGTATGAGCTTTCTAGAAAGCTGTTAATCCCTCTCAGGCTCATTTGCTTCACTTGTGAAATGGAAGTATTAATATTCTCTCAAATGACTGCTGGGAAGATTAAATGAGATACTATGTGTAAAGTACCTAGAAACTAGAAGAAGCTAAGTGATTTATAGTCCTTTACCCTCCCACCTTTTTTTTTTAAATGTACTAGTGAGATAAATAATACTATACCACTTATAAGCTAAAAAAGATTTTGTCATGGGAGATCCATATGTTGTCAAAGGAACACAATAATCTTTGCTATAATTTTTAAAGAACTAGTGTTTTTTTCCTTCCTGTAAGTTCTGGCAAATTAAATATGTTGGCATTCTATTGATAGAACATTCAGGTCTTACCAAGTGCCAAAGGAAATGTCAAGAGATCATTTGACTTATGCTAATTGAAGTCAGGAGATTCAATGTAAACCTCCACCTCCCAAAGGTGATTTCTTTTCCCTCTTCTTCCCCATTTGCCACTCAGCGAGTCTCAGACACTATATACTCTTAAATTTAGTAAAATAGTATTTTCTGTGAGAATATAAGTATATTAAATAAGGTTATAATTATATTTAATCTTATGTATTATTGTGTTCACACTAAAAACAAATACTTGAAAATGATTGAATGAGATAAATGTATCTAATTCAAAATTTCAATGAATTTATATACTTCTGAAAAATATTTTTTTTAGAAAACCCTGATTTAGTTATGGAGGGCAAATTGATTAACATAGATTACTTTTAGAAAAGACTGAAAGTTACTTTTTTGCCTAGAAATAAAAATGATAAATATAATGTGCTCATATCATTTAATTGCTAATAATGTTATTTAATTGTTTCCATAACTGGCAAGGAGTATTAGTACTTTTGCTCTATTTTAATTTAAAATAAATATAATTAAAGGTAATCTTGTTTTTCTACAAAGTTGAAAGTATATCAATTGGTATTCTTCCTTACTCTTTACTGTTATTGTGAGGCTCAGGCGATAATAGATATTAAAGCTTTTTTCTACACTAAAATATGATGAAAATATTTAGAGATATATAGGTTTTACTTTTTATTAGGCATTATTCACTTGTATTTTAGGTAGGATATGGATATCTCTATGCTAACCAATGTGCAAAGATTTTTATTCTTTATTCATAAAATGTTATCCAACATGGTGCAGGTCTTTTCAAATAACTTTTCCTATCTGTCCAGTCTGACTGTGCATATTTCTAACCTAAACCTCTGGCTTAAAAAATTGAAGTTAAAGTTTCCACCAAGGCCTCTGCAGAAGCTAGATAGCTCAGAATCCCAGCAGTTGACTGTAGCTGTTTCCTTTCTCTATTACCAAAACAACTAGTCACTGTTGAAAAGATGTCACCAAGGGACATGTTATTCTTCTCGCACATAGATGGCACTACTGACCAGTCATCACAGAGACTTCTCAGTCTTCATTACTGGCTGTGAGAAAATATCTATGTGTGGTCCACAGAGAGTTTCTATTTCTGGAGAACTAACTGGGATTATGGATGGGCTGAGGTCCTTAACAAGGAGCAGTTATTGTGTGTAATCAACTGTGATAATATTTAGAAACACCAACATATTGGTTGACTGGACTTTTCATGTTTGAACTGATTAATTGGTTGATAAAACAAAAGAGGCTGATTAGGACCATTTTCCTTTAGCTCATTGTTTGTGAGATGCTGAGTACTTCACCATGTCTTCTTTGCAGCTGCTTGCACATTTTGAATGGGAAGAAAGAAACCAACATTTACCTACCATCTACTATATACTAGTCACTGGGCTATTTATAAATTTTTTATTTAATCCCCTCACCCATGGGGGGTGGCTTATTCTTTCACACATCATAAAGATGAAGGTCAGATATATTGTCTGGCTTGAGAGCTCATAACAGGAAAGTCATTGTAGTGTTGTAGTTCAAGCTTTGTTCTATATGTCTTAAGGCTAAACTTCAAGTATCCTTTTGATTTAAATATTTTTTTTCTGGGAATAAGAATGCTAATTTTAAAATGTAACTTTAATAGAAACCTTATATTAATATTGACTCATTGCTGCAATCGGGAAAGGTAAATATTAGCCCTTTGAAAGGATAAAATGCTCTTCTAAAGACCTTCTCTCAGATTCTGATCATAAAGCCCGCTTCTAGGTTCTACCATATTTCAATGTTTTGTTTTGTTTTCTTAGCAGAATAAAACAGACAATAACAACAAAACTCTGACCTCTTAATAGTTATTTGCATTTTAAGTTTTGTCTTCTCAACTTTGTGTTCACTCTCCAGTGGGCTGCTTTCCATCTCCATTCCCCTAAAAAATTTTTATCTCATGATTTCTGTGTTGTATAACCAAGGATACTTCTCTGTCTGCATTGCCCTGCACTTCTTAGTGATCAATATAGATGACCACTCACTATGTATTGAAACAAATTTTTTTCTGGCTTCCAAGATGCCATGTTTTCTTGGTTATCATTGTAAGGAATAATTTGACTTTGGAATATACAAAGGAGATCACTGGATATTCTTTTTATGCCATGCTGGAGCTTCTGGGAATTATTTAATTCTATGGGGCCTATGATTTTATTTGTTTCTGGTCTGCCCAACTCTGAGCTATTTTACAACTGTGAATTATAGATAACTGAAAGCAATGGGAATGATTCTTGTCTATAGATATGGAAATAAAATTCTCTCTGGTGGAGGAAACAATTCTCACTTTCCCTCTTCCTCCTGAAAAAGTGAGTTTTGTGTCCATTTGTAAATTTGTTTCAACTTTTTTAAAATTATTATTCCATCTACATTTGTGGTTTTTTGACTTCTCCTTTGAATTGGTTTGGACATCTGTTTGGTTTTATTCAGTTAGTGACTTAAATAAAGTTTTGACATATTCATTTTATTATTATGTATGTTTGTATGAGAGTTAAGGTTTTTTTACTTTCAGTAAAATATCCATTAACACCAAGTGTTTATCTGACTTACTACTGTTTCTAGGTGTCATTAGTTGGTTTCTACTTCTACTGATGATTAGCTTTTCTCTGCAAGTGATATTATTCAGGCAACTTAATTTTTACTGATATCTTTATGCTGATTACTTTCAAATATTTATCTAGAGCCATAACCTCTCATCTGAGCTCCAGAATCATATATCCAATTTCTTATTGGATAGCTAGGTCTTATTGATTACTCACATTTTACAAGAAAAAAAAGAGGATTGATTCATGTTCTTCCTCCATCCATAAAACAATAGCAATAATAAGCAAATCCATCAAAAAACAACCTGTTCCTCTTTTAGATTTCCCCATTTCAATGAATAATACCATCTAGCCAATTGCCCAAGCAAGAAGCTCAAAACTTTGTATTGTTCTCAATAACCTCTGTCATTTTCTACCCTAAAATATCTCAAATGTGTTACTTGTCTTAATTTTCCCTATCACCACCACATTATCTCTTGCCTGGACCATAGTAATGGCTAGTTTAGTTTGTTTGTTTGGTACTTCTATTCTTGCCCTCCTATATTTGATTTGTTACCAAGCAGCCAGATAGATCTTTTAAAACATATATCAGATGACTTTAACACTTAAGACCCTTTAATACCTTCCAATTTCTTTTGGAATAAAATTCATATTCCTTACTATGGCTTATCTAATTCTTTATCTGTCTCCCCAAATCATTTATCTTGCTAACCTCTGCCTCACTTACTAAGCTCCAGTTATGGAAGACTTGTGTGTTTTTTTCCTTGAATAATCACAAGCCTTTTCTGTTTCCAGAACATTGCACTTACTGTTTTCTCCATCTAGAGAATATTCAATATGACTTTTCATATGTTTGACTCTTCCTGTTTGAATCTGAAAAAGAATCTTCAGGTTTCAAATCACCTTCTTCAAAGAGGCCTCCCCTACTTTGCCTAAAGTGGCTTCATCTCCCCTTACTTTCTGTCAGCTCACTCAGTCTTTTTTATTTACAGCATGCACCACAAACCACAATATTTTTTCACATTTTAAAAACTGATTTTATTTGTTTCTGGTCTGCCCAACTCTGCCCACCTCCCTCTTCCTCCCTTCTTCCATAGAATGCAAATACTCCAGGGTGCAAATAGGTTGCCTGCCATTTCATCCTTATGTTCTCCAAATTCATGATATACCCTGCATCATAACAGACAGTTTAAATGCTTTTTAAAAAATGAATGAATAAATGAAATAGTAACCTTCTATCTTTGGTGTAATAATTTGTCAATATCTACCTTGATCTCTCTACTGTAGAAGATAAAATGTAACTTGTAATTTTAAATTATTATTCCATTTCTAGGATTGATATTATGCCTGATCCATAGAAGACAATCAATAAGTATAAATTAATGAATTAATTAAGTAATATAATCCCAAGGTCAGAACAGATTCTTAGCTGCCACTTTACTACCAAAGACCAGTAGATCTAGTCTTTGAGGCCAAATGGGTGCCAATCCTGGGGCAGGACTAAGTATAGGAGGGCTGGTAAGATATGGGTAAATTGGTTAAAAGATTAGGCTAGAAACAGGCATACCATTGTTTTAGTTCCTAGGTCATTTTTTTAAATGATTACAGATGCTCCCCCTTTACTGACAGGGTTACATCCTAATAAACCTATGAGTTGGAACTATTGTAAGTGGAAAATACATTTAATACACCTAACCTATCGAATTTATAGATTAGTGTAGCCTAACTTAAACATGCTTAGAACACAATATCCAAAAAACATTTGCAACACAGTACACTATAGAGTAGGGCTTATTGTATTGGTTGTTTATTCTCATGATCTGTGGATGACTGGGAGCTGTGGCAGTGAGCAACATAGGATTTTACAAATCTATTACATGAGTAATGTTTATTTCATTACTGATTAGTTCTGATTGTGATGTATTAGGAAATTTGACTTGGTAGGAAATCTTAAAAAATTAAATATAAATGCTAATGTTTTAAAAAAAGAATCTATTTTACTCAGGAAAAGAAAATACAGCTTTGGTGGTGACTGTTCATTAATGTAGGAGTAGAAGAATTACTATAAACTCAGCTAAGGCCTCACTCCTTAAAAATATTAAAAATTTAGAAATAATTCCTCAACAGAAATTGACATAATAATAAGTATATAAAATAAAATATATAAATTAAGTAAGAATTTAATAAGTACAATAACTGTCAGGCCCAATTAAAATAACTTTTAGGAATAATTTTGGATAATGGAAAGAATCTTAAACACATAATGAGAACTCCTTATTCCAAATCTAGGTCTGATCATAATTTATTTTACTCTAGGACAGGTAAATTTATTCCAGTAAACTAGAAATCGTCATCTTCAAAATAAGGGGTAAAACATCTTAACTTTCTATGTTTATACTTAGGACATGATCCAGACCTAATTTATCCACTACTTTACTTAAAACTTATATTCACATAGAGGGGGGAAAAATCAAAGAATCTAGTCCAAAGGTCTTTTTATACATCACCTTTCTGAGAATTATGTGAATGATAATTTTTGCCTTTTTCCCACTTTTGATTTCCTAATGCAATTGGGTCTTATGGCAATGATCAGTTCTTGGATTCAGTAGTCTTAAAGAAAATGAAATCAAAGTAAAGTCTTAACTCTAAAACCCTTTTCATTCATTTTCTTTATTAGAATTATTTATTTAATATACTATCTCATTTACTCTGCTACTAACCTGGGTTACTTCATAAATTTTTAAAATTATGTTTTTTCTTACTTATAAATTTTAAAAGAATATTAGAACATGTTGACTATGACTATAGAGAATATAATTAAATATAACAATTAGTTATTGGACATTTGGAAAAATTGTAACCTCATGCTAATATCATTTATTTATTTGAGAAAAAAGAGTAATATAGCTGGCTCAATATTAAGTAAAATAGTTAAGAAATTTTTTCTACTGTCTGCACGCATAAGACAATAAAATAATAAAATGTAAATAAACTATTTAAAATACAGAAAAGAGTCGATGGAAAACTGGGAAATAAACCTCATACCTGAAACTAATATAACAAAAACACTAAGATGGTATGTCAGATTACAACTAAGCTTATTTTAAATAATTGGAAGCTTGAATTCATTATACTGTGAATGCATTGCACAGTATACCATAAAAAGTGATTCATATAAATAGAAAATATAGATCATATTATTTGAAATTAACCCAATCCATCATTAAGATTGGTTGGTAATGAATGTTGAAAAAGAGATAAATATTAGTTTAGATAGTTTAGAGTAGACACCTCTTATAGTTAACTTTTCTGTCAAGCAGAATGAAAGAGAAACATCATGATTCCATTTACCTACCAGCAGGTATTTACAGTTTTAACAAGGACATGTAGCTTTCTCTAAATTTCTCTCAGAGAAACCATGTTCACTGCACTGGGGGGATTTTATTCCCTCCCCACAAGTTTATGTTCTAGGAATGACAACTGTTATAGATTGAATATTTGTGTCTCTTCAGAAGGATTTTTGAAAACTCTGAATTCCCAATGTGAAGCTATTAGGAAATGGGGCCTTTAGGAGGAAATTAAGTCATGAGGGTAGAACTTTTTTTTTAATCTTTTATTTATTTTTTAATTTTTAATTTTTTTTAAAATTTCTTTATTGATTAAGGTATCACATATTTGTCCTCATCCCCTCATTCCCATCCCACACCCCCTCCCCACACATGCCCCACCCCCCTGTTGTCCTTAACCGATGGTTAGGCTCATATGCTTGCACACAAGTCCTTTGGTTGATCTCTCCCCTTTACCCCCACCCTCCCCTCCCCTCCCTCTGAGGCCCGACAGTCTGATCCATGAGGGTAGAACTTTTCTGAAGGGAATTAGTGCTCCTATAAGAAGAATCAGGATCTCTCTCTCTCTCTCTCTCTCTCTCTCTCTCTCTATTTCTCTCTCTCTCTCCTTTGCTTTCACTTTCTGACTCTGACTCTGTCTCACTCTTTGAGAAGCCAGTCATCTGCAAACTGGGAAGAGTACTCTCACCAGCATCTTGATCTTGGATTTCCCAGCTGCCAGAGCTATGATAAATAAATAATTATTGTTTAAGTCTTTGATATTCTGTTATACTAGTATCAGCCTGAACTGACTAGGACAACAACTTATCAAAGTTACCCCATAATTACAGGATTTACTGATAGCACCTTTTTGTGCCAAAATCTATTTTCTGTGCTCAGTTACTAACTTTTAGAAATGAAGCCACTTATTGAATTCTGCAACTACTTAAATCCTGAAGTAGCTTGTTTCTCTTTATCTTTGGTCATATATTCATTTTTACATTATCTGGAGTTTTTTCCAACTACTATATCTATATCTGTTCCTATATCAACCATTTTACGGACCATTTATTATCTTGCCTAATCTACGAACCATGCCTTTTACCACCTCACAATAAGTGGATTTGCTTGCCTTCTCTGTTGTGATGGTTAGGTCAGGTAGACCATGGTGCAGTGAAAATCTCAGACCAACAGGAGTATCTGAATAATGATAATCACAAAACAGTAAAAAATGATGATTTTAGAGAAATAGTCTAGTTGAATTGGTTACTTTGATTTTATTATAATAGAATCATTTGAAAGGTAATTGTGCTCCAGGTTCTCCCTTTGAAATATAGTTTAGGAATTCAGCCATTTTGAATTTTTGTTTTAAAATTCTACAGTCTTTTCAAATTATATTATGTAACTATTTTAATTTACTTTCAGATTGAATTGTTAAGGTGAATAACTTTATTTTGATTTGACCATGCCCAGAAAGCATATTTTTGGTGTGAAATGTCAAAGTATGTTTTTCTTCCCTACATGAAAATAGCTTGCAGATTTGGTTGACATTTGATAGAAAGTGATTTCTATAGTGTGAGGCACAAGTGAACTTCAATTTGAACCTTGTAATGATTATACATGTTTATGGAAAATGAGTTGAAATGTACAACTGCAATCATTTTCTGCATTTTCCAGGCTTTGCCAAGACTAAATACCTTTTTATTTAGAGAATTTTCCATGCCTTTGGTTACTAAGAATCAAAATAATGTAAACTAGTACATTTGGTTAAATCTGTAGCCAAAGAGGCAGTGACTGTGCGCTTTATTCACGATATCATATTTTACATGGGTTTTGCCTATGGCTCTTGGAACACAATGGTGGAATATTAGGATAGGGAAATACCATTCTGGGGAAATGACTTGGTTTAAGGCTGTGCTCAAGGACGGAAGCCAGAAAGCAAAGTTACAGTATTTAAGAGCACAGTGCAATCTCGGACTGATCTGTGATGGTGTTCAGGGTTTTAGCCCTGCCTGGTAAGCGGGTACTTAGCAAATTAAATACATGTACTAGTAATTAGTCTGGTGACATTCCATTGGATCCAAGGGGAATTCAAAAAGTTTGAAGTAAGACCTCATCCAGTAACCAAAAGGACTGGGATAGAACCCATCTCCCAAAGGAGAGGAAGCTGGCTAGATCCAAGCACTTATCAGGATCTTGGCCAAATTGTCTGGAGTTCAAGGTCCTAGTATCAGAGATATTTTGGCACACAAACTAGGAAGAGAGGCAAAGCCAAAATACACAGAATTTTCACAGATAGGGGCAACACAAACAAATGTGAGTTTTAGTGATCCAGTTATGGGGATTTCAGCTAACTCTAGACCCCACTTATTTCCTGGGAGGTAGTCTCTCATTGGCTTGAAGATAGAAAAGTCTTGAGCCTATGATTGAGGGGCCTCAGTCTAATGATAAATAAGCAGAAATGGAATTGCATGAGATCTCTAGAACCAATATTTTCAATTCAGTCAACTGATTGGTTTTATACTTTGTCATTGTTCTGATTAATTGATCACATTAAGCTTTTACCTCTAGGACTGCTTGGATACAATCCAAAGTACGTATATGGTCTTGAGTTCTTACAAATGTAATTCTTCTATATGATCTTGAGTTCTTACAAATGGAATTCTAAACCTGTTTTCATCTGAAGTATTTAAATATTTGGGTCATGTCCAAATTAATTTCAAGTAAAATTTTTTGAAGCTCCTTATTAAAGTATAAAATACATTGAGGAAAGTGGACACATTATAAGTGTACAAGTCAGTAAAAGTTCACAAACTGAACATGCCCAGGTCAAGAAATAGAACATTATCAGCATCCCATAAGCCTCTTTAGTTCTCCCTTCTAGTTACTAACTCCCAAAGAATAACCACTCTCCTGATAATAAATCAGTTCTGTGTGTTTTCAAACTTTATGTGAAATAAATTATATTATATATATTTTTTCTTGTCTCTTGCTCAACATTATGCTTGTGAGATTCTTTAATGTTGTCCTTAGCTGTAGATCATTCATTATCATTGCTGTGTGATATTTCATTGTATAAACATGTCATAATTTCTTTTATCACTTCTACTATTGGTAAATATTGAGGCAGTGTCTTATAATGGTGCTATTATGCATAGTGTTGCTATGAACATTCTAGTACATGTTTTGGGTAAATATATGTGCACATTTCTATGGATGCTTTGGAGTGGAATTGATGGGTTATGTATCAGTGAAACTTTTTTACATGCTATTGAAGTTTGAATTTTATCAGTTAGCCAATCCCAAAGATTTTGTCACAAATATATCACACATCTATCTTGTCCTTGCTGTACATGATTTGTATCACCTACTTTTTGCCAAGGTTTTTATATGTAAAGTTTAATTATGTGACTCTTCTGTTATACATTTATGATTTGCTAAATATTAACTCAAGTATAAGTGCTGTGATTGTAATGAGGAGATAATGTTTATTTGTGGTTTTAAAATTTATACATTAGTCTGTTTAGCTTTTAAGGTTTAGACACAACTTATGAAGAAATAGTAACGTTAACATAGCATAACAAGATTGTTCTCCATTTTAAAAACTGACCATGTCAAAATTGACATTTCAGAACAATAAATACCTGGATAATTATTCACCTTAAATATTCTCTTGTTTTACAAAGGGATCAACTTCAAATTTTTTAAAAACAAACTCCATTTTTAGAACAGTTTTAGATTTACAGGAAGATTGAGAGCATAGTACAGAGTTCTCATATACCCCACACAGTTCCTGTTATTATTAATATCTTACAAGTATGGTATACTTGTCAAAGCTAATAAAAAGACATTGATATGTTATTATTAACTAAAGTTCATAGTTTATTCATATTTCCATAGACTTTCATTAAAGCCCTTTTTCTGTTCCAAGATCCTATCTGGGACGCCATATTACATTTAGTCATCAGGTCTCCATAGGTTCCTTTGGCCATAACAGTTTCTCAAATTTTTTTCATTTTCATTACCTTTTGAGTTTTGTGAAGTACTGATCAGATATTTTGTAGAATGCACTTCAACTGGGATTTTTCTGATGTTTTTTTTCTAACTAAAATATTTAAATTGTGGTAAAAAACTTGTCATACAAAACTCATGTTAACCATTTTTCATCCAATTTGAGATAACCACATCACATAGTTACCAATTATTTTTTGTGTGTGTTAGAACTTTCAAGTGATACTCTTGTAGAAGATTCCAAGTATACAATACAGTATTTATCTATAACTATAATCACCTTGCTGCAGGACTGAAGTTGGAGGGCCTGGGCCTGCCTCAGAGCATGGGTGGGCATGACTGGAGCTAGTTCATGGAACCCTTCAGGGTCCACAGCCAGGACCAAGGTTAGTGGGCCTGTCATGGAGGGCATGAGCAGACGTGACTCCTGTTGAGTTCCTTTGCAGATGTTACTGGTCGCAGGTGCAAGGCCAAATGAGGCTATAGCTGAGCCCACAGGGGGACAGGGTTGTTTCCAGGTCTGTGGCTAGGACCAGGGTCAACAAGTCTGCTACACCTGGGCATACACCTACCTTCTCAAAATGGCCCTTGTTGGTCTTGGGCTCCACCAGTGTTTCAAAATCTCCTAATTGGATATCAGGGCTCCCCCAAAGGTACTTTCGTCTATGAAAGGCTATCAAATTATTGTTCCTGAAGGGAAATATAAGCAGGGTACCTCCTATTCTGCCATCTTGCTGATGTCACCTCTCATTTTAACCATTTTTGAGTGTACAGTTCAGTAGTGTTCACTATATTCACATTGTTGTATAAAAGACATCTAGAATATTTTTTATCTTGCAAAACTGAAACTCTATGCCTACTGAGGAACAGCTCCCATTTAGACCTCTTTACCCAAGATTCTTTTAATTATTAAATCCCCCAATACACTTAAAATACAATTCTGATTTTATATCAGACAGGTAAGAGTATTTATTGAAAACCTACTATGTGTCAGGCATTGTCAGTTCCTTTCAAATATGGTTTCTTATTTAGTTCTTACAAAAGTAGAGTGAGGCTCTGGTTATTGTTCCCATTTTTCAGATTTGGGAATCTTCGCTTTTTTAATAACCTGCTAAAGGTTACATAGCAATTGATGAGGCAGGTATTGAATACAAACTGGACCTATGGGAATGCAAAAATCTAAGGCCTTATCCTGTGTAATATTTCACTTCCAGTTTTTTAAGATTCTGCTTGTTATGTTAGCTAATGGAACAAATGGATGAATGTCTACCTATAGATAGTATTTTATAAATGAAGTTATGTCCCTAAATAAATGGGATAATTAAAATATTTGACAGAGGAAGTGAGAGAATCTGATAATTTAATAACATATTTTATTATTTTCTTAGAATATATAGAGGTTGGATTTTAAGTGGTTAGCAGTTTGGAGCTGGAAAGCCCTCAGTCTCAGGGTCTGCTGCACTCCCCACCATTTCACATTCCGTTCCTGTGACTGACTGATGTGCATGACTATGACAAACGCTTGGCAGCCTTGCTGGGCTGGGCCTGTGTGTGAGGACTCAGGCTGTCATTAACCTGGGGCCTGGAGCCAAGGACTGAGTGCATGCTGAAGACATTGCTCCAAGCTCCACCACCCTATTGGCCAAGGCACAAGTGCAGACTGTGCTTGTGAATTTATCATAAATTATTTTTTAATGGAAAATTTTAAATCAGACAAAGAAAACACTTTCCCTCTGGAATGGAATCCCACCCTATTGCAGTCTGAGTCTGACTTGATAAATAATGGGGCAGGCTACTGAGGGAGATTACAAATTATATCCCTCAAGGGTTTTAAAGAGAGAATAACCATCTGTCCATGATGAGTCCAAGGTAGGGTTGTGTCTATGAATCTTAAAAGTGCATGGTGTTGTGAAAGAAACATTTCACTAATAGGAAGCAGACCTAGGCTTTAGTTTTCAGCTTTTCGGTAACTTTCCTTGTGACCTTAAGTAAATACCTTGAATTCTATTTCCATATTGTGACATCTCCAGAGAATGGACCCTCATCTATATATCTTTGTGGCAGCTAGATAGCGATAAATCAATTCTAACTAAATTAGGATGAGAGGTTAGATTAAAATGTATCCTGTGGAAAGCTAGCTCAATGGGAGGTAAGTAACTACTCTGTTATAGAGGTGGTTTGTGACAAGCTGGGTAAAGTAAGTAGAACACAATTAAGCTTTCTTTTTTAATGCTAAGATTTCTCAGAGCCTTTAATATGCTAAAGAGCAGAGTAATTTTCAAGGGGTTAACTGGCATTGTGTTTCCCAAAGATACTTAGCCATGAAACTTATTGTATGCAACATAGCCTTGATCTGGTGTTCCATGAAACATTTTTTGAGAATCACAGATTTCAAGCTCAATATTGTAATTTCCAGCTTTAAAAATTCAGTATGCCTGTGTTTTATAAATATTTATCCTTATTTTAGCTGAAACCGGTTTGACTCAGTGGATAGAGCGTCGGCCTGCGGACTCAAGGGTCCCAGGTTTGATTCCAGTCAAGGGCATGTACCTTGGTTGCGGGCATATCCCCAGTAGGGGGTGTGCAAGAGGCAGCTGATCGATGTTTCTAACTCTCTATCCCTCTCTCTTCCTCTCTGTAAAAAATCAATAAAATATATTTAAAAAAAATATTTATCCTTATTTTAATACATACAAAGGAAAGCAAGAAAATGTATTCATTCATTAATTTATTTAATAAGGATTATTAGCACCCATTATGTGCCAGGATAGTAATGTTAAGTGCTGAGAATACATCAATGAATGAATAACAAAATGTTTGCCCTCGTGAAGCTTATATTTTAGTGCAGAGATACAGACAATAAACAGTTAAGTAATAACATATAAATCTGTGCTATGAAGAAAAATAGAAATCTGGGCTAACCATAATGACTTGTTATAAATGAGTTCAATAACATAATTTAGTAGAAACTGTATGATTTCTAAAGCTGGGTCAGAAAGTGACTGTGCCACTTGCTTTGATTGTCTTAGAATGGCCACTCATTGGCTGCTTTCTCATCAAATGTTGCATTCCCAGAGGCAATATTCCCATGCTCTGGAAATCACAAGCCACAGGAAGAGACCAAAAGTAGGTACTCTGGTCAACAGTCCAAGTTGCTCTAGTCCTTTGAGACATTTCAGCCCAAGTGCCCAAGATTTTTCTGTGTAACTTCAGTGCTCAGGCATGCAAGTTACCCCAGCCATGTAAGTCTTCCCAACTGAGGCTCCTGAAAAAGAAACAAGACATCCCTACTGTGTCCTCTCAATTCAAAGCTTAAAGAATCCTTGAGCATGACATGTTTGTTTGTTTAGCAGAAGTAGATCTGTAAAAAGGGTCATATCTCCATTTCTTAAGGTCACATATAGGTGAATGGCTGTGCTTTGCTTCAAATGACTTTTTAAAATCCATCTCTTCTTGTTGCTATTTAGATGGCATTTATGAGATCAGACAGCATCTAAAAGCTGGGTTGTCTTAGGTTCTGGCAAGGGCAACCCAAAAGTTCTGCCTTGCTTTTGTGTATACTATCAATGGCTTGGGGAACCCCAAACTTGATTCATTCAGTGCCATGGAAGTGAATCTGAAGACTGATATGTTAAACAGATTGCCTACTTCATAACGCACAGTGATTTATAACATAGCATGAACTAAGAATACTTATGTTGGCTGTTCTGCCTATCATCTCCGTTCAGAAATTTCTATTCAGGAAGTCAAATTGTTCAGCTACCATAAAATTAGAGCAAGAGTTGTTTGATTGATTTAAACGGCTAATAAAATTGATCTGTGATAAATTCATTATCCATTCCCATAAGAGACATAAATCCCTCACTATACAATAAATTAAGTGTAATTGTCTGGTTACTGCTTCTATACATAATACTAGGTGAGCACTATAAATTTGTTTCACTGTACATACTTTTTCTGTTCTATGCTGATCCCCAAATTTTGAGAGATACATACTTTCTTAAGAATATTCCAATGCCATTAATCATACTACGATAATATTTTTCTTTACACCCAAAAGCCATTCAGTCTCTTTAAAGTGGTTTTGAATATATCTCATCTTCTAGTTCATACCATTGATACAATATTCAAATTTCCAATACGCTAGAAGCCAACTATTCTATCCTCTTCATTGAGAAGGGTGGAATATCTACATATGAGCTCTTTATAAGGTACATTTCCTAATAGTCTCATGAAATCAATTATTTGGACAGAGTTCTACAAAAAATCTGTAAAATGGTACATTTATTTTAATATTTATTTTATTTGAAATGAATATAAAAAGCAGAGGCAATTCACAATATATTAATGTGATCTATGTGACATTGGTCATTATAATATGACTGGTTCTTAATTTAAATGAAGACTTTGGAAATTATTCTTAATGGCTTTGATGACAACTTATAGCACCCACTTTCCCCTTCCCACTGGCCCCTGCAGCCAGTCCTATCAAATTTTAAAAACCTAACCTTTTTTTTTCTCTTTAGGAGTGAAAATTTCTATGCCAATAAAATGAAAATCAACGTTATATGCAATTATTTTTCGTATAGGAAGAATTCTTTAGCATCTTAGTTCTAGTACTGTATAGTTGTCACAGTTATTAGTAAGGAATTATATGGTTTATGTAAGACTTCAGAATCAGTCCGTCTGCAGTTATGACTATGTATATAATTATTTACAAGCAGAATCTTCATCTTTGATTATTATAAATCAGCTATTGTCTCTTTTGGCTGACATTCTACAAGAAGAAAAGAATAAATGATATGAAAATTAAAGAAAAAAAGCTGACATTTATACAGCCTATAAAAGGAGACTATAAACATTAGGAGAGTGTAAATGGCTTGTTTCATGCTATGCTGCCTATGTAGTGCTGGAGTAGAGTCTATAAACTTAGAGAAACTTGTAGGTTCAGGCAGCCTTAAGACAAAACTGAAAAATACCCTGGTTCCCCAAGCATTTTATTGTGAAAATTGGCCCACACATTTATAATATAATTTTACACTTCAAAAATGCCTTAAGAGGACTTCTAATAGATAATAACAAATGCAGGACCCTTTTTTGGTAAAGCCCTAGCTCCATTTTTTTCTAAGCTGGCATGGTGTTCACATTTCCCCCTATTTTAAATGGCTTTAGCAATGCAGCCTCTCTTTTCTTTGTGGCTACTCTATTATTTGCAATCTTCATTTATTCATTTTCATCACATGTGTATTGAGAATCTCTTTTGGAGCAGTTACTGGATAAATAATGGATAAAAGCAGACATGTTTTCTGTCTGTATGAAGTATAAAATTCTAATAGGAGAGAGAAGCATAAATCTGGGGCTGATGTAACAAAATGTAACATTTAGTAGTTCTGGGAGTGATACATGAGTCTTGTATTATATTTTGAATGTATGAATAATAATGAGTTAACATTTATAAAGCACTTATTCTGTGCCAGGCACTGTTAAATGCTTTGCATGTGTTAACCAATTTAATCCTCACATCATATGATCCCATGAGATAGGTAGTCTTATTGTGCCCATTTCCAGGAGGATCATTAATTAGATTAAACAACTTTCCTGGGTGTGCATAACTTGTAACAGTCAAAGAAAGGTCTTGAACTTATAGTAGGTAGAAGAACATTTCTCCCTTCTCTCCACCCACCCTTTCTTCCCAAAGATAAACTAATCACAATTGGAACAGAGTTCAGGCAGTGGCTGGTTAGTACCTTGGATAGCTCCCAGGGCCTCCCTGGGTCTTTTATTTGTAGAGCATCCCAGCTATCTGATGGAGTTTGCCTTTCCCCTCTCCCCTTTCAGTGGGTCTCTGAACATTATAGAGGCTCAGCCAGCTTAATTTAGTAACCAGTTCATCAACACTTATTTAATATTACTTGGAAAATGCTTTAGTGGAAGGATGGAGGGGGAATTTATGAAGCAAATGTGCCAGTGTAGTCTGTGATGTGGGTGCTTTCTCCTCATTCTCCTCATATACTCCTCTCCCCATAGCACACACAACAGCCATTAGAAGAGAAAGACAGATCTTTTTAGCTAGCAAGGTATTCCACAGAGATTTAATGACCCCAGGAGCTCTAGCAGACTTGTGATAACACATTTTGAACAGTGAATCAGGAGTTTATTCAACAAGGATTAAAAGTAGAAATTTAAAGTAATTTCACAACATGGGGTATAATTGGTTTCTTTTGTGCTTTGCTCTGTTCAGCCAAAGATATGCAATCATACATTTGCTCTAAAATACATTTTTCTTGTCTTCATAGAATTGAAGCAAATAAATCTAGCTAACTATATATATATATATATATATATATATTCAGTTTATAAACATAACTGATTTTCAACTTCTGATTATTTATGGGGAAAACTCCTTCTATTGTTTTACCCATTGGCTCATAACCAGGAATAATGAGAAAACCACTGCCTGGTTCATCTTCTCTGTCCGCAACCCCGATGCCCACCCCGGGGAAAAATGCTGCCACTTTTTTTTAATTTTTATTTCCATGTGCACACAGTAGTTATCTTGCCTCAGATTTTCCACTTAATTGTTTAAGTTTCTGTACCTTTGGTGAAACTATAAAGAATTACCAAAGAATACAACAAGTTAGCGATAATGTGTGGACTTCAGAAGCTCTCTTCAAGGCCACTGCTACACCAGATGTGTGCTATCCATCAGAGCCTTTATTCTGCTCAATAATCCTATTGGCAAACTTTTGTATCTGTTCCTTATCATATTCTGAAAGGAATTTAATGAAACACCTTTGTAACAGAGGAAAAAAAGACAAAAACAGACCAAGAATTTCATTAGACAGCATTTCAGGGGGAAGAAAAAGAGAAAATCCCACATATTTGGAGTAGTCTAAAAGATCTTAATTTTAGTTTGGGATTTTTTACTAAAGTTGGGCAACAGTACTAATAAAACCAATCTGCTCTTCTTCATTTGATCCTCACAATAGAGAGCAGATTTTTGGCCTGATTAACAGATGTGTTAACCAATGCTCACAGAATATGTCTCACTCAAAGCAGGTGTGGTTAGTATTTTGACTTCCTAAGCTATTTCTACTTCACTAATCTGTCTCATAAATAATAAAAATAAATTATTTTTAAATGAAATAGAATATTATGAATTAAATTGTGAGGCAAAAATAACCAAGCCAAAACTCAGCATCAAATATCTCAGTGTCTGAATTTGATTGAATTATATGATCCTAAAAATGCTGTTTAATATGTCATCTCTATATAAAACCCTACTATGCAAATAGACCAAATGGTGTAACAACCAAACAACTGAACAGCTGGTCACTATGACATGTGCTGACTACGAGGGGGCATGCATGGAACATGGCAGGCATTGGTAGCAGGCAGCAGAGTGCAGAACATGGCAGGTGGCAGCCGTGGCAGGATGGTGGAGCAGGTGAGTGGGGGCACCAGACCAAGGCAGGGTTCCAGTTGCTGTCATTGGGGTGAGCCTCTGGTGGTTACTGAAAATTCTTTGCTCCCATGTGCTGCAGTACTGCCTGGTGCTTGCACCTGCTGCTGGCACTAGAGCTGCTCCTTGCGCTACCAGCGCCCAGCAGCGGCTGTCGGCTCTGATCGCCCCTCAGAGCTTCTCCACCTCCCCATGCTCCTGAGGGGCGATCGGGACAACAGCTGCTTCTCACACCCACTGCTGGCACCGGCCCTGCTCACACCCACAGCCACTCCCAGAGCTGCTGCTCACATTCGCTACCGACTCCCAGCGCTGGTTCCAATCGCTCAGCACCGTCAGTACGTGGGAGCAGCGGCGGCGGGAGTGCACTGCCGGCAGAGAGGGGACAGGGGCTGCGGCGCGAGAGGCCAGGTGGGGGCGCGGAGGATGGGCCAAGACCTGCCCCTGGGCCCACTGCAGCCTCGTGGCCCACAGTTCCTTTCAAAGTGCACAAATTTGTGCACTGGGCCCCTAGTCCTACCTAATAATAGACAAATATGCAAATTGACCACACCTTTGCTATGCCCAAGCCACGCCCACCAACCAATCAGGACAAGTATGCAAATTACCCCAACCAAGATGGCTGCTAATTTGCATATCAAGACAGCGTAGAAAGAAGCCAAGAGCTGCAGAAGGGAGCAAAGTTGCGGAGAAGCAAGCAAGCTGCGGGGAGGAGAAGAGAGGAGCAGAGGTGGGGCCGGGGGAGAAAGAAGGAGAGCAGGTGGCTAGTGGAGAAGAAAGAAAAGCAGGCGGGCTGGCAGAGAAGGCGGGGTGAGGGAGAAGGGAGGAGCCCAGGCGGGGCGGGGGAGAAGGGAGGAGCCCAGACGGGGCCGTGGGAGAAGGGAGAAAAGCAGGAAGGCTGGTGGAGAAGGGAGAAAAGCAGGCGTGCTGGCAGAGAAGGCGGGGTGAGGGAGAAGGGAGGAGAGCAGGCGGGGTGGGGTAGAATGCAGCAGGAAATCCTATTGCAGGATTTTTCCTGCAATGGGAATGCTAGTCTACTATAAAACCATAGCCTTATCAAATAATAGAAAAGGAGAATAATTACATTTATTTTAATGTGAGCTAAGTAAAAAATATTGAATAAAAGCTACATAGTATGGATAATTTCTCTCACATAGTATGGATAATTCATATGCAATTGTTATTAAATAAATGCACACTTCTAACATTCCTGAGTGCCAGATGTTCTTTTAAATAGATTAAACATTCCTCAATAGAGTGTCTTATACCATGAGTTTGTTTTAGCATACCTATTCATATAAATAGTGCAAAAGTGTTCATATCTGTGATCAAATTAAGATATAAAAGTCAATAAAACTACTCTATGTTGTCAGTTTAAGGTTATTGCTAAGAAGGATCTTTACTACTGATCAACAATGGTCATATAAAAGGGAGGGAGCACTGTCCATATCTTTTTTAAATCTAGCACAATAATGGTTTTGCGCACTCAGCTGGATTAAGCCTTAGCAATATTTTTTGTCAGTCTGAACCTGAGAGTTTTCATTACAAATAGCTGTTTGAAAATATTGTCTCCTGAATCATTTCCCATCAAATAGTAAGAAATGTTGTTTATGTTCTGTGTTAACTTTTTTCAAGCGTCAAAAAAATACTTCAGAAGAATAAGCACTTCAGAAAATTGATATATCCTCATTTTGGAAAATTCAAGCAATTCATTAAAATACAAAAAGGGAAAATACAGTCCGAATTTCATTACCCAGATGTGATATATAATTAATAGTACATTATACTGCATATTTCTCTATGTGTACATACTTATTTTACATGGTTGAAATGTGTATAAATTAAGTTGTCTTTCACCTGCAAATTACAAAAAATTAAATTAATAGTAGTTTAGATAAGTTTACTTTTTCCCACATAACAAGAAGTTGGAAATGGTATAGATAGAAGTTTAGTGACAAAGTTAAAAAAAAATACCCTTTATATCTTTTGCTGTGTTATTATTATGTCCTCCCCACCCCTCATAGTGACAAAATGGCTACTTTACATCCAAGCATCTATATGCAAGGCATGAACAAAAGGGCAGTGCTAGACTAGAGATGTGCTTTTTCTTTGTTACCAAGGAAGCAAAACATTTTCCAGGCAATTGTTACCTCCAGAAAATTTCTGCTTAAGGCTCATGATCCAGAACTATATTAAAGTTTCACTTCTAGCTGAAAATAGAGCTGAAAAAGTGAGGAATTAGCTTTTGCAGACTTTATAAGAGAAGGCAGTAAGGTAGAAATATATTTTTTATAAAAATGCATAATATGTAATCATATTTAATCTTGATACTTTAAAATAAAATATTTTAAGTTTAGTTCTACAAAAAAAATCCAAAGTAAACTTCAAAGAAACACTGAACTCCTATAAATATTTTCTTACTAAAATAATTATTCTTTAAATATACTTGTAAAATTAGAAAAAGTCAATAAAAACTGTTAAGTTTAATTCAATATCTTTTAAATACCACATTTAAATTATTTTCTGAAATAATTAAGTTGTGAGCTAAAAGAAAATTAGCACAAGTTTCTGTCCCTCATAACTTGATTTTTTTAATTTTTAAAATTTATACTGACCACTTTTTATTGTCAAGATATTGAACATTTCTATTTTTGTAAATTATTCCCATACTTGTTTATATGAATGTTCAAATTAATCAACAATTTATCCAGTCATTGTATGACAGCTTTTCCCTCACTTTATTTGTTTTGGATTCAATGAACTTGGTTATTTGATGGAGATTTTTTTTTAAAGACATGTTCTTAGATGATGAATTCTTCAAGTTGCTTAGCCTTTGAGAATATCTGTTTATAGCTTTTATGACTAATGACTATAGTGGGTAGTTGTAATATCTTGAGTCATAATTTCTTTCATTCATCATATACCTATTCCTACTTGTCTTTTGGCACAGTATGTTGCTATGGTGAATCTTAGGCTAGCCTGTTTATTTTTAATTATATAGGTGAATTACCTTTTTTTGCTTGTAGTTTTTGAAAAAAGTAGCTACTTTTGAGTTATTAACAGAATATAAGACCCAAATTATGTCATCTACATGGTATTTATTTGCAAATTGCTTTAATTTTATTTCATGTACTCTCCATAACAACCCGTAAAATAAATATTATCTCCATTTTTTTTTGTCATCCATATAAACTTAAAGTTCAAAGGATGAAAGTGATTCCCAAGGTCTTACATGTAGTATCAAACTAAAAATCCTAATATATAAAAACCCAGGGTCCGTAATGTCCAAAACGACCGAAGGCCTGACCAACTGGAAGTCAGTCCTGCAGTCAGTGCTGGGTTGCCATGGCGACCCAGCACTGACTGCCGCAGGTGCGGGTGCAGTGACCTAGCACTGACTGCCGAGGGGGCCATGGATCAGGCCTGGAGAGAGGCCCAAAGAGAGAGGCAGGGTCTGATCTGCAGTCTCTGTGGCAGCTGTTGATCAGCCGTTGCCTTTCTCTTTCTCTCTGGGCTTCTACAGCAGCCACGCCTCTGTTTCTCTCCGGGCCTCCATGGGGGCTCCTGATCAGCTCCGCCTCTCTGATCAGGCCTGGAGATAGGTCCAAAGACGCTGACTGGCATAGAAACCGACCAATCAGAACCTAATCTGGGTGAACTGTGAAGGCAGAACCTAAGGTGGGGGCTAAGGAGGGGTTTTAAGGGCAACAGCTATTTGGTGAAAGATGTAAAAAAGTGGTTCATTTTGACTGGTTTGGCAGTATAGAGCATATGGCTGGCTATCAGTCCAGATATAGGGATTATGTGGGATCTAAATGGGCAGTTGGACATCCCTCAAGGGGTCCCTGATTGGAGAGGGTGCAGGCTGGGCTGAGGGATTATCCCCCCCCCCGCCCCCGCATGTACGAATTTCATGTACCGGTCCACTAGTTGAGCTATAAAATAATTGTGAAAAAATGTCTCTGGTTGGCGTCTCTTGTGCTTTTTAGGTACATTATACATTAAAAATCTTTCTCCACTTAAACTGTATATATCCAAAGATTTAATATGGATGTTTCATGACCATATTTTTCCAAAGGGAAACAAAATCATTTTTAGATTTTTGTGTGACTTTGAACATGTGGATTTGTAGTGACAAAATCCTGTTTAGCTTTAAGTAGAATAATATGTGTGTGTGTGTGTTTTATTAGTACATATAAATTTAAAAGATGGAAAGTAAAGGGCATATAGGGTGACTAACCTAACAATTATTGAGCTTTTAGAAATGACATTGGAATTTTGTCAGGGATGGCATTGAATCTATAGATAACTTTGAATACCATGGACATTTTAATGATATTAATTATTCTGTTCCATGAACACAGGATATCTTCCCATTTATTTGTGGCTTTTTCAATGTCTTTCATAAATTTCTTATACTTTGCAGTGTATGTAGATCTTTCACCTCCTTGGTTAAATGTATTTGTAAGTATTTTATTGTTTTTGTTGCTATTGGGAATAAGGTTCTTTTCTTTATTTCTTTTTCAGGTAGTTCTTTGTTAGTGTGTAGAAATGCAACTGATTTTTATATGTTGATTTTTAAACCTGCAATTTTACTGAATTCATGGATTAGTTCTAACAGTTTTTTTGGTGAAGTTTTAATATATATTAAGCATATATATAGATGTATACACACACACACACATATGATCATGTCATCTACAAACTTCTTTCTTTTCAATTTGAATTCCTTTTATTTTTATTTTATTCATTTTTTCCTTCCTGATTACTCTGGTTAGCACTTCTAGCACTATGTTGAATGGAAGTGCTAAGAGTGAGCACCCTTGTCTTGTTCCAGATCATAGAGGAAAAGCTTCTAAACTTTCACCATTAAGTATGATGTCAGCTGTGACTTTGCCATGTATGTCCTTATTATATTGATATACATTTCTTCTATACCAGATTTGTTGAGAGTTTTATCATGAGTGGGTATTGAATTTTGCAAAAGCAGTTTCTATATCTGAGATGATCATATAACTTTTAAAAGTGTTTTTATTGATTTTATAGAGTAAGGAAGGGAGAGAAGATAGAAACATCTATGAGAGAAACATCAACATTGATTGGCTGGTTCCTGCATGCCCCCTGCCTCAGGAATGGAGCCTGCAACCCTGAAATGTGCCCTGATTGGGAATCAAACCAGTAACCACTTGGTACATGGGTTGATGCTCAACAACTCAGCCATACTGGCCAGGTGATCATGTAATTTTATCTCTCATTGTATTAATGTGATGTATCACATTTATTGATTTGCATATGTTGAAACATCTTTGCATCCTAAGGATGAATGTAACTTGATCATCCCACTTAATTCTTCTGCTAGTATTTTGTTGAGAATCTTTGGGCCTGTATTAATCAGGAATACTGGTTTTTAGTTTAGCTTTTTTTTTTTTTTTTTGGTAGGGTCCTTTTCTGGCTTTGATAGAGTGTAACGCTAGCCTCATAAAATGAGTTTAATTGTATTTTCTTGTTATCAATTTTTTGGAAGAGTTTGAGAAGTATGTGTCTTAATCCTTCCTTAAATATTAGGTAGAATTCATCAATGAAGTCCTCTGATCCTAGGCATTTCTTTATTGGGAGGTTTTTGATCATTTCTTTAATTTCCTTGTTATTGATCTGTTCAGATTTTCAATTTCTTCATAATTTAGTCTTGCTAGATTGTATGTTTCTAGAAATTTATCCATTTTTTAGATTGTCCAATTTGTTGGTGTGTAATTGTTCATAGTAATTTATGACATTTTGCATTTATATGATATCATTTGTCATTTCTCTTTATAATATATACTTATAATTTTATTTATTTGAGTCTTTTATCTTTTTTTTGTTGGTGAACCTAGGTAAGGATTTGTTGATTTTGTTCATCTTTTCAAAGAATCAGCTCTTAGTTTTGTTAATCTTTTCTATTTTTTATTCTCTATTTGATTTATTTCTGTCAAGTTTTTATTTCCTTTTTTCTGCTAACTTTGGCTTAATTTGTTATTTTTTTAATTGAATAGGACCTCCAGCTATACTACAATTCATCCATCTCTATCTGATTCCCATTGGTCAAGCTCTGCAGATACCCGCAGTGATCTGTCTGAGAAGAGACCCAAGTGGGCCTCCCAGTAAGTGTCTCACAAAGTGGATGAAGTTGAATGTCCACCTGGGGTTCTTTTTATCCTACTGGAGTAACTGTAGGTGTGGGGAGCCCTTTAGGTGCAGGGGCTGTGCTGACCTTGTTGGGGGGGGGGCACTGCAAAGTGTAGTTGTTCCTCTTACCTTGATCCTTCTTATCCAGGAGGGTACTTAGGCATCACTCTGTTTCTGGGGATTTTCACACTGGAGTCTTGTCTGTGAATAGTTGCTGGATTATCTTCACCTAGTGGGAACTGAAGTTGGAAATGACCTATGTTGCCATTTTGATGACATTACTCCTTCATTGACTATTTTAAAGGGAGAAAAAGTTTTTTATCATGAGAAGTTAAAAATAAAATCTGTCTTTGGGTTAGAATGGAAGGTGTTAAAATATGAGTAACAAGTTGCAAAGCAATAAAAATCATTTTATGCACACTTCTGCACACAACTCCTTATATACTATATAATAAAAGCCTAATATGCAAATTGACCAAACGGTGGAACGGCCAGAGGAATGACTGGTCACTATGACATGCACTGACCACCAGGGGGCAGATGCTCAATGCAGCAGCTTCCTCCAGCCTGCTCAGGCCAGCCAAGGTGGGTACCAGTGGGGCCCCCCCCCCAGTCGCCCCACCCATCACCTCCCACAAAGGGAGGTGACCAGTGGCAGTGTATATTGGGGGAGCCCCACTGGCACCTGCCTTGGCTGGCCTGATGCCGCCCGCTCACCGACCAGCCTTGTCCCCAAATCACCCTGCCAGTCACCCCACAGATCAGCCCTGATTGCTGGCCAGGCCTAGGGACCCTACCTGTGCATGAGTTTTATGCACTGGGCCTCTAGTTTGGATATAAAAATGAAATATTGGGCTAGAAACTTTTATCCTATCTAATAAAAGAGTAATATGCAAATTAACCACCACTCCACTACACCCACAAGCCATGCCCACCAGCCAATCAGGAGTGAGTATGCAAATTAACCCAACCAAGATGGCTGCAGCCACGGAGCGAGCAGGAGGCTTGGGTTTCCCCAGTAATGGAGGAAGCCAAGCTTTCCACACACTCTGGCCAGCCTAGGCCTCCACTCAAGGCTACAAAGTTTCAATTATAGAAGATAAATAAATCCCAACAAAAATGTCAGCAGCCACAGAGCTGGAGAGAGCAGGAGGCTTGAGTTGCCCCCGGCGATGGAGGAAGCCAAGCTTTCCGTACACCCTGGCCAGCCTAGGCCTCCACTCAAGGCTACAAAGTTTCAATTATAGAAGATAAATAAGTCCCAACAAAAATGGCTGCAGCCACGGAGCAAGCAGGAGGCTTGGCTCCACTCAAGGCTACAAATTTTTAATTATAGAAGATAAATAAATCCCAGATACCAGGGCCTCCACTTGGGTCGCCAGGGGGCGTGGCCGGCCTACAAACCACCACAGGCCCCTTGCCCAGGCCACCCCACACCCCAAGGGAACCCCCACCCTAATCTGGGACACCCTTCAGGGCAAACCAGCGGGCCCCCACCCACGCACCAGGCCTCTATCCTATCTAATAAAAGAGTAATATGCAGATTGACCATCACTCCAACACACAAGATGGCTGCCCCCATGTGGACACAAGATAGCCGGCACAAGAAGGCCAGCAGGGGAGGGCTGTTGGGAGGGACCAGGCCTGCAAGGGAGGGAAGTTGTGGGCTATCAAGCCTGCAGGGAAGGGCAGTTGGGGGAGACCCAGGCCTGCAGGGGAGAGCAGTTGCGGGGTACCAGGCCTGCAGGGGAGGGCAGTTAGGGGTAACCAGGCCTAAAGGGGAGGGCAGTTAGGGGCAAACAGGCTGGCAGGGGAGCAGTTAGGCATCAATCAGGCTGGCAGGGGAGGGGTTAGGGGGTGATTAGGCTGGCAGGCAGAAGAGGTTAGGGGCAATCAGGAAGGCAGGCAGGCGAGCAGTTGGGAGCCAGCAGTCCTGGATTGTGAGAGGGATGTCCGACTGCCCGTTTAGGCCCGATCTCAGTAGGATCGGGCCTAAATGGGCAGTCAGACATCCCTCGAGGGGTCCCAGATTGGAGAGGGTGCAGGTTGGGCTGAGGGACACACACCCCATGCACAAATTTCATGCACCAGGCCTCTAGTATTGTAATGTAAAGAAATAACATGAAGGAGTACTTTGTGGAATGTATGGTAGTAGGTAAAATATGCTCTTATAATAGCAACTAGAGGCCGGGTGCATGAAATTCGTGCATGGAGGGGTTGTTTCTCAGCCCAGCCTGCACCCTCTCAAATCTGGGACCCCTCAAGGGATGTCCAACTGCCCATTTAGGCCCAATCACGGTGGGATTGGGCCTAAATGGGCAGTCGAACATCCCTCTCATAATCCAGGACTGCTGGCTCCCAACCACTTGCCTGCCTGCCTGCCAGATTGCCCCTAAACACTTCTGCCTGCCAGCCTGACCACCCCCTAACCATTCCCCTGCCAGCCTGATCGACACCTAACTTCTCCCCTGCTGGCCTGGTCACTCCTGACTGCCCTCCTCTGCCGGCCTGTTCACCCCTAACTGTCCTCCCCTGCAGGCCTGGTCCCCCCAACTGCCCTCTCCTGCTGGCCCAGTCACACCTAACTGCCCTCCCTACCAGCCTGGTCACCCCCAACTGTCCTCCCCTGCAGGCCTTGTCACCCCAAACTGTCCTCCCCTGCTGGCCTGGTTGCCCACAACTGCTCTCCCCTGCAGGCCTGGTCACCCTCAACTGCCCTCCCCTGCTGGCCATCTTGTGGCGGCCATCTTGTGTCCCCATGGGGGCTGCCATATTGTGTGTTGGAGTGACAGTCAATTTGCCTATTACCTCTTTATTATATAGGATTGTCTAGATAGTTTTATAATTTTTAATGATTTTTATTTTCATCAACTAAATTACATGTTCTAATGTACAATTCATTAAGTTTTCACTATTGCTAGACTTCACTGTGGGAATTCCCATATTATTCAAAAGAAAGTATAATTTACAGAATTAATGTGTTGCTTACACATTTTTAAAGTTGGCAAAAATAATATGCAGGAACTCAGACAATAAAAGTAAATTATCTTTCAGAAGTAGAAAATGTATAATTTAAATTCTTCTCATTATTTACCTGATGCTGGGGGAAATCTGTGCTTTTAACTTTATGAAACTTTTCTTATTTAGCATAATTTAATCTTAATAATTTCCATTTTTATTAGAAACTATTACAAGAGGGAGAGAAAAACAATTCAAATATTTTGTAGAATGATACAAACTTGTGTATTTTAATCCCTCCCCCACCCCTATTTCTGCAATAGACAATCATAGAAAGACCCAGAAGGGAACTGAGAGGTTAATTTCTAAGATCCCCCTCCCTATCCTTTATTTAAGAAAGAAAAACAGAGGTTAATTAGTTACAGATCAAGGATATGACTTAGATCTCTTCATTTTTATTCAAAAGTCAGTTGAGTTTGAAACACCATGTGCTGATAGAAGAAGGGACAGTTACTACTGCTACTCTTGGTCACAGTGAACATCTAGAAGGTCTTGGAAGGTTTAAAAGCTGATATCCCTGCAAGAAAAGTGAATCATAAAATAAGAGATGAAGGAAAAAGACAGATGCAAGAAGGTAAAAAACTTTGTGCTGACTCCTTTTCTGTCACTTGACATGTTCACTCCAGTTAGTATGGTAGTTACTTTAACTTACATTTCTATCCTTGTGTTACCTTTAGTGTTGCCCTGGGTGAATGTAGGTCTTACCATTTTAAGCCAGGAAAAAGTTAGTGACTGATATGTGCCATCTCAGTACAATATGATTATTACAATCGAGTGTCTCCCCCTGAAAAGTCCTACTCATCTTCCAGACCCATCTCGTACACTGGGCTAGGAGTGAAGACTATTACCACCATACTAAATGATAAGTGTATATGATTCTGAAGATTAATATGAGTCTAGGTATTTAGATTATATTACTTGACCAATGTAAGAGAAAATCACACTTACAGATATTTAGCATAAAGAAATGGTGGATTGTTCTTTGTAAGTTTTTCTTTCTTTTTTAAATTGTATAATTTTCATATTATATTAGTTTCACATGTACAATATAATGACTCGATATATGTATATATTGCAAAATGACCACCACAATAAGTCTGGTTAACATTCATCACCATGCATAGTTACACTTTTTTTTCTTCTGATGAAAACTTTTAAGATCTATTCACTTAGTAGCTTTCAAATATACAATGCAGTGTTATTAACTATATTCACCATGCTATACAATACATTCCCAGGACTCATTTATTTTTTATTACTTTCTTCCCCTTTTGCCACCCCCCCTTTCTGCCTCTGCTTCTGGTAACTGCCAATCTGTTCTCTGTATTTATGAGTTCAGCATATGGTATTTCTGAATGGGCCTAAGCCTCCACTCAAGGCTTCAAAGTTTCAATTATAGAAGGTAAACAAATCCAAACAGAAATGGCAGCAGCCACTGAGCTGGAAAGAGCAGGAGGCAAGGGTTGCCCCTGGCAATGGAGGAAGCAAAGCTTCTGCAGCTCTGGCTGGCATAGGCCTCCGCTCTAGGCTACAAAGTTTCAATTATAGAAGATACACAAACCCCAAAAGAAATGGCTGCCGGCCTCGGAGGGAGCAGCAGGCTTGGCTCCACTCCAGGCTACAAAGTTTCAATTGTAGAAGATACATAAATCCAAGATACCAGGGCCTCTGCTTGGGTCTCCAGGGGGCGTGGCCAGCCTGCAAACCACCTCAGGCCCTTAACCCAGGCCGCCCCACACCCCAAGGGAACCCCCACCCTGATCCAGGACACCCTTTAGGGCAAACCAGCTGACCCCCACCCATGCACCAGGCCTCTATCCTATCTAATAAAAGAGTAATATGCAGATTGACCATCACTCCAACACACAAGATGGCTGCCCCCATGTGGTCAAAGATCCTGCCCCCATGTGGACACAAGATGGCTGGCACAAGATGGCCAGCAGGGGAGGGCAGTTGGGAGGGACCAGGCCTGCAAGGGAGGGCAGTGGGGGCAATCAAGCCTGCAGGGGAGAGCAGTTAGGGGTGACTAGGCCAGCAGAGGAGGGAAGTTGGGGGTAACGAGGCCTGCAGGGAAGGGCAGTTGGGTGGGACCCAGGCCTGCAGGGGAGAGCAGTTGGGGGGGGGACCGGGCCTGCACGGGAAGGCAGTTAGGGGTGACCAGGCCTAAAGGGGAGGGCAGTTAGGGGCAAACAGGCTGGCAGGGGAGCAGTTAGGCATCAATCAGGCTGGCAGGGGAGGGGTTAGGGGGTGATCAGGCTGGCAGGCAGAAGCGGTTAGGGGCAATCAGGAAGGCAGGCAGGTGAGCAGTTGGGAGCCAGCAGTCCTGGATTGTGAGAGGGATGTCCGACTGCCCTCAAGGGGTCCCAGATTGGAGAGGGTGCAGGCTGGCCTGAGGGACACCCCCCACCCCACCCCTGTGCACGAATTTCATGCACCGGGCCTCTAGTGTTACGATAGTTGGCTCTGTCAAGCTTCACCGCTCTTCTTTCATGAAGCTTCTCCTGAAACCAGATAACAGAGAAAGAGGAAAGAAGACAAGATAGAGTGAACAGAGTCAAATTAGAACTTCATCCAAGGAGCATTTGGTAGCCCAGTCCATTTGTATCCACTGCTATAAATTGAAAAGCACTTGGTAATCACAGGTAAACAAAGAATTATTTATTTACTTTCCAGTGCCAGGTAAACATTTATATGACTTCCACCCCCACCCAACAAAGTAGGTCATATTCTCCCTTGGTGTATATTGTTTCTGACTTATTAGACCCAATAAATTTGATATTAACTAAGGAGTTGATCATCTTGGCATTACTTTAGTCATTCCCTGCTTTCCAGTTATTTGCTATCATTTTGTAGCCATGGAATCTAAAGCCAGCCAAGCAATCTGCCTCTCAACCCAGTCACTTTAGTTCCTGGGCAGAATCCAGTCTCACACATGGACATAAACAAATCTCATTTGAATTCTCAACCAGGGAAATGCCTCTTTGGTGTGATCCAGAAAAGATCTAAATAGCAAAATTGTGTTATGAGTAAAGTCTGTTAATATCCAACGAGTTTGGCAGAATTTCACCTTTTAGTACCCATGAGGGTGCTTGTGAGTATAAAGTAGAATATTATGCAAGAGTCTGAAGTTTATTAGTCATATTTACTTACCTTATAAAACCAAAGTTATCGCTCTCAATTGTTTTGAAGACAGCTGCAGCTAGCACGTCTATTCCTCAGGGTACTCTCAGACTTGGGTTATATTTTCTCAACTCTTTGGAACAGTTTAGACCCTGGCTACCACATTGCTATACTGCAGCAAACAAATTATTCAGAGCATATTATTATTATGACTCACCACAGAGAGGGAGCTTCGGATTTAGAATGTTTCCAATGTTGTATGAAGTGGAAAACCTTGAAACAGTGGCATAACCATGTCTGCTTTTACGGGGAAGGCAACTATTTAGAATGGAGAGTTGGATGGCAGGTACTGATTAGTTTTTGAGTGGGAAAGTTGATTCTTAGCGGAGAACAGAATGGTAAAAATGGGACCTAACCTGCATCTGGATTTAGAGACTTTAGTATTTTGTGTGTGTGTTTTTTTCCTTCTAAAACTCAAAATCACTTTGATAGTTAATGTGTGTCAGGAATGTCCGACACTTTAATAAGTATAAAGATTACAAATTGTAAATGAACATACCCTACTTCATTTTTTATGTCACTGTAGTATTTCTTCTTTTTTTTTAGAAGTTGAATTTGTTAGTTTAGGTGAGGGGTCAACAAACTCTTTTATAAAGGGCCAGGGAGTGAATATTTTAGGCCTTTTAGGCCATATGATTTCTGTTGCAATGACTCAGCTTCACTGTGGTAGCTTGAAAGCAGCTATAGACAATATGTAAATTATGGGTATGTTTGTGTTCTCCAAATTTTCATTTCCGAAAATAGGATTGGCTGAGTTGGCCCGTAGGCTGCAGCTTACACCTCTGGTCTAGGGTTATTCCCATCTGAGGCAAATAGACCAGAGTTAAATTCTCTTAGGTTCTTAATCTTTGCTATATTTTTAAAATTCTAAACTCTTAGAATTATGTCAGTTTTTATGGCTTGAATCATCTATTTAAAACCTATAATAGGCTAATTAAAATAGTCTAGTTCTACAATATTTTTGAGGTGTCTTAAAATTCAACTCTTATTTTGCTTAATATACAAGTAATTTGATACCAGTTGATTTGTTAACATGCATCTAATCCTATAAGGCTAATATGCAAATTGACTGTATGGCGGAACTACCGGTCACTTGATGGGCACTGACCATCATGAAGCAGACACTCAATGCAGGAGCTGCCCCCTGGTGGTCAGTGTGCTCCCACAGGGGGAGCGCCACTCAGTCAGAAGCCCTGAGCCAGGCTCACGGGTGCAGCTGACATCCCCCCGAGCGCTCCTGTGAGCGGGCGCAGGCCGGGCTGAGGGACCCCCCTGAGTGCACGAATTTCATGCACTGGGCCTCTAGTATTCTATAAATACCCTCCCATAAGGTATCTAAATACCTTCAAGCATTCTCTTTGTTACTGCATCAAACTTTAGTTTCATATAGAAAGCTGTCTCTTAAGGTGTCTACTGAACCTATTTACACAATATTTAAATGATTGATAAAGTCTAATGCCCTGGATCACAATGAGGAAAAATTTCTGAACAATAGGCAATTGGGGATTTTTATAGGCCAAGAGGGGAAAATAAGCAAAGATGATTACCTGGGTCATTCATCATTTCCTAACCCTTTCATTATTTGAATGTTATTATATATTTCATTTACTTTGTTCTAAAAGCCCATATTTGCCATCTTTGTGTTTTAGATATTCTCAAGGTCAAATAGACCAATAAGCTTCCATTACTTGCTCCTTCAGATTTTGTTATTTATTCGGATTTAATTTTTTATCATTTGATCATTTGTTTCTCCATCATAATATAAATCCTTCATAATAAAATACTATAGTGATAATTGGTTCTTTAATTTTCCAGTTGATGATATCATGTGGCAATGTCACAGAATCTCAGAGGTAAAAGGGACTCAAAAAGCATCTGTTTCCTCTTTTCATTCAACAGCAGGTTGTAGATATTATCCACATTTTTTTCCTACCGGAGACTCGTAGACATTTTGTATTTGTGTCATTGCCAGCAAATAGGCAGAGAACTAAGCTTTAGCACATATTAAATCCTCTAATAAAACAACTTCAAGTAAAAATATTATTTACTAAAAGTAGGATATCTGTAACTGCTTAATCTTCTACCTCCTTTTTGATAGTAACATGGATTATTCAGAGGTGTCATATGCACCCACATTCTGAGTTTATTGAATTCAAGTGCAGCATAAAGAATTTTCTATTAAACTCAAAAAATATAGCTAAGAGGCAAAGAAGGAAGGAAGGAAGGAAGGAAGGAAAGGAAGGAAGGAAGGAAGGAAGGAAGGAAGGAAGGAAGGAAGGAAGAAAAAGAAAGAAAGAAAGAAAGAAAGAAAGAAAGAAAGAAAGAAAGAAAGAAAGAAAGAGAAAGAAAAGAAAAGAAAGAAAGAAAAGTAGAGCCATCATTTTTTAAGCTGTGGTTTTGCTGACCTTTCGGTGTGCTTTGCCATCTTTACTACAGTTTACTGTATTCTCTGATAATGTAAATAAACATAAGAATGCCCTTCCAAGAGATAGAGAGAGAGAGAGAAGGGGGGGGAGGGGAGAAACCGTATTCCATGGGGTCAATGTTTTAAAAGACACAATTTCTATTGTCCCCTACAATATGCAATGGTAGCCTAATAGAAGTTGTTAAATTGCAAACAAAAAGGGGGGTTGCTTTTTTTTAGATACTTTAAAAATAATAAAAAAACTGAATCTAGATTCTTAAAAATCACAGTGTATGCTGTCATTCTAAACAATGTCAGTGAGTAAAATGTTTCTCACCCCCATTTTTTTTTTTTTTTTTTTTGCTTGTCTAAGCTCTAAATCATGGAGATATTGGCAAACTATGGCTAAATTCAACATGTAACATAATATAAATAATTTTTTAAGGGATTGGTGAAAAGTAGACATTTTTTTCTCTCTTGTTATATAAGTACTATAGAATATTCTCAGTTTTGCTTCTTGGCCTGCAAAAAGAGTAAAATTTTTACTATTTGACTCTTTAAGTAAACAATTTGTTGACCCTTACTTTAAACAATTGTAGTGGTTAATGTTTCATTTTTATATATAAAATATAAAAAGCTTCAGACTTATAAGCTTGAAATAAGAACATTTTATCTTTTTTAAATTAAATCTTTATTGTTGAAAGTATTATGTATGTCCCCCATTGACCCCTTCTAGCCTGCCCCACCCCCACCCCAGGCCTTAACTCTATTGTCTGTGTCCCTGGGTTATGCATATATGCATGTATTAATTATCTTTTAATACCATTGTTAATTTGGAAAGGATTATAAAGAAGACTCCAACATACAAGGTTTTCACTGTTTACAGTAGTTTCCATTCCAAGTTCATAAACCATTTGAACTACCTTTGAGTACTGTTAGTACATCCAGTCCTGTAGCACTACATATTCCTAAATTTAAACATTTGAAATAAACAATGGTAGTACACTTTGTAAGTACTAAAAAGAAAAAACACACACACATTAGTTACTTCAATTCTTTCATTCTCTGTGACCACAAAAATGTTTGCAAAGAAACAGCCTTAAAAAGTTAAATGCAGACTCAGAAATTATTCCCTGATCATCAGTGATGAATAGAAAGTATGAAGAATATTAGCCATGCAGCAATAAAATGTAAGGAGATTGATAATTACATAGGAAAAAGTAACAAATATTGAAGAACGTCAGGAGAAATGACAAATGATGTTCTTACAGAAGAAATATAAGAGACAAAGTTGAATGTAGTTACTGTTTTCACCAAAAACTGGAATTTTTTTTTTTAAAGTGGATCAAAGAATGTCTTTTGCTCTAATTTTTGCAAGAGAAAAAAATTGGAAGTTTTTATAGAATATAATCTAGATTTATGATAAATTTTTTTGGTTAAGACATTTTATTAACATTTTTTTCTTATGTGAATGTATTTGCAGGCTATTAGAATCAATCCTGATGAAATAAGGCATCCAATAATACAGCATATTCTGGAATTCAGTGTGAAATGGGTTTTCATTAATTTCTACACAACTTATCCTTTAACACTTTTCTTACCTATTTGTATATCTGCTGCTTTACAGAAGCTTTTCAAAATTAATGCTAATAGAATAGGTGTGTTTTTTTTAAAAATCAGCTGTGAGTGAAGATAAATTGATAAATATTTGGCTATATTATCTATTGAGCATAAATACTTTTTAAAAATCCCTATTAATGAAATCATTGGTTAACTCAATATTAGTATTATTTATAACTGTGACAGATCAATATGTAGGTATAAGATTTTCCCTATGTTGTAAAAAAATATTAATTAAAAAGTATTAATTCAATATTCTTTTTACTATAACATTTAATTCTTAATTTTTTTTATGGAATAATTTTATGTATATACTAGAGGCCCAGTGTACAAATTCATGCACCAGTCGGGTTCCTCAGCCTGGACTGTGAGATCAGGCCAAAACCGGCTCTTCAACATCCCCTGAGGGGTCCCAGATTGTGAGAGGGCACAGGCCAGGCCGAGGGACCCACCAGTGCACGATCGGGGCTGGAGAGGGATCACGGGAGGGCTCCAGGGTGTGTGTTTGGCCTGTCTCACTCAGTCCTGATTGGCCAGACCCCAGCAGTAAGCTAACCTACTGGTTGGAGCATCTGCCCCCTGGTGGTCAGTGCACGTCATAGTGAGTTGTTGAGTGGCCTTAGCATATCATTAACATATTATGCTTTGATTGGTTGAACAGCCGACTGGATGACCGGACACTTAGCATATTAAGCTTTTATTATATAGGATAAGATTTATATATAAAAGATACATGTATATATGTGTGGTAGATACAAAATTAATACAAATATGGCCTAATTGGTTTGGCTCAGTGGATAGAGCGTCAGCCTGTGGACTGAAGGGTCCCGGGTTTGATTCTGGTCAAGGGCATATACCTTGGTTGCGAACACATCCTCAGTGGGGAGTGTGCAGGAGGCAGCTGAATTGATGTTTCTCTTTCATTGATGTTTCTAACTCTCTATCACTCTACCTTCCTCTCTGTAAAAAATCAATAAAAAATATTTTTTAAAAAACCCCCAAAACACAAAATTAATACAAATAAATTATTAGTCAACATTTTTCTTCTTCCCCTTTTTATTATTAATTTTTTTACTTATTTACTTCATGTCCTGATTTATCATAGAAAATAATTGTGCTATATAGAAGAATAAGCTATTTAAGAATGATATTTTCTGTCTATCAAAAATGCCAGGCTTGCCCTGTGTTCACATGTATCATTGTTATAAAAATTAAAAAAGTTAATATTTTCTTAGTTTATATTTCAACTTTAATGTATTACACAACAATTAACACTTTGAATTTCCTTTTCACCTTTAACTTTTCCAAGCAGTTTCTCATGTTTTCTGTGGCTTAACAGAAATAGGTTATTGGCTTGTTTGTTTTTTCAACAGGTCAGATTTTAAAATTTCAAACTATAATGCACAGAACTGAAGCAGTGAATTCTCTTCTCCTGATATTTCCATCCAGTGCAGGGAGAGCTATTAGTAAACAATCTTGGCCTCCTTCCACCTTCAGGCACCTTTCCCTGAGACAGGGAGTTGAAAGTGGAGAGGTGGGAGGGGAGGAGAAGCTGGTTAATGAATTTGGAAATATAAACTAGACACAATGACTCAGCTTTTTTCTCTTCCTTTATTCTGGAGCCCAGACATGGTCTCCCATAACATTTTTCCTTGTACTTTTATTACTATGATTCTATTTTCAACCAGCAAAACTGTCATGGTTGAGTGAGTAAATTGTTTTAATTCTGGTGTTCAGGATTAAGAAATACATTCATATTTAGAAATAAGTCTCATTCTGTAGTATCAACTTAATGATTGGTGGTACTTTGACCCCATGTGGTTTACTCTATTGTCTTATTTCCTAGTTGGTTCAGAACCTGAATAGAGATGGGCCTCCTCAGAGACCTTTCAATGGCAAATAACACTGTTAAACTTTGTGGTATATAATCCTTCCAGCCTATCTATCCTAATATATAAAAAGCCAGGGGCCATTATGACTGAAACAACCGGATGGACAAACGAACAATAGGCTGTGTGGGGTGACAAGGCCGGCAGGGGGGTTAGTGAGGGACGACCAAACAACTGAACAGGCAGGCTGCGTGGGGCGACCAGGCTGGCAGGGGGTGCCATTGGGGGCGACTAGGCCAGTGGGGGGGGAAGTTGGGTTCAACCAGGCGAGCGGGGTGCAGTGAGTGGAGACCAGGCTGGTGGGGGGGCAGTTGGGGGTGACCAGGCCAGCAGTGGGGGGCAGTTGGGGGCAACCAGGCAGGCAGGCAGGTGAGCAGTTAGGAGCCAGCAGTCCCAGATTGTGAGAAGGATGTCCAACTGCCGGTTTAGGCCCAATCCCAGAGATTTGTCCTAAACCGGCAGTCGGACATCCCCCGAGGGGTCCCAGATTGAAGAGGGTGCAGGCTTGGCTGAGGGGATCCTCCTCTTTGCATGAATTTCATGCACCAGGCCTCTGGTTTACAGTATATCCTATCTAATAAAAGAGTAATATGCAAATTGACCATCACTCCAAGACACAAGATAGATGCCCCCATGTGGTCAAAGATGGCTGCCCCCATGTGGACACAAGATGGCTGCCACAAGATGGCCTGCAGGGGAGGGCAGTTGTGGACAGTTAGGGGAGACCAGGCCAGCAGAGGAGGGCAGTTGGAGGTGACCAGGCCGGCATAGGAGGCAGTTGGGGGAGACCAAGCCAGCAGAGGAAGGCAGTTGGGGGAGACCAGGACTGCAGGGGAGGGCAGTTAGTGGGGGACCAGACCTACAGGGGAGGGCAGTTGGGGGGGTCCAGGCCGGCAGGGGAGGGCAGTTGGGGGAGACTAGGCCTGCAGGGTAGGGCAGTTGGTGGGGGACCAGGCCTGCAGGGGAGGGCAGTTGGGGGCAATCAGGCCAGCAGGAAGGGCAGTTCGGGGTGACTTGGCCAGCAGAGGAGGGCAGTTGGGGGAGACCAGGTCAGCAGAGGAGGGCAGTTGTGGGAGATCAGGCCAGCAGGGAGGGCAGTTAGCGATGACTGGGCCAGCAGAGGAGGGCAGTTAGGGGCAATCGGGCTGGCTGGGGAGTGGTTAAGGGGTGATCAGGCTGGCAGGGAAGTGGTTAGGGGGTGATCAGGCTGGCAGGCAGAAGCAGTTAGCGGCAATCAGGCAAAGGCAGGCAAATGGTTGGGAGCCAGCAGTCCTGGATTGTGAGAGGGATACCTGATTGGAGAGGGTGCAGGCTGGGCTGAGGAACACCACCACCACACACCCCCCGCCCCGTGCACGAATTTCATGCACCAGGCCTCTAGTTATATATATAAAAGGCTAATATGCAAAGTGTCCTCTCAGGAGCTCGACCGAGAGATTGGGAGTTTGATCGCTCACTATGATGTGCACTGACCACCAGGAGGTGGCACGGAATGAGGAAGGCCCTGGCCGGCAGCCAGCAGCCAGGGAAGGAAGGCCTCATTTGGCCCTGATTGCCAGCCAGGCCAAGGGACCCTAGCTGCTACTTCTGACAACTTTATCTTTTGCATATCATTCACTTTTGCTCATTGTTTTTTTTTTTTACAAAAACTTAGACAATTAATGTGTATTTATTAACATTACTATGGGTTTTTGACAAATGACAAATTTTTGGTATGTATCCACCATTCCAGTGTCATACTGAATAATTTTGCTGGCCTAAAAAAATCTTCTATGCATCACCAATTCATCCCCTCCCCTCTCTCTCTACCTGTACCTCAACAACTATTGATCTTTCTATAATCTCCTTTTCTAGAATTTATATAATTGGAATCATGCAGCATGTAGCCATTTCAGATTGACGTTTTTCACTTAGCAATGTGCATTTATGGTTCCTCCATATCTTTTCATGGCTTGATAGAGCTACTTTGTATACTGGATAATATTCCGTTGTCTGGAGGTACCACAGTTTATTCATCTATTAATTTATTAGAAGATATCTTGGTTATTTCCATAGATGCGTCTGTTATCATATTGTTTTAATTTGCAACTCCTTAATGATATATGGTGTTGAACATCTTTTCATATGCATGTTTGATGTTTGTATATCCTCTTTGGTGAGTCAGTTTAGATCTTTTGCCCATTTTTAATTGATCAGTTATTTTCTTATTACTAAGTTTTAAGAGATTGTTGTATAATTTGCATACCATTCCTTTATTATATATCTTTCTCAATGATTTTCTCCCAATCTGTAGTTTGCCTGTTCATTCTGTTTTACAAAGAAGAGGTTTTTAATTTTAATGGAGTCCAACTTATCAAGTTTTGATTTCTTTTGTAGACCGTGCTTTTGGCATTTCTTCACTTTTTCAATGCTATCTTTGAAGACTTCAATTACCAAGCATTTCAGATGGTATTGATGTTTCTTCCTTGCCCCTTCTGTTATATGCTCCTGTAGTTTTACTGTTTCTAAGTATTTCCACTATGTGAAAGGAAAGCAGTGGTTGACTTTTATTACCTGTTACTAAATTGATAAAGGTAGAGGAAGAAAATTAAAGCTGGAAAGAGATTTTATGGCATATTTGAGCATCATCCTGTCTTAGTACTCACTCTTCAATTAAATAGATAATGATGAGTTGATTGAATAATATACATGTTTTGTGATCTTCTGTGATACAAATTTGATCTTTGATTTCAAGCATTTTTTTCTATCACCTCCAGACCACTGTCTTGTAATGTGTATCCTTGAATTCTAGTCAATTTCTATCATGTACACATGTAATGTCAGCCACACGGCTGTTTACTTTAGACCAGTGGTTGGCAAACTCATTAGTCAACAGAGCCAAATATCAACAGTACAATGATGGAAATTTCTTTTGAGAGCCAAATTTTTTAAACTTAAACTTCTTCTAACGCCACTTCTTCAAAATAGACTCGCCCAGGCCGTGGTATTTTGTGGAAGAGCCACACTCAAGGGGCCAAAGAGCCGCATGTGGCTCGCAAACCGCAGTTTGCCGACCACGGCTTTAGACCATGTGACAAGGCTCCTGGTTGGGCTGCCACCCTTAATGCCCCTTGCTCCCACCTCATCTCATCATGCCCCATCCCTATGTGAACCTGTCACAAGAGTTCCATGGAGCACATGAGTCACTTATTCAAATATGATAGGGTGTGAGGCAGTACTATAAATGTTGTACTTAGAGACTTTTAGAATAATTTTGGCAAACAAATGGGCTAAATTTTAGAATTTTAAAATATATTTTTGTAGAAAAAGGGAGTTTTAAATGAAATAGAATGCTAGTTACTGAAATACTAGAAAGCATGACTACAGCCTGAAATGAATTGTTCACTGAGGGGATAAACTTTTCTGAATTGGCCCTGGGATATCCAAGCAGACCTGGGATTATTCTAGCTTATCTTCTCAAATATTGCTTAATTGTTATTTGGAAGAGGCATTTGCATACTGTATGAATTTGTTAATTCTTTTGTGAATGACTGTTAGTTTTAAAGAAATTACATAATTATTTTAACAATATGAAGTTAGTGAAAAATAGTTGAGTTGCAGCTACTGAATAAATCCTTAGAGACCACCAGAACAATTACAGAAACTGGGAAGTGTGCCTCTATAATTTCATTTCTGGGTTAAATTACAAAGGTTTATATTACCCATGGCAAAGATCTGTTTTTAATAAACTACAGTTAAACATGTGACTTGATAATAATGAAATGAATAAGTGGATAAGTCTAGAACAATATTTTGCACACAGCTGGCATTCTTTTAATTGTATTTGCTGTTTTCACAAATATAATTAGATGCAAAAAAGCAATCTCACTAAATACTAAACAGTGGCAAAACATCCTATTGTGTTGTGTGGTTTGTTTTTTTTTAACTCAAGATATGGGTTCCTTATTCTCTTCTGGAGGTTTTAATGATAGCAAGATGGTGATAGCATTATCAGGCATTAATTATCATAATAAGGTTAAAATATTTGATGCTTTGAGAAGTCTATGAAGTCAAGTAAAACCTCACTTATTATCCTTAGGGTTATATTTCTAAACCTTGTGCTTTGTATATGGGGCTCCTGATCATATATGTAGCTTTGGAGAAAAGAACACATAGGAAACATTTCATTATAGATTTAACAAACATTTTAATCTACATCATGAAAATTTTCAGTGCTTAAAATGCATAGACATTGCTTGGAGTAGAGAAGACTTATAGATAGAATTTTAGAACAAGCCTTTCTAGTATAAATTCTCTTTTACAGATTCAACAAGGGGATTCAGCAAGGCCAGGTGATTTACTTAGGGTCTCATTGGTGACTGCTGCAGGGCAACAGTCTGATCTCAAGTTTCTTCATTTACATCTTGGCATGCCCTTCCTGCTGGCCTGATTGCCCCCAACTGCCCTCCCCTGCAGGCCTGGTCCCCTACCAACTGCCCTACCCTGCAGGCCTGGTCTCCCCCAACTGCCCTCCCCATGTGCATCATGTCTTCAATTCATCACCCAGACTTTTTGGTTTGAGGTAAGAATATAGCTATTTCCTTTTCTCAGATCAGTATATGTACATAAACATAGAGTACTGTTAAAAAATAACACATACTAGTAAACATTTCTTCTAAGTTCTTCTAGTGATTGCTTATGAAGTTTGGGTACATCCTAATATATAAAAGCCCTGGGTCGTAAGATCTAGTAAGGACCAAGGCTCAACAACCCAGAAGTCAGTCCTGTAGTCTGCGCTGGATTGCCGTGGCAACCCAACGCTGACTGTTTCCACTGCAGGCATGGTGCCCCAGCACTGACTGCTGAGGGGGCTGCGAATCAGGGCCAGAGAGAGGCCTAAAGAGAGAAGCAGGGACTGATCCATTGCATCTGTGGCAGCTTTTGATCAGCACTTGCCTCTCTCTTTCTCTCCCAGTCTGGCCAGCAGCCAGGCCTCCATTTCTCTCCAGGCCTCCACCAGCGTTGCTGATCAGCCCCGCCTTTCTGATCAGGCCCCGTTGATAGGCCCAGAGACACTGACTGGCATAGAAACCGACCAATTAGAACCAAATCTGGGTCAACTGTGAGGAGCCAATGGCTGCCTAGGAGGCGGAGCTTTTGACACTGACTGGCATAGAAACCGACCAATCAGAACGAAATTGGCCAGCAAAGGAGAGCAGTTGGGGACGAGATCAGGCCTACAGGAGAGGGCAGTTGAGGGCAAGATCAGGCCGGCAAGGGAGGGCCATTGGGGGCAAAATCAGGCCAGCAGGGCAGGGCCGTTAGGGGTGAGATCAGGCCAGCAGGGAAAGGCAGTTAGGGGCGAGATCTGGCTGGCAGGGGAGGGCAGTTGGGGGCAACCAGGCCTGCAGGGGAGGGCAGTTGGGGGCGAGATCCAGCTGGCAGGGGAGGGCAGTTGGGGGCAACCAGGCTGGAAGGGGAGGGCAGTTGGGGGCAAGATCAGGCTGGCAGGGGAGGGCAGTTAGGGGTGATCAGGCAGGCAGGCAGGCAGAGGGGTTAGGGACAATCAGGCAGACAGGCAGAGGCAGTTAGGGGCAATCAGACAGGCAGGCAAGTGAGTGGTTAGGAGCCAGCCATCCCAGATTGCGAGAGGGATGTCTGACTGCCAGCAGTCGAACAACCCCCAAGGTGTGCCGGATTGGAGAAGGTGCAGGCTGGGCTGAGGGAACCGCCCCCCCCCCCCCACATGCATGAATTTCATGCACTGGGCCACTATTAGTTTTATAAATAACAAAATGTATGATGATTGTGTTTCTGTTATTACTCTCATTCTCTTTAAACAGTTTATTAAAGAATTTGTACTCCAAAGTCATGTGACCTTTGTTCAAATTTTGTTTTTCTATTATTTATCTATGTTGACCATGGGAAATTATTTAACTGCTATGTAGGCTATGATAGTACTTTCAGTCTTTCTTCATAAGGTAGGTAGTTGAAATAATTAATGTATAACACCTGTGTATTTGATTAATAGTGATGGTGATGATGCTGATGCACATGGCAATGATAATGGCACCACACTTTTCTGGTTTGCTACGCATCCCACTGGTCACTTATTTTCAAGTGACTTTTGGCTGATACCTCATTAGCCTGACCTCTTAACATTTTTGCTCCTCAGGGATCACCTTCTCTACCTGCATTCCCTTCTCTGTTAAATTCGTTTAATCTCATGGCTTTAGTATTGTATCAGCTAGGGCTCTCCACAGAAACGTAACTAATATATATGTGTGAGAATATATAGGAGAATTTATGTATATGGGAATATGTATAATGGCCTGAAAACCAGAAGCTTTGATGTCCAAAGGCAGAAGATTAATGGCCCAGCTTGAGAAGAAAGAGGAAGATTTTGCTCTTCTTCCAACTTTCTGTTCTGTTTGGTTTCTGTAAAGATTGAATGATTCCCACCAGCACTGATGAGGGTGGAATTTTTACTCAGTCTACTGAAACAAGTGCTAATCTCTTCCAGAAACACTTTCACAGAAGCCTCAGAAATAATGTTTAACAGCTATCTGGGCATCCCTTAGCCCGGTTACTTTGACACATAAAATTAACCATTACAAATGACATCTATCCTCTGACAACTATCAAAATAACTTCTACATGTATCTCTCCAAGATTTGCACTTGACTGTTTAATAGGCATTTTAAATTGAAAGGGAACAGAGGTAACCTTTTAACTGCAACCCAAATAAACAACCTCCCAGAGTCTTTCTAGCCTCATTTTGTGGCTACTCTATATTTGTATTGCTCAGACACAAACTCTTAGAATGATTCTTTTTTTCTTAGTTTTCTCTTAATATCCATATTTAATCCATATCAAATTTTAGTCAAAACTTATTCAAAATATATTCAGAAAATAAATGCTCTAACTCCCTCTATAGCCACCACCATCAACCCCCCTACCCCATCATTGCAGCTGTCTCCTCACTGGCTTTCAGTACTTTCAGTCTTTCCTCAATACACCAATCAAAATGGTCTTTCCTTAATGCAGCAACCAAAGTGGTCCTTTAATAGTTTAAAAAACGGGTCAAATCATGTAATGCCCCTACTCAAAAACCTATTTCCCTAACTTACTCAAAGTAAGTTCAGACTTTCCCCCATGTTCTAAAATGCCTACCTTCAGGTATACCCCTACTTTATCATTAATGCTTTCACCACTGTTGACTCTGCTCTAATCACACTCCTTGGGGTTCTTCAAACATTTCAGGCAAACTTCAGCCCCACTGCTTTTGCTGTAGTTGTTCTCTCTGTTTGTAACCATTCTCCCAGGCAGGTTTGCCATCTTACTTCCTTTGAAAATCTTTTTCTTTTTCCCAGTGAAGTCTTAAATGTTGCTCTATTTTAAAGTAAATTAATGATGTTGACTTTTATAAGATATTCACATCTATTAAATAATCTTGTAAAATCAAGTTGTCTTGCAAAAGGTAATCATAAAGGTTCAGAGTAATTGATGTTCCATCAAACACTGAAAATCTTGTGGAGGTGAAAAGGGTCAGTAGTAGTGGTCTCTGTGTTCCCTCACCCCATATCTTTTTGTTTCTATCAGAAGGGCCATGATTTGAGAATTGAAATGGAAGGATAAGGTGCTCAACTGTCAACTCAGTGTGGAAATTAGGAAGCCATAAAAACCAAGAAAATTATGTTAGAAAGCTTTCCATTTATCAGCTACTATAAACCATTGATTCTATTAAATTAATATAATTTATTTTATGTTTTAGACTGTAAGGACCATGCAGGAAGAGCTCTATCATTTTACCACTATATGCCATGCTTGGAACATGGAATGGTCTGAATAAAGTTAATAATTTTGGTAACCAGGCATTTAAGAATTTATGTTCCAGGAGAGCACATATTCCAAGGTGTAATTGCTAAAATATATGTTCTTCAAATATAAGTGGTCTCCATATGCTATTGCCCTGTATATAAGATAAAAAATATGTCTGTCACTTGGGAACATAGATGACCTCAAGGATGTTTCATTGAATACAATAGTGATAAATAATTTTGGGTTTATGTAAAAGTATGGTTTGTATGTTTTAAAAATAAACAAATTCACTAAATATTTTTACTGTGAATGACAATATTTGATAAATTTTCAGACTGTTCATTATAAAACACTGAAAGAAAAACTTTTAAGAATTTCTGGCAATATTATTATGAATAAATTGATAAATCAGATGCTACCTTTGTTTACTAGTATATACTATAACCTTGATCATTGTGATATTTATCTTTATACTCAGCTACATGATTTCAAGAAAAATTACAAAGGCAAATATTATTTCATTGAAATAAAATATTGAGTATTTAAGAAGGATAGTCTTACAGGTTAAAGAAAACAGTTGCTTCTCTGCATAATCTGACTACTTGTTTTATTTTGGTAATAAAGTACTCTTTTTGAAGTATATCCTAATAACAGGTGATTAAGGAAAGGTCGTTAATGGGAATAAAGAACAAGATAGAAGTTTAGTTATCCAGCAGAGCCTAATGTGGAGATTTGCTCTCAACTAGAGAAGAAGCCCAAATATTCTATCAGGGTGACAGATGACAGGGCCTTGGGATTTGGGGCTGGATCTGTTTAGATAATACCACAAATATTTCCAAACTGATGCTGGGAAACTGGGCTGGGGCAGGGGCTGGGACTTGAATCTGGTGAGGATGAAAGGGCTGGAGAATCTGGGAACCATCTGACTCACAAAACAACTTAGGATCTAGAATAACTTAAAAGCTCTTGAAAGAAATAAAACCTAAGATTCAGTAATCAACTATTTGTCTTCTTCCCCACAGAATCCATTAATGATTGGCAAAATTTTATTTTAACAGCTTTCATTTTACAAGAATACTTTTTCACTATAAAAAAATTAGCAAATGAATGGAAAAAACCTTGTTAATTATTGTTACAATTTTGGTGCTTGTAATTTTAGGTATTTTCTCTATATATGTATTTATATCCCCAACTTTTTCACATTGGAGTTCATCTTAATCTTTATTTGTTTATATTTTTATTTTTCGTCTTAGTCTTTAAACCACGAGTGTTCTCTTTCTGCACTTGGTCCCTTGATAACCTTATCTAGTCACAAAGTCTTAAATACCATTCAAATGCATACAGTTCCCAAATGTAAATCTCTACCCATATCTTTACCATACATATAGATAATGTATGTATATATATAATCTGTGCCTATGATTATGTCTGTCTATGTCTGTGTCTATGTCTATATCTATCTATGTGCATGTGTGCATGTATGCATGTGTATGTGTGTGTGGATTTACTGCATTGTGGCTATCTCCACTGAGCTGTTCCACAGTCTTACCCATTGTACTTAATGACAATTATGTTCTTGAAATGCCTCTTCCCCCAAAACTTGACACTATCCTTGACTCCTCTCTTCTCTCACACTCTTCATATAGTACGCCAGAACAATTTCCTAGCCCAAATTTCAAACTATGCTCATAATCAGTCAATTTTTCACCTCCATTGGCATCACCTTGAATTAACCACCATTATCTCTCCCCTAGATTATTATAATTGCCTCTTAATTCAACTATCTGTTTCTACACTAGTTTCTTTTCCAGGGTGGACATATAACACCCCATGTATCTCTCTCCACCTCTCTCTCTGATTTCTTCTTTCCCTCCCTCCCACTCTCATAATTTTCTGCTATCTTTTAAATATATCTAATTTAGAATCTATCAACTGTCTCTATTTCTAGATAGTAAGGATTCTGAGGGCAGGAATGTATGTCTTATTAAGCTGTGTCTCTCTAGAGATGGCATACAGTAGGTGCTCAATAAGTTTAAGTGAAATTAAACAGTGACATGATCAAAAGAATGAATATGGAATGTGGTTTGGACTGGGGAAAGTTGATGATCTGGCATTTACAATGAAGGCAAAACTGTGGTGTGAAAATGTGAGTGGTAGGAGAAGCAAAGATGTTGGAATAAGAAAGGAGGACATAATAGAATGGGGCTGCTTTAAATGATGATAAGATCAGGGTTTTCTAACATGGTAGTCAGTAAATGTGGAGTGAAGAGGGTGTTGATGCTTGAGAAGTCCAAGATGGCTGAATATGAGATGTATCATCCAAGTTACTGAAGATAATTGCAAGGAAAAAAACAAAGATTTTGATTATCTTATGAACTTCTAACTCATAACCACAAATATGTTTATCTTACTAAGTCCTCCAGCAATTTTGCAACTTCCAAAATAGACACAGTTGAGGAAATGAGGCCCAGAATGGTAAAATCACTTGCCAGGTGTCCACAAATAATAAAAGGTGAAACTTAAATAAAAATGTCTGTTTATCTGAATCCAAAACTCATGCTGTATCCACTATGCTACTCTGAAAAACGTGAAGCGGGTGATGAAATTTTCTATCAAATGGGAGATTGAGCTAAAGTAAGATTTGGATGGAAAAAGTTGACCCACTTAAGTTAAATGAATTGTTTGTGCTGTAGGACCAGAAAACTTAATTCAAACTACATTAAAAATAATATTAACTCTCCTTACTAAATAGCCCAGGGACTCTCTAACATTTGGGGCACCCTCCCCTCAGGTACAAATAATGTCAATAGGATATGATTTATCTTCCAATTTCTTGACTCTGTTTTCTCCTATTTTCATTTTATAGAATGTTCTATTTTCATCACAAGATGGTGATGAGAAGCTCTTGAGGTTGCATTCATCTTTCCTTTACCATGCACATCAGCATAGAAATGATCTCTTGCAATAAATTCTGCAAAATGAATAGGTTTTCCCCTTCCCTTAAATGGCTGCAAACTCTCACTAGCTCTTATTAGGTCACATGTACATCCCTGAAGCAGTTCTTTTATTTTAAGCTTTTCCTTGAAGGTGTCATAGATCAATTCTCCAAACTCCTAGACTGAAAATGTAGGAGGGGTTAATGCTCTGTTGGTTTGAGTAAAGTTGCCATGGTGTAAGTGTTGGGAAATGGATGATGGAGAGTCAACCAGATATGAATACTTTATCTGGGATGAATACTTCTTGTATTAATTTACTCATGCAGCAACATTTATTGATCATAAAATGTGTTAGATCCTGTGTCAGGAGTTAGTTATATAGTCAACAATGGCACTTATCCTCAAGGAGCTCGAGATCTATTATAGAAGACCAATGAACTAGCAATTAAAATGGGGTATAATAGATATTAGTGTAGCAGTCACATGGCAACAAGTAGGAGTCATCTGATAGGAAAGGCCAGAATGAAGAGTAAGCAAGCAAAGTTTTTGGGGAAAGATGCACCTGAGTTGAGACTTTAAGGCCCAATAGAAATCAAGAAGGTGAATAAAGGAATTCCAGATAAAAAGAGCAGCATGTACAAAGCTGTGTAGGTGAAAGACAGTGTGGTTCATCTGCCCATTGCAATTAGTATTTTATGAAGAATCTGCTCAAGGACATCTAGGCTTTTATAAAACATTCTTATGAATGTAAGAGTGAAATTAAATGAATCAGTGGTTGGTTGTTCAAGTAGTGAATTGTGGTTGGCAAATGAATTACATTTTGAGTAGTAATTTTCTTTACCCTTCATAACTTATGAATATGTTACTGTTTTCTTAGGCATGGAGCCTAGTCATTTTGTGGGGAGAGTAATATGAGGAAAAAAGGACAGAATGGGATGGGAACATTTTTTTCCTAATTTCAGTCCAGTTATTTTAGAAGTGAAAATTCCAAATGTGCTTGTCTGGAGAACAAGCATGTTGGACAGATCCTAACAGGTAATGCTTAGGAAAACAAATCTACTGTTTATTCTCATTTCCAGGGTGTTTCCTAAAGGAATCATTGACTTTCAACAAGGAAGAAAGAAAAACAAGTAGGTGTAAGGCCCTGTAAGAGCTTTTCAGAGAATTGAGGAACCCATTCAACCCCAAATAATATTTTACTTTTGATTAAAAATAACCAATTTTAGATTTTTTTTTTGTTTTTTTTTTTTTTGTTTTTTTTTTTTTTACTGATAGTATCATACTGGGCTTAAATATGAATAGGGAGAAAAAGAAAACTTTAGAAATCTTAAAAAGAAAAATAATTTGACAACACACAATAGAGAATATTCTATGTTCAAATATAATTGTTTTTCTTCCTAGGCTGACAGTGGAACTATTAGTTTAGGAAAGCCTCTGGGATAATAGGTCTTGCCAAGCCATTTCATAGACAAACACCATCCTAGTTAAGAAAATAAAGAAAAAAGCAAGACAAACAGTATTTGCTGGGATGATCTCATCTTCACAGACCCTCTGTTAGGGGCTGCTGGAGGAGGGAATCCTCTGTCACTTTAATGTGACCATAGTCTAGCCATTGTCTGGTCTGATTCTGAGAAACAGCTGGAGACATTTGGAAACCGTTTAGGAGAATCCTGTTTGATTCTGCATTGGCAAAGTACTAAGTGTCTTGATAATAATAACAATTCTATATTTTATTGAATGACAATATTATTTCATCACTAAGAAAAACAAGGAAAAATTATAATGAGCAAATCCACATTTCAGCACACTAAAAAAATTAGGATACAGTTTTTTTCATTTTCATAGTTATATTTTTCCTTAAATGGAATTGACTGACTGAAGATGTGAATGAGATTCAGAAGGAAAAAGAAAAAGAAGATAGGAAGTCAGAATTTTAAGTTTAAGACAATACGGGAAAAAAGGAGTCAGAATTTTATGTGGTAAAAAGCATTAAGAATTATCATACGTTTAGTTCAGTATTATTTTTACAATTGATACTCTCCTGAAATTTGTTCCATACTTATTTCTATGCTAGTAGATAGAAATGGAATAATTCTTAAAGATGAGGAAAGTGAGGGATAAAACAGTGAAGTTATTAGTCACACAGTTAAGTGCAAGCTTTCATAAAAACAAAATAATATATTGAGAAAAACTTTGAAGTCAAGCAGATCTCATATCAAAGCTCCATGATTTTTTAACAAACCATCCCCCAAACTTAGTGGATTAAAACAAAAGGACCATTTATTAGTTTATAATTCTGAGAGCTGGCAGTTTGAGTTTGAATCATCTGGGTAGTTTTACTGCTGATCTCTCCTGAGCTCAGTAGTGGACCTGAAGTAGACTGTCAGATTGGCCGAACTAGTTAGTCTATGAAGCCTTCACTTACATAGTTGGCAGGTGTCAGGTTGTTAAACCAGGATCCCTCAGTTGTTTTCCATGTGGTACCTCTAGAAGGCTATCTCAGCCTCATTCATATCTTTGCACACTGGTCTCAGAATCCCAAGAGTTGCCAAAGAGGGCAAGACTCAATGTGCAAGTGCTGCTCAAGTCTTTTTTTGCATCCTATTGGCTAATATTCTATTAATAAAATAAGTCATATGACCAAGCCTAGATTTAGGGATGGAGAAATAGGCTCTTTCTCCTAGAAGGAGGAGCACTAAAGTCACATTGGAAAGTAGCAGACATACATGGAAGGAGAAATTGTTGGGGTCATCTTTACAAGCAATCTATCACAATTCAATTAAATAAGAGGGAAAAAATACTCCTAGACAGATTATTAAGAAACTTAAGGGCAATTAAAACAGAGAGAAAAAGGTAAAAGCTTCTAGAGGGAAATAGCAGGTGACTCACAAAATTAAAACAATTGACTGCATATCAGATTTTTCAACAGTGGTAAAGGGAGCTGTTATATTAAAACTAGTGTCTCGGTGCACGGATTCGTGCACATTGAAAGGAAATTAATTAGAAGAAATATTTTAATATTGCTATTCACCCTTTCTCTACAAAAGAAGTGTCAACCAAATTCACGATCGACAATGACAGATTGAAACACACCTGTGTGATTTGCACCAGCGAGAGCTTTATATGTATCGCACATGCACAAGTCAAGTTAGCCTTTTATATATATAGATAAACTTGCTTAATTAGACCTGCTTTCTGATTTAGCTAAACTTTTTCTTGCCCAGTGAAGCATCCCAACTTCTCTTTCAGGTAATTGTCAGCAACACAGCAGTAAATATCAACAAGAAGCAGATTATCATTGTAGATCACACAGGGAGAACAAAGGTAAAATATTTAACTGCGGCAGTGTTTGACTCTATTCTGCGCAGTGAGAAAACCTGAAGTCATTTTCAAGACTCACCATTTCTTCTTTTCAGTTGGGTCAAGTTTTTAAACTTTCTAAATCTCCATCTTCTGGCTAATGAAAAGAAAATAGGATTCTACCAAGTCTCCTATCTACCTGCTCCAGGACTTCTGTGAGGATCAAATAAGATGAAGCACAGGAAAATGCTTCACAGACATTTAGTTAAAGTGTGAAATGTTTACACGACTGTAAAGCAAGTCGTGTTCCTGGGCTGAAGAAATTGCAAGGAGTCTTTAAATGTTAACCTCATGTATCTCTCTCCCTCCATCTCTCTCTTCTTTCTTCTTTCCCTCCCTCCCACTCTCATAATTTTCTGCTATCTTTTAAATATATCTAATTTAGAATCTATCAACTGTCTCTATTTCTAAATAGTAAGGATTCTGAGGGCAGGTATGTATGTCTTATTAAGCTGTGTCTCTCTAGAGATGGCATACAGTAGGTGCTCAATAAGTGTAAGTGAAATTAAACGTGACATGTGATCAAAAGAATGAATATGGAATTAGACCTGCTTTAGCTAAACTTTTTCTGATTTAGCTAAACTTTTTCCAGCCCAGTGAAGCACCCCAACTTCTCTTTCAGGTAATTGTTAGCAACACAGCAATAAATATCAACATGAAGCAGATTATTATTGTAGATCACACAGGAAGAAAATAGGATTCAACACTCGGCTTCCCTCAAGTGGGACACAGGCCCCGACACCACCCTGGAGCTACACCCAACCAAATCACAGCCAACGCTGCCAAGACCCCATGGCACAAAATGCGGCCCACAGCCCAGCCCAGCCCAGCCCAGAAACAGTTGCTGTGGGTGCTGGGCTATAAATTTTATAGCCTGTACTGACTTAAAATTATTTTACTTTTGTGAGTCACCTGCTATTTCCTTCTAGAAGCTTTTACATTTTTCTCTTTGTTTTAATTGCCCTTAAGTTTCTTAATAATCTGCCTAGGAGTATTTTTTTCCCTCTTATTTCTCTCGGCTTCCTATTTCTCACGCAGGGAGAAAAAAGGGTAAAATATTCTACCAGGTGCTCGGTAGAATCCTATTTTCTTTTCATTAGCCAGAAAATGGAGATTTAGAAAGTTTAGAAACTTGACCCGACTGAAAAGAAGAAATGGTGAGCCTTGAAAATGACTTCAGGTTTTCTCACTGCACAGAATAGAGTCAAACACTGCTGCAGTTAAATATTTTACCTTTTGTTCTCCCTGCATGATCTACAATAATAATCTGGGGTCATCTTTACAAGCAATCTATCACAATTCCTCCAGGGACAGAAAGCTGGGTTCGTGACGTCATTACCCGGTGCCCACAGCAACCGTTTTTGGGCTGGGTTGGGCTATGGGCCACATTTTGTATCATGGGGTCTTGGCAGTGTTGGCTGTGATTTGGTGGGGTGTCACTCCAGGGTGGTGGCAGGGCCTGTGTCCCACTTGGGGGAAGCCGAGTGTTGGTTTGTCGGGCCAGGTCCGTGATACCTTTTATTTTTAAACTAGAGGCCTGGTGCACAAAATTCATACACTGGGGGAGGGTCCCTCACCCCAGCCTGCCCCCTCTCACAGACTGGGAGCCCTCAGGGGATGTCCTACTGATGGCTTAGGCCTGTTCCCACTGGGGAGCAGGCCTAAGTCGCAGTCTGGCCTCCCTCTGCAGGAGGCGACCGGACTGATCAGGGGAAGGCGCCAGCCCCATCACCACGCTGCTGCAGCCACTGCCAGCCACCGCAGCTGCCAAGGTGTTTTCATCAACACAGACTCCAGTCCCTTCACCAGGAAAAAATGACACCTTTCTTTAGGCATTTTCAAGATGTGTCTTCCATAGGATATGACATTTCTTTCTTTTTTCTTTTTTTAATCCTTACCTGAGGATATGTTTCCAATGATTTTTAGAGAGTGTGGAAGAGAGAGGGAGAGACAGAGAGGAACATCAATGTGAGAGGGACACTTTGATTGGTTGCCTCCTGCATGAGCCCTGACCTGGGTCCCGGCCAGGGAGGAGCCTGTAACCTAGGTACATGCTCTTGATCAGAATCGAACCCGGACCCTGCAGTCGGCAGGCTGAGGCTCTATCCACTGAGCAAATCCGACTAGGGCAGGATATGACATTTCTTAGCCCCTCTAGCAGCAGACCTTCGTTTTTTCCTCCAGGAGTGTGGTGGAAAAACCTAGATCACCTTCTTGGATTCTTATAACCCAAGTTACCAAGAACACTGCAAGTGGTGGCATACAGGGAACTTAGCCAATGAGCGGTCAGAAAAGGTGTTTATGTTCAAACTGGTTTGGCTCAGTGGATAGAGCGTCAGCCTGCAGACTGAAGGGTCCCAGGTTTAATTCCTGTTAAGGGCATGTCCTTGGTTGGAGGCACATCCCCAATGGGGAGTGTGCAGGAGGCAGCTGATCAATGTTTCTCTCTCATCGATATTTCCTACTGTCTATCCCTCTCCGCTCTTCTCTGTAAAAAATCAATAATATATGTATTATTGATTTATATATATATTTAAAAATATATATATATATATTTTAAATTTCTTTATTGATTAAGGTATCACATATTTGTCCTCATCCCCCCATTCCCATCCCACACCCCTCCCCACGCATGCCCCCACCCCCCTGTTGTCCTTAACTACTGGTTAGGCTCATATGCATGCACACAAGTCCTTTGGTTGATCTCTTCCCTATATCCCCACCCTCCTCTACCATCCCTCTGAGGCCCGACAGTCTGATCCATTCCTCCTTGTTTCTGGGTCTGTTCTTGTTCATCAGTCTATGTTGTTCATCATTTCCCCTAGATGAGTGAGATCATGTGCTACTAGAAATACACATATAAGAACCAAAAATGAGACAAGCAATAATGGTTATGCTGAAAGGCAAATGAATCAGTCTGTAGTGAGTTTCTTTCTGGGCCAACAGTTCTTTTGAGACCCAATTTCAATGTCAAACAGTTCCTTATGTGCACATGTCATCAATGATATTTCAGTTCTGGATGGTGGACAAATGATGGTAATGCAGGTCCGACCCTCTCTGGTTTGGTCCTGGGCAACCTGCAGTGATGCACAGCTGCTGACTGCTAGTATGGCAAGGCGATGTCAGCGTCTTCCATCTCTGGACTGCTTCTTTTCTGTCTTCATGGCTGGAGTAGTCTTGTCGATTCCTCTCTGTTGCCGGAATCCACATGGTCTCGGAGTTGTTTAAATATATTTTTTTTAAAAAGAAAAGAAAAGGTGTTTCCTCTGCAGCTCATGCACAGAGGACCCCCTGCGTTGTATCCACTGGGCTAGGGGCGTGTCCCTGCGGCCCGGAGAGGCACTCCCCAGAGGCCAGCAGCCAGCCCTGTGTTGTGGGCACCAGGCTGGGGGTATGGGCCTGGGCCACTGCTTGTTGCCAGCGCAAGCGCAAGTGGCTGCCCTGCCCCCAGCCGCTTGGGCATTCTGGGTCCCTGGCCACTCCGGGCCTATGGGCGGGCCTATAGGCTAGGAGCGGCCTGGGTGCCGAGGATGTTCCTGGGACCCAGGCTGCTTGGCGCCTGTGTATGCAAATTAACTCACCATCTTTGTTGGATTAATTTGCATACTCACTCCTGATTGGCTGGTGAGTGTAGTGGAGGTACAGTCCATTTACATGTTTCTCTTTTATTATATAGGAGGATGGCCAGTGCACATCATGGCAGCTCCAGGGGTGAGCATCTGTCCCCTGGTGGTCAGTGCATGTTATAGCTACTGGTGGGAGGGAAGGACAGACACTTAGCCTTTTATATGGATGTGTATGTAATAAAGACATTATGGTATCATACAAGGGCTCAAGAGTTTAACATACAGCCGAAACTGGTTTGGCTCAGTGGATGGAGCATCGACCTGCGGACTGAAGGGTCCCAGGTTCGATTCCGGTCAAGGGCATATACCTTGGTTGCGGGCACATCCCAGTAGGAGGTGTGCAGGAGGCGGCTGATTGATGTTTCTCTCTCATCGATGTTTCTAACTCTCTATCCCTCTCTGTAAAAAATCAATAAAATATATTTTTTAAAAAAAGAGTTTAACATACAAAGATCTCTTGGAAAATTCTTTTTGAGTAATGACTTTAAATGAAAAGAAAATAAGAATCAATATATACAGTATATGGGGAATAAGACTGTAAATTATTAAATAAAAATGTTTGTGGCTTCAAAAGTAGATGACTCCTCCTATTAGCTTCAACAACATTGCCAGGATCTGCTCCTGATTAGGATGGAGAATTTCCCCACTTTTACTATAACAGTATTTTCTTTAATTAAATTACAAAGATAAGGTGTTATATCTCAATACAGTGTGTGTGTGTGTATGTACTTTAAAAAATGAAGTAGGGTTTCATTCTCTGCCAGAGCTACTTTGTTAGTCTTTAACAAATCTTACTCAGTGGATGCCTATCTTAAGGCATCTCTATAGTTTATCATGCAGAATTTAGCTATTATATGAGGTTTACAACTGAAAGGAACTCAGCACCAGAGAATGTTTTAAATAATAAATGTTTGCTGTCCTTGCTTTCTAAAAACCATCAATACAATGCCCTGCCAGCATGGCTAAGTGGTTGAGTGTCAACCTATGAACCAGGAGATCACAGTTCAATTCCCAGTCAGGGCACATGCCGGGGTTGCATGCTGGATCACCAGTGTGGGGCATGCAGGAGGCAGCCAATCAATGATTCTCTCTCATCATTAATGTTTCTATCTCTCACTTCCTTTCCCTTCCTCTCTGAAATCATAAAAAATATATTTAAAAAAATAAAAACCATCAACCCAATAGCTAGAATTTCACTGTTAATACCCTGCTGATTATTAGATGGCTCAATTCTCATTAAGGAAACAATGTATAACAACACTTGTTTTTATTAAAGTAGTCTCATAGATACTTGAGATTCATTGAGTGTCACATGTGCTTCACATTTTCAATATGTACTTATGTTAATTCTTAAATGCACAAACAGTCCAATGCCAGAAAAAATATTTTTATGTAAGCATAACCGTCTATGTTTGAAATCAATGTATTTTCTTGCTTCACCATAAAATTTCTTCAAAGCCATTTGCTTACAAATATTTCTCCCCTGGGCTGAGTTGCTATAGCTGCTGCTCTTACAGTTTCCAAATGGATCATGAATTGTATAGATTATGCAAAAAATGTTAAACATGCTTTGTGCTTCTTTCTAAATTGAAATTAAATAAACTAAATTTATTTTAGCAATAAATATTGATTGAATGTTAAACATTTATTTCATAAACATTAAACCACAAAATCTATTTTATTTTTTTATCTAGAGCAAATTAAAGTTATTGTTTTTAATATAGCTAACAACTGCCATCGTTGAATGTCATTGCAAAGTGAAGATGGTTAAACTTGAAATTGTAAAACATAATTGTCTAAAGCAAAGGAAAAAATGGAGCAAAATTTAATATATGAAATTTCATGCCACTCTTTATAATATCCTAAAGAAAAACATCAATCGTTTGGCATAAAAATTTAATATAAAAAAGGATGCTTTTTTGAATCAAGGAATAGATTATAGAAATCAGCCTGAATAGTGTTGTGTGCTACCTTGTAGCATAATGGTCATAGGTCTGGAAAAGATAACCTCAACTAGGAATTAAACTCTAATGTGCTAATGAGAGAGTGGTGACTGGGAAGTGGGTAGCTAGCATTAACTCTGTCACCTGCTGTGATAAATATTTGAAACCCTAAATCAGATAATTTTCCTGTTTTAATTTATTCTGTTCATCTCTGACAAAAAATATCTGTGGCCAGGGAAGATTCAGTAGTGTGCTATAGCAGCAGTACAAATATAATCAAGTCTCTGTTGGAATTTAGAATGCCTCAAGAATTACCCTATAGTTTAACCATTATAGATAGCCAAGTTCTGTATGTGACATATCATGCAGATCTTTTGATGCACAGGTTTCATTGAATTAGAATCAATTAACTATGATATAGTAGGAGCCTACTTTGTGTCCAGATATATTTTTAATACCATGAGACTCCCATCTATTCACATAATTGATGTCATATACTTTTATTTAAAACATTTTTATTTTACAGTTTTAGATTATAGAAAAATTGAAAACATGATAGACTTCTCATATAATCCACATCTTGTTTCCTCCATTATTAACTTTAATATTAGTGTAGTACATTTATCACAATTAATGAACCAATATCTATATATTATCTATATATATAAAAGCCTAAGCGACCATCCAACTGTTCAACCGGTAGCTATGATGTGCCATGACCACCAGGGGGCAGACACTCAATGCACAGGCATGGAAACATGGAACAGACTGATGAATCTCAGAGGGAAGGGAGGGAGGAGGAGAGCAGGAAGAGATTAACCAAAGATCTTATATGCATACTAGAGGCCCGGTGCACGGATTCATACACTGGTGGGGTTCCTCAGTCTGGTCTGCAGGGATCGGTTGGAAACCAGCAGTCCAACATCCCCTGAGGGGTCCCGTTTTGCGAGAGGGCACAGGCCAGGCCAAGGGACCCCACTGGTGCACGAATCTGTGCATCAGGCTTCTAGTTATTAACTAAAATCCACAGTTTATTCAGAATCTAATTTTCTTTTTATGTTCCAGAATCCCATTCAGGATACCTCATTACATTTAGTCATCAGGTCTCCTTAGGTGCGTCTTATGTGTAACAGTTTCTCACACTTTTCAATTTTGAGGAGAACTGGCTACATATTTTGTGGAACAGCCTTCCATTGGAATGTATCTGATGTTTTTTTTCAATGATTAGACTGGGGTTATAGAATATTGAGAGGAAGAGACACAATGCTATTTTTAAAAAATATTTTATTGATTTTTTACAGAGAGGAAGGGAGAGGGATAGAGAGTTAGAAACATTGATGAGAGAGAAACATCAATCAGCTACCTCCTACACACCTCCAACTGGGATGTGCCCGCAACCAAGGTACATGCCCTTGACCAGAATCGAACCTGGGATGCTTCAGTCTGTAGGCTGATGCTCTATCCACTGAGCCAAACCAGTTAGGGCCACAATGCTATTTTTATTATATCATCCTATCAACATGAAGTGTCACTGCAAACGTTAACCTTGATCACCTGGCTGAGGTAGTGTTTGTCAGATTTCTCTACTTTAATATTACTATTTTCCCCTTAATTATACTATACTAGAGGCCCATTGCACGACATTCGTGCAAGAATAAGCCCCTGGCTTCACTCCCAGCCGCCCGGGAGCCAGCAAGTCCCCACTTCCCACCCCAGCTGCCCGGGAGCCGGCATGTCCCCACTCCTAGGCCGCCCAGAGCCGGCAAGTCCCTGCTCCCCAGCTGCCCGGGAGCCGGCATGTCCCTGCTCCTGGGCCGCCCAGAGTCAGCAAGTCCCTGCTCCCGCCGGGAGCCAGAAAGTCCCGGCTCCCAGGCCGCCCGGGAGCCGGCATGTCCCTGCTCCTGGGCCGCCCAGAGTCAGCAAGTCCCTGCTCCCGCCAGGAGCCGGCAAGTCCTCGCTTCTGTCTGGAGCACCACTCAAGTAGCTCCCTCCGCCGCCCCCCCTTCCCCTCATAGCAGGCTTCACACTGCTCCGGCCTGCATATGCAAATTAACCTCCATCTTGTTGGGTTAATTTGCATACTCTTTCTGATTGGCTGTGGGCATAGTGAAGGTACAGTCAATTAGCATTTTTCTCTTTTATTAGTGTAGATTATATATCAGACTTCCTTCACTTGGAAGGGAAGCTCCTAGTGACTTAAGATGTGAGGAACAATGCTCCATCTCTCTGAGGTGAAGTATCCTCATAAATTATTTGGAAGTTATACACCAGGCGTCCTCAAACTACGGCCCACGGACCACATGCAGGTGTTTTTGCCGTTTTGTTTTTTTACTTCAAAATAAGATATATGCAGTGTGCATAGGAATTTGTTCATAGTTTTTTTTTTTTTAACTATAGTCCGGCCCTCCAACAGTCTGAGGGACATGAACTGGCCCCCTGTTTAAAAAGTTTGAGGACCCCTGTTATACACCTTTTAGTGTTTTTAGTTGCCTCTCTCACCTATGAAAGAATTAAAAAGAATAAAGGAAAAATGGATTCTTGTGCAATTAAAAATTTCAGTGGGACTGGAAAAAATAAAAATGATGCTTAATTGCAAAGCAAAAAAATATGATATGCTAGAAACATGTTGCAAGTCAGCAAGTAAACAATATTTGTAAAGCTTTTAATGTAGAGAAGTTTCTGAAGGAATGCTTAATCAGAATTATAACGTTTATAGCCTGTACTGACGTAAGAGTATCAGTAACTAGGACCTTGGGTCAGGAGATGATATTTTACCTCAGTGAGGAAGCACTGCAAGGAAAATGGGAATTTGACTAGGAGCTATGGGCCTCCACTTAACTCACAACTAGTACTATGTCGAGAAAGTGAAAATCTGTGTGTACATACTTATGAAGAATGTGAAAATCCCAGAAAGGCAGAACACACTACATATTGACAAATTAAACCCGAATAGATGAAAATAGTCTGATTTTATTGTGACTGAAAAAGGAATAACATCACTACATGAAACCTGGTAACTAAAGGTGAGGGCATGGAGAAGGATAAAGAATTAGTGCAGGAAAATAGAGTACCTCTAAAACTGCACTTTGGGATAAAGGAAAAATTCAGGAAACATTTTGAAATTCTCAATGGGCTTGAAGTATTATAAACATAAGAGCAGCTCTAAAGAGAGAGAAAAAACTTACATGAAAAGAAAAGATAAGATTATAGCTAACAGAATGAGTTGGAAAGTCATAATGAATAAAATGAAGTGAACATGGCCTGGGAACAAATTGTCTGGGTTTAGAATCTGGCCCTTTGACCTCTTTAAACTCTCCGTGTTTCACATTCCTCTTCTCTAAAATGAGGACAACAAAATATTTAATTCACTTGGATTGTTTTGAAAACATGTAGGGTAATTTATTTGTAAATGCCTGGTGCATTATAAGTATTTGGTAAATACTGTCTTTAATATTTGGAAAGGATTGCAAAAGTGTAATATAAGGAACACATGCAAAATATATTTTATATGAAAATACTTAAAACATAGAAGAAAAACTTCATAAACTTGGTGTAGACACATTTTTTTTAGGACAGAAAAACATTAATTATAAAAGAAAAATATAATAATTTGAATTTAATGAAAACTAAAATTTTATGCACTTTAAAAAAGTAAAAGGGCAAACCAAACACTAGGTAAAAATATGTGCAATTTATATATTTGACCAAGAATCTATATCTAGAATATGTTAAGAACTCTTGAAATAATAAGAATTCATTAACCTAATTAAATTAGCAAATGATTTGAATATATACTTTACAAAAGAAGGTTTGTGAATAGCCAATAGACATATGAAAATTATTCAACATAATTAATCATCAGGAAATGCAAATTAAATCATAATGAGATACTGTTACCTACCCAGTAGAAAGGCTAAAATTTAAAGAAATAGCTAAACAATAACAATACTGCTGTGTTGAACAAGTGGATAACTAGAACTCATGTCTGCTGACAGGAATGTTACATGGGAGAACCCTTTTGGAAAACATTTAGCAAGTTTCTTCTATTGTTAAACATTCAGTTACCACATAATCCAATAATTTCACTTTAATGTATTTATTCCCCCCAAATGAAAACATACATTAAAGTATTGCACATGACTATTTAATGGCTTTATATAATCCCCCCAGAATGGAAACAACCTACGTGCTTATCAACAGGTGAACTGTTAAACAAATTGTGTATGACCATATAATGGAATATTACTCAGAAAAATAGGAACAAAATCTTAATATATGAAACAACTAGATGAATTTAAAAAACATGCCAAATAAAAAAAACCAGGCATAAAAGGATGCATACGGCTATGTTAGTCCATTTATATGAAATTTCAGAACAGGCTAAACTAATCTATAGTGACAAAGCAAAACTGTGGTTGACTGGGCCAAAGGAGCAGCAGGATTGATGGCAGACCTTTTGGAGTAATATACTGATTGGGGTGGTGGGAATGTTTTGACCTTTGTCAAAACTTATCTATTTAGATAGGTGCTATTATTTTATGTAAATGTTGCCTCAATAAAAAAAGGTTGAAAATGTTTTTAAAATGTCATTTATGTACAGCACAGGTATAAGTTAAATATTTCAAAAGAAGTTTTTCTAAGATGCCAGGACTTAACAAAAATATAGCACACATTTTGTTTTCCTAGGGGAAAAAAAAGTTATTTGAAGAAAAACCCTTATTACTATAAAAGAAAGGAAAATTGATGTCTTGAGGTCTCCCAACTGTAAACTACAAGTTCTAGGGCTGTGCAAATAGGCATTTGTTGAGGAAGCCAAGAAGTGACAGGGGACTGTGGGAGTTAGCAACCCACACCCAATCATCAAGCTTGTCTGTAACGATCATGATGAAGAAATGGGCCCTGACGTTGGTATTTCTGATTTGGAGAACTCTGATACTCTAAAAAAATAGAAATCACAGATTGTCCAGAGCTTGGCTCTTATCTTTAAATACTCTATGGCCAGATATTGCATTTTATGTCTGTTACATACAGGTTAGTGACTTCTCTATCAAATGTTTGCTCTACAGGAATTATGAGGCAAAAAATAAAGTGAAAAATATATGAAATAAAGCCTCTACCTGCTTTTAATCACTGGTACCAATCACTTTCAAAAGCATATGCAAATGTCAAAAATGATAATGGTGTATTATGTGAAACTAATGATTCAATACTCTGAAATTAAACCACAGTATAACCAAAAAGTAGATGAATGCTTAGGTGGGGAAAATTGTGTAGAGTAAAGGTGGATTCAGTTTTCACCTTAAATAGAAAGGACACTAAAATATCAGACCATGCCTCTGATATGAACTAGAAATCTTCATGCTCTTTACAACTTAACTGATTGTTAGGTTTTAAATCTAAAATCTGGTAAAATTAGAAATGGGACACCTAAAGCATCCAAAACTCTGTAGAAAATAAAGAAAAAAAAAAGCATAATTCAAATAGGAAAAGCCAGATAAAAAGGAAATACAAAAGCACACAGAACAGAAAGAGCAAAATAAGATGAAAATTGTAAGCTATATCAGATGAAGAGGTGAGTCAGCTTCTCCAATTTCCATTTAAATAGGCACAATATAAACAGAAAGTGATTTGAATTGAGTAATGATTTGTTTATTCTTCATTATTCCACCTTAGAAAATGCAGGTTAATAAAATAGATATTATATTTAAACCATAATAGTAAATGGCAAAGGGAGGGAGAGAAGAGAGGTGAGGAGGAGAGAGATACAACAGTTTATCTACAGAATCTGCAAGGATGTCAAGGAATAGTTCCACTGCACTAGCAGCCTTTCCTTGCTCATGAAGAAAGAATCCACGCGGAGAGAGTCATGCATTATCAGCAACCTCCTTATCCTTCTTTTTGTATCCAGAAGTGGGTACTTCAGGCGTGCACAATGGGATATTTTCATCCACCTTTGCAAGAAGAGAGTACAGCTTTCAAAAACCAAAAATTAACATCACTGATCTGGCAGCAGATAAAGCCATTTCTAATTACAGAAGACATACCATACAACTCCTGTTTGCACTGAAAAAGATACAAGGGAAATATTGAACATTGTCCTGCTCTCTACCAGTTTACAACTTTGTTGATGAGATGGCATTATCTACATATATAAAGTAAACATGTGTATAGAGAAAATATAAAATAACAAAATGTATAATAATACAAGTTTGGAAAGAGTAATCGATGTAGGCTGCTATCCTTAGAACATTTTCATGGGAACAGAACACTTAGATTGTGGTCATGGAAGCTAAACAGGCTCTGGAGAGTGGAAGGGGAAGAAATAGGAGAAAAGAGAGAGCAGGAAGGAGCAAGCTGCCAGGAAATGGCAGAGACCAGGATGGGTTTCAGGGAATGAGATGTGGGTTAATCTACAAGGGAGACAGTAGTAAACCTGGGTAAAGCTTAGCATGTCTTGACTACAGAGTTGCATGTCTCACAGAAGTGGTGTAGGGGTGGCTTGTATGTATATTCAGAAACTGTGCATCTTGAAATTAGTCAGTTTTCTATAGAGTTGCATTCATTGGCAACACTATCTCTGTGACTACGGCTCTTAGCTAGGAAAAAAGAATTGAAGATTAATGTAGTGTGTAGCTTTCAGTGAGTCTGAGGTTGTTTCATTAACACTAACCAACTTGACCTGCATAACAATAACAATAACATCAAAGTTTTGTAGAAATAAGAAAAACTCCATATAAAATGTACAAACCATAAGCTGATAATCTATGGATGATGGAAACACTTTATGAATTTAATGGATCATAAGTAGGGGGCTATATAGGTGTGGCATGGATCCTTCGGAGGTAGATTGTTTTTAAAAATCTGTCTCAGTTGTAACAAGTAATCCTTAGATCCTCATTCTTCTTATATATATAAATTTGAAGTCTCCCAAAGGCTCTTTACAATAGCAGGACCCATAAAAAAGAAAAATGGATGAATGCTCTCTTGACCACAAGAATTCTGCCTTGATATAAAATGCCATTCTTTCAGCATACGTCTGAGGAACTAGTGAACCTGGCCACATTTTTAATGTTCCAATCATCTCAAATTAATATTCTACTCTGCCAGGCTAAGAAAACCCAATACATATTTCATATAACTTTGTGTATTTGAAGGAAACTTTCATCCATGTGTTTTTAATTAATTTACATTTATATAATCAAATATTGGTTTTATGAGCTTTTTGATGTACAACCAACTTTAGCTGCCTTCTCAATAAGGCATGTTTCAGTATTTTTCGCTTTTAAGAACAGGAAGGCTTGTTTTGCTAAAGACAAATGCACTCAAATATACAAAGGTAGATTTGATCTGTAACTTGAAGCTCACGTGATTTGCATGTCTAGAATTACCTCCCTTCCCTAGTACCCACATAACTGAAATAACTAGATTCTCAAGATACTCCTGCCAGATATTCAACAACCAAAGGACTTTGGCAATGACCATTGCATAAAAACTTCAGAAAAAATGTGGAACTCAAAAAATATTGGCAAAGTCTTGACTGAAACTGGTATTTAACCTAAGCTCAACAATACCTAGGCAAGTTATAGAATAACTAGAGGCCCGGTGCACGAAATTTGTGCACTGGGGGGAGGGGGGGGGTGGGGGTGTGTGCCCCTCAGCCCAATCTGCACCCTCTTCAATCTGGGACCCCTCAGGGGATGTCCAACTTCCAGCAGTCGGACATCCCTCTCACAATCCGGAACCGCTGGCTCCTAACCACTCACCTGCCTGCCTGCCTGATTGTCCCTAACCCCACTGCCTGCCTGCCTGCTCACCCCTACCTTGATCTCCTGCCAGCCTGATTGCCCCTACCTTGCCCTCCCCTATCAGCCTGATCACCCCAAACTGCCTGTGCCTTGGCCCCCAGTCTGGCCTCCCTCTGGAGGCACCACCCCCATAACCCCAATGCTGCTGCCACTGCAGCTGGTTATGGCTGCCTGAGCCTTGGCCTTTGTAGCCACTGCGGCTTTGTCTGGAAAGATGTCCGGAAGACAACCACTCTAATTAGCATATTACCCTTTTATTAGTATAATTATCATTGAGGATAAACATCAGCTAATTCTAGATTCCTGAGTTTCTCAGAATAGGATGTTCCTGGGAAGTATTTGATTTATATACTTATTGAACATTATGCGATATTTCCTCAAAGTGGCATTTTCTTCAATTTTTGCCTGTTGAGCAGAGTAGTAGAATTCTTTATTTTTTGAGTATATAAAATTCAAAAGAAATTCCCAAATCTGCTAGTGTCTGCTGGGATTGGATCAGTAAGTCTAAGTTCATCTTCTTTGTTATGTTTGTGCTTTCATTCACTTTTATCTTGACCCCTTTTATCTGTTTCTCTATAGCAGTGGTCGGCAAACTCATTAGTCAACAGAGCCAAATATCAACAGTACAACGATTGAAATTTCTTTTGAGAGCCAAATTTTTTCAACTTAAACTTCTTCTAACGCCACTTCTTCAAAATAGACTTGCCCAGGCCGTGGTATTTTGTGGAAGAGCCACACTCAAGGGGCCAAAGAGCCGCATGTGGCTCGCGAGCCACAGTTTGCCAACCACGGCTCTATCGTAAACAAATTCAGAAGTAATTGGGCATGTAAACATATGGAGAAGAGAAACAATTGGATGCTATTTTCATTTTGGAAAAGAAAAAAAATGGATTTTGAATGTTTCTTTATCAAAGTTTTATTGCCAATGTTATTTAAAATAATGTATTAAGAGACTAGGAGAAATCTTTAATGATGACTAGGGAAACATCTTAGTGATTAAAAATAAATACAGAGGTAAATGAAGCTTTTTCTATATGGCACACTACATGAGGTAATATTCCCTATAGAAAGACTTTATTAAGCTCTTTGTATCTTATCAGGAACAACAGAGATTTTATGTTTGAAAAAACATATCTCTTATGCAGAGCAGATGGGTCTCTTAAGTGTTGTGAAGCATTTGTAAGAGTGTCACCGAGAATTTAGGGATAAATCATGCATATAATAATATAGGAATCTATGTCTTCCATCCAAGAATTTTCTGAAGGCACTGGCTCTACCCTAAGGGAGCAGAGGATAATCAGAAAACATATTAGAAACCAAAGAAAAAACCCGAACCCCTCTCTCCCTTCCTTTCTGCATCACCCTCCATACCTACGAATTAATAGATGCTGATATGCATTGAGTGCCTACTATATGCCAGGCAGTCTTCTAACACTTTATAGGTATTACTTTTTGCAAAGTTTTGAGACAATGTACTATTACTTTTATTCCACAATTAAGGAAACCAAGATACACAGGGGTTAAATAACTTGTTCATGACAACACAAGTATTACTAGTAAATGACAAATGCAGGGTCTGAACTTGAACACTCAGATTCTAGAGCATGTCTTTTAAGCACTGATCCATACTGCCTTTGCATACAGTCATGGTTCATACCCATAGGGGTTAATGTGGGACATTTGAAATATCAACTGAGCTAGATGATGTTCTTGAGAAGAAACATCTATGAGTGAAAATATTGCAAAATGGGAATAAGTATGGTTTATCCAAGAATTCCAGAGACAGGAAAAAAATAAAATAAAGTGGAGGAAGCTAGAGAGATCAGACACCATACCCACAACCCAATGGTTCCCCTGGAATATTGTTTTTCTTGTGAGCCTGGCACAGGAATGAACTGTCATAGGACTGAGCCAGGGTAAGCCTAGGCCGGTTCCATCTTGTTTGTTCAGCTGCTCATATAGAGGGAACAAGACCTTTATCAGAGGTAGTATTTGTTTTTTGTTGTGTTTTTTTTTTTTTTTTTTTGGTAGGTACAAGTTAGATTTCTAGCAATTAGTCCCAGAATTACTGGTAACCTGTTTTTAATATCTTAAGTAGTTTAATCCCCATATTATATATTTTTGTCACATTTTTTCTTTTTTCTGAGAGTCTATACTATATTTCTACATGAAAAATAAAATTTTATAGGAAAATCTATATATTAAAAATCTGTATATTTATTTTTATGTAATTAATATTTTCAAATGGAAAATAATTCCTCTCTGTTTTTTTAATCTATTCAATTTAATCAAAGTGAAGAAAGCATCATTTATCCTATCTAATAAAAGAGTAATATGCAAATTAACCATCACTCCATGACAAAAATGGCGGCGCCCATGGCCACAGATGGCGGTGCCCAGTCCTCTTAGCCCCGAGCCCCGGCAGAGTCCCCAAGTCTGCCCAGCAGTGGCAGTCCAGGGTGTCTAGCTGGGAGGCACCCGTCCCATCCCCCCCACACACACACAGCAATCCCTGCACAGTGGCGGCAGACCGGGGTGTCCGGCTGGTTGCCCCTGAGCCATGCGAGATCCGGGGCAAAGTGGGCTGCGGAGCTTGAGGCTGGGGTGTCCGGCTGGCAGCGCCCCGCCCCCAAGCCGCACGCGATCTGGGGTAAAAGCGGGCCGTGGGGCTTGGGGCCGGGGTGTCCGGCCGGCAGCGCCCCGCCCCCAAGCCGCACGCGATCTGGGGTAAAAGCGGGCTGCGGGGCTTGGGGCCGGGGTGTCAGGCTAGCAGTGCAGTGCACCCCCAATGTGCAATCTTCAGGCCAGGAAAGGCAGCCTGGACTGGAGCCGCACACCCACTGGGCTATCAGCGGCCAGGCTGAGATGGTAGCCTGAGCAGGGGTCTCAGCCTGGCCAGGGCCCAAACCCCTCCATCGGTGGCAGCCTGGGGTCTCAACCATTGAGTCACACCAGCCAGGCAGATATGGAGGAATCTTAAATGTTTCTTTTTTTATAGTATATATTTTATTGATTTTTTACAGAGAGGAAGGGAAAGGGATAGAGAGCTAGACACATCTATGAGAAAGAAACATCGATCAACTGCCTCCTGCAAACTCCCAACTGGGTATGTGCCCCCAACCAAGGTACATGCCCTTGACCAGAATCGAGCCTGGGACCCTTGATTCTGCAGGCCAATGCTCCATCCACTGAGCCAAACCAGTTAGGACTGTCCAATATGCTAAAGAAAAAACCCTATCTAATAAAGAGGGAATATGCAAGGGAGGGCATTTGGAGGTGACCAGGGTGTCAGGGGAGGGCAGTTAGGCGTCGATCGGGCTGGCAGGGGAGTGGTCACAGGGTGATCAGGCTGGCAGGCAGAGCGGTTAGGAGCAATCAGGAAGTCAGGTGCTTAGTTGGGAACTAGCAGTCCTAGATTGTGAAAGGGATATCTGACTGCCTGTTTAGGCCTGATCCCATGGATCGGGCCTAAACAGGCAGTGGAGATCCCCCAAGGGGTCCCAGATTGGAGAGGGTGCAGGTTGGGCTGAGAGACACCCCTCCCCCCGTGCATGAATTTCGTGCACCGGGCCTCTAGTATATATTTAAAGTCTAAGCGACTGAATGACTGAATGACTGGTTGCTATGATGACATGCACTGACCACCAGGGGACAGATGCTCAAAGCACAGGATCGAGCTCCCTCCTATCTGAATGGGGCCTGTGGGGGGTCAGGCTGAAACCAGCTATCCAACATCCCCCAAGGGGTCCCAGATTGCGAGAGGGTGCAGGCCAGGCCGAGGGACCCCATTAGTGCATGAATCCGTGCACTGGGCCTCTAATATTTTATAAAGAACCATGGTCACTTTTGACAATCTGACATTTTATTTATCTTTTATTTTGTATCAAAAAGGAAATCCCCAAAGGACCATGTTTTCTTTCACAATTTGAGCAGTATTGTTTATGAATGAAACTAGTATTTACTATTTATAGAGAGCCTCTAGAGTACCAGGATTGTGTTAATGATGGAATTGAGTCTTCAGAATTTTTCATACTTTTCTTTATGGGATGGAAATATTTTAAAAAATCAATTTTAAAGTGAAAATATTTATAAAAAGGAATTGAAATCTTTTTATTTTGTATTCATGTAAAGATATTTTTTTGGGAAATGGTTTTGTTAAATAAAGTGTACCATTTAAGAGAAGTGAGTGTGAAATTTATTGGGGATATTCACTATTATTTTACCAACTGTAGAAAGAAGTATAAAGGACATAGGACAAAGATAATCTAATCATATTTTTTAGAGTTGGCCAGTAGTTCAATGAGTAATAAAATATTGCACTGTGGATATTCTACATATTGTGAAGAAGATTCAGTGAGAGAATGTGAACTTCGCTCTGAAGTTAAACCAATCTGCGTTTGTTTGTTTGTTTGTTGTCTTTTTGTGCCCGAGTCCCATCTTCAGCCACTGGACAGTAAATGTAGGGTAACTTTGAGGCAAAATTCTCAGGAGAAAAATGTGTTTTCTATTCTGGTTAATGTGGTGTTTCTGAGTGTCATTTAGGAATAATTGCTCTCCACACTTCCTCTTCTCCTTATTTATTCTCCATTAGAAGCCAAAAGTAAAACTTGTTTGAACCCTCACTTATTTCATTGTGTGCAAATGTTTAATACTATATCACAATTCATTTTATGTATTTTTGTCATTTTTTCTTGATGAAAGATAAAATTGTTGCAGGAAAATCTATATATTAAAAATCTCAATTACTTCCCAGTGCTTTAAGAATTATAGGAAAAAAAGAATTATAGGGAACTAAGTACTATTTCAGTATCTATTATTAACATTCTTAGTGATGCAAGGTGATTCCATTTCATGTTGAATAACTCTGTTAAACTCGGAAGCATCACCACAGTTCTTATGACACTGTGGTGCCATTGTTTCACATTATGAACATATGTGGACCACTTAACATTGCACATGGTTTTGTTATACATCAGTGACTACACAGACTGAATTGCTTTGGCCCCATAATCATCTTTCAGTTGCCTTAATTTTCCTTTTTGGTACCTGAATATTTTCCTGATAATTCTTTCTAGAGCTATATAAAAGGTCATTTAGCATACTTTTCTTTTAATGTTAAGTTTTTAATCTTTAATTGGGTTAGCCAAATTGGGAGGGGAGGGTCAGGCAGAAATGGATTGCCAAAACCAATGCATTGTCCCTGTTCTTAGCTCAGTTGATCTCTTGTTAGCATTTCATATGGTTGACATTAGCTCATTAGTTACTGGAGCACAGGGACTCAGAGTTGAATCACCTGTACCTGGCATAGTGTCTGACATAAAGGAGACACCCAGTATTTGTTAAAAATGAGTATTAGGGTGATAATTTTATAATTTTGTTATACTAAAAGCAGAGATAAGAAAAACAAAAGAATTCTGGTTTGGGGTCTGATGTGTGAAGAGCTTGGAAGATGTCAATCCCATTCTTACAAGAAAAAAGCTGAACAAACTGAAAATGAATAACTCTTCTTACATGCACCCGAGAACGGAGATTACAGACAAACACAAAGCACTACCCAAAAAACTGGAGAGCCAGCAAAAGCAAGTATGACAGCTTACCTGGAGCAGGGGCCGGTGCTGGAGTCAGCAACTAGTATGAACAATTGTAAGGTAATTGATTAATTGTTGGAGCATGAACCTGGACTAACTTGAGAGATAAAAACTCCTAGGGGCCCAGCCTTTAATGAGTTTTATTTTCAGGAGCTCCAACAAATTCTCTAAATGTAAGAATGTAAAAGATGAATTAAAACTTTTTGAAATTTTGACCTGTGCGTTTAAATGAAGGTGACAGGCATTACCTCTAGGCTAGAGCATTTAAACACTGATCTGAAACTCGTTAAAGCTCTCTTTCCTCTGTCATATCAAATAGAACATTTCAAGATACTGACTGCCATACTACACAAACCCACAATCAGTCTGGAACTCAAAGTGAAAAAAATATGTGAGAAACTGTGATGTGGGTGAGAAAAAACATTTTATCTTAAGCCACTTGAATTGTGGGTTTTTGTAATATGGCAGTTGCTAAGACTGTTAAATGTTAAATTATGGAGACTCACTACAGACTTTCAACATTGGTAAAAAGACTTAACAATTTAAGAGTATTAAATACATTTATAAAAAGTAGCCAATAGAATAATTAAACATAACAGAACGTAGGCAGAGGGGTCGGTAGGAGTATTATAAGCTAAATTCCTCATTTTTCAGAATAAAAGGACATATATGCTTCCTGGGGGCTGTAAATCAACAAATCAAGACAAAACTGAATTATTTGGAATGTGGATATAGTAACCATTACAAGATTTAAATCCAAAAGTGATCAACAGAAGTGGCACTGAGTAGCGGAGGATGAAGACTTGCTCTTTATAGCATTTTCTTTTCTGAAGTTGTGTGCATGCATTGTTTTTGTAAATAAAGAGAATACAGGCAAATTCAGATGTTTCTCTAGCTTCTGCTTCCTTCTCCAGTCCCTCTTGTGTTGTCCATGAGGTTCTCTCTTTGTACACTGAAGTCCTGATTACTGTCTTACTGTATGGAAACAAGGAATAAATGACCTACTTAGACCTGTGATGGAATGGTCCAGTATTAAAGTCACATCTCAGAGCTTGCTCCCCAGATCATCTTGTTCAGATGACACCTGTACTCCAGTAACCCTGGGGCAGTTCCAGACTGCCTGAGTTGTCTGTAGGTTCCAACTTTTTGTTTCCTGAGTGCCTAAGTAGAACCCTGGTCTGCTGGATTGGGCTTTAGCCTTCTTCCCCAGTTTTGCCTACTAGCCCAGACCTAACACACACCTATCCTGCCATTGTTCTCAGGGTCTTTACTACTCCACTTTGACATAGTTCCTCTTCCTCTCCTGACTTGAGTCCTTGCCCCACATCTCAGCCGATGGTAGAGTGAATGGCTATGCAGAGGTTTGGATGACAGTCTTCCTGACTGACTCCTGAGAATTTCCACTGATGTATTCTTTATCTGAATGAATGCTGTCTCAACCTAGTGCCAAGTAAATCCAGAAGGGCTGAAACTGAAGTACCCTGGACATGGTACCCAGGTACCTGGCTGGCTCCTATAAGCTTGTCAACATTTCCTATTTCTGATGCATGGGTCTCTCTTGGTTCCAGGTTGCTGTGACTGGCATGTATATTTTATTACTAAGTTCTGAGTTCTGTATGCCATCAGAATGTATGACTTTTTCTGCATAGTTTCTTTTCGTTCAATTTTTTAATCATATGAGTACTATAAGAGAGTGTTTGCTTTAAAAAAAACTAAAAGCAAGAATAAAATGAACACATTACATGCAAGACTCAAGTCTGCTTTGGTTAAATCTTTTGTTTCTGCCTCATCTCTTAAAGTCAAATGCAGTAATGAGTTCAAATTGTATAGTTCTGAATGGTTTAACTAGAAATACTTTTAGTGTTATTGAGTGTGCACACGTGTTTATATGTTGATTTTTCTGTCTTTTCAGAATCACTAAACTTTTAATTATTTTACATTTTATTGCCCAATAGATAAAAAAGAATATTTTATTCTCATCTTGAATTGTTTTCATGTTTGAAAGTGAGAATGAATATTATTTATTTAATTATCAGTTTACAATCTGTCATTTTTCTATTGGTATGTTGGCCTTTTTTACTCTTAAAAACTATTCTTTATTTTGATTAACTTCTGTTTATTATATATATGCAAATAATTTTTCCAAGGTAATATTCAACTTCTACTTTAATATATTGTTGGTAATTCAAAATGCAGCCCAGCCAATCATTCTCTCTTTAAGAAATTTCCTTTAAAGTTTGAAAAGACTTTCCTAATCTTCAGATTAGATATGGCGCATTAACTTTTGAAACACATAGGCAAGTTTATTACACTGTTGTATAAAATAAAATAGGAATGTGCCAAAGTCAGATTGAAATGAAACCCTCAGGTTCCTGGAAGTGGATGGTAACCATAAGAAGGAAGCTATTGATTGAAAAGGAAATGAAATTAAAACTCTGTCAGGCACTAAATCTTAATAATATATGTAGCTCAACTCTACTCAAATACACATTTATGAGGCAAAAATATCTAAAGAGTAGGAGTGAACATTTGTCTCTTTAATCTGAGGTCACCATGCAGCAGGCATTATAGAAGACTGAATAAGAGAAATATGACAGTTTCATGTTTTGAATTACTTTTTGGCTAGATGTGGTTTTCCCTTTCACAAAAAAGGATTAAACAATCTAATTACTCTTTCATTGAAGCGTTGTCTGAAGTCCTTGCACTTCAGTCAGTCACACAGCACTGCAGGAGACTGGAGCGGAGCCCAGGGCTGGGTCCCCAGGTCTCAGGCCAGAGCCAGTCACTTCCAGAAGGCAAGGTGCCCTCTAGCTGGGGATGCCCTGCCCTTGATTCTTCCAGAGGAAGAGTTTGGAAAAAGAGGAAGGAAATAGGGGTGGGAAATGTTACTTGAATTGATCAGTTTGAATTCTAATAGGGACTGAGGCCTGAGGGATCAGATGAAACACAGCTGTTCACAACATTTGAACAGCTCTCTAAAAGCATTATTTCTCCTGATTAATACAATGTTAAGAAACATTCTCCTTGAGGTCTCTATTTTAAAACATTATCTTCTGGAGATACAAACATGAGAAAGGGATTGCCTCTAGTATAGTAGTATTGTTTCTTCTTTTTTCCCTCCTTCCTCCTTCCTTCCCTCTGTCCCTCCCCTCTTTCCTTCCTTTCTCTGTAAAATAATGTTATGAAGTCTCACATGTTAAATTCTTCCCTACATCTAAAATTAGGAGAAAAACTGACAGCTGTCAAAGGGGAGGATGGTGGAGGGGGGACTAGATGAAAGAAGGTGAAAAGATTAGTCAAAGAACAAATAAATATGTATAACCCTTAGGCACAGGCCATAGTGTGGGCGGGTGGAGCTGGCTGGAGATAGGCAAGTGGGGGAGGGGAATGGGGACATCTGTAATAGTGTCAACAATAAAAATAAAGTTAATAAATAAATAAGTGAAAAATAATTTGAGAGAAAAATTTTAAGGGAAAAATTTAAGAGAAAAACAATTATCTACCTTTCTGGGTTCATTCAAATTCATCTTTCAGTTTCTGGGACTGAATGTGTACTAAGTGTTGTTAGGATCATCTTTTTAGCTTCATGCTTTTGCAGATTAGGGGATACTGCAATTTCTTTTGGTCACCTGAGCTTGATAAGAGGATCCCAGGAGCCAATTGTGAGTTCTACTTCTACACTTTACCTAGACCTTCAAACAATTACTTAATTGCCAGTCTTAGGTAATTAGATACCTCTGTTTTGTAAACCTAACCTCTGGAATATTAGACTAGAAAAAATGCACTTTTATTTTGTTTGCAATATACATTACAATGTGTCTAGCACAATTTTCTCTCAACTTAAATTATCCCAATGTTTCAAAGAACCATATTTTTATCTGGCATGTTCTTGGCCTAATCATAGAAGAAATATGTTTATTGCTTACATAACCATGTGAATCAGGCATGGAAAATACATATTAAATTATCTAATTCATCTTTATGCCAATATTGGATTATTCCCCAAAGTCCATTGGTCTATGTTTTAGACTTGTTACATGATTCACTAATAGAATTTAACCAACATTATTTTTCTTTGAGAATTGACACAGATACCTTTCTGCAGTAAATGCAATCTTTGTTAATATTTACTGATTATATAAAGAAAGTATAAATAATGCCTTACATTTTATAGTAATTCTCAGTGTGTATATATAACTTCCTTTAATCTATACCAGTGGTGACATTTTTTTATCTATTATGTAGAAGATAAATATTAATGTGTTAGACTATATAGCTTTCTGGCTACATAGTAACAAGTATTGAACAATTTTTCTATTTTTTCTTGTTGATACAGTGATGAAATTACAGTAATTTTTTATTGCCTTTTACCCGACTACACGCTCCATGAAGATAGGGATTGTGTCTATACTGTTCTCTGATGTCACACATGATTCTTAAATCAGAATGTTACTCAAGATAAATACGTTTTCAATTATGTGTATACAAACATACATATATATATATATATATATATATATATATATATATATATGTAGAGAGAGAGAGAGAGAGAGAGAGTAATATGCAAATTAGGCCGGGATGCCATAATGGGTCATGACTGGACAGGAGAAGGTTGCGCGCACAGGTGAGGCCCTGAGCGGACACGAACAGGAACAGGGCGGGGCCTGGCCTGCAGCCTCCGTGGCCGATGGCAGGCCCTGAGAGGAAAGGGCAGGCCCGCCCACAGCCTCCTGGGCCAATCGCAGGGCCGGAGTAAAACTTTGACAGCAAGTCCCTTCAGTGTAATTGGGCATTAGAGGCCCACAGAATGATCATTTCCTTTTCTATGAAACACATAACTCAGACACACTATTTACAATTAAATAAGTTCCATATATTTTGACATTTTACAGTCCTGGAAAGTTACATATAATGATCAGCAATTTGAGAAGATGAAAAGAATTTTTAGGCTTTTAAAGATGTAACTAATTTCTGTCTAGAAGACACACCAATTCAAAAAGTGATGGTTTTATTGTCCTATAGGACATTAGCCAGATTGTATCTAATTTAGCAGTTTTACTAAGGCTTTCATCCTTGGCAATCTCATTTGAACAGTATTATCATCCTGCCAGTCCCTTCACTGAGTTAAACAGAACTTTTGCATCTGCTATTATGGATTTGAATAAGAATTATGTATTTAACACATGCAAAATTTTATTTTGACACAATAAAACAAAAGATAATTTGATTCTTCCCTGGAACACAGAAAAGCACAAACTTGAATCATTGGTGTGGCTTAGGTTAATTTTCCAAATATTGTTAATAAAATTCATGTAGGGATCTTCACAGAGCCAAGAATTCTCTCTTTCAGGCATACATATTCAGCATCTCCAAGGAGGAGGCCTGTTATTCTGTGTTTTGTTTTGTTTTGTTTTTTAATACTCACCAGAGGATATCTTTTCACTGCTTTTTAGAGAGAGTGGACCGGAGGGAGAGGGAGAGGGAGAAGGAGAGGGCCGGCTCGTGGCCAAGGGCAGGCCCTCGCCAGCAGTCCTGCCTCTGCACATGAGCTGCAGAGGAAACACCTTTTCTGACCGCTCATTGGCTAAGCTCCCCTTATGCTACTTGCAGTGTTCTTGGTAACTTGCCTAATAAGAATCCAAGAAGGTGATCTAGGGTTTTTCCACCTCACTCCTGGAGGAAAAAACGAAGGACTGCTGCTGGAGGGGCTAAGAAATGTCATATCCTGCCCTGGCTGGTTTGGCTCAGTGGATAGAGCCTCAGCCTGCTGACCGCAGGGTCTGGGTTTGATTTTGGCATGTACCTAGGTTGCAGGCTCCTCCTTGGCTGGGGTCCAGGTCAGGGCTCATGTAGGAGGCAACCAATATCTGTGTCCCTCTCACATTGATGTTTCTCTCTGTCTTTCCCTTTCTCTTCCATGCTCTCTAAAAATCAATAGAAAAATATCCTCAGGTGAGGATAAAAAAAGAAAAAAAAGAAATGTCATATCCTATGAAAGAGACATCTTGAAAATGCCTAAAGAAAGTTGTCATTTTTTCCTGGTGAAGGGACTGGAGTCCGTGTTGATGAAAACACCTTGGCGGCTGCGGTGGCCAGCAGTGGCAGCAGCAGCAGGGTGATGGGGGCAGCGCCTTCTCCTGATCAGCCAGATAGCCTCCTGCAGAGGGAGGTCTGATGGCTTAGGCTCACAGGGAGTGGTCTAAGCCATCAGTAGGACATCCCCTGAGGGCTCCCAGACTGTGAGAGGGGGCAGGGTGGGCTGAGGGACCCCCTCCCCACAGTGCACGAATTTCATGCACCAGGCCTCTAGTGTGTGTGTGTACACACCCATGTGTTGGCATCTCTAAGTGTGTAGGTATCTATCTATCTATATCTATATCTATCTATCTATCTATCTATCTATATACACACACACATATATGAATACATATATGTCTATGCATACATACACACATACTCATATTGTTTAGGCTGGCCCATAAAAGGAGATAATAATGTAACAAATGCATGAAGCATTTTAAAGGATTGCTATGCAACATCATTCTCTGATTTACAGTTTAAGATCATAATGCAAAAAAGAGAATGAATGAAAACACACTTAAAATGCTTTGCCATCAGTCCTCTCCCTCCATTCTCCCGCAATAACACTCTATTTTCCTTTCCTCCTTGTGCCCCTACTCTGTGTATTCCCAGCTTCTCCCCTAAGCTCATCTATATTGTTAGGAACTGAAGACAATAACCTAAAACGGGCCCTTGTTTTCTATACGTCAGAGACAGATGAAGACCTGGTTACTATATAGAGCCTCCAAGTATCAGTATCCCTTTTGCAGCTCCACACTTAACCTTTAGTTCTTTGAGGACTTTTAGAACCCCTGTTTATTTCTGTTGCAACAATACAGTTCCCTTAATTTCTGAGATTCCTTGTTGAACCGTTTTATAGGATAACTGTAACCCTGTCATTTTCTCAACTTAATTATGTCCATCCAGCTTTGCTTTCATGTGACATCATTTTTAAAATGCCCGTGGTGTTCATTTATTTAGATTTTATTTATATCATTCCCACTTCAAAAAGCAATTTGGGAAGTTTCATCATTGCTGTTACTTGCTGAACACATCAGCACAGGTCTGTGTAAAGTGCTTTCTTGATTTTAATTTCAGAAAGATGGGGGAGAGGGGCAGGGAAAGGCAACATGAGACAGGCAGCAGATGGACTAGATTGAGATTTTTGGGTATAACACTGGCCATGGACTATGTGGGCTTAGGAAAGTGATTTGCTTCCCTCTGTGACACAATTTTCTCATATTCAAATAGGAATAAAAATGTTAAATAATTTCATGTGGCCGCTTAACCATGAAAAGTGAAGTTTTTCATAACAGTAATGGTTAATGAAGAGGGGATAATTGAAAATGTAGGCATCCGGTTTATTCATGCTACTAGCTTGGAAGTTTCAAGTGAAGGTAGCTGGATGTGATGGAGGTACAGTCATGGAGGTCTGTATCATACTGGCATGGACATCTGCCAGCTCCCCTCTCACTCTCCTCCACCCTCGGCCGAATCAGTGTGGTTTCTGTAAAACTCAGCTACAGACAGACTTTCAATTCCTTCCATGTGGTATCTATTCTATGGGAGGTAAGAGTAGAGGAGGTTGTCCTTAGAGCTTTTGCAGTGAGGAAATCATACACTGGGACACTGTTTCACCAAGATGAGTAATAGGGTGATGGGACCCCTGCTCACCAGGAGACTATGAAACAGGATTACTCTCTCTCCCAGACTTCTTTACTGAATTGAATGCACCCATAATTCCATTTGAGTAAAAAACAAATTTGCCATGCCCCAATCATTTCTGTTTTAATCATACATCTTTATAGATTGGGAGAGAAAGGGGCATGGTTGTAGAGGAAGAAGTTTAAATCCATGCATCTCTCTTAATGGGCCCAAAGAGATGTGCAGTTGACTCTTGTGGGGAAGATCTAGAAACCTTTATTCAGGTTGCTGTCTCAAAGGAGAGGGGTGCGCATAATGAAGAACTCTGGAAAAGATGATCTGGGGCTTGTACCTGAAGAAACTCTAAGACCTGAAAAACACTGGTTATTTAAGTGACAATTTTAAATGCCCACTGAGATCACTGAGATGCCATAGAGTTCAAAGAAAATTGTGTGCATATTTTTATCTCTTCATCAAAAACCTAACTTCAAGTTATAAATTGCTCTGTCATTATTACTTATAGCTATAGATGCATGCATATAGATAGCATGTAGCTACATTGCAAATATTATCTATCAAAATGCTGTCACTGGATTCAACGCAGCAGTACCAGTGCTCTGTAAACCCATGTGTATATGGACAGAGCAACTTGTTCAAGGAGGAGGAGCTAGCTCACCTTGAGACACATATACCAAAGCTATCAGTTCATGACTTGTCCCAGCTATGGCCCTGTCAGAAGCCCAAAGCCAGAAAACAATGGCCCAGAAAGCCAGTCTTATGTTTTAGTGGTATAAGGGTTCCCTCCATCAATGCATAGTTTTGAGATTTACAAAGATTGCCTTTAATACTTCTTCCTCACTCTCTCTCTCTCTGTGTGTGGCCAAAGATTCACTCTCTCTAATGCACCAATATCTGTGCTTTGCCAAAGTTTTCCATGTTTCATACCTCCTCTAGTAAAACTTGTATCAAATATTTGAGGTCATTGGTATGTATATTAACAAATCAGATGTAGTGTATAGTTACTAGGTGCTAGGCATTGAGCTAAAAGCTTAAATTCTTATCCCTCTAGTTCCTCATAGCAACTCTTCAAGTAAGCATAGCATTAGTCCTACAGATGTGAGAAGAGAGTGTTAGAGAGACCGATGTTTTGCCCAAGATAACAAAGGCATAAGATGTAGTGGCTGGACTCATACTCATACTCATGTCTGCATAATTTCAAAGTTAATACTGGCAACCACCTTCTTTAACTATTGTATTACTTATTATTATACAATTGTAAGGACAATGTCAACATATGAATAAATAAGTATGAGAGGATATCTAAAAATAATTGACAAAACATATGTTGAGAATATCCATTCTTGTTGACAATTGTGGAGGAGACAGCATATCATCCTTAAATACAAAGTCTCTGGAGTAAGACTTCCTGGTCTCAGACTTGTCTGTACCATTGTCTGGGTGTGATATTGTAAAAATTTTCTTCACTTATTTTTTCCTGTAAATTTTTTTAAAAAATGGGAATAGCATATTTGAGAAAATGGGAATCTACCTATCTACCTACCTACCTACATCTATCATCTATTCAATTACACGAGGAAATTCTGAATATTAAATGGTTTAATGTAAATGCAACACTTAGAATATATTTCTGGCCTAAACAAATGTTATATGTTTTCTTACAAACAAATCAAAACTAAAATATACACTGATGTAGATTCCAGAGTCAAGAATTTAAGCTCCATAAAAGCAATCACTTTTTGTGTCTCTTCATTTGGCTTCTCTGAACTTAGAACAATGCCTGACACAAAAGTGCTCAGAAAATGTTTGTTACATAAAATAATAAGTCACTTTAGACTGAATATGCAAAAAAGAAAGGAAATAAAGCAATGCCAAATGCATGAAACTAGTAAATCCAAAGTAATGACAGTATAAATCATTATAGTTTTGAAATTCAGTTTAGCAAAATATTTTCAAAGGCACAAAGCAATGTATTTTAAGCAATATTAAATTACTGAGAATTTTTATAAATGAAGGAATTTTTGAAAGCAAAAATAATGAAATAATGTGTTCATTTATGTGTTACTTATAATAGTAACAAAATGAAAAAATTAAAACAGTCAAATTTTCTAACACACACACACACACCAAAAAACAGAATTTTAGTATAATTTATTAGAATATTGCATGGCCATGAAGTATGACCTATGTAAAGTATATGTTGCAATATTGAAAAAGCTATAAAAATGTAATTTAAAGCAGATGTAATTTATATTTTGTTTTACAGACAATTTTTTATTCTTTGTAATAATAAATAAAACTTTGTTTCAGATTGAAAGACTAAAATTACACCCTTTTCCTCCAACCTCCAGCTCTTTATTCCAAATTTGAAAAGAATACCTAAAGAGTGTTTACTTTTTTATTTTCTTTTTAAATTTTTATTTTTCTTAAAAGGAGAAAGAGTTGAAAAGCTACAGCATGGTTTTAAAACATGAATCTAGCATGACTTTTCCAAAATTTATTAAATTGCAACAACAATGCTAAAAATTTCTAGAGTTTGTGAAAACTAGCACTTTGTTGTTGATATATAACCTTTGACTTGGTTTTTCTGAGAGTTTTGCAGACAGGTCTTGTTGAAGAAGACATTGGCTTAGGTTGGAAGTGAAGAAATGACACAAAATCTTAGATATTTATCAGTCAAGGAATTCCATTTAAGTGTGATTCCCCAGGAAATTACAGCTACTTAATAATGAGCATGGAAGGATTTACAAACGTTGACTGTAGTGAGACATCATAACTTCTGAAACTATAGCTCAACTTGAAACATTGAAGTTTAATTTGGATCTGCTAAAATATACATTTTGAGATGTCATATTTTTATTCATTTGTGTTCTAATTTTTGTGTTATTGTATCTTATATTAACCAGAATGCTAGATTCCACATTAAATGACATTTTCCCCAAATTAACAGTGATTTTTCAAGGGTCAGAATAAAGGGAGAGGAAAAAAAATAAAGACTCTCTAGCAGATTTCAAACATTCTGAGGCATTTCATATCAATTTTAGAGGTCCATATACTATATCAAGTATTTTGCTTTTTTTCATTCTTGGTTATATTATTTTAAGGGAATAGAAAGTGTCCTGAAGAGCAAATTCTTCCCCTAAAGTTTAGATAGAAGATTGACTTTTTAAGGCCAGATTCTTTGGTCTGACGTCAAAATCCCTGTTGGTTAGGCCAGTGGTCGGCAAACTCATTAGTCAACAGGGCCAGATATCAACAGTACGATTGAAATTTCTTTTGAGAGCCGAAAACCGACTTCTGCGCATGGGCCACGAAGTTTCAATCGCACTGTACGTGCGCGCCCGCATGTGGTATTTTTGGAAGAGCCACACTGAAGGGGCCAAAGAGCCACATGTAGCTCGCGAGCCGCAGTTTGCCGACCACTGGGTTAGGCAAAACCTTTAGAAGATCTTACAAGGGCACATAAATCATTGGAAAAGTCTGGGATAAAACTGGATTCAATTTCTCCTGACTTTGTCTTTGCTTGATTTTTTAAATTGTGTGAGGACATTGCAGGGGCAAGTGCAGAAAGATCATTAAATTTTATATATATATTCCTCTTGTAGAGAATTACTATTTATCACTAACTTGGTGGACCAGATGATGTCTCAAAATTTCAAAACACTGACAAAAACACATTATGGCTGCCAATTTCCTAAACCACCTTGTCATCATAATTTTATTTTCTGATCAACGGCTCAGAGAATTTTAATGGGAAGAAAGAAGAAATAGAAACCAGTGAGGTTTTCTGCCCTCCTCTTGTTCTGGTTATGCCATTGGAATTTGTGTGAACGTTTCCTTTCTGATGAAGTGTTGGTGACTGAAGTGGGCATTACACATAGTTTCCTTTTGTTCTAAGATTACACACAGGGTCATTAAAACCTGATCTAGACATCAAATGGAAGCCACAATGACTGCTGACATACTTCTCAACAAGAATACTTCTTATAAGGAAGTCAATAAAAATGATTAGAATAAAACATTGTAAAAATGAAAATTCACCTGACCCTTTAAATAGGTTTAAAAAAAGGGTGATTTAACAAATTAATAATTTCACTAATTACAAGTTTAACTAATCCTCATACCTTTAAACTAAAAATATAAAATATTAAATAAATTATATTAAATATACCAATATTAACATGAACTAATAATTATTTTCCTATAAATGTGAACATTTATTTCATTATAAATTTCTAAGATTGTTTAATTTTTAAAATATTTTTATCAAATTCAGTGCCCAGCAAACTATGGTTTATGTGCCAAATCCAGCCTCTTTTTGTAGTTTTTTTTAACATAGACACGCTAATTCTTGTACATATTACCTGTGGCTACATTCATGCTACAGCATCAGTGTTGAAAGACCATATGCCTGCAAAGCCTAAAATATTTACTGTTTTTCCCTTTGCATGAAAAGTTACCACTCCATGGTCCAGTTGTTAAGAATACACTATATCATCCCCCTATTTCAGTCTTGTCCCAATATAGATTCTATTACAGTACTTGATATATTAACTTAAAGAAAGGATAAATTTGTTTTTATTATTTCATAAAATTAGGGAAAAATTGGTAGAAAATAATACCAGGGAAACTGGGTATATATGTGAAAACACTCTCTGGATGAAATAAAAATATCTGACCAAAATGTCTTTCCTCAGGAAATAAAGTACTTTTCTTCAGGATGAACATTTTCCTGTTTTCTTTTTACTTTTTATTTTAAAGTAATTAAGACAGTTATTCTTAAGCTGGAAAACTAGAAAGGAGGCTTTAGCATATACTTGTAAGAAAAGCAATCCCTTCTCAGGCCCCAGTGACCTTGGGATTTTTCTGTAGATTCTGAACACTTGGAAGTGGAAGAAAAACATCTCTTAAATATTTAACTTAAATAAAACAAATTCTAGTTGCAACCAAGAAGGATATGCTAGATATTAAAATATTTCAAGATGACTCCCTATATAAAAATTTATTCAAATTTATATTATGTTTCTGCTTGCTTTGTGCCTATTTTTATTGATATATTTACTCTGTCTATAAAGACTATGCAGAAATTTACTCTAAGGTATTTTGTATTATAACTCACTTTTTAGTACAGTCTCATTATTTGCTTTTATAATATAATATATAGGTTAAGGGACTTAAAAAAATAAAATAAAATGGTAGAAATATCATCCTAGCCGGTGTGGCTAAGTTGGTTGGGCATTGTCCTGTGCACTGAAAGGTTGACCATTTGATTCCTGGTCAGGGCACATGCCCAGGTTGTGGGCTCGATCTCTGATGGGAGGCATGCAGGAGGCAGCTGATCAAAGTTTCTCTTTCTCCTCCCTTTCTCTCTCTCTAAAAATTAATAAAAAATATTTTTAAATGGTAGAAATATCAGCATGATTTTATATTGATGAATAAAGTTAGAGAGAGAAAAGAGAAGGACGGCATAGTGAAGTAAAAAATTGCCAGCCACAGTGGTATCCTTACGTAGGAAAGAAAGAACAGGATCTAGAGAACGAATAGAGGGAAAGGATTTTTGAGAGATGAATGGATAGTTTATCTGTGGTGCCAGGTGGAAGGCAGATTATGTCAGTGTAGATGGTACGGGAGGTTGGTGGTTAAAGTCTGTGATAGTTTTCTTCCGATGCTTAAATTTTGTCAAAGAAATATAAAAGAATATCACTGGTTCAGAGTGAGTTTTGGGATAGGATTGCTGGAGACTTGAAGAAAGGGAAGAAAAGTAATATAGTCATATAGAGGAAGAGTGAATAGGCTAATGAAGGAAATGTGCACTTGAAGTTCACAGTCACGAAAGTAAAATGAGAACAGTCAGGACAGTTAGATGTAGTGGGAAACTAGATAGAGAATTGGATTTGAGGAGGGACATGGTTTTGTTAAGGGAGTGCAATGAAGTGAGAGAAAAAGGAGGAATTCAGAGATATAAACAAGTGGATGATTATATTAAACCATGGGATTTAAGATAAGTAGAAAAGAGAGAGAAGATATCAAGATGAGGGATTGTAAAACAGTAGTAGAATCAATAGATTGGAGATTCCAGTATGTCCTAAATATTTGGAGTCAGTAGAATAGAGGAAATGAGATAAAATGGTAGAAATAGGTGTTCAGCAAATGACAATCATAAAATTGTGATGATAAAGGAATTGCAGGTATTAGCACCAACAAGGACTAGGGTGTGACCATGGGTGGCACTGGTAATTATGGAAGTATGGAGGACAAGATCATTGTAGGAGAGGAATTTGTGGAACTGGGAGACTAAGGTGTTAAAAGGAGGAACAACATAAATCTTGAAACCACAAACATATACCCAGAGATTGATAATGAGCTGGAAAATAAATTCCTGGAAAAAATATAAGGAAGACATTGAGAAAATTGTGAAGGAACTACATGTTGCCATAATGAGAATTTGTGAATGATATAAATGGAAGATACGAGGTTTAAAACAGACTTGGAGAAGGAAGGGAGAATGGTCTGAGAGCAGCAATGAAGAGCAGAGATGTCCACTTCCCTTCCAGTTCCAGTGGGACAAGTGCTGTGGTAGTAACAACAGACACCACTAGTGAGAGCTATAGGAGAACTAGGGACCTCAAGGAAGAACTAGGGCTTTTTTAGAGCCAGATGGAATTCTGGGAAGAAGTAGAGGATGAAGATTTCTCTATTGCTGTGTGTTCAGAGGGTTCAGTAGAGTGGAACTGAGGGGAATTGAGGGGAACTGAGGGGTGGGTTAAGGAGAAGCAAAGACTAGCAGGCAGAAAATGAGTTGCCCCCCACACCTGGGGCTTCTTGGGGTTACTGAATTTTTAAAAGACCTGAAAGTTTGAAAGGATTAGTGCCACTCTGGCCAGGCTGTGATTTGTGTAGGGGTTGGGTGGTGGACAAAGAAGGGTGAAGTGTGAATGATGCCCGACTCTTGATGGTGGGGTTGAGAAGGTTGGGGAAGATGGCTTCAGTTTGCCTCAGTGGGAGTGGACCACTCCTGCCTGAGGTGAAGAAAGTTCCTGACTTCAACTCTTGACCTCCATTGAGCCAGGGAACGCATTTACTGACAGTGTACTCACTCCTGCTCAGTCTCTGGGGTGCAGCAGTGAACTCGGAGAAAATCAGTTGCTACTCAGAACATGTGAACACTTGAAAATGAGTTCTGAAAGCCAAGGGGGCTTGATCTTAGCCTCACTCCCCATAAATTGCATATTTACTCTTAGCCCATTATTATAAGATAAATGAACTATAAAATGGCTTTTGTAAAACCTGTTTATTTTCTTGCTATTCACAATTCAAACCGCCCTCCAAAAAACCACCCCATAAAACAAAAATTACTATTGTATTTAGGAAGTGTGGAGAGGAGCCACTTTGGGGAGGACAGCCTTGCCCCTGGGCAGCTTCCTTCTCCCTGCCAGACCCTGTAGAGATGCTCAGCTGAGTTCATGGATAAAAGCAGCTCTGTTGTTCACAAACTTTTTCTTAAACGAAGGCAGCAGGCACAGGTGGCCTGCACACGTTTCCCTGGGCACTGAAAGAGTATTTTCCTAGTAAAAAGATTAGTGGCAAAGTAGAAATGTGATTACCCAGCTTCTTTTCTACTTTAACAGTCCCCTGCCTAAGCAAAGAAAAATTCATGGAAAGATACTTTGCATTTGATCCTGCTCTACGTTCCCAACTCTATTCTGTGTGTTTTTTTAATTCCTTCTCCAGATAAAATATAGATTATTTCAACTGCCTGTATTGTCCCAACATCTTTCTGTAACTATCTGAAATGCTGAGCAATGCAAAGTTGATTTTCATTTTTATTTCATAGCTTTCTTATATTGTATCCGATAATACTATTATTGTGGACAGATTTGGCTACATCCAATTATGAGCCATGAAAAATATTACAACTATTAGAAACAAAATATTAAAGTCTTTTAAATATTTTTATCTTTAAGTGTTTCTTAAAGCATATAGTAATTTTCAATATTATGTCTAAATGATGCTATTTTGAGTACTGGCCTCACGTTTTATCAGATGCTACACCTTAATTACCTTTGGGAATAACTACAACATAATGATCAAATGGATATTTTTGTACTTAAATGTAATAGCAATTTTCTAAATAGAAATAGTATATAAATATGTGATATCACTCTTGATATTTTGAAAATAGTAACTTTGTGACAAAAGGACCTTTTGTGGTTTTTCACAGTTATTTCTCACGTTCCTCCAAGTTGGGCTATATTGTTTATATCTGTTTACAGAGGAAGAAACAGAAGAATTGGAAAGTTAAGTAATTCACCCAGGTATACATGATGAGGAAGCTATAGTACAGAGATTTAAACCCAGTAGTCAAACTTCGGAGCCTGAATTTTTCACCAAAATAGTACACCTACTCCCACCCAAATTAACGACTACAAGTCATTTGTAACTTGTATTTTATTTAATTTTCTTATGTATTTACTTATAATGATAATACTAATAAAAAGTATTGTATATATTTATATTTCAGGCCCTGTGGAAAACAGGTTATAATATATACACACTGGTTAAGCCTCACCATAATGTGGGAATAATTGCCGTTTTCTAAGAAGCAAAACAATATGTTTGTCTGAAGTCACATTCCTATTAAGCAGAATAGCTAGCAGTCAGAAGCAGTGAGACTCCAGATCCTGCAGTATTAGCTGAGAGTTCAGTTCAGATTTATCAGCAAAAGTTCAGGTTGTAATGAATATATTCTTCCCAGGTATAGTGTCTGAAATCTTATAGTCTCTATAGACAATTATATAACTTAGGCACAATAGCTTTAGAGCAGTTGGATTGGCCAACTGTCAGTTTCTTAAATTCAAAATAATTTTTTGGTAGCTTTGTACAAAATTCTAAATTTAAAATAAAATGCCTAATTTGCACACACCTAAAAGCACCAAAATATTCCCTGTTTTCTCCATTAGTTGTATCCTAGTGAACACTGTAATATTCTAACCATTTGATGAAGGCAATGAAGTGAATTAGTACTCCAGATTTTGAGGGCTTATGGAGCTATGCCCTTTTGGAAGCATTTTTTTTTTTTTTTTTTTTTGTCCCAGGAATGTCAAAGCTGGCAACTTGTTCATGGCAATTTGTTTCTCCATCTGTCCCATACATTTAGAACAGTTGGGAGGTGAATGGATTTCATACCATGCAAGGAGGCCTTTCCTTTTTTGTGTTGCCAGTCTGATTTCTCTAGGGAGATGTCACCTGTGTGTTGGCTGTCTGTGACTGTCCAGGTGGAACTGTTAAATTTTTGACAAATCTTAAGGAAGCTTAAAAGTGACAGACAAATAAATAAAATCTAATTTAGTTGGGGTAGATTAGGCTATGTTCTAAACACAACCCAGATACTTAGTGGTTTGACATTTAAAAAGTCTGCTGCAGGACACACCAAAGCAACTTCCTTTCAAACGTAGCTCAGGGATCCAAAAACACAGAGCACACAGCTTCCAAGGTCTGGGAGCTCAGAGGCTTACACAGGAGTTTTTCATACATTAGCCCAGAAGTAATACAGTCCACTTCTTAGTCTTTCAATTAAATCTAGTCCCAAGGTCCCACCTAAGATATAAAAGCAGGAAATGGAGAGTGAGAGAGCATAACTGGATGTGGGTGAGTACAATAATCCCCACCCCAGCTGCCAACCCCTCTTTGTTAAAAAAATGTACCTTTCAATATTCTCGCCTTTTTGATGTTGTAGATTATGTAATCTGATTTATCGCCCAGGTGAGTAATGTAGGTTTGGGTGGCTTAGTGATTTACTCTGAAAGAGAAATGAAATTTAACCCTTTGGGGGAATTGATTTCCCTCAATTTTTGCTTATTGTGTTTGGAACGATTATTATGTAATAGTATAATCTGAAAAATTAATGTTACATAATTCTTTCAATCAGGAGATAGCTAGAAGATGTGTACATTCCTAGTTTTCTCTAAAATATTGTAATCTCTAACATTTGAAGCATTCCAGTAGTTTTAAGGTCCTCTGAACCAGCTGTGTCCCTGGCTGAGTTATTTCACTCCCTAAAACATATTCCCTTAAGTGGAAGTAGGGAAAATAGCAACATCTTTTGTAGAATACTATTAAGTGAGAAAATCCATGTGAAAAATTATAGTAGTTCCTGACATTGGCTAGACCTTAGTGAAGGTAGCTAGTGCTATAGAGCTGAAAAGGTGATGCTCATGTCTATATCAGGTTTGAGCCAACCCCAGGTGTATGCATCCATTGGTTATCTATAGATTCCCCAGGAGCTAAAATGCTACTAAAGGCTTTCCATAATTAATTGTTTCCATAATTAATTGTTAACATACCTTTGGAGCCCATTATATGAAAACTTATTCTAACACATCCTGATTGTTTTTAATGACTTTGATAATTTCTTATGCTTTAGTTCTGTGATTTTTGCAGAACTCCTTTTGTAAATTTATTAATTTCCACAGAGAACATATAAATCTAGGAGTATACGAATTAAGTATGATTGTTGTAGATCTATAAGAATAGAGTAGTAAGAAATACTATATAGTTTTCTGTTTTCAGCATCCCTTTTACTTGGTGGTTAGGGTTGTCTTATGGGTTAAATTGTGTCCCCCTCAAAATCAATATATTGAAGTTCAAATCTCCAGTATCTCAGAATGTGATCTTATTGGGAAATAAAGTCATTGCAGATATAATTGATAAAAATGAAGTCATATTGGAGTAAGAAGGGCTCCTACTCCACTATGACTGGTGTCCTTATAGGAGGAAATTAGACACATAGACATTTACAGAGAAAAAACAATGTGAAGAGACAGATAAATATAATCTACAAGCCAAGGAATGCCTGAGGCTACCACTCTCTGAGGGAACCAATCCTGCCCACAACTCAGTATTGGACTTATAGCCTCCAGAACTGTGAGACAATAAATTGTTGTTTAAACCATTCAGCTTGTCAAACTTTAATATGGAAGCTTCAGAAAACAAATACAGGTTATAACACATTTCAATCTTATATCCATTTTAAGCCTCATTAGAAATTAATATTAATTCACATTTCCAGTACATTATGGGGAAACACTGCAGTACCAGGTATAATCTGAGATATCCTACCTTAGTTACATAAAAACTTGCCTAAACAGATAATATCCTATATAATAAAAGGCTAATATGCAAATTGACTGAACGGTGGAACAACTGGTCGCTATGACACTCACTGACCACCAGGGGGCAGACGCTTAACGCAGGAGCTGCCTCCTGGTGGTCAGTGAGCTCCCACAGGGGAGCGCCGCTCAACCAGAAGCTGGGTTCATGGCTGGCAAGTGCAGTGGTGGTGGCGGGAGCCTCTCCTGCCTCCGTGACAGCGTTAAAGATGTCCGACTGATGGCTTAGGCCCGCTTCCCCTGGGAAAGTATCCCCTGAGGAAGCGGGCCTAAGCCATCAGTTGGACATCCCCTAAGGGCTTCTGGGGGCACAGACTGGGCTGAGGGAACCCCCTCCACCCCGAGTACACAAATTTTGTGCACCGGGCTTCTAGTCTACATATATAAAACCCTAATATGCAAATAGACTTTACAGTGGAACAACTGAACAACCAGTCACTATGACGTGCACTGACCACCAGGGGTTGCACACAGAACAAGGCGGGTGTTGGCTGTGGCCGGATGGTGTAGGTGAGTGGGGGTGCCAGATCAAGGCAGGGCACCAGTCACTGTCATCGGGGTGAGCCTCTGGTAGTTACTGAAAATTCTTTGCTCCCACGCACCACAGTCCCGCCCGGCTTTCACACCCAACTGCCAGAACCAGCCCCGCTCGCACCCACTGCTCATACCCGCTGTCGCCTCCTGGCACCGGTCCCAATCTCTTGGCGCTGTCAGTGGGTGCGAGCAGTGGCTGCCAGCCCCAATTGCCCCTGAGGGCTTTTCCACCTTCCCCTGCTCCTGAGGAATGATTGGGACAGCAGCTGCCACTCACACCCGCTGGCCCTGCTCGCACCTGCTGCTGGCACTGGCCCCAGTTGTTCTGCGCCATCAGTTGGTACAAGTGGGGCTGGTGCCATCAGCGTGTGGGAGTGGCGGTGGCAGGAGCAGGGCTTCTGGCAGACAGGTGACCAGGGGCCGTGACGGGAGGGGCCAGGAGGGGGCCTGGAGGATGGAAAAAAGTGGAAGAAAGGTGAAAGGTAGAAACTAAAAAGTATTCCTTTCAAGGTGCACGAATTCACACACTGGGCCCCTATTTAAATTATAAAACTCTTAAGCAATCTATATGACTAGATAAGTAAAAATGTAATTTTTTAAATAGAGTGTGTTTTTATTCTCTGTCTATGGCACTGTTTTGCAAACCAATCTGTAACTCTGTCCCTAAGTTTGCACATGGAGAGGATGTATTCTTCTCTGCATTCCTTGTTGCATCTGTAGTCAGCAAAGATTAATTGCTCATTCACAAGCTAGTTGCAGATGCTAATGCCTTTTGTTGGTAGTGGGAGCTTTTGGAATACCAATCAATTTTTCATTAGTTTTAGTAGTATATAAACTAAATTTAGATATATCTAAAGCCTTTGGACACTAGAAAGTGAGAGAACATGTGGGGCTATAAATTAATGCCTCGTTTTGGATATATATTAATATATTAGCTTCTCAGAATTTCTTGTCTACATGCATTTCATATAGCAACATTTTGTTGGTTCTTAATTCTGGGGACTTCTCATGGATTCAAATGATTTGTGTGTGTGTGTGTGTAGAGTCTTGAAGTTCAAGATAAATAACCCATGAAGTTCTTCAGCCGTGCCTCTAATAAGGCCATTAAAGATTTGTTTTCAGAGCTTAAACTATAGCTACTGAGGCTCTAAACCTGAAATTTAAACTCAAGTAAAATAACGCTTTTAGTTTCCTCCTTTCACCTTTCTTCCACTTTTTTCCTATTTGTATTGTGGCAGTGAACACTTGGTGTCATACAATATCCTCCTAGGAGCAATTGATAGGCATCTAACCGGAAAAGAGAATATGTGGACTCTAAATCAAGTTTCTTTATTTTACCCAGGAGGTGCTACTGTAATGTTGTGAGGCCAGAGTACACAAGGCAGAGATCAAGCTTGAGAGCAAACCTCTCATCATTAGCTTTGCGGTTGCCAGTGTGAATTGTTCTCTTCTTTTTGCTTTGAGGTGTTAATTTTTCCAATTTTGTAGCCACAAGTGGAATACTACAAATATAAAATTTCTTTTTGTGAAATGAACAGTTGGGAAAAACAAAATATAATGATACTTGTTGTTCTTGAAAAGCAGATTTAAATAACCTCTTTCATCTGCTATCCTTAGCTTATTTTCTCCAGTGCTGTGTCATCAAATTGTTATGTACTCATTTTGACTTCATAACTATCAACTGTGCCTTCTTTAGTTTGGGACATTGTTTTTTATCTCCCAGCATGAAAATAGTTCTATCATGTCACTCCAATGTGCTTGAGCTTTGATGATAAAACCTTTAATGTATGGGTTTAATATACTGTGTCCTCTCTCAGTTCAAAGACTTATGGTAAGCACTTATGTATTATGGAGATTATGGCTTAACTTTGAGCTACCTGCTGTCCTGATCTATCTAACATAATTTTCTTTTAGTTCATTGTTTCTAGCTTTAAGAAAATATTTATTTCTATGTTCCATTTTAAAGTTGTTTAATGTCATGACCATAAAAATTATAGCCATTATAGTTACTTTCTGTCATAATTCTCCTATCTATATACACTGAGTGGCCAGATTATTATGGTCTCTGAACATATAATAATCTGGCCACTCAGTGTATATCCTATATAATAAAAGGCTAATATGCAAATTGTCCCCTCGACCAGGAGTTTGACCAGCAGGCAGGCCAGCCAACTGCCCATGTCCCCTCCCCCTGGCCAGGCTGGCCAGAACCCACCCATGCACGAATTCATGCACTGGGCCTCTAATATATATACTAGAAGCCCGGTGCATGAAATTCATGCACAGGGGGGTGTCCCTTAGCCCAGCCTGCACCCTCTCCAATCTGGGACCCCTCAAGGGATGTCCAACTAAACAGGCAGTCGGACATCCCTCTCGCAATCCAGGACTGCTGGCTCCCAACCACTCACGTGCCTGCCTGCCTGAGTGCCCCTAACTGCTTCTGCCTGCCAGCCTGATCACCCCCTAACCACTCCCCTGCCAGCCTGATCAATGCCTAACTGCTCCCCTGCCGGACCGATTGCCCCTAACTGCCCTCGCCTGCTGGCCTGGTTGCCCCTAACTGTCCTCCCCTGCAGGCCTGGTCCCCCCCAACTACCCTCCCCTGCAGGCCTGATCCCCCCACAACTGCCCTCCCCTGTAGGCCTGGTAACACCTAACTGCCCTCCCCTGTAGGCCTGGTCACCCTTAACTGTTCTCCCTTGCCAGCCTGGTCACCCCTAACTGCCCTCCCCTGCTGGCCTGGTCCCTCCCAACTGCCCTCCCCTGCCAACCTAGTCACCCCTAACTTCCCTCCCCTGCCAGCCTGGTTGCCTCTAACTGTCCTGCCCTATAGGCCTGGTCACGCCCAACTGCCTTCCCCTGAAGGCCTGATCACGCCCAACTGCCCTCCTCTGCAGGCCTGGTCACCCCTAACTGCCCTCCCCTGATGCCCTGGTCCCTCCCAACTGCCATCCCTCTACAGGCCTGATCCCCCCCAACTGCCCTTCCCTGCAGGCCTTGTCCCTCCCAACTGCCCTCCCCTGCAGGCCTGGTTGCCCCCAACTGCCCTCCCCTGCAGGCCTGATCATCCCCAACTGTCCTCCCTTGCAGGCTTGGTCCCTCCCAACTACCCTCCCCTGCTGGCCTGATCACCCACAACTGCCCTCCCCTGTTGACCAACTTGTGGCGGCCATCTTGTGTCCACATGGGGGTGGCCATCTTTGTCCACACGGGGGCAGCCATCCTGTGTGTTGGAGTGACAGTCAATTTGCATGTTAGGCTTTTATTATATAGGATATACACTGAGTGGCCAGATTATTATGCGTTCAGAGATCATAATAATCTGGCCACTCAGTGTATATAAAGAGATAATTGCAAATTGTCATTACTCCTTTACAGCAATGACTGTTCAACAGGCTGCATGCACAGCAGGAGCTGGTGGGCGGGGAAGGGGCAGGGACTAGCGCCACTGGGACATGAGGCTGCCTCCCAGCCCGGCACCTGGCCAGGGACATGAGGCCGCCTCATTGGCTCTTCATGTGAAAGGTGAGCTCGTATCCTCATTCTTATTCAGTGCAGTGGAGCGTGGGAATTGGTTTATGGGATCCAGTACCACTTGGGGAAATGTTACTACAGTCTGAGAGTAGATGTAAAATGGGGATCATATTTATTCGCTCACAGGCTTGCTATAGAACAGACAGAGTCACCATCCTCATAGATTCAGGATGCCCCACGTGCAAACCAGGAAGGAAAAGTCAGCAACACCTCACATGGCCAAGAACTAGAAACTGCCCTTTGAAAGGAGCGTATGCAACAGGACCATGTGTCCCGGGAGGGCGAAGAGGAAAGCTGTTGTTGTGGTTAATTTAAGAGTTTAAAGTGCAAAACTGGCATCAGAAAGTAGTGGCATAACACTGAGGCCATGCAGTCATGTGGCAACACTGAGACCGTGGGACACTTGGGACAAGCAGTTTCCGATGCCATAGGAACCCCCTGCCCCTATCCCGGCCTCTGGGTGCCGGTTACAGATGACCACGTGAGCAGGGATGAGGGCTCCGGGCCTGCGGTGGCAGGGTTAGGGGACAGAGGACCTCCTCCCATAAAGTCTCCCCCAGCCCGCGCAGCATCAGGCTGTGTGGTGCGCCCCGCTGATGGCATCACCAGGTGACGTCACCTAGAGGGGCCGCTCAGGCAGTTTCCCTGAAGAGGGGCATGCACCCAGCTCAGGCGAGTAGGTACAGGCTTGGGGGCCACGCAATCTCCCGCAGCCCCTTTAGCGTGGTGGAGCTGAAGCTGCAGGTCTGTCTGGCTGTTGTGGGGCATAGACAGTGCAGTGGCCCCAGCACTGGTGGTGAGTGCTGGGCACCTGAATCTGGGGAGCCACCCAGACCCACGGGCCTTCCCAGCTAGACCACTCCCCTCCTGCATCCCTCACCTAACCCAGGTCTGACCATCATCCTCCCCACCAGACTCCAGGGGCCCAACCTCCTAAATGGTGACCTTTGACTGCATGCCCTCACCCTAACATTTCAGTCCCAGAACCTAACACCTCCCTTAACCCCCTTACCTCCAATCTAACCTTTAACAGGAGCCATTTCCAACGACACCTGGTCCAGTACCACTCTCCCCACTCTAGCCCCCCACCTTCCTCCATGGAAGCTGCTATTGCTTCCTGTGAACTCAAACTAAATAGGATTACTCAAAGAAGAATATGTACAAGCAAAGACCTTGAACTAAAGAAGAAATAAAGTAACTAATATACATGAGAAAAGTTAACTTCAAAGGTAATCAAGTAATTGCAAAGGAAAGATACCTAGAACTTTAAAAAAAAATCACAATATTCAGTAGTGGAGAGGGTGTGATGAAACAGATACCTGATAGCACTGCTCCGGTGTATAGGGGACAGCATTTCTGGAGACAGTTTGACAGGATGTAGCAAATATTCAGGCTCTTGGGATGGATGATTACATTTATAGGAATTTATCACACATAATAATCAAAAAGTTGGGCCAGATATCATCCTATATAATAAAAGGCTAATATGCAAATAGACCAAATGGTGGAACAACCAGTCGCTATGACATGCACTGACCACCAGGGGGTGTGTGTGGAACATGGTGGGCATTGGCCGTGGTGGGATGGTGGAGCAGGTGAGTGAGGGCACCGGTCGCTGTCATCGGGGCGAGCCTCTGGTGGTTACTGAAAATTCTCTGCTCCTGTGCGCTGCGGACCCTCCCAGTACTTGCACCCACTGCCAGCGCTGGCCCTGCCCACACCTGGAGCCGGCACCGGAACCACTGCTTGCACCTGCTGCCCGGCGCCAGTCCCGATCACTTGGTCCTGATCACTAGCCGCCATCAGTGGGTGCGAGCAGCAGCTGCTGGTCTTGGTCATCCCTGCGGGCTTCTCCACCTCCCCATGCTCTTGAGGGGTGATCAGGGCAGCAGCCACCACTTGTACCCACTGATGGTGCTGGCCCCAATCGCTCTGAGCCATCAGTGGATGCGAGCGGGGCTGGCAGGAGTGGGCTGCTGGCAGACAGGGGAACGGGCTGCAATGGGAGGATGGGCTAAGACCCACCCCTGTGCCTACCGCAGCCTCACGGCCCACAGTTCCTTTCAAGGTGCACGAATTCGCGCACTGGGCCCCTAGTCATAATAATAAAAGGCTAATATGCAAATGGTCATCATGCCATGACACCGTAAGGACCGAATAGCAGGAGGCTGCGTGCGAGGCAGGTGGGGAGGGGGTGGGTGGAAGGGGGTAGCATGGGGACTTGCGTCAGCCTGGGATGTGAGGCTGCTTCCTCGCCTAGCGCTGGGCCGGGGGATGTGAATAGCAATATTAAAATATTTACTCTAATTAATTCCCTTTTATTGTGCATAAATTTCATGCACCGGGCCACTAGTTATTTATAAGAATAAACTAAAACTCAGAGAAGTGTTTGTGGTAGTCAAATCTATAAGTAGTGAAGACTGAGCTCTGATATAGCTTTCAATGAATAGTTTGCTTACATTGCCATGATAGTACTCTGCCTCAAAATTCTACTAGTGAGGTATGGTAGTTCTGCTGCTTAAATTCATTGTTTTAAATACACCTAATGATTTGATGAACTATCTGTTGATTGTAGTAATTGGGTTTTTAAACTTTTCAAGTGTAATGAAAAATTGGTTTTTCTAATTTGAGCCAATTTCCCCATTGATATGTCTTGTGAGTCATTTACAGGATGATTGCCCCAGGATTATTCTTAGAAGAAATGTGCTCTAATTAATGTTAAATTTTCTAATTCTGTAGAACAAGGTTTAGCATGTAGATCAGCACATAATGGGCTCTTAACAAATATTATTTCCTTCTCTGCTTTCTCTTCATCATTTCTTTCAATAATTTAGAACATTCCTGTCTTTGTCCCTTCTGTTTAGAGTTCTGATTCCTAACTTTGTAAAGACAAAGAATATATTTCATAGTCATCTCTCCATCTTCATTTTGAAAGTCTATTTATCTTAAATAACTAGGAATGCCACATATATGTAGAATGCCATATATATATATATATATATGGCATTCTACAGCTTCTCTGGCCTTTGTTTCTCTGTATCATATGCTTATCCTTACTATCCCTTTTATGTAGAAATGAGTTAACTTTTAATCCAAGCCTTTTATATTTTATGTCAATTTTCATTCTTTGGAAACATCTCTTAGTAACTGATTCCCAAAACTATTTACCTGATGCTAAAGTTTCTCATAGGCTCCTCCAGTTCTATATTCCTAACTCTCTGATCAGCAAATTCTTCTTCTTATCTTTTAAATCACTTTGAACTGTCCATATTTAAATATTTCCTTCAAATCTGTCTTTACTTTCAAATAATACCTCTATTTTTATTTTCTTAATCTTTCAGCCTATCAGATTCAAAATTTCCTTGCAGAGTCAACCTCCACTAATTAGGGTTGGCTATGATTTGTCAATGTCTTCTATTCATTTCTTTTTCTTTCTCACTGTTAATATATTTCAATCCCCCAACTTTAAGTAGCTACTTAGACTGTTCTTGCCTTCAGTCTCCTTCCCTATTTGAATTCTCCTGATGTATTGCTGGTATATCTAACCCAAAACTTTGAACATATACCTTTTTTATATTTAATGGTTTTCCAATGTACAAATTCTTTAGCCTATCAGTAAAGACTCTTGCAATCTGTCCTTAAACTGAATTTGTAACCTTATCTCTTACTACTTCTCTTTATAGATATCTCAGTCTGATCAAAATCCCATGACCTGAACTCTGAAAATTAGATTCTATGTGCTTAAGAAGAGTTAAATTATATTCATATCGCCTACTTATTATAGCAAGATATCATTTTATATTCATTAAGATTTGATGTTAAGCAGATTCAAACAGCTGTGGAGACTAGTATAAGTGATAAATGCTAATAAAATTTTCATATTATATTTTATCCTGATAAGGCTGGATTTATTTACTCATGTATTGAGTATCTTAGAGCTTGTTTGGTGCTTTTCTATGATCTATGTAACCAATCTGGAATCTCCCTTGGGTAATTATGACAGCATTAAAAATTTATGATTATGCTTAGGTAACTCAATAAGATGCTTATTTTAATTATTAAAATAATTGTTTTGTAGGTGTCTGAAAACCCTTACTAACTAATACATGTTATGCAATCATAATCATGGTGATAACACAAATTCTTAAATTTACAGAACTGAATTGCATTTTTTCTTGTAACAAGACACTAGTATAAACAGGACAGTCACCAAAGCTGAGTTTCAGTAATTTGTTTGAAATTATATAAACAGTGTCAAAGTCAAGATATGATTCTCAGAACTAGGTACTTAAGCAATCCTAACCCCAGATACACAATGGGGTTAAAAACATGCCACAGCAGGAACATATGGACTTTAGTTGAGACAGTTGAGTTCCAAGTACACATGTGATATTTAATAGCTCTATGTCTTTGGACAAATTAGTTAATACCTCCAAGCCTCAGCTTTCTCATCTGTAAATGAGAAATATAAAAACAGCTCTAAGGGATTGATTTTTTTTTTGTGAGGTTGAATAGCATAACAAAATTATAGTACTTAGCACCACATCTAACTCATAGTTATTCAATAACTAACACATAATGAGTGGTAATAATAGTAAACAATAAAAATATTTGTGTTGGTCTTTTCTTCTTAGTTGAAGAAAGTTTTGTAAAAATCAGGTAAGAAAGCAAGGAGGATATACCCAATTTGAGGGTTCCAATGCCACTTCTTTACTCTAATTGTTTAGATTTCTGGAGTTCAAAAGAGAGAGTTTGGTCTGATGTTCTCATGCATACAAACATCATGAGACTGTGGGTGCCCACGATCTTGGATAAGAAGGGTATATTTTGACAAAAAGTTATGTAGGCCCCCAAACCTTTTCTCCTTTTGCAACGTTTTACTCATTACCAGCATTTGCCTCTCTCCCATCAACATAACAACTCCTATTTCAAGTAGATGTGGCCATATGATCAAAGATGAAAAAAAGAGTAAACATCACATCCAATTTCCCCTTTATAGTTTCACAGCAGCTTCTGTGAGATCTCAGAGACCAATGACACATAGCATATGCATAAACTTTAGAGAGTTTTAGATGGATCCAAGATATGCACAACAACTATATACTAATAATAACAACATAATATGTGTGAACTCTATTCAGATCCTGTGCTAAGTAGCTACATCTCCTTTAATCTATGTAACAGTCTTATCTGGTAAGCATGCAGTTATAATCCATCTTTTATAAAAGAAAAAACTGAAATACAGAGAGAAGGAATAACCTTTCCCAAGTCACACAGCTAAGCTCGGAGTCAAATTGGGATGTTTGACTGTAAACTTTTTTTCTTCAAACTCTACTATTATTCTGCTAAAGTAGGGCACAGCTTTGGTGTTTAGCTTGGGATCTCTGACATGTCTGGCTTCACTTAATATGAAAATATTAAGAGTACATAAATCCTCCATATAAATTAAGGGAAAGGTGAAACTAAAATATTCTAAGCAAAAACTGTACAGTTTATTATCAGACAACTCTGTTTTAACAGAAAAAAAGTATGAGTTGTTACTGGGTAAGTATTATTAGCAGTTTCTGATCCTGGATAACAAAAGGGAGGTAGACTTAACAAAATTTAGTTAGTCCCAGACCTCCAATGAGGAGGGTAAATGAAAGAGTGCAGAGTTTTGTTTTGTTTTGTTTTGTTTTTCTTAATTTTGATTGAGGAGCCACTCAATTCATTTACTGAGTCTTGGACTTTTAGGGAATTTATGCCAGAATTATGGAATTAGATCACCAATGAATTAGCCTGAATTTTTAAAAATAACCAGATTCTGTTCAAGTTTTTTGAGCACTTCTCAAGAAATAGATGCTGTCATAGGGTTTTTACATAATACTTAATTCTAATAAAATAACAGCAAGAGGCATTTATATTCATGAAGAAACTATGAAACTTCCCAAAACTGTTTAAACTTCTTAAACTCTAAAGACAGTTTTGAGACCAAATGCACTAGCTAATTAAACTAGCAAAATAAAATTACACAATGGAATTTATCTAATAACTGAAATAGATATGAAACTATTTTCTGAGCAGCAAGAAAGTTTTGGTTATCATTCTTACAAAAAGTCCTTCAATTACCTATATCTATTGTTACTATGCTTTCTAAACCATACTACAAATAGTCAAAATAATCTTACTTAATAATAGACAAACATGTAAATTGACCGTACCTCCGCTACGCCCACAGCCAATCAGAGTGAGTATGCAAATTAGAAGGTCAAAGATGGTGGCTGCCCAGCTGCTCCAGGCACAGAGTGGCCAGGCGGGGCAGGACGACTGCTATGAGAGGGAGGGCAGGGGGATCTACAGGAGCGGAGTGCCACAATGAAGACAAGACTGCAGACTCCGGAGATGAAGATGGCAGACTCCAGCTGGAGTCTACAGCAAAGACGAAGAAGGCAGACTCTGGTGGGAGCGAAGGCTTGGGTCCCTGGTGCTGGAGGAAAACCAGTGCTGGAAGCCAAGGGAAGGAAGGCCTATTGCACGAATCTCTTCGTGCAACAGGCCTCTAGTGTTTCTAATAATTGATTTGACCACATTTGGCTCAAGCTCTCTGTTGGTTGTCCAATGCATATGGAATGAAACCTAGACCATTTAGCCTGGCATTCAAGATCCTGCATAATCTCTTGATAATCCATTCCTTCTGCTTCCTTTTTACTCAAGAAGCACAGCCAGCATGCATGTTTTTTTTCCTTAAATTTTATATATAATCTCATTTCTGCATCTTCAGTCATGTCTGTATTTCCTTAGGGATTTATTTTACTCTTGTCTGTACATCTGCACCCTGTTACTTATTTGAAGACCAACTCATAGCCCATCTTCTTTGAAATTCTTTTGTGCTCAATACAGTTCAATTTTTTTTTTCTTTCTCCTCAGAATTAACGAACGCTATTTTTATATTAATGAACTTTATTTTTATATTAATTACCTTTTGATATGTCATTTTATTAATTTCATTGATATTCTCAAAGCACTATGTTTACGTTCTATTTAGTTTTCGTGTTGTTTTTATTTTTATTAAAAAATTCACTGATATCCCTCAGTCTGGTGGCAGTTTTTATCTTTCACTATTTTAAAAACGTTGCTTCATTGTTTTCTCATTTCTGTTGTTTACAACAGGACATAGCCTTTCATCCCTATCTTTTTTCTTCTGTTCATATTATGTCTTTATTTTCTCACTAAATTTAAGATTTTCTGGTTCTCACTTGTTTTGAGTAATTTAATTATGACATGCCTTGGTATAATTTTCTACATGTTTCTTGTGCTTGGTGTTTATTGAGCTTCTTGGCTTTGTAGATTTGTATTTTTTTCCCAAATAAAAAGAAGTATCCATTAGCTTTCAATGCTTTTGTCTTCCTCCTTCTTCCCTCTCCTTCCAGAATGCAAATTGCACACATATTGAGCCATCTGAATATCTCCCACAACTCACTGATGCCCTCTAAAGTTCTCTGTGTTTCATCTTGGATAGTTCTATTGTAATACTATCAAACACTAACTGTTTATGCTGCAATGTCCAACACCTAATCTGTCATAATTCCTTTCAATGTATTTTTCATTTCATACATTGTTGTTTTAATCTGTAGAAGTTTAATTTTAATGTCTTCTATATCTCTATTTAACTCTTTGAATACAGACAATCCTATGTAATAAAAGCCTAATATGCAAATTGTTCCCTCCACCAGGAGTTTGGCTAGGAGTTTGACCGCTTGACCAGTAGCTATGATGTGCACTGAACCCCCCCCCCCTCCGCCTCCCCCAGGTGCAGATGCTCTGACCAGTAGGTTAGCTTGCTGCAGGCGTGGTGGGCTGGAATAGAAAGTGAGGCGTGAGGTGAGCGCCATCAGGAAGCTCCCAGGGTTTGGCGTGAGCCCTGGGCGGAGGCGGGCAGGGGTGGGAGCCAGGAGGGACCAGGTGGTGCGGGAGGCTGTTACGCGTGATCTGAGAGCCATGGACTGCACAGCCCTCCACAGCCTATGGCATTCTCAGTGCGCAATTTATAATCTTCAGAGCTGCTTCTTTTTATTTGTTAAATGTGGACGAAAGGAGCCACATGCTAACCTGACAAGCTCAGGGGAGGCCTGCGTGGCAGTCTTGCAAACTCAGAGACCTAAAATAACCACAAAAGATGGTCTGAAAATTAAATATTTAACTACAAACAGGTTATAGTGGGCAGTCATGTCCTAGGCCGATATTTTCCCTGACAAAGATCAACTTAGATCTTTACTGAGCCCATTTGCCTTTTTGCCTCTAAGATAACATATCTGTGAGCTGTCTGGGTAACTTGTAACTTCCCTTTTTCTGGAGCCCCTGGGGCACAACCAAATGTGGTGGGTGCCAGGACAGATACCACAAATTCCTTCATTATCATGTTAATTGTTCCTGTACTCACCTAAGTATGTGTCCATCATTTTACTTTTTATCTAATCCCAGGCGTTTCCCACCGCTTTGCTTTATCCCACCTCCTTAATCCGTCACCAATGAATTTCATGTAACCCACCTATGTCCCTCCTTTGATTGCAATGTATAAATACAAATGTAACCCACCATTCTCCGGAGCATTATCTCAATTCATTGAGGTTCTGCTTCCCGGCATATGTCGACAGTTTGGCAAAATAAACTCACAAAAATTCTTTACAGGTTTCAATGGTTTTTTAAGTTAACATAAGTTTCACTAACTACTCCAGGAGAGTGGGTAGCACCATTACAAAGGGATGGACCAGGCTCGCCTGCCCAAGGCCAAGGGGCGCCTCGGGCTCCTGGGAACGCAGCAGAGAGGGGGGCGGGGCTGAGTCAGAGAAACCCAGTCTAAAACTTGAAAGGAAGTGGGAGGCAGCGAGGGCAGAGGGCAACAGCTGCCCAGGGGCCTAGAAAAGCTGCTGGGTGGGGACAGCTGAGGAGCCCATTGCCTCTCCCACAGGACAGGCTCCCTCCCTCCCTCCTCCTCCCCCTGACCCATCACCCTAGCTCTCCTCCGAGGCCCCTCACAGCCCTGCACCACTCCGCACAGACTTTGGGGGAGCTCTGCCCCAGGAGGAGAAAGGGGGAGGCTGCAGACAGGAGGTCACAGGAGGAGGGGGCAGAGCAGGGCCCACCAAGTTAGATGGAGGAGAGGGAGGGAGAGACCCCACAGGACTAGGGACAGAGATGGGCGGGGAAGGAAGGCCATGCAGAAGCATTGCCCTTGGTTGAAGCAGAAATCCTGACCCCATTTTACAGACCCCAGCAGAGTGTGTGTGTGTGGGGGGTAGGGGGGCGAAGACAAAAGAGGGTGTGAGGAGACTGGATGGATAGAGAGGAGCGACGTTTGATTCATGGCCTTTTTATTTTTGTCAATATATTTTTATTGATTTCAGAGAGGAAGGCAGAGGGAGAGAGAGATAGAAACATCAAAGATGAGAGAATTGATCTGCTGCCTCCCGCACGCCCCCTATTGGGGATTGAGCCCGCAACCCAGAAATGTGCCCTTGACTGGAATCGAACCCAGGACCCTTCAGTCCGCAGGCCGTGGCTCTATGCACTGAGCCAAACCATCTAGGGCGACACATGGCCTGTTTAAAACCGCTGCAGTAGGCTGAGCAGGGGTCTTACCACGATGGTGTTACCTGATAATGAGGGTGTCTCTCCTTGTGTTGGTGTAATTGCAACTTCAGCAAAGTAAAGACACACCCATGGAGCCTGCAAAGGGTTTCCACGCACATGATGCAATTTCCTTCATGTGGCAGCTGAAGAGGGTGAGCAGAGCCTTGGAAGGACATGAGGTCTCCAAGACCAGGGGCTGGAGGGAAAGTGTGTGCCGAGCATTCCTCACCGTGAGTTACGATCTATATATATAAAAGCCTAATATGCTAAGTGTCCTACCAAGCGGTTGACCGACCTGTTGCTATGATGTGCACTGACCACCAGGGGGCAGATGCTCTGACCTGTAGGTTACCCTGCTGCTAGGGTCCAGCAGATCGGGACTGGGCAAGATGGGGCTGGACATGCTTTGGAGCCCTCCCGCAGTCCCTCCCGCGGTCCCTCACTGGCCACCAGCCCTGATCTGCCCTATAGGAACTGGGCGAGACAGCCCTGATCAGCCCCAATCGCCAGTCAGGAGGAGGGACCCCACCCGTGCATGAATTCGTGCACCGGGCCTCTAGTATAATTATAAAACCTGTTTAATGTTTTTAATCTACTCTTTTTTAAAAATATATATTTTATTGATTCTTTTACAGAGAAGAAGGGAGAGGGATAGAGAGATAGAAATATTAATGAGAGAGAAACATCGATCAGCTGCCTCCTGCACACCTCCCACTGGGGATGTGCCCGCAACCAAGGTACATGCCCTTGACCGGAATTGAACCTGGGACCCTTCAGTCCGCAGGCCTACGCTCTATCCACTGAGCCAAACCAGTTAGGGCTTTAATCTACCCTTTAACATCTGTGTCAGTTCTGTGTTGGTTTTGATTGATCAGCCATCATTATGGGTCCTATTTTACTGCTTTGTTGTTACTTGGTAATATTTTATTAGATGCCAAACATTGTACAGTTTACTCTGTTGGGTTCTGAATATTTTTTATTACCACAATAATAATAATTTACTATTATTTTTTTTATTATAATTACCACAAATGAACTTTGTTCTAAAATGATGTTAAATTACATTTAAAAAGTTGATTTTTTTGTTTTTTGCTTTTAGGCTTTGTTAGGCAGGATTAGAGCAGTTACCAGTCTATGGCTAATTATTCCCCACTACTGAGGCAAGACCATTTTGTGTACTCTGCCTAATGACCATGAATATTGAGGTTTTCCAATCTGATTAGTGGGACAGATAGGATTTCTATCCCTATATGAGTACTGAGCAAGTATTATTCTAACTTTTCAGGTAGTTTTTTCCTCACACAGATTTGCTGATCAGTACTCAATTGGATAATAAAGATGGATCCTCTCTAAAACGAGAGATCTCTCTGACTCGCTCTCCTTTCTGATTTTTTTCCCCTGTGATTTCTAGCTGCCTTATTCTCTGCAGATTTTCAGCTCTGTCTTCACACCTTAAGTAGTTTGCCAGTCTCTCTTTGAATTCCTTCTCCCTGCATTGTGACCCAAATTTCTCCCAGGGTAATATTCTGGGAATTTTAGGTCTCATTTGTTTATTTCCCATCTCTCGGAGATCAGTGTTCTTCATTGCCAGATGTGTAGTGTCTGATAAACCTTTTCCATATATCTTGTCTATTTTTTTGTTTTGTTTTATTTTCAGGCAACAGGATACATTTAGTCTCTTTTACTTCACCTTGGTCCGAAGTGGAAGTCTAAAGATAGCTTTTTAATCAGCAAATAAATTATAGTCCAAATAGTCCTTAAGAAAACGAAAAAAAAAAAATATATATATATATTGCTATCTTCTCTGAAATGTAGTCTTAGAAAATATCAGGGTTCTTGCTTATTAAAGTAATAATGGTAAACAATTTTTTCTGGAAACCTTGAAAATAATTGCAGTCTCATACAATTGACTAAAAGAAATCAGGACGGAACAAATGAGAATCAGGCAACAGGATAATGATGAAAATCTTAATATATTTTACCTGTCTCTTCTTTTTTGTCTGGTTTTCATGTTAATTTGAACTTGTGTGAGATCCAAAATCTACTTGGGATAAAACTATGTCTTCTTCTCTTAACCCTTAATATAGATGGGGCCTAATATAGTGAGATCTAGTAAAGATGAGCTAATATGATTAAAAAAAATGTTTGGGGCCAAATAGACTGTTAGAAACATAGCTTGTGTTAAAACAGTTGTATGCTACAGAATGTTCTAATTATAAATAAGACAAACATGTCCCAGCACTATAGATGTCGATTCACGCCCTCTGCCTTGGTAGAAGTGAAAGTGCTATGGCTGACATTGAGAGCAGAGGCCACAGAAAGCACCAGCACAGATGCTACAAATAAGATGTGGACATGGGGAAAGAAATCTAAATGGTAACACGGTCTGCACGCCTCAACAGCATCCTAAGTTCCACAGTAAGAGCCCTTGTGTTGTGGCCATAAAATAAATGTGGTGGAAGGTGTAGTGAAGTAGTAATATTAATACTTTATTTTGTAGAGTGCGTTTTGCCACATGGTTTCTGTCCTATCATTGTGAATAAATACTTGAATTTTTCCTCCTTAATTTCATTATTTTCATCCGAACTTTCCTAGTTACATTTTGCCTATTGAGTCAAAAAGCTTGAACTATGGACATGAAAATTTTAGCCTCAAATTTTATCAGAACCGCAAGAAAGTGTCACTCTTTCGGGAATGAGGGGGAGAAGGGGAGCGGGGGCGAGTGCACTGAAATGTCAGCGCAGACTTTGGAGAGTGGAAGGGTAGCCTGCCGTATGTGCTGCTTTCCAAGTTTGTCGCTCCTACTGAATCTGCATTTTGAATTATTTTTCCCCTAGATGTGTTAGTTCTTTTTTCCAAGTTGAATCTTACTTTATTTTTCTTGCTAGGGCCCATTTTATTACTCCAACATTTCCCATTTTAGTATCATCTGCAGAATTCATTTAGACTCTGTTTACTTCCTTGCTGAGGTCTCTGAGACAAAGAGCGGGATGGACCCGGGGGTCAGACTGTGCATCCCCTCTCCTGCATGCAGCCCTCATCACCCACACTGGCCCACAGAAAGGAGGATTTAATCTGCTACAAGATTTCCCTATGGAAGGGGATTTCTTAACCTTCCCTATAACACAAGATAGAATTGAAAAATAGAAAGGATAATAACAACAATATGTTTGCCTTTGCTTCTTGGGAATAGAGCAATCAACAAGCATTTATTAATCATCATTCGATATATGTCCAGAGCTTGGCCAAGTAACATGGATGATATAAAGCGGGGGGAGCCTTAGCCCCGTCCCTTGAGGGAGATGTAATCTAATTTAGGAAAGAAAGCTCACACACACTTCTGAAACAATGAGAGGACGCCTTGCATGGATGCAATGACTTGTGAGATGTAGAATGGAATTGCTCAGAGAGTAAAAAATATCCACATGGATCATAAAGCTCAGAAAAATGTTGGTGGAGGAGGAAGAGCTTATACCCCAAGTATTTATTCATAAGTTCATACTGTCCTGTTCCAAATATTTATTGAGCATCTACTATATGAGAGGAATCCTCTTAGGAGAGAGAAAGTAACAGACAACGTTGGTGCCATCATCAAGCTTTTCAGCTGACAAGAAACAAGAAATCACAAAATCATGAGATAGGAGCTATCAAAACTTTTTGAGGTGCTTTTCCTGATTCTAAAGCCAACAAAGCAAGATGTGATCTGCAGGAGTTGCTAGATACATAACTTATTCATTTATGTATTCATTTAATCTGTGTAAAAAATTAGACTACACTTTATGCAAACATGAATAAGAATTGGACTCAGGCCTGGACTTCAAGATTTCAGTCTAAAATGCATAGTACAAAGTAGAAAATAATGTTTGTATTTTTACCTGGCTTACATTTTAGTTACCAATATGAATCTAAGAGAACAATTTGAAAACATTTGTGTTTTGTGGGCAGGAGGTTTTAATTAAATGTGCTGGCAAGAGAAAAAGCCTTGTTGGGGGCTTGGGTGGAAATCTGGCCTCACCTAAAAGCCAGCAACCATAGCTGCCTCTCCACTGGAAATGTCCGAATAGCATGGTTAGTATTCAGGAAAGTATAATAGCAGTAGTGGTAGCAGGAATGGCAGCTCGTATACACTCAGGACTTTCTCTATGCCAAGCCTTTAGTTAGCAATTTTAAATTGCAGAATCTCATTTAACCTTCTCAACCTTCCAATGAACTAGCTATTCATTTCCATATTTCACAAAAACTCATCTGAGCCTTAAAAACCAATTTCGCCATTCCTTCCCAACCAGTAGGCAGCTGAGCATGAACTCAAACTCAGGTATCTCTTCTAACGCTAAGCTTAAAATTTCAGAAGTAGGCATGGCCATGTAACCAAAGAGGTCTGGCTTTGCGTGATGGCCAGAGGCAATGGTTCTTAACCTCAGATGCACATTAGAAATACCTGGAGAACTTAAAAGTACCCCTGTTCTAAGCCAACATAATCAGAATCTCTGAGGGTGGATCTCAGGCACCAAAATTTCTAAAGCCTCCCAAGATGATCCTGACATCCAACCAGGCTTGAGAACAAATGTCATTAGGTTCTACCCAGAGCAGAGGAGAAAAACAAATATATTAAAAACAAACAAAGAATATATAATACTATTTAACATGATACAATATGAATATAATTTTGGGAGCTAAATCTTGCTCTGGGAAATATCAAAAGCCTTGCTTCCATGAATTGTCCCACAATAGGCAAAATCCACACTATTTAAACAGATTATGGCTTTCAGCCAAGTGCTCCAGGAAGTCAAAAGGTCTGTGTCTTCTTTGCTCTAAGTCTGTCTGATCGAAATTTTTATACCAGAACTCCTGGTTTATCTACAAATTATAGAAAATTATTTTTATTAGGTAGAAGGGATGACCACTTTGTTCAGAATATGGGGAGTCTGGAAGACTGGAGATCAGCGGAAGGCCCTTTAAATGCACACCACAGTCACCCCACAGTTTCTTATAACCTTCCCTTGGCATACACCTCAGAGACACATATTACATAAGTCAAGAAAAAAGGTCAAGCATACATATAAGAGACCCTGTGTGCTAGGCAGTTAGACAGACATGAGGCAAGCAAGGACATTGGGCCAGGTACAGAAGGTCACCACAGCAAAAAGCCCCAGGTACTTAGCAATAGGCAAAAGTGGAAAACAATGACCTCACCCAGGGTAACCTTTCCTCCTCTTGCATATCACCAGTCATGCAGTTTGGACCTCCTGACCTTTCCTCTCTACAGATAACATGCAGGCTCAGTTGTATTTCTGTTCCAGGTCCAGAAAAGCAGCAAAACCAGGTAAGTGACACCATAGCTGGCCTCAGGTCCAACTGCATTGACTAATGACCCCCTGCCCTGACACTGACCAATCAGTGGAGACCATGACCCTGAAAGACCACACCTGGAACACTGATGCAAATCTCCAATCTGATGAGGACCCAGGATACTCTTCCTCCTGGAGCCTGCCTGTACCTTCCCCCGCCCTCTCTTTTCCCCCCAGGCCTGTTGCCTTTACCTTCCTCACTCCCAAGCTCCAAGGGCTCTTCTTTTACTTCTGTAACTTGTTTTCTGAACCCATTTCTTTTACCTCTCAGTTCTTCCACCTCTAACTAACTATTCTCTTATAGTTTGAGTCTTGACTCTGAATTCTTTCCTAGCTAGAACTCAAACTTTAGTTTCAACGTTTTCCTTTACAACGGTTTTATTCTGTGGATCAAAAATTACAACCTCATGCCTTCATGAAGGTAAGGAATAAAGGCTATAACTGATAAATATATCAAATCTATCAAAGTTATTCAAAACATAAAAGGTCTTTTAAAATTCAATATCAGGCTTAAAATAATACTTTTCTCTTAAAACACAGTCTTTTGTTTATGGAGACTACATATTTTCCTAAATGCTGCAAATAAAATTAACATTTTTAAAAATATCAATTACTTTATTTCTGTGAATTACAAGTTTTTAGATTCCCAAGCCAAAACTTTTATTTGACAATTAAAATTGGTTCATAGAGTATTATTGTAGGCCAGCTAAATCTAATGACCTTTCTGCTCTCCAAGTTTCAAACCACAGATTTCAGGAACAGAGACCAATGAAATGTGTATCCTACATTCCAGCAAGCAAAAGCAGTGAGGAGCTTTTCCTGTGGCAAGTAAAGACCATGTTTCTTAATAAGAAAATGACTGTTTGAGCCCTGTAACACATCAAGTCATTTCCTGGACTGCACTTTCCATGTGGCTTTCTATTATTACCTGATAAACTCACTTTGCATCCTTGATACCTCTGGCCTTCATCTCTATCTGCGCTAGAAATCTTCACTTAACCTTTTTCAGCTCCTTGCATCCCCCTCCACCCCCCCAAGTGATTGTTTAAAGGGAATGAAGAATGTAGAAAATGGAAAATGGGAAAGTTAATTAAAAAGGAAATTTTCTCTAAGGAAGTTGAAAGACATTGTTAACACTTCAGTTTTGCTCAGGGTTCTGATATCTTTCTCTGTGCCACCAAGTCAGCCTGTCATTTCTCCATATAATCTTCAGCATTGCTTTTCTGTGAAATTAAGGGACTCAGAAACTGAATAAAGGAATGGAGAATGAATGAAGCAGAGATGATATGTGCATACATACCTTCTCTCCTCCACTTAATTTTTTTAATAGCTATGATTTAGTATTTTACTTCTCTTAAACACTTTGCCTTTATTTCTCCTAAAAGACCACTACTTAATATCCATTTACAGTTAATAAAAGGAATGTCCTGAAGTGGAGATAACTAGCAAGGATCATTCAAAACTAATTGAAATGTTAATTTACCATTGAAATGATGGGCACAGATTTTCCTCTATATATATCCTTTAATTAAAACATCACTTTTTATGGTAATTACTGTGAGGTATAAATGTAAATAAGTACATTGCACACAAAAAGCTTACAATTTTCTAGATGGAGTTAGTAGTAAGTTCCAGTTCAAATATCATATAGAGATATTGAGTGTTGTAATATAAAGAATACTGGACTAAGTGACAGAGGAAGTCAGAGCTAACTCCAGCATCACCATTTTCCACCAGGGACTTGCAATAGACTGAACGGTGATGTACACAAATTCATATGTTAAAGCCCTATCCCCCCAATGTAACTGTATTTGAAGGTAGGGCCTTTAAAAAGGTCACTAAGGTTAATGTTAAATAAAGTTATGTAGATGGGTCCTGATCCAAGATGACTTATGCCCTTGCAAGAAGAAAAGACACCAGGGATGCATGTGCACAGAAGAAAGACCATGTGAAGACACACCAAAATGGCAGCCACCTGCAAGCCCAGGAGAGAAAGGTCTCAGAGAAAGCAATCCTGCCGGCAGCTTGATCTTAGAAACCAGCTTCAAGAACTGTGAGTAAATAAATTTTTGTTGTTTAAGCCACGGGGTCTGTGTTACTTTGTTATGGCAGCCCTTGTAAACTAATACATTCTTCTGATCTACAAGACACTATTAATGATTAACAAAATGAAAAATTTTAGAATCTGACACACATTTACCCAAAAACTAGAATTCTAGGTTATTTTAAAAATTCTACAAAGGTATTATAACTGTCAAATGCCTTGCTTAAATAAATTCCATTATCCTAATTCAAGGGTCATTATGATTTGTTTTACTGAAAATAACGTTTTTTCTTATAAATAGACTATTTTCTTTGTGTTTTCTTAATATTACAGACTCTTTCTTAATATTCCTTGTTTAAGAAATAACTACAAATTTCTTTATATTGTTCCTATTATTTGTCACAAGTCTCAGTTGGTGCTGAGATTTATTCTCATGGATACTATTTTGAGAAGTGCATGTACCCATGTTTATTTCTTCAATAATTTTTCATACATCTGTGGTACATATTGTTGTTGACCAATCTGGTACATTTTTCAATATTATATTTATATTGTTCTGGAAGTAAATGTCAGAGTTCTGGATCAGGAATAGAGTATTACCACCTATAGTAATAACTATGTTAGCTCTCCATATCCTACTTGTCCCCTCAGAGTGATGCACTTAGGGCCAGCTGGACCATATAAGTACCAGGGAACTATGAATGTGGGGTTTATATAGGCTTCACAGTACTCCTCTTTTCCTGAGAGAAGGAGAAAAATATTTGCTCCCTAGTGGTTTAAAATCTTTGACATATAAAGGAATGACTGAGTTTCATCCTTTGATTATAAGCAAACACCAAGGAGGTAAATCCTTTAAATCTACCTGAGATCTCTCACAATCTGTTCAGTTATCTTTTAACTCTCAAGATTTATCCTTTCCTTAATCCAGCTTCTAGTTTTCTTTTCTCTGAAAGTTCTAACCATGTAGAAACATGAATATATTCATTTCCCTACACTCTTTCTGAGCTCTCCAATCCTTGTGTGGGGAAGCTCTAATTAAGAAAAATAGACATATAACTTTCTATTATGTTTAATGTAATGTTTAATAAAATGTTAAAATAATTAGGGTGCATATCTTTAATATGATGAAATGAAGGATAATCAAAAGGAATAAATATATTGCATACATGTGGAAAGAGTGAAACAAAACACATTCAAGTTATATTTTTGTCCAAATGAGGTCTTTGCTTCCAAGTTTTCCACTTAGGTTGGTAAGCATCCTATGCTTTTAGATAGTAATTTTTAACATCTCACAGAAATGTGACCACCCAAGTGATCCATGTTGGGCCTAATTAATAGATTGATTATACACATGGGTGGGATCCTTCTCCACTTCTCTTCTGCACACTCCTTAGTGTCTTATCAAGATTATTGTGATTGACTCTTCCTTCTACAGCAAAACAGTTAAATTTTTAAAACTCTGTTATGGTCTTTAAAATATTTAATAATTTCATTTTTACTTAAAATACACTCTTAATTATTGAATTTAGAATGCAATTCACATTTGTTAACTGCCCCTGCTTGATTTGTCCCCAGTCTATGTCTCTAGCATCACCTTTCCCTGTTTACACTTAACTCACTATATTTGAGCCACAGTAGCATTTTCTGAGATATTTAAATCAATAACAAAACAACATCTTTCCACTTCAGGGCTTTTTATTTCAATTTGTTTTGCCTTAAATGTTCCTTCAAATGAATGCTAGCTCCACTCAACCACCCCAAAATGTCTTCCTTTATTCTCATCTTTCAAGTCACAACTTGTAGTAGATTTGGCTAATTATCCAAACACAAAAAAATGTGTTCTTCCTTCTAAAGCATAGAGTCATCAAAAGGAAGTTATGCATTTCGAATCTGCCTTGCAGCTAGGTAGAGCCATGTGAGTAGTTCTCTCCAGGGAAAATGAGAAGACATGCCATGTGATACTTCAAGGTTTAGCTGTTAAGATCCTCACCCATGCTCCCTCCATACACTTTCAGTATGACTAGAAGAAGAGCAGCCCCCAGGTGCCCTTGAAAGAAACATGTTGGAGAGGTCAACCAAAGGACTTGCATGCATGCATATAAGCCTAACCAGTGGTCACAGACAACTGGGGGGTGGGGCATGCGTGGGAAGGGGTTTGGGATGGGACTGGGGGGATGAGGACAAATATGTAATACCTTAATCGATAAAGAAACGAAAAAAGAGAAAAGAAAAAAGAAAATGTTAGTGGCTCCATCAGAATAAGTTTTTGATTAATTTCTAGACAATTATGATCCCATCAACTTGTTTATCTACCCAAAACTTTTACATAAATACAATCTTCTATTTAACCAGTGTACATTTTGGGTTCTAGTTTTTATATCAGTCAGTTTAACCTTACTCATAGAAATAAGTATTGTTGTCAACAACTTAGATAGCAGAGTAAGTGCCCACAATATTTGTATCTTTAGAAGAGATGGAAAAGCAGAACGTTAGTAGTGTACGGTGTTTGTTATTTATTACCTTTAGGAAGATACTACACAAAACAGCTTGGGGAAGAATTGACTGATGCAAAAGGGTGAAGAGTCTAGCAAGTTAAAAAATAGAAAACAGAATTTTTAAAAGGACATAAGTAACAACAATTTATCAATGATCCTCATTAAACAAAAACACAGCTTTGAAAGGTTTAAATTAAAAATTCTTCCATTTCACTTGGATTTAAGGTAGCCGAAATAGAGAGAGACATAAGGGGTGGAAGCAAGGAAACAAATCAGACTTGAGAATTACGTCTAGGAGAAAATTTCATTGTAGTTACTGGCACCTGGTTTGACTAGAGGTAAATAAGTCAGAAGCCTACTGTTTTCTAAAGACTTGTGCTTACAAAGAAATGTGGGCCTGGACCAAAGAAGCTTTTGATTATTGAAGCCTTGTAGCATCCCCCAAGTTATAAAATTTGTATGTGTAACAAGTAAGGAGTTGTGAAATCTGTGCAGCCCTCAAAGAGGACATACTCTCCAACAATCCTTTTTAGATGTGGCTCTGGAGGATAGACAAACAACAATCCTGTATAATAAAAGCCTAATATGCAAATTGACCAAACAGGGGAACAACCAGTGGAATGACTGGTCACTATGCTGCGCACTGACCACCAGGGGGCAGATGCTCAGTGCAGCAGCTGCCCCCAGCCTACAGGCCCTAGGCCAGCCAAGACGGGTGCCAGTGGGGGCACCCCTGATTGCCCCTCCAGTCACCCTGCAGAGCAAGGCTATTGGCAGTGGTGGCGGTGGCAGTGGTGGGCGGGGCCAGCGGGCAGGCGGTGCCAGCATGACCAAGGTGGGTGCCAGTGGGGGCCCCCTGATCACCCCACCAGTCACCCCACAGATCGGCCCTGATCGCCGGCCAGGCCTAGGGACCTTACCCATGCATGAATTTCATGCACCAGGCCTCTAGTAGTAAATAAAGGACTTTTCCTTACTAACTGAGTAGAGACCTTCACAATAACTGCCAATTAGAATACCATGACTGCTATGAATGAGTGACTGTATGTCTTGTATTATTCAGCATTTTGAATGGTGGTTTTTATTGCTATCCTTGCTCCACCTTCTAAAGTAAACATACAGGTTGGAGAGTGTGAATAACTAGCCTTTTAGTGCACAGCTCATTAAATTTTGAGAAACCACCTCTGGAACTAATGAAGAAGACAGTGTATCTCTGGACTCCATACTGAAGGCAACAACTGGATTGGACTTTGAGTTGCCTTTTTGGGAATGCAGTACAGAATAATATTTGGTGGTGAGAGAATAGATTGTGGAAGAAATGCCTGTCTACCAAAAATACGTTTCCTCTTTCATATTATGGAGTTTTCATGGGAAACACAAGCAAACTTTCCTAGGCTCTTTTTTTTTTTTTTTTCTTTCTAGCTGGGATCCTGTGACCTGTTCTAGATGAGACTTGGGTTACTTCCAAGTCTGGCACATTGAATGTCCCTGGCTTTTTTTCTCACCCACCATCATTGTTTTTTCTCCATTTTAGCCAGCTTGAGTGGAAACAATGGCCAGGGTGACCTTAGAAGCCATATGTTAAAGATGTTAGAATGTCCGTCAATTTAGTTCTGAAAGATGGCATGGAAGAGGACTGTTCTGCTGATACACCCATGTGTCCCATGTGTTATAAGAACAGGAATTAGGTTTCTTGTTGTGTTGGAGTGATCACACAAGCATGAGTCTATTTGTCAAATATTACTTTCTCAGAGAACATTCCTATCCATATAACATCTATTGTAATGCCTGAGCACCATAGAAGATGCTCAGTAAATATTGTTTTGAATGAGTCAATGCATAATTTTAAAAAATACACTCTTGGTTTGAGTATCTACACTAATAAAAGAGAAACATGCAAATTAACCATCATTCCGTTATGCCCACCAGCCAATCAGGAGGGAGTATGCAAATTAGAAGGAGAAAGATGGCAGCCACCCAGCTGGTCCAGGCGCTGAATGGCCAGGCGGGGCAGGATGCCTGCTATGAGAGAGAGGGCGGGGGGCAAAGGGATCTACAGGAGCGACACTCTGGCCACAGCGAAGATGAAGACTGCAGACTCCGGAGTCTGCAGCCAAGACCAAGACCAAGACTCTGGCCGGAGTGAAGGCCTGGGTCCCGGGTGCTGGAGGAAAACCGATGCTGGAAGCCAAGGAAAGGAAGGCCTATTGCACGAATCTCTTCATGCAACGGGCCTCTAGTGTGTATATATATATATATATATATATATATATATATATATGTGTGTGTGTGTGTGTGTGTGTATATATATATATATATATATATATATATATATTTTATATAATAAAAGGCTAATATGCAAATTGACCGAACGGCAGAATGATCAGTCACTATGATGCACACTGACCACCAGGGGGCAGATGCTCAACACAGGAGCTGCCCCCTGGTGGTCAGTGTGCCCCCACAGGGGGAGCACTGCTCAGCCAGAAGCCAGGGTTACGGCTGGTGAGCACAGTGGCGGTAGCCTCTCCAGCCTCCATGGTAGTCGGACATCCCCCAAGGGCTCCCAGACTGAGGTACTTCCCCTCCCAGTGCACAAATTTTGTGCACTGGGCCTCTAGTATATATATAATTTATTTTGAGAAACACATCATTAGAAAAGTTTATTCAAACACTCATGCAGAGATATTACAGCATTGTTTATTCTCTTATTCCCAGGCTCCAACCCTCATCCAGCTGCTTCTTTTTCTTAAAGGGAAGGCAGTTCTACTTCAAATGTAATTCAGAATAGGACCCAGCTCTCTGATTTATGCAAAGGACATAAATTCACAAATCTGTCTGGGTACTTCTTTATTCAGAAGTGATTGTATGCAGCTGCTGTTTCTGGCAAAATTAAAAGACAGTGGAAGTGGAAGTGACTGGATCATAACAGCAATCATTTTTTCCTTCATTAAGTCCATCAGGTCACCTTCTATTCCCCTCTCACTCAGCTCGTCCAAACTGTAGTATCGATGAACGATCTTCTCAGCGGTGACCACCCCGACTCGGACCCCGTGGGTATCTTTGCCCAGCTGGCACCCGGTGGCAGATGACACCACGACATCAAGGTTCTGGTAGGTACCCCCAGCATTCCTGTGGTAGTGGCCCCAGAACACAGCTTTGATACCTGCTTTGGCGAACTTGTCTGCCATCTCCTTGCGCACGGTCTTGGTGAGGTTGGAGTAGTCCTCGTCCTCGCCGATGCTTTGGAGGAAGAGAGGGCTGTGCTGGAAGACGATGGCGTGCTGGCACTTCTGCTGCCCCGCCGCTGGTCCTGGGCCTGGGCCTGCTTCAGGGCAGGGCACCTGGGGGCGTCCTACAGAAACTGGGAGTTGAGGACGAGGAACAGGACGCCCCCGACCCAGAAGCTGAACTAGTCGCCTCCCCAAGTCTCCTGGAACTCCGCCTTGGTCTCGGGCGTGGGGACGTGGCCCACGTCGTGGTTGCCGCCGAGTAGGCCAGCGGGATGTCGCTGTCCACGTTCCTGAGCAGCCGCTGCAGGTCCTTCATCTGCTCCTTCCACCAGGGCATCCCTGGCATGGCATGGATGAGGTCCCCACACAGAACAAAGAACCTGGGCTGGGGGTTCAGCTTGTTGATGGCCTGAATGGCTTGCTCAGTTAGACGAATCTCCTGCCCCCACTCATCTCCACCATTGTCACAGTCCAAAGTGGACCAGGCCTTCATCAGTCCAAATTGTGGGTCTGCACCCCGGACGAAGTAGAATGGGCCTTTCCCTTCCCTTTCCTGTTCTGCGGGAAACGCGTCCAGCCTCCTGCCCCGGGCTCTGTGGAAAATACACTCCTCCCTCTTCCCCCCCATCCACTGCAGACATGGCGATCAAGTTCCTGGTCCCACCTGATACACTGCCTGAGTTTTTATTTTTGACAGGATAATCTGATTTCTTAATATTTTACCAGTTATAGGTGATCACAGTTTAGATTCTCATTCACATAAATGTTTTCTATTTTTTATGTATACTCATTCAGGTTTCTGTTTCTCTCTTAACTACCAACATGATACATCTAAGTTAGAACCTTTTTCTAGTTTTATTTCCTCTGGATACTTTCTTAGAGCTGTTACACACACGCGCGTGCGCACACACACACACACACATCATAGAAAAGTAGAATTCCTGGAATTAGCAGGGAAGAAATACTTCCTGGCATTACCAATATAGTCTTTCACCATCTGAGGAAAATTAATGTAGTCTTAAACTACTGATGATGTGATGGTCTTGCTTTTAATATGACAAACACTGAAGTTTGTTGACCTTATTTTGACTGCAAAAATTTATTATTTGGTTCTTTACAAAAATATCTAGGCTTTCTCAATTTCATTCTCTTGGCTCAAGTCAACAATGAATTGGCCACAGTCATTGGAAAAGGGTTTTCCTTTTTGTCTCGAGTAGTTGTTGGGTTCAGTGCATTTCTAGAGTCTATCCTTCACCACATGGGCTTAGAACTCTCCTAAGAACTACAAATGTAAGAAATGAACAATACAGTGTATTATTAGATAAAGCACTGATTCACTTTAACATGGAAACTTGTGATATTTATTTTTTATCACACCAAAAATATTCCTTTCAACATATCTTCGATTTCAACTCACATACAAATTATCATGTCCTTACCATCAGAGTTTAAATGATCATAGTTGAACATGTGGCTTCATTCTTATAATTCAAAGTTTTAAAAGAAGCAAATCCTAAGTCTTTGATTTTACTCAGTGTCTAAAATAATGGTGAGGTTTGGGATGAGGAAGTGAAACATGTGGCAATAAATTTAAGCCTTTTATGGAGCATAGAGAATTCTAACTGGACAGCAGAAGCATCATGGAACAGAGATTCCGTCTTTGTATGCTGTTTTGTGTGTGATTTGTTTAAAACTTTTCACTGAATTAGACACATTCATTTTAGTACAATACCCCAAAGCTCCAAAAATATGTTATTTGTTTCTAAAAAAAATATTTCATGGGAACAAATATCATTTTGTATTTTGAGATATATATCTTTCAAAGAAAAAATATCACTTTCTTCGTAGGCTGCAAAAGCTAATGAAGCCACAGGTTTACATGAGAATTTGCTAAATGTGAATATCCTAAATTTCAGCTAAAGTTTTTAGTTAGGTTCTATGCAACACAACATGCAGAGGTGACCAATTCTCCATGATTGCTTGAGACTGATCACAATGGCCTTAACATTCTCCTCAGCTTCACTAAACTGGACAGGTTTTTTTCTGACTCTAGGCCCCTGACCTCCCTTTTCTTAGAGCATTTTCTTTAGAAAATGTTCAATTGTAGCAACAGGATGGATGGGACTGGAGAGCATTATGCTAAGTGAAATAAGCCAGTCAGAGAAAGATAAATATCTCATGATCTCACTCATTTATGGAATATAATGAACAACATAAATTGATGAACAAAAACAGATCCAGAGACAGAGAAGCATCGATCAGACAGTCAAACCTCAGAGGGAAGGTAGGGAAGGGTGGGGGTAAGGTGGAGAAATCAACCAAAGACTTGTATGCATGCATATAAGCTTAACCAATGGACACAGACAACAGGGGGGTGAGGGCATGAGTGGGGAGGGGGGACAATGGGGAGATAAGGACACGTATGTAATACCTTAATAAAGAAAAAAAAAGAAAATGTTCAATTGTGAATTTTCTCTGCCTTTTTGTCATTTAAATCTTTTCACACCCACTTGACAGTTTCACAACTTGGGAATATTTGTCTGAGGAACCAGGGAGTCATCTCTGTGTAATGTAGTCATCAAGAAAGATAGCAGGCATCTCCCAGTTTCTGCAGGAGAGTTGGAGCCTAACGTCAATAAACAAAAATTAGCAAACACAAATGGACTAATCCCATTTACCAATCTCCCCTATATTATCCTTCAGTATTTTCCACTAATTTACCTCAGAGTTTACAACACTTTCATCTTTAGTTTCAGTGTAGTTGAGTTCAATCTCTCTCCCTAGTGTGGTAAGTCTTGAACAAGGTCTTCTTTGTATAAGTCCATCCAATGCAGTTTTCCTTTGAAACAACTTTCCCTGAGATAGTGTTAAAAATGATCCCTCTCAGAACCTGCCAAACTAAAAAATGATCCCTTTCAGAACCTGGCAAAAAAAAAGGAACCCTTTTTTCAAAGCACAACCCATTTAGCCCATTGATACATGTTCTGCAGCCTGCTATTCTCTCAGAAGAGTAGGAGTTTCCAAAGACCACACTGCTGTGCATGGTGGTCTGCTCATCATTATTCTGCTGCATAAACTAGCTGCTCAATAAATATTTGTCCAGTAAATAAATTACTCAACAAGGATGTGAACACTAATGTCATTGCAACATTTATCTTCATTGTTAGATCAGTGCTGACTATAGGATGACCCTTGTTTACTTATTCATTTCTTCATCAATTAATTTATTCACCTATACATTCAACAAATAGATATTGAGAGATTCTTTTATTTTGTCAGTCCAATAGTCTTTGTCTCTGCCCTTTCATAGTTTACAGAGTAGAAGGAGATACTGCAATGAACCAAAAGCAATCATACCATGTCCTTCCATCTCCCTCCGACACACACACATTTAAAACTGTGGAAACTCCAGTGGATAAATTTAGAGTGATATGATATAATGTAAAGTGGATGTAAAGTATGTGTTGACTATATATGTTTTTTTTACTCTTTGCAATCATTTAAAATTTCTAAAACTCTTTAGAAGATGAGATTTTTTGGTCATGGTTATGCAAATATTGTTCCAAATGTCATGAAATGATCCAATATATTTTTGTCAATATACCAAATTTAAAAAAAAAAAAAAAGAAAGAACTTGTGTATCTAAAGAGATTATGTTGGAAACCATTATTGGTATCCTGAATTTCAAAGAATTATTTAAAATATTAAATAATAAATTTCAAATTCATGTTTTAGAATATGAAGATGAGTCTTTTGGAAAAGGTTATCTGGTAAGCTAACAGACCTCACATGGCCAAACAGATGAGATTTTGTGACTGACATCAGTTTTTCTTATCATTCCAGGAAACAAAGTGATTCCCATTCCAAGTAATACAAAAGAAAATAGGATATGGCCATGCTGACTAAGATATGTAGCTAGGGATTGAAGCATATGCCACTTCTATGCCTTTCTTTTGGTGCAATAGAATAGGTATGTGTGTGTGTGTGTGTGTGTGTGTGTGTGTGTGTGTGTGTGACCTCTAGAGTGCTATTGTTAAATGAGAATATAGAACTAGACTTCTTTGTGCTTGCTATGATTATTAGAGTAGAACTTAAGATCTTTACACATGACTAAAAAAGTATTTTTCTGTAATGTTTTCCTGTTGTCTTATCCCAGTTTGTTAACCTAGCATGCTTTCTTTAACCTCACAGAGGTTCTTGTGGAGTCACCAGATAGAGCTTGGTTGCAAATTTGTGACATACTTCAGCAGAGGTGTCAGCTAAGAGGATGCATTGTTTACAATTAACAAAATTCCTACACGTCTGAACATTTGTTAGTCAAGTGGTGTAAGCCTAGGATACATACATGAAATTGCAACTTGTATTTATGTTAGGATTTCTTTAATTGCAAATAGCAGAAAACTCAACAAAAACTGGTATAATCAACAACTACAATGAATTTATTGACCTTAATAACTTGGCAGTCCAGATAAAGGGTGTTTATGGGACTTTGCACAGTGAATAAGTCATAGGTACCTAATTTTTTTTTTCTTTTTTTTTGCTCCATCTTTCACAGCTTTGGTATTCTTTTTCAGTTTCACATGCTGATTCCTGGATTTTCTTTTATAATGATTGCAGTCCTGTACCTCCTAATATGTCATTAATTCACACAGAATAAAGACCACTTCCCTGTGGTCTCACTGGCTTGAATTGGGTTATGGGTCAGCCTAAATTGAATACCAAGGCCACAGTGATGAGATAAATTGACTAGATTAAGCCTGTTCGGCCCACCTCAACAGCACTGCTATTACCCTCTGAGGAGAAATAAAATTCCTTCCAAGGAAAATCAGGCTACTCTTGATAGAAGGGGGAAATAGATGCTTCGAATTCTAAAGTTCAGTGGCAACCCCTAAAAGTCTTTGTATATAACTTACACAAAGACTGATTATCTGTTAGATAGTCTCTTCCAACATATCTCGTGGACACTGAAATAATATCCTGATAATATTCCTTCTCTTACCCACTCTCTTAGTGCTTTTCAGAAAGAATTCTAGTGTTATTCTCTTGGGTTTGCTATACCTCTTCCCTCTAATCTGCTACTTTTCTTGTCCACCCAAAGCTCTCTAACTTCCCAGCCTCTACCCATTTTAAGATGCATTTCAAACCTCAGAATTTGGTGATCTATCAGGTAGAATCTCAGCGACCTATTTTAACTGGACTCATCATCATTATGTAAAGAAAACTACTTTTACTTTTCTTAAAAACAGGTAAGAACCAATTTTTATAAACAATAATTTTCTAATATTTTCTTCCTAGAGAAGAGGGTACTTGTTTTTAACCAGCCCTGGAAAAATATTTCTTTTTCATCAAAACAAGCAGCATGATTGCTTAAAATGCTAAAAGAAAAGGAACAATTAATTTGAGTTTAACATTTATTTTCTGTTAAAATATTATTAAATTATATCTTTGGTGGGAAGTGATGCAGAGGAAAGACAGGCTGTGAGTTTCAAATTCATGCTAACTCTACTCAATTTTTCTGTTTTTAAATAAGTAAAATAAAGGGTAAGAGAATAGTTATAATAGCAAACACCTGCTAAATAATAGCAACGTGTGCTATGTGTCAGGCAATGTTCAAACATGTAATTTATGTATTTCTTACCATAGCTCTAGGAGGTAGGTAATATCATTATCCACATTTTAAAGAGAACTGTGTCACAGATTAGCCAAGAAACTTGCCCAAGGGTGGCAGAGTTGGGTTGAGAATCAGGACAGTTTAGTTTTAGAATTCATGTTCTTACTTCTACCACATTATAATGAATAAGTTTTCTGAGTTGGTGGTAAGCCAAAAAATGAGTTAGATGAAATGATGGAATATAAGATCAGAAAGATGTTCCTATTTATTTTATTTTTTATACTAGTTTAAGACCCAGAATAAGCTTATTTAGGAAGATTCTAAAACTTTTGTCTGTTTCTATAAAACTTCTAGGCAATACCAACTGGCTATGTGTCCCAGTTGGTGTTATGGAAGCTACGATGGGAACTTTAAGTTTGAAAATGAGATAAACTTTGAGATCCTTTAGCCCAATCTCTTATTATTTTTATACTAGAGGCCTGGTGCATGAAATTCGTGCATGAGGGGGTGTCCCTCAGCCCAGCCTGCACCCTCTCCAATCTGGGACCTCTCGAGGGATGTCCGACTGCCCTCTCACAATCCAGGACTGCTGGCTCCCAACTGCTCGCCTGCCTGCCTGCCTGATTGCCCCTAACCACTTCTGCCTGCCAGCCTGATCAGCCCCTAATCACTCCTCTGCCAGCCTGATCGATGCCTAACTGCTCCCCTGCTGGCCCAATTGCCCCTAACTGCCCTCCCTGGCTGGCCTGGTCACCCCAACTGCCCTCCCTTGCCAGCCTGGCCCCCCCAACTGCCCTCCCCTGCTGGCCTGGTTGCCCCAACTGCTTTCCCCTGCAGGCCTGGTCCCACACAACTGCCCTCCCCTGTTGGCCTGGTCTCCCCCAACTGTCCTACCTTGCAGGCCTGGTCCTTCCCAACTGTCCTCCCCTGCTGGCCTGGTCACCCACACCTGCCCTCCTTTGCTGGCCTGGTCACCCCTAACTGCTCTCCCCTGCTGGTCTGATCACCCACAACTGCCCTCCCCTGCAGGCCATCTTGTGGTGGCCCTCTTGTGTCCACATGGGGGCAGCCATCTTTGACCACATGGGAGCGGCTATTTTGTGTGTTGGAGTGATGGTTAATTTGCATATTACTCTTTTATTAGATAGAATTATTTCTGTTAATCTTCCCTAGAGGTTTAATTTAGTGTTCTGTGATGATCTAAATCTTGGTTAGAGGACATTTGTAATACTGTTAACAACAAAAAAATAAACTTAAAAAATAATTTTTGGAAATAGGCAGAAAATAAACAATTGATCTTTCAATAATTGTTATAACTTGGTTGATATAAACTCTATAGAAAAAAGTAGAAATATAAATTAGCCTACATTATATGCTATTAAAAGTTTTCTATTCTCTCTCTCTCTCTCTCTCTCTCTCTCTCTCGTTCTCTCTCTCTCTCTCTCTCCATGACTATATATAATTTTCTACTATTAAACATTTGAAGAACTTGCACAAATATATTTGGATTTAGGAAAAAAAAGACAATGTATGTAGAAAAGCATTGAGCTTCATGATTTTTATCAAAAAGTTATTTCTATTAGTGTTATCTTGTAAATCAGAAGATGCCTTAATCAATAAGCCAAATTAATTTGGAGTCTTTTATTATTATACTAGTACTGGCTGGCTCAGAGTAGAGTGTCTCTGTCAAATTCTGGACCCTAAATAGAGGAAGTCTTTCCTATTTATATGTTTTTCAGTTCTTTGTCTTCCAAATTTAGAATGAGACTTCCGGGCCTTCTGAGAAAGAAGTCCTGTGTGCTGGGACCGGGCCCTGAGACCATATCTCAAGGCCTGGCCTGGCGCCAGCACTGACAACTCTGTCTGGGGATTGGTTTATGGCCTCTCTGGAATGGGAGTAGTCTTATTTTTCCCTATTATTTAAGCAAACAAACGTTTACTGAAGCCAGAATAGCAGGGTTAAAGTTTTAAACAGCAGTTCTTACCCAAGATGGAGGTACTATGCTTCATTAGAAATGGGAAATACTTAAGGGCTATATAAAACAAAATCTGTTGTATATATTTTTTAATGATTCAGAACCTACTTTTTAGCATATAATAAAATAAGCTATACATTTTTAAATGTAATTGCTTAAATGATTTCTTTCCTTTAGTTGTAAATGTTTAGCTTATTTAAAAAGCTTACCTTCTAATGTCATAAAGTTTTATTTTTATGTATGGAAAAAAATCTTTAAGTTATATGTAGATACTGCAAAAATTGAATTACATCACTAATGTTGCCAGATGGTTGGATTTATTCCATGACTTTGTAACTTCTAAAACCCATAAAGTTCAAAGTTCTTGCCATCAATTTCATATTAATTTTAAACTTTTATCAGTCTTAGAAATACCCATGGCATCAAATCAACTGAAATCTGTCCTCATATAATTTGAAGAACAAATTTAATCTAATTTATTGATAGCATCCATATGTCTGAAAATGTTAAATATACTACTCTGTTGCCCCTTACGCTTACCTACCACTCCTTAGAAAAGTTTCCCTGCTCTGCAACTATTGTATTATCAGTCAATAAACACATCTTTTATGGATCTGAGAACTGGAAGTAATCTGCAAGGCTTGCTTACATGTTGACCTCTTCTAACTAGTGTACATATTATTAAATCAGCATGTCACAAAGCTGAACTAAGCCAAAATTATGATGTAAATGAGGTTGGTCTTGGTTTCTCCTCCTTCATTTTTATTTTGGGCTCCCATGTTATAGTGCTAATTCTGATGCCCAATGTTTTGATGTTACCATAGGCTGCTCAAGCCCTCTTTTACTTCAACGGGACCCACTCACCCAACCCAGAAGTAATACTGCCTCTTCTCTGTCTTCACCTGGGTCCCACAGAGCCACTGAAGATTGTCTCATTGCCTAGATGATCATGAACCATTCCTATAGACATAGAGAGATGGAGAATTAGCAAACTATTATCCAGGTATTGTTTGGAAAAATTGTCTGAAGGATTTGCAAATGGGTAGATGATAAAATAAAAGGGTGGGGGGAGTGTGGTGTTCACAGATATTTTACAATAATGGAAATAGTTGGTTCTTGTTTCACACATAGCAAATCATTTATATAGTGATATTTTTTTCTGCAGTGAGATTTAAATCTAGTTTATCTTCCCATAATCATTGATAGATTCTATTAAATATTAATAATCCAAAGCCAATTCAAAGATTGCAAATGAGGAAGTGGTTGATTAATTTATTTAAAACAACATTTTTACTATAAAAGTAATGTTTTTTAAATGTAATATGAAAATTAAAATTAATTTAAGGAAAATATAGGGTGTCCAAACAAATGTATGCACACTTTGATAGCTGATAACTCACTTAATTTTCACTCCTTTTCAGGTTTAACTGATTTGAAATAATGTGAAGCCAAACTAAGCTTTGAACAAAGAAAATTTATCCTAAAGTGGCACTAGACTTATTTTTTTATGGGGATACATAAAAAATAAAGTTTACGATATAAAAACCAGCAATAGTCAACGAATTGAGGGCACACAAATACCGAATTAAATTATTCTTGATGTTTTCAATTCCATTGCTTCACATTACCAGTGCCTGGACCAGAACAAAATGGTCATGGTTTTGAAAACAGGCATTGACAAAAAACTTATTCATTTCTGTAGATTCTTTTAAATTTTGAAAATGAACTGTATGTTAATAAACACTGACTTTATAATCATTCAAAGTGTGTATACATTTTTGGGGACACCCTGTATTCTCTGATTTCAGTTACTATGGGGAAACCGCTTTTGAATGTTTAACACATTTGTTTAGTATTACTTTTATTCAAGTTTCTACATAGCTAAAATCATGCTGAATAGGTAACAAATATTCTGTTTATGTAACATTTTATTGTGATTAAAATGTCTTTTTATTGGGCTCTCTTGTATGTTAACTGACTCGATGTAGAACAATTTACTTACCTAACCTTCTATTTTGTGTTGTCTTTATTTTTCCTTATGAATAATGCTATAATAAACATTTGGTGATACATGCAAATAGAATAGATTTATTTAACCATAAATCACCTTTTTTATTTATGTGGAATTTATGGCCAGATAAATCTCCTGAAACCCTGTTGAGCCAGGTCTATCTACCCCATGTCATCCTTACACAGTAGGTTTCTTTTGCTCCAAAATCAGGACTTTACCTTTTTTCTTATTCAACAGTTAATATTGTTTGAACTTGTCATGTCAGTACTCCTGAATCTCAATTTTGTCATTTAATATTTTAGCTATCCATTTCATCTTTATACTTTATACAGATTTAGTATTTATATATTTTATATTGTTGTACAAATATCTATATATATATATAAAAGGCCAATATGCAAAGTGTCTCCTCGGGAGTTCGAGCGGGAGAATGGGAGTTCGATCACTCGCTATGATGTGTGCTGACCACCAGGGGGCACCACAGACCATGGAGGGCGACCAGCTGAGCAGCGGGGCACTGAGGGAGTGAGGGAAGGAGGAGGCATGGAGGCAGGGAAGAGGGGTGTGGAACCATGCAGGTGGCAAGGGAGGGTGGAGGTGGGGAGGTGAGGAGGTGGGGAACCAGCCAGCCCTAGGGACCCTATCAGTGCACGAATTTCATGCACCGTGCCTCTAGTATCCTATATAATAAAAGGCTAATATGCAAATCAACTGATTGGTGGAACGACTGGTTGCTATGATGTGCACTGACACTCAATGCAGGAGCTGCCCCCTGGTGGTGAGTGCGCTCCCACAGGGGGAGCGCCGCTCAGCCAGAAGTCGGGCTCACACCTCCGTTGCAGTGCTAAGAATGTCTGACTGCCAGCTTAGGCCTGCTCCCCATGGGCAGCGGGCCTAAGCTGTCAGTTGGATATCCCCCGAGGGCTCCTGGACTGCAAGAGGGCACAGGCTGGGCTGAGGGACCCCTCCGGAGTGCACAAATTTTGTGCACCTGGCCTCTAGTCTTTTATAAGAAAGAATGAAGGACCATGCCCTTTGTGGAATACCCATCAACATTATGTTCTACGTTGACCTCTATCCATTTTTACTATAACTTTTGGATTTGGATATTAGCCTGTTGAACATAGGTTCATTATATCCAATTTACTCAAGCTTCTCCAAACTAGCATCATAACTGATTTTTAGAATTTAAACCCCACTGTATGTATAGCATTTTCTAAATTGCCAACCTATATAATATAATCTCTGATAGGGGGCAGAAATTCATCTTTCTCCCCACTCTAGAGCATGAGGCTTTATATTTAATAAGTGCTCCAAGAATGTTTATTTAGTGAGTGGACATAGAAATTTGTATGAGTGTCTCATTTACTTTTTTTAAAAATTCTTTTTCTTTTTTTCCCACAGTTACTCTTAATAATGCTTTCTAAAAGTTTCACAGAGCATCTATATTTGCCTTTCCACAGAATGCCAGGGTTTTCTTCAAAATTTCATACTTCATTGAAAATTAAAATTTACAATCACATTCATAATATTTTTACGAGGATGGAATTGACCTGTACCTAAATAACTGACCTTATTGAAGTGGCCTGTTACTCTCTCAAATTTCAAATTCCTTTCTCTCTTTTAGCTCCATCTCTTCTTATCTAGGATAACAGAAGCCAAATACAAGCTGAAGAACACGCTCCTCTGTGAGCCTCTCCGTGAACTCTTCAGCCTCTGACACTGGTCCTTGCTTGTTGTTCTTGTGCTGCAGAGAGTTTTATGAGGCTTTATGGTCATCACAACTTGATTATTATATTCAGCCTATCCTGAGCCCTAACTTTCTTAATACTCTTCCTATCAAATTATTTTGTATTATTCTTGATCAGGGCATTTTACTTCATTCTATTTTAAAATGGACTGAGGTAAAATGTATATACAATGGTGAGTTGGACTGGTTAGTTTATAGCTTCTCTTCCAATTAATAAGTGTCCACACTATACTGATTGTTTAATATGTTGAATATAATCTTGTCACTTTAAAAGCCATATCTTATAAACCAGTTCCCTCAGCAGCTATGTTATTCTCTATTGTTGGTGCAACATTTTTTTTTTTTTCCTTCCAGGTCAATAGACATAAAGTTATATTTTTTAGAAGCCCATGTTTCTCTAATGCCACCTAAAATAATAGTAAAAGCTACTTATTTACAAAACATTGTTTTAGAGATTAAGGAAGAACCTCATTAGGTCACATTTTTCTTATAATTTTTGAGTGTTAGATTATTTTTAAATTTATATTTCAATTTTCAAAAATTAAAATACAAATATAAATTTACATCTCTATTTCTATAGTCTAGATTTTATGCTTCACAGGCCAACATTTTATTCAACACTATGAAGGGTAACATAACAGGATGAGTTTCTCTGTATATTAACTTTTGGTACATTTCACTAAAAACATTTCCAAATTAGTTACATATAAAGTAACAATTATAAACTTACCTTCTCCAAACTTCTGAAACATTATTTTAGCCAAGTGTTTTATACTAAGATCTTTGGGTTAAAAAAATGAGATAGCCAGTTTGGCTCAGTGGATAGAGAGTTGGCCTGTGGACCGAAGGGTCCCCGGGTTCAATTCCAGTCCAGGGCATGTACGTCAGTTGCAGGTTCCTCCCAGGCCAGGCTCTGGTCAGGGAGCGTGCAGGAGGCAACCAATGGATGTATTTCTTTCACATCGATATTTGTCTCTGTCTTTCCCTCTCTCTTCCACTCTTTCTGAAAATCAATGGAAAAAATTTCCTTGGGTGAGGATTTAAAAAACAAAACCAAAAAAATGAGATACAGTCATTATATTTGTAATCCTACCATTTATTACTTAGTTTGTGTGTGTGTTTTTTCCATCAGATAAGTAGGTTTTTGCCAGATTTTTCTTCTGCTTCCTATTTTACTTCTCTATTCCTTTTGAATTAAGTAAGCACCATTTAGAAACTCTATACCCCAAATACAATGGAATGTAAAATATATCTGCCACCTGGAATTAAGATTGTAGGATGCTTTGGTCTGATGTATTTGTGCTTCTCCATTACTGAATAGCCATCAAAATCTCTTGAGGAGGTTTGTTTGTTTTCTTGACTGGTTAGGTTTTTAAATTATAGGTACAAAGTCACAAGATCCATTCACTGAATCAGAATATCAAAGGTAGATGTGCAGCAACACAAAGGTTTTTTGTCTCTAATAGAGTATTCTGGATAGATGGTTTTTTAAAAGCTCCACAGTTGAGTCTCATAAGGATCCAAGGTTCAGAAATATTGCATATACCTAGTGTGAGGGATTTCACACTTTATGTATTGGCAGATCTCCTTCCCTGTTACTTTATTTAGGAATTATTAATGTTCTATTTCCTATCTGTTGTCTTTTAGAGTATCTGATTTTACAGTTTTATTTGACATGTTTCTTCTTTATTCTTAAGATGTCTGACTCTTGTGTGTGAAAGCTTTTTTTAGTTACCTTTAAATATTTCAACAGTCTTATGCTACTTTTACTCTTCTTTTTGACAATTTCTACAGACAATAACTGTCTTTACAAATATTTAACCAAAAAAATAAATAAACTAAGGTAATTCTCTGCCTAGTTTAATATATATTTTTATGATGATTTATATGGCACCTTTTATTTTTTTTGGTAGATAATATTTGTTATAATATTTGTTAAATTATCATGATTATCGCTTGGCAATTGGCAGAATAATATGGGATAATATTTGTTAAATTATCATGATTATCACTTGGCAAATGGCAGAGAGATTTAAAAAAATCTACTTCACTATTTAGTATATTACTTATCATCAGCACTATTGTTTTGAATAAATAAGTCCTTATAACTTTATTAGGAGACTAGAGTAGGTAAGTAGTCTATTAATTTTATCAGCAAGGGAGAGAAGGCTCACAAAATGTCTTTTGTTAATATTTCATAGTATGGGTGAATCACAACCTTCAAACACTGCACTGTTGCATGAAATGACCTTCACAGGTTATTTAATAAATAGTACTTGAAGCATGCTTGGGTTACAAGGAGTAAAATAAGTGACATTAGTCTGGCATGACATTTCCTGTAAATTCAGAGTGTAACTTTTATTTTCTCATTTAGCTTTCATTGAGTGAAGAATGCAATTTCAATTGAGCACTGAATTGGAGATTCAGAGAACTCGAGTTTTATTACCAGCTCCATCACTGACATACAGTGGGACATTAGGAAAAAGTTACTTTTTTGCTGTGTACATCAGAATTCCCTTCTTTAAAATAGAAATAAATTTGGTGGCTTGGAAATGATGTTGGATTTGGCAAATATACTAGTAGGTGGCCTCAATATTCTAGAACATTTGCTTAATGAAATTCATGTTGTGTTCATTATTCAAAGAAATAACAAATAAGTATATATGCAAATAGTGATGATGATAAATAAACAACTACACAGGAAATTACATCAGCCGGTGTAGCCATATTTACGCAGCGTACTTTGTTGTTATGAAAGTGGAAGAGTAAAATCACCTGTCCCCAGCCATCCGTTTTAGCCCTCTCCAGTGTGATCCAAACTGCCATCACTCTCCAACGAAGATTACCTGAGTGCTTATGTTTGATTTTGGTACTTGTAGGTAGTGGTATTATTCAGTATCTGTGTATGTGTGCATAGGTGTAAGCTAGTATTTTTGTAGCTCTCCAAACTGTGGATCAAGGGGGTGTATGAAAAACAAGCCAGAGCAGAAAAAGTGGGGTGAAATAAGGCAGGAGATTTTTCAGCAATGAAGTGATTATAATCCAGTCTCCAAACCCATCAGGAGATTCTGGTTAGAACTAGAAACCAAGAAGACAGCCAGGAGGCTAGAGAGGTAAACAGCCGACACAATAGGGACTAGATTAACTATAGTCTATTGTTCCTGTGGATGTGCCATGGTGAGAAGGATATGCATGTGAAGAAAAGAATAGGAAACTGGGAGGAGACTTTTTCTAAGTCTTTGACTAAAAGGGAATGAGCTTCTAATCAGGTCCACGCTGAGTCTTAGCTGTTGGATACATAAGGGTGGACTCTGGAACTAGACTTAATATCGTAAGCAGAAGGGAGCAAGTCATAGGCCACCAAAGCAAGTCAGTAATGACAAGCTTAGTGAAATTTCTAGCTGTTAATGTCTGGTTATTCATGTATGCTATAAATATGCATTTACATTATTTTAACCCACTAAGTAGATCTATATTTTATAGACATATTTATTATTAAAGAAGTATGGAAAACTAAATAGGCCAAAATATCAAAGGACAATCTGGAGAAAATAAGCAATGAGATACCACTAATTTAATGCAATAAATCACAAGTCAGAAAAGAGTATAATAAAATAAAAAAATCTTTAAAGATCCTGTTATACATAGAAATAAATTTTTTAAAATAATGGTAGACATAATTGGATAGACTAATTTTTTGTTGTTATGAATTATTTACTTGAAGCATGGTCTACAAAAAACAAAAAAACAAAACAAAATTCAGACAAATTAAGTTGAACATAAAACTAAAAATCATCCAATTTGTACCTAATTTATTGAGTGCCTACAATGTACTTGTCATTATTTTAAGCACTGGGGTAACAAACAGAACATACATATTAGCCCCCTCCTCACGAGATTTACATTATATTAGAAAAGAGATAACAGTAAATAAAATAATTTTAACAGTAAATAAATAAAAATCAATAAAACAACAGAAAACAAAAAAGAAATTTGCCAGCCTAGAATTATACTTGTGAAGAACTAGTTCTTGTTTGATATTATTTACTAAAATAGCCTTCCAATAAAGGATTAATGGATTTAATTAATATTTTATTCATATTTTACCAACAGACTTGGAAGTGGAATTCTGGAAAAACGGCAGCATGCATGCTCACTCATTCCTGAAGCCTCTCCCTCCTGTATTATGGAATAGTATAACAAAGGAGGCACACAAACCACCCTCATGTGAAATCCCTCAAGCCTCCCCTGAGTGTTCCAAGAAAGAAAGCAGGCACCAGATTTTGTTATCCTTGGTGCACAGAGAGAGCCATGGAACCAGATATTCCAGCTAAAATTAGCTTTTCCTTTATTTGTAAAGTGCCCATCAGTGAAGAATACAGTGACCAGGAGTATGGTTGGGTACCACTATCTTGACTTGTGCTAAGACACCAGCAGTTTTACCCATCATTACTTTGTACCATCATTGTAAAAGTCAATTCAATTCTTCTACCAGGTCCAAAGAATGATTAAATTCAAAAATGTTAATCAACACTTTGAATATTTCAGTGCCACTGGTGTTTGGTGCCAAATAGTCACCAAGATATTCCTAGGTACTTAGTTGTTGCCCATATCAGATGAATACAAGCAAATGAGCAAGTCCGTATTCATGGATTCATTCGTTTGTAAGGAAAAATGTAAAGTTCTGCATAGATATTACCTCATCTTCATGTTTTTAGTAAATCTTTAATTTGACAAGATACTATAATATTGAAAGTTGACACAAATGTGAATGCTTTCACTGATTTTTCATCAATAAGCATTGAGCAATGTCAATGGTCCAAAGCTTCATTAAACGCCAGCTATTGTGTTCTTCAGTCAATGCAATATGATAAGATGTCCTGAAAGATGTGCCAGAGGCTCTGTAAGTCCAGTCTGAAAAGCTATAACAAATAGTTTGGGCTGTTAAAGACTGTAGCTCAACTATGCTTTAAATATTTAATTTCTTTTTTTTTTTTAACTTCTGAATGTTTGGTCTCAAAATAACATTGCAAGTTAATTGGCACTATAAAACTATTTTAAAATATTGTGTATAAAAAACACAATAAAGAAAATTATTAGCATGTATAAAGATGACAGAAGTAGCATTTTGTCATACTTTTGTTTCTTGTTTACAGTTTCTTTGGAATAGATTCCTGTCTTCTGTGAGCCTAAATACCCTCTTGTATGAAAGTTTGTTTTCCTCAGCATCTTTAGATGTAGACAGTGCATCTGTCGGTTGAGAAAATGAATCTTATATTTTTTAAGCCAATAATCATTCCTTAACTATAAGAAACTATATTTCTTATATTTCAAAATAAATTACTATTACATTCTAAAATAATAAGTTTTAGGTAATACTTAAAAATTTCAATATTTTTCAAAAACTTAAAAATATACAAATCCAGACTTCTACTTCTTTTTGTGTTTTCATGTAGGTACAAAGATAAGTGTATAATTTCAAAGTAAGATTTACTACATGATAATTAGTTTACAAAGATTACAAGAAGTATAACTAGTGACAATAATAGTACAATGTAAGTACTAAAAAACATTGAGTTAATACATGAAAAAAATACATATATGGGATAATATTAGATTTTAGCAAGCATAAGAATACCTAGGCACATATTCCATTAGCATTCTTGTACTAATAGGCAAATAATGTCTTTATATAATTATGGAAATAGTTTTGACCTTGCAAAACCGTGAATTTTCCATGGGTCCCTTGACCATGCTTTGAGAACTGGCATGCAGTTTATTGTACCTAAAATATACTTCAAAAAATTTGATCAGAATAAAATAAAATAACAATATAATTTAGAATTTGGAGGCGCCTCAGAGATGATTTCGTGGCCTTCCCTGAGGAAGGGAGCATTGGTTAGAATCTAGATCTTTTGCTTCCCAGCCCGTGCTGTCTTAACTGCATAAGTACATATATGTATACATGTGCATGACAATTCAGAATCGTATAGGATATTCTATATGATTAGAATTCTCAAATATGTACTGTTGGCACTAGCTTCTCTGCATTTCTAACTAAAGGGAAGGCACTTGGTTCTCAGAGCATATTGGTTTGTCTGGCTTTTCCATAAATGATAGGAATTTATATTAGGATATATTTCCAAGACCTGGGAATGTTTTCAATAAACCATCAAGAGTGTTGGCTTAACCTTCGGTTCAGTTCATGCCTTTTGGGCTTCACAGAACACTCAATCTATAACATGTGCTAGAAACCTGGATGAGGCTATGATTGAAAACTTCTGCTGTCTGTCATCTGCCACTTTGCTTTTGCTTTTGTTCAGCGGTCCATTTCCACCTGCTTGGGAAAGTGAACCTCAGAACAGCAGCAGAAACGGGAGGTGAAGGTTAACCCTTCCCAGGTCTGCGAGCTGGCCCTCATGGGCTCTCTTAACCAGCATATCTGAGCAAATCTTGGAAGCTTCATCTTTTCATTTGCAACAGTCTGCTCAAAATGAGTACTCTCAGCATTTATGTGGAACAAAGCAAGTTCGGTTTTGCTCAAACATATGACAGGAGCTGTGAAATGTGCTTAGGGGGCTTAGAGCCTTGCCAGGGAGACAGATGCAGTAGCTGACCATTTTTTATCACATGCATATAGATGTATGTTGAGCCTTCCCTGTAAGACTGAATAAACCACAAGAGAAGGATTTTGACAAAGAAAGATCTAAATTTTATCTTAAAAAATTAGAAAAGGGCAAAATACAAGTCAGAACAATTTTGGTTGTGAGTTTCCTCATTTGTGTAGTGAATGTTTGGAAAACTTTAAAAATAATTCTCCAGCACTCTCCTTTGACAGTGATAGCAGGGTGTCTTGTACAATAAGGTGATGGAATGGGCACCCCTGAAGTCCAACCCTTGGAAATTACTCAGTGTTTATAAGCTCTAGATGCTACCAACCACCTTTTGGTTCTCTGGGATTCTAACAAGGGGAGGGGGTTCCCCTAACAATTCTATCTTCTTGCATGTGGCTGCATCCGTTCTCATACTTTTGGCTCCTCCTGCTAAGCCTTTACAAAGATGCAGATGTTTTTTAAAAGTGGCAAAAAGATCAGAGACATTTTGTGCCTGATGTGCTGGAATGGGTCAAAGTTTTCTGGTAAATTTGATTTGGGCATATTAAACAAAACCAGAAACCAGTGATTTGCAAAGTTTGCTGATGAAAGTATGGAGCTTCATGGGTCAAAATTGCAGCACACACAAAAATGTTAGATTTACTTGTCTTTTCCTTTTTAATTGTGTCTAGAGGTAGAAAATCAACAAAATAGGTGCTTCTACACATTATGGGTGATTTGTTTTAGAATATTAGTGCTTCTGTGATTAATTAGCTGAAGTCTATGCACTATTGCTTGCTCCTTTTTCATTCTAAATATGACCAAAGAGTGTAGTTACCAAATGTAATGATGGCTCAAAGCAAATTTAATAGACAAACATAAAAGGAACATTTTCTTTATGCAAAATGCCTGAGGAAACAAATGGAAGCATCACACAGTACCTACACACGCAGAGGACACATGCTCTCGGGGAGAATAAAACATTCATGTAACAGCAATACATGTAAGTCCCATAAATTTGTACAAAAGGTTTATGGAGGATGAGGAGAAAGTGCTGAAATCTAGTTCATTTAGATAGATATTTATGTTTGATGAACTTAAACTATTAATGCTATTCTCTTCCTTACACACTGGGGTAACTGCTTTGAGTCTCAAGCTTAGTTTCAAAGGATTAGTAACCCCGAATGAGGTTTTAAAGGATAATTAACATGTTTGCAGATATGACCAGTCTCATATGTTTGCATTTTAAAGGTATAAAAAATTCATCTGGCTGGCCCGGCTCAGTGGTTAAGCATCAACCTATGAAACAGGAGGTCATGGTTTGATTCAGGGCAGCACATGCCTGGGTTGAGGGCTTCATACCCAGTAGGCGGTGTGCAGGAGGCAGCTGGTCAATGATTCTCTGTCACCATGGATGTTTCTATCTCTCTTTCCCTCTCCCTTCCTTTCTGAAATAAACAAAAATATATATTTTAAAAACTATAAAAATTTACAGGAACGAAACTTTTGGTATAACAGTCAGATGAATTAACGTATTTGTTGTAGGTCCTCAAATGTCATACTAGCATTCTTTGATTCAAACATTATATTTAAAGATAAAAAATATAGATTTTGAGTTAGGTGAAATCTCTGGATGTGTTTTATTTGAAAAGTTTTAGAATTTTCTCTCTGAAATATGCATTATTCTGTTGAGATTGAGCCATAATTTTCCTATTGGGAAAGTTGCTAAATTATCTAATAATTGAAACACACTGAATTTTTAATTTAAGTATAAAAGAAGAAACAGAAAGGGGCCTGATAACAATTGATGATACTTCCACACTGAGTTTGGACAAGGGCTAGTCTGAGAAGCATCTGGTAAGCAGACTGGAGAGTCATTCCAATGTGAATGGAAAGGAAACTTTGAATTTTAAAATATCAAAAAATGCACATAACTAGGAAACAAACCAACACTTGAGAGCTGTATTACGATTCTCTCAATGTGTACCTTTCTCCAATAATCTAAAATTATCTTAGGCACTAATAAAGAAATTCATGAGTTACTTTTCATTTCTAAAATCTATGATCCTATGATTTAACTTTCTTTACATAAAAATTACATATTTTTGCACTAAATTCAAGTAAAGCCCTATATTTGAAGGAAAATTTTATTCTTAATTTAATATAATAAGTACTTACTGAGAGACTTCTGTGCTTCATACTTTGTGCTCTAGCTAGAGCCATAGAAAAGTGTATGGTCAGGATCGCATTTGGATGACTCCCTAGAGAGGATCTGCTAGTCATTAAACACACAAAACTATTTAAAACAAACAAACAAATAAACAAACACTTGCAGGCCATAGATAGAGAGGCAGGCATCTAATTTCCATTTTAAATATTCTTTTTCACTTCCTTTCATCACTTCACCACTTATTATTTGGAATGAAGGTTTTCATCATATTAAGGAACTGAGTTGCAGGTCAGTCCTTTTAAGAGAAAAAACTTGAAAAGTTGTAAGAAATGACTCAGGTACTACAATGATATTTCGAGACACACAAAAAATGTTATTTGTAAATCTTGGGCAAAAATGAGGTGCAATGCATATTTTCAACATAGTTAATTAAGCTAGCAATGAGTGATAAAATAGTTATCCTATATAATAAAAGCCTAATATGTCAAATGTCCAGTCCTCCATTCAACCAATCAAAGTGTAATATGCTAATGATATGCTAAGGCCACTCAACCGCTCACTATGATGTGCACTAACCATCAGGGGGCAGACAGTCGGCTGGTCGACCAGTGGCTATGACATGCACTGACCTCCAGGGGGCAGACGCTCCAACTGGTAGGTTAGCTTGCTGCTGGGATCTGGCAGATCAAGACTGGGCAAGATGGGCCAGACATGCCCTGGAGCCCTCCCTCGATCCCTCCAGGCTGGCCAACCTCCTTCATCTCTCCCCGGCCCTGATGGTGCACCGGTGGGGTCTATCGGAATCCGGGACCCCTTGGGGAATGTTGGAGAGCCAGCTTTGGCCCAATCCTGCAGGCCAGGCTGAGGGACCCCACTGGTGCACGAATTTGTGCACTGGGCCTCTAGTTAAAATATATTTTTTAAAAAGTAACACAAACTAATATTTATTCCATTTAGAATTCCTTTGCAATGAATGGTATTTTATTCTAATATGATTTACTTTAGCATAGATTCAACATTCAATAGTTAGCATGGGATTCTTATTTTCCACTCTAGCTAAGGGAGTTTACTTTTTGTTGTAACAAGAGAATATCCTTTATTAGAAAATAAAGACTGCTGTAGATTCTGGACATGAATTAGTCAACAATAAGAGAGAAGCCTCAAGAATAAGAATATCCATACTTTCAATAAGGGACAGTGCAGAAGCTAGCTGAGAGAAAGTTTTCTATTGGATATATTTAAGAAAAGGTTCTGGCTTTGCAGTACTGCCATTAAACATCCACACAGCCATTTTAAGAAGTTTTCCATTTTACTGAAAGATGAAACCCACCTGTTGTTGCTGACCATACTCTGTTGTATCTGCATTGAGCCCCAAAGGTTACCAGTGAAAGTCATTCTAGCAGGTGACATCCAGGTATAACCCAACTGGCTGAGCTATTGCTCAGTGGGTGTTATTAAGTATATGTAGTCTAATTGGTGATATGATAACATTTTTTATTTGAAAGTCTGAAGGTTACTTTATTTGTTATCTCACTTTATCCTAAGAAAATAAGAAATCTGTGATGTATCTGAATGCAAAAACAAACAAACAACTTTTCCTATATTAGTACACTAATGAATTTTATAAGCCCTATTTAGAGTAAGACTCTGAGGACAGAATGCCTGAGACAAATTCTGGTGTTGATGATCACTTGCTGTATGTCACTGAGCAACTTAACCACCTCTGTTTCTCAGTTGCATCATCTATAAAATGGGAACATTCATTGTACCTAACTAACTCTTGTGGATATTCTTATATTAAGTGAGAGAGAGAAAAAACAAACCTTAGAGTGATACCATATTTTTATTACACTCTCATACATTTTATCCTGTTATCATGCTTAAAGTTTTCCACCTCCCAGTGCCCAGACTTTATATTTGATCAAGGAAAGGCATGCCTGAGTTTTTCTTAAACCTCTTTCAACTTTCCTTTCATAGTTTTTTTCTATTCAAAGGTATCATAACAGGTATAGGACTTACATTTGGGAGTAAACTCATCATATTCAATTTATTGGCTTAAATTACATAGCATCATTTACATTATCATGAAGTTCTCCAGAAAATTCTATTGTTCATACCCATAAAAACCACAACATTTAGAGATAAGAACTTTTAGGACAACCCTTTGACATATGGAACAAATTTACTAAATTCTTTTTGGTTGTTTAAATACATAAAGGGTAATGACCTTTCATAGATATTTGCCAGGAAACATAAATTTAAATTTTAGTCAATATGTTACCTGAAACAATAATGTTTTGAAGTAAACATATCAGAATCAGCCTGAATACTTCTTTTTTTAAACTGCGATAATGGATTTTAATGAAAAAGCAAGTTTTGTTTTGTTTAGTAACTGCTGGAAATAATTATGCCTTGATATTGGATTCGAGAATTTACATGGCCAGAAGCAAACCAAACCTGAAGAGAATGAACATCATTCCCTGTCTCAAGAATAAAAACAAAACAACAAAATCCCCTGAAGGCAGCTCAGGAGCACATGTCTCAGGAGAAAGCAGAAATGTTTCTTTGGAGCCTGTGCATATCACATAACCTAATTCAGGTAAAAACCAGAAGAGGGAATGGACTTTAATGTGAAAATGATAGTTATTTTTGTAATGACAAAATATATAGTTTACTTTTTTCTTATAACAGTGAGAAAAGTATTTTAGGACTATCAGGACAATTTTAATTTCATGCTTTTTAGGTGTTTATAAAATGAACATAAATAATATATATTGGAAACATTTGACAAAGCTTTTCTAACAAAAATGGGGCTGTTAGAATCTTAAATTATTTTTATCTCAATTTACATGCTACAGTTAAGCAATATATTGCTGTCCATTGAGAGTAGTGAGGCATGTTAATATTATTGTAAAGTAATCCTGTATTAGTTGTAATACCAAAAAATACTACATAGAAAATAGTTGATAATAACCATACTAAATTTTGCAACCTTCCTGAGTTTGATTTTATAGATTGAATCTCAAAAAACCATGTTGGGATGGGGTACAAAGGTAGAGCAGCCGAACAAACATTTCAGCTTTGCCTACTTTTGTTTCAAAATGTCATTTGTGGTGACTTAAAGAAATCTGAAGCCGTTCAGAGAATGGCACAGAACCTGGGGTTATTAGAATATTATGATATTATAATTTGTTTCTTCACTGTTAAAGAACTCTAACTAAGCCAGTATGTTAGAGTTATCTAGAGAAACAGAGCTTAAAGACTCTCTATATATCTAGAGAGAGACAGAGAGATACTGATTTCAAAGAACTAATTCAAGTGATTGTGGTGGATTCTGGCAAGTACAACATTTGTAAGGTAGACCAGTAGGCTGGAGATCCTGGGAAGAGTTGATGTTGCAGCTCAAATCTGAAGGCAGTCTGGAGGAGGAATTCCCTATTTCTCCAGGATGTCAGCCTTTCCAATTAAAGCCTTCAACTGATTGGTCAAATATCTTAACCTGAAAATAAAAGGCCAAAGTGAGAGGCAACAAGTGTTCTGATTAAGGTAGGGGTTATTTATGAGAAAAAATTACATTAATAAAAGGAAGTCCTTTTGCCCTAGCCCAGCCCATTTTGCTCAGTGGATAGAGCATATGCCCTCTACCTGAAAGATCCCTGATTAAGGGCATGTACCTCACTCAGTTGGAGGCTCCATTCCACCCTGGGTTGAGGCAGGTTGGGGCACCTGTGGGAGGCAACCAATTGATGTGTCTCTCTCACATTGATGTTTAATCTCTCTCTCTGTCTCTTTTCCCCTGCACCCTCCCTCATTCACTCTCTCTAAAAATCAATGGAAAAGTATCCTCAGGTGAAGATTAAAAAAAGAAAAAAAGAAAGTCATTTCTATAGGTGCAGATAAGCTAACATAGTGATGCTAATTCTAAACAATGTCTTTAATTTTCAGTCCTATAGTCATAAGAAATAGTTGTTTGGAATAAAATGCTGCTTTAGGCTGAGTCCAAGGGTTATTTTACCCAATTTTTAACTTCCCAAACATTTGAGAAATAAGACTTTTAAGGCTGTTCCTCTGAGCTGGCAGCTCAGACCCCATTTTAAAAAACAGCTTTATTTATATTATTTTTCACAAGTCTCATCATTATTGAAGGCAGCCTGCTCTATGAAAAAAATCTACTGATTTAAATGGTAATCTCATCAAAATACCTTCACAGCAACCTGTGTTTGATCAAAATCTAGGTACTGTAGCCTAGCCAAAGAGACACATAAAATTAACCATCATGGCCATCAATTGGTGAAATTTAATGACCTATACAGAGGAATAGCAAATGAAAGAAACCTGATAGAGATGAATTCCAGTGCTCAAAAAAAGCTTAAAATGCATGTGTGTATATACGTGTGTTTATTTATACACATCTACACTAATAAAAGAGAAACATGCAAATTAACCACCACTCTGCTATGCCAAGCCATGCCCACCAGCCAATCAGGAATAAGTATGCAAATTAACCCAACCAAGATGGCGGCCGGCCATGGAGCTGGAGCAAGCAGGAGGCTTGGGTTGCCCCCAGCGATGGAGGAAGCCAAGCTTCCTGGCCGTCCCTGGCCTCCACTCAAGGCTACAAAGTTTCAATTATAGAAGATAAATAAATTCTAGATACTTGCTTCCAGCTGGCCCTGGCCTCTGCTCAAGGAGGTGCTGAAAAAAAAAAGAAAAAGAAAAAAAGGAGGGGCTGGGACCTTGGGTCACTGGGGAGTGATCAGGCCAGGATGGGATGGCAGGGGCTGTTGGAGGTAAGCAGACCAGCAGGGGGGCCAGTTGGGGGCAAGCAGGCCATCAGTGGGGGTCAGTTGGAGGTGATCAGGACAGCGGGGGGGGGGCAGTTTGGAGTGAGCAGGCCAGCAGGGGGGCAGTTGGGGGTGAGCAGGCCAGCAGGGGGGGTCAGTTGGGGGTGAACAGGCCAGCAGGGATTGGGGTGATCAGGTTGGCAGGGGGGCATTTGGGGCGAGCAGGTCATCAGGCAGAGTGGTTAGGGGAAATCAGGCAGGCAGGCAGGTGAATGGCTGGAGCCAGCATTCCTGGATTGTGAGAGGGATGTCCAACTGCCAGTTTAGGCCAGATCCCTGTAAACTGGCAGTAGGACATCCTTTGAGGGGTCCCAGATTGGAGAGGGTGCAGGCCGGGCTGAGGAACACCTTCCCCCAGTGCACGAATTTCATGCACCAGGCCACTAGTCTATATATATAAAAGGCTAAGCAATTGTCTGTCCAACTGGTTGCTATGACAAGCAGTGACCACCAGGGGGCAGATGCTCAACACAGGAGCTGCCGAGCTGCAGTGACTTGGCAGTGGCGGTTCTCGGGTAACACACCCCAGAACCAGAGAGGAGGGAGCCCCATTCCAGGGTGCATCATCTGAGAGCTGCCCTCTCACAATCTGGGACCCCTCGGGGGATGTTGGAGAGCCGGTTTTGGCCTGATCCCTGCAGGCCAGTCCAAGGGACCCCACCTGCTGGCGGGATGCCAGTCACTCTGAAGACACCATTTGAACCCTGGTACCACCCCAGGTGTGACCAGTTGGGGAGGGACCACAGGAGATTGGCTCCAGGGCATGTCCAGCCTGTCTCATGCAGTCCTGCCCCACTGGCCACCTTCTACTTAATTTCCTTTCAATGTGCATGAATCCGTGCACCGGGGCACTAGTTTAAAATATGCTTGATGCTATATTTTGGCCTAAGTTCAGAACAACAAGCTATAAAGTTGAGATAACTGCTTAATCAATTTCTACTCATTTTATTATTTATATTAAAAATGCTATTTGAAAACAATCATATTTAGAATTGCATTTTTTATTTCTCATATGCTCCCTGAGTATTTTATCATTTGGGATATTGTGGGGTAATTGATTGTAATTGCTAATAGTTCCAATAATTACTCATAAAATGCTTGATTACATATTAATTGGTTACATCTTTCTCAGACTTCCTTTGAATTGCATTAAATGTGCAATACCTGACATTCTTTAGTCATTGTTACAAGGGGCAAATGTTAGAGTTATCTCTAAGAAAGTGAGGAGATATTAAGAGAAGAATATGATAAATGATATAATTTAATGTGGAAAGATGTCTGTTACTTATTCTTTAATGATTAAAGCAAGTTAAAAAATAGTTTGTTTAGTATGTTATAATTTATTCAAAGTTATATACACCTAAATTGCATGCTTATGACCCAATAATCCTTCTTATGAATATAACCAATAAAAAAGCACTTATATGCTAAAAAAGAAAATATAAACATAATTAGTAATATTCAATTTTATTCATCGTCTGTCATTATGTTTAAATTATAGTAAAATGTACCTAAGTATTTTTAGTCTAATGTAGAATTGAAAGGGATCCCTGTTGAATGGGGTTTTCTACATGAAGTTTTCAGATAAAAGCATTCACTTACTATATGGAAAACCCAGTTCTCCTGTTTTTCTCTACTCTCACTCTAGTACCACACTCACAACACTCTGACATCAGATGTGTGGTTGTTTTTTATTCTCTCTCCCCCACATTAAGCAATTCTGGGACACCTAGCTAAATAGGTGTCCTACAATTTAACTAAATTCTAACACTATATACCTAGAGATAGTGTCAGATCTCACAGCTTAAGGGCTCAGTTCCAAGAAATTGTCCCTCATCTCAGATACCAATCACAAGAAGTAGGTCCCTAGGTTAGCCACAACTTCTATCTAACTTGACTACAGATCAAAGGTTCCCATCACCATCTCCCCATAGGATTCAGTTATTTGCTATAACAGCTCACAGAATGTGGGGAAACACCTGCTTATGTTTACCAGTTTATTAAAGGGTGTGATAAGAGGGGAGAGATGAACAGCCAGGCGAGGAGATACATAGGGCAAGGCATGTGGGAAGGGGCAGAGCTTTCATGCTCTCTCCCAGAACCCCTCCACGTGTTCATCACCTGGAAGCTCTCTGAACCCTGTATTTTTGTTTTTTTATTGAGGCTTTATTACATAAACATGATTAATTAAATCATTGACCATCAATGATGAAATCAATCTCCAGCCTCCATCTTTGAGTTACCTATGGGCTTTCCAAAATACATAGCAAAAGACACCGTGATTGCTCTCAACACTTAAGGAAATTGTAATGGTTTTAGGAGCTCTATGCCTGGAATGGGATGAAGGCCAAATGTATATTTCTTGTTGTAAATTATAATATCATACTTAAAAATCCAGGGATTATACATAATGCTCAAAGTAATAATTCCTATCCTTGTAAAGGTTTTCATATCTCATTTGAACTTTCAAACACTAGATTGATGGGCTTTTGAACTAGTTACTTTGTAGCCAAAGAAATGATGATCAGGAAATTAATAATGCTGGAGATTCACTTCTTTTGTGACTCCAAGTTGGAGTATGAGTATTTATGGTATGTTCCAAGTTATTCCTCACTCTCACCCCATTCTTTCTTTTTGTTTTTTGTTTGTTTTATTGGGGTAACATTGGTCGAGATGATCGTAAATATTTCAGGTGTGGTTTTCTGTGTTACAAGATCTATATATTGCACCATGTGCCCACCCAATGTCAGCTGACACTTTATAAGATTAGTTTCTCAATTTAGAACAAAGTAATACACACCATTTAAATTGTACACCATTCTGAGTAGCATGATGAAATTTTTAACCATCTTGTTGCATCCTGTTAGGGACATAAATCCTCCTTTTACCCAGCATATGCTACCTACCCATTATTCATTTAGTAGCCTTCTCAGTTATCAGATAGATGCTGGTGCAATGCTTGTACATTTTATTTAATAATGCCATATTCACATAACTTTTATTATAGTATATTTATAATTATTCTATTTTATTGGTACTTATTGTTGTCAATCTCTTTTTTTCCCTCCCACCCCTCAGCTTGTCTAATTTATAAATTAAACTCTATTATAGGTATGTATACTAGTATGTATGAATAGGGAAAAATAGTATGTATAGGGTTCAGTAATATCCATGGTTTCAGGCATCCACTTGGGGTCTTAGAACATATCTCCCAGAGATAAGGGGGGACTACTGTATTCTGCTGTACTTATAATCTTACTGATTTTTAATATTGGAAACATTAAATAATACAATGCAATTATAATGACTATCAGTTATAAATAAAAATGCTGATTTTGCAACACTGTATTAGAAAGTTGATCAAACCATATGCAAAATTATTTGCAAATTAAAATTGACATAGTAACACTGATTAATACTGATTAAGGGAAAATAACAAGGATAATGAAGAGAATGATTTGATTATCAATTAGCAGAAGCCCCTGGGAAATTGGTGAAGATACCAGATATTTTTGCACTTCTTATAATCCTGTCATAAAGATAAAATATAAAAGGAAAAAAATGTCATTGATAGCATTCATATAACATATGATTGATTTTTTAAAAAAATTTGTTCATTTTAAGAATTAGGTACATTTTAAATTATACTTTGATGTTATTTACTATAAAATAAAACAAACATCTTTAGTTTTATTTTTGAGATAAAAATATCACTTGATCTCTTTAGATTAATAATTTCATCCTTATTGTAAGCAATTTCCTTTACATAGCTTTTCTCATTATAAATGATCTTGGATAACAAGGACTTTTTGTATTTTGGAGTCTGTAGCCCACCTTTAGTGGACAGGAAAGCATTTGAAGATTTCGAATGCCTGGTAAAACACAACTTAAGGCCACTGGTTTTTTGGCAATGTGTAGGCAGTTTTGAAGTGGTAAACAGAACCAGTGACAGACCGTTAATTGAGCTTCCTGAGAAGACAGTTTTCTAAAAGACCTTCTTGGGTCTTACTGGAAAAGGAATTCTAATTTCAGAGAATAACAAGTAGACCTCTTTGAGGGCTTCCAGGAGTCAGAAGAACCCAGTAGAGATCCTGGAAGTGAGGCAGAGTGGCCACTTCTGACCAGCAGCCACTATAGCCAGCATCATCAACATGATTCAAGAGAAAGATGAGCCAGTGAGGTCCTTCAGTCATGGCGAGGCCTTCCAGAAGCCCAGAGAATCAGAGACGCAGGGCCATTGCAATCATCTAATGGGGTTTGACCAGATGAAATCTAGCAGGGACACAGAAAGGACAATTAACAAGAATGCCTTTTGTTGTACAGACATGGACTACTAAACTCTTAATGTTAATTGCTTAGTAAATCTGTCTGCCGCTAACTCATGATATTTTTGGGTTTCTTTCAACTGTGTTCTTTCATTGTTCACTGAATTTCCCAATTAGGAATAATTTTAGGTTTTATAAAATAGAAATAATTGAATTTGAGTAAACACAGCTAATTATTTGGAGGTTGAATTTCTAAAATTGTATCAGAAAAATAATTTTAAACAGTATGCTAACAAGGGTGGTTTAAAGAATTGGTGTCTGAACAAGAACTTGCTCCATCTTGAGTGTTTTCATAAAACTTTGCAAGTCATTCTATTATTTTCTCTCTCTTTCTCTTTCTCTCTCTCTCTCTCTCTCTCTCTCTCTCTCTCTCTCTCTCTCCACACACACACAGTTTTTTTGTTTAACCTTCTGCTTCCCCTGCTAAATTTTTACTTCCCCAAAAGCAGGAACTGTGGCTTATTGATGACTTAATTCCAATTCTCTTAATTTAAAAAACAATGGATGAAATGAATCGATGAATTTGAATAATTTAGTGTTACAATTCCATAGGTGGCTTTATTTTTCTTTCTCTCAAATTGCAAAGCAACATATTGTGATAACTGGGAATGTCGATCTAATTCCACTAATATAGCAATGTTTGTCTCCTAGAGATAAGGAAATAAAACAAGATGGTGTTTTATTATCATTTCCAGATTTATGATTCTTCTAATTGGTTATATGTAGATCATAAGAAAAGAATACCAAATAATATTTAGGAGCTGAGGGTCCCTACTGCAAGAAAATCCTGAGTGATAAAAGCAGCTATATTTACTACAATTTTCTGAGTGTCTACTGTGTATTAGGGTTTTTGCTAGACATTTTACATGTAGTCTTTATATCAAATATACAAGATACTTACTTTTAGCCCCTTTTTACAGAGGAGAAAGTTAAATTTAGTAATTTTGTATCACAGAGTGCAAAGGTTGTAAATGGCAGAAACCCAGAATTTAAATTCAGGGCAGTCAGACTCTGAAGTATTCTGGTATGTCCTGGGTCCTACATGCTTTTGCAAAAGATATGCTCAGTTTGGGATACAGGAGTGTGAGTGGAAAGGACCATTCATTGGCAACTGGTAGCTAATTTGGGGTTTATGCATAGAGTCCTCTTTGAATAAACACTTCACCTTTGTGAATTCTGAGTAAAGTAGCATCTGTACACACTGTTGACCACGAAGTCCTGCTGACTCAGCTGTGTAGAGATGCAGTAGGTTGTACTCTCAATGAGTACAGAAAGTCTCTAGGCGCAGATGACTAAATCATCCCTCCCCTCAATTAGGCCTTTTACATGTGGTGCTCTGGCAGCCTGCCTGCCTCCATTCAAAGTAGAGAGGAGGTTACCCTTGTAACTATGTTTAGCATGGATCTGGCAGAATAATAATAATAATAATAATAATAAAAGCCAAATAATCCTGGCAAATTCAGAAACCACTATGTTTGCATTAGGTCCAACCATTATTTAAGTCCACAACTTTTCTTTGTTGGATATAATTTGAATTTACATGCTACAGTATCCTATTCTTACCTATAATTCACCTAACTGCAGCTGGCCAGACTGTGGCTCATTTGCAGGTATAATGTCTGTTTCTGAGTGGTGTAGGCTTGATACTGATGGCTGCTGTCTCACTGGTTTTCTTAAAAGAATGATTTGGGGAAACAATTCAAGGGACTCTTGAAGCATAACTGCCTCATAAACATAACATATTTGTCTCCATAACACTTCTTCCAAAAAACATGAACTTGCAAATGGAGGTGATTTATCAATATTTACATCAGTCCCATCAGGTGGGTGGAAGCTAAGTATCATCCTTATAATTAGCATCTGTGTGTCAGCTGCATGCTGAGTTTTGTATTTACACAGACTTTTCCAAAGGATGCTCCCAAACCCTGCTTCTGTTTCCCACTTCACAGGTCCCTGGATAAATCCAGATGCTTAATGAAGCAGGCTACAGGCAAGGCACATATAGACAAATAGGAGCACTAGATTGCCAAGGCTGGTGACTCAGGTTTTCATTGGAGAGTTGACAGTAATTAGCTGTGTGATCTCGAATTAGTTGCTTAATTTCTCTGAGCCTCAGCGTTCTTGCCTAAAAATAGGAGATACTTACGCCCTAGCCAACTTGGCTCAGTGGATAGAGCATTGGCCTGCGGACTGAAGGGTCGCGGGTTTGATTCCGGTCAAGGGCATATGCCTGGGTTGCAGGCTCGATCCCCAGTCGGGGGCATGCAGGAGGCAGCTGATCAATGATTCTCTCTCATCATTGATGTTTCTATCTCTTTCTCCCTGTCCCTTCCTCTCTGAAATCAATAATTTAAATCAATATTTAAAAAAATAAAAATGGGAGACACCTAATTGATAAATGAGGTTCGTTTTGGATCTGACATTCAGTAGATCTAATAATCAATGACGTATCATGAAAATTTATAGGCTTGAGAGGTTTTTAGGCCTTCATTGGTGGTGAAAGCAGAGTTAAGGGGGCAAACTATCAAAGCTGGGCCTCCTGAAACTGAGCTCTAAGGAACAAGGGGTGAATAGGGGATTCCTTTATGTTCCATACCTGTCTTGCAATTTCTGTCATCATTGTATTTATCCTTTCCCTTGCTTTAACTTCTAGTCTTTTCATTCCCAACTCCCCAGTGCATTTTCTTAACCATTCATCCAGACTGATTAAGATGGATGATGACCATCCAACTAGTCTCTAAATTTGAGCCTCTCACAACTATAATGAATTTTACAATTTTCTAGATTAAAATTCTTGAAGCAAAATCATGCCACTATCCTATAACAAATTCAAACTACAAAAAACACTGAGTTAATTCCTACTGAAAACATAGCTAAAGCAAACTCTATTTACATTTATAATACGGCTCAAATATCATTTTCCAGAAATAATGCTCATTATTCTTTACAGTCTATGTCTCTACAAACTGCCTCCAAGGAATTTCCTATTGATGTGCCTTAATGTGCTTGTCATTTCTGTCTTGAGAAAGTTTCCAGAAATATCTTTTCAACTCCATATTCCCAAATCTCTGTACACCAAATCATATTCATCTTTCCAGGTTCAGCTTAATTATCACCACATTCTCAAAGTTCCTCATAATACTCCATTTGAAATGTTATTTTCATTTAATATTTCATAGCATACTTATACTCTTTATATTCATCTCTCTTTATCTCTCTTTGGCGCTTAGCAATTCATCCTCTCTCTCTAGATAAAGAAGTAAATAGATGAATGTATATATATATGTAGGTATATATACATAAATATCATCTATATATATAAAACCCTAATATGCAAACAGACTGAATGGAGGAACAACCGAACAACTGGTTGCTATGATGTGCGCTGACCAACAGGGGGCGTGTGTGGAACATGAAAGGCCTTGGCAGCAGGCAGCAGAGCGCAGGACATGGTGGACATCTGCCACAGCAGGATGGTGGATCAGGTGAGGGAGGGCACCAGACCAAGGCAGGGCTCTGGTCACTGTCATTGGGGCGAGCCTCTGACGGTTACTGAAAATTCTTTGCTCCCACATGCTGCGGCTGGCACTGGAGCACTGCTTGCACCCACTGCTGGCACCCGGCACCGGCCCCAATCACCCCTCAGGGCTTCTCCACCTCTCCCTGCTCCTGAGGGGCAATCCAGGCCAGCAGCCGCCTCTCGCACCCGCGGCTGGCAATGGCCACGCTCACACCCACTGCTGGCTCCTGGCGCCTGTCCTGATCACTTGGCGCCATCAGCAGGTGCAAGTGGTAGCTGCCAGCCCTGATTGCCCCTGAGGGCTTCTCCACCTCCCCCTGCTCCTGAGAAGCGTTTGGGCCAGCAGCCACTGCTTGCACCTGCTGCTGGCGCCGGCCCCAATTGCTCCACATGGTCAGCAGGTGCGAGCAGGGCTGGCGCCATTGGCGCATGGAGTGGTGGCAGTGGGAGTGGGATTGCCGGCAGACCGGGGACCGGTGGAGCCGAGGATGGGCCGAGCCCACCCCTGTGCCCACCGCAGCCTCACGGCCCACAGTTCCTTTCAAGGTGCACGAATTCGTGCACTGGGCCCCTAGTTATCTATATCTTCTGAGTATTCTTTTTTTATTTCATATTGCCTTACAAATAGTGATTGCTCAATAATAGACAATTCATCATCAGCTTGTGTACCATGTTATGATTCCAAATGGGAAGGAATAGAACTAGAAAACAGAAATAATAATTATAAATAACAAATAATTGATGGTTTGTATTGTATTTCTTAAATGGAAGCTTGTTCTCTATTTTCATAAGGCTTTAAGTTCCCGAATACTTGCTAGAACTTGAGAACTCCCTTTGTTGCTCAACTAATCACTTCATTGCTGTTTATTTTATTTCTTAGCTGAATGACCATTTTCCTTCGTCTTTAAATAACTTCTCTGTTTCATACCACATGGCGTACATATCAAGTTGCCCCCTTTTGTTTGTGTCTGGCATGGCACATTGATTTGATGTCAGTGCAAAGAGCCAATATATAAGTTATATAAATTACATAAATTATTCCATCTAAGTTCATCCACTGCATGTGTGTATATATATTTTGATATTGCTTTGATAGAAAATAACACATTTACACTATTTGTGGTGAGACTTTCAAGAAAAAAAATATAGAAAATATACAGATATTTTCATAGTTACCTTGCACTTTCAAAATTTATGATAATGTTCCTTTCTTTATAAGACTTTTATTTTAATTGCCCTTTGGTAGGAAAGATTGCTATTTTTGTGGGTTGAAACAAAGGGAGTATATCAAACAGAGTTTGTTTGAGCACACCAATACTACATTTCCTCAAAGAGTGATTCATTTTTTCCTAAGACAATTTATTTTCCTTCTCTGCAATTAAAATTTTCTTCTCATGAGAACAATGAAAATGAGTACCAAGAGAAATTTATAACTACTAGCAATGTAAGTTGTGTTTGGGGATGAAACTTAGAATTTAAAGCTTTATATTACAATTTCATCTTAATTGAGTAAAATAGATGAGCACTCACATGCTTTTATCTTAAGAAAGAGCTTTCTCTTCAAATTGAAAAATTAGAGTGATATTTTGCTTATTTTTTCTATGAGATGAAAGGAATGGGTCATAAGTGAAAAAGATTGAAAAATTGGATATTAAGATATTAATTTATTTAATGTTGCTTGTCAGAATAATTGAAGAATATATAATATCACTGGTAATGGTTATAAGATGGGCTAAAACTGTATGTTCATCATATCCTGCAGCAGAAAACTAACACTATTACTTTATTCTCCACTTACATGATGGAGTTCCCCAGTGGCTACTCACACTACAGTTTTTAAACTGTAGTCAATATGCAGTATCTGGCCTCTTCTTACTTTTGCTCTTAGGGTTCCAGTGCTGCCTATAAATCAATTCAGAAGTCTTCTGCTGTCATTGCTAATGATGCCTATCATGAGCACAGCAATGCACAGCCAAAGTTGCATTCTCCATATTTGCTTTCAGAACCATAGACCCTTGGGAGTCTAGACAGGGAAGGAAAAATGACCTTATTTTTCACCTAGTATTTTAAAAAATATTTATTTATTCAGTTGATTGGGGTGACATTGATCATGAATATATAGGTTTCAGGTGTGGATTTCTATTATATTGTACCGTGTGCCCATCACCCAAAGTCAGGTCTTCTCCTGGCACCTTAATTTTATATTTTAAATAACTGTTTTACAGGAGTTTTGTTTTGTTCTGTACTTTATTTTTCAGGTGTTCATAAAAATCTCAAGAATATATTTATATCTGCTTCTGGATAGCAAGCCCCTTTCCGAATTCCAAAGTCTCTATGGAAACATATTTTTCAACTTTTGTGTGTCAATACTTATGTTGTCCCTGTGTGGTGCATGGGAGTGCTCACACAAGCACTTTGCTGTAGTGGTGGTAGATCATTGGTCTCTATACATCAACCATCCCACTGTGACATTTACTGTGTGACTTTATACTTATTGACAGTATAGTTGGTACAGAAATATTCATTTGTAACAACCCTCTTAATAAGCAATAGCAAGATATCTAAGCAGCATGCAGCAATGGGGTTATTTTTACAGGTATATTGGCCACTGAGGTTCAGATGACTCATACTAGGCAGGGTAGGTGGCTCTGCTTCAGCAGCAGTGGCTGAGAAGCTTACTTCTTGCTGCAGATTTGTGAGTTGTCTCGGGGAAGGGCTCTGCTTCTTTAGTCTGTTATCCTCTTTGGACCACAGGACTCACCTAGGTATGACAATAGTAAAAATACAAGAGTCAGGCCAAAATGTGCAAGGCTCCTACCCCATTCTATTGCTGAAGGAAATCACACAGCTGAGTCATAGTCAAAGAGTACATTATCAACTGGATGTCATCTTTTGCAAAGTACCTATTCAAGTCTTTCCCCACCTTTCTGTTGGATGTATGTCTCTTTTCCTGCCTGGACTATTTTCTATTTTTTCTTTGAATGTATTCTTTCTCTCCAAGACAATAAATTCATGTTTCCATCTAACAGAATTGATCTTTTTTCAAATGAAAGTACTTTTACCTGTAGGAAAACTGAATATTCACACTCAAAATGAATTAAAGATTCAAATATAAGACCCAACATTGTAAATTTCCTAGCAGAAAACATAAGGAAAACACATCATGACATAGGGTATTTTTATTTCTATATATTATAAAAGGTGTTTTATTTACCTCATGAATTACTTCATTTATATCTTTGTTAATCGCTGCTATTACAGTTGATATCCTTTTAAAAAATAATTTCTAATTTTGGATCTTTATTTCCCTGCTCTTTAAATTATTACTTCCCACATTATTACATTTTTCCATTGTCTATAAATGCCATGCAAAACTTAAATTTCTCCTTTGCATTGCTCATTATATGTGTTATACTTAAGCCTTCAAAATAAATTTGAGAATTTCTATATCATTTTTACAGTCTTCTTTTTCTCACTTTTTCGTATTTAGCTCATATTCTTACCTTCTTATTTCATCTTATTTTTTATTAGCTGGGTTTCTGTGTTGCTTGAACCATGTCAAATTTTTCCCCATTTAGCATGCAAAATCAATTTCTTAACTATTGTTTTCTTTAGTAAAATACTTTATAAGTATTATCTTTCTCTGAGTATTCCACACATTCTTTTTCATTCTAAAGAAACTTTTCATAGCTTACATTTTGGGTTTTTAATATTTATAAATCCTTGATCAAATGAAGACATGGCCAAATATTATGCCAATGGGTTGGGCATATATATAGCCCTTTTTCAAATTCTTTGTCAATCTCAGTACTGGTGAAATCCTCTTATAGTTTTTATTTTTATTTTTATTTTTCTCTTATAGTTTTTAATAACATGTTGTATATATAGTTTATGCCTCCATCCTCAGTCTCTGACAGGGTTCATTTAACACAGTTATACTGGAATACAGTCAGACTTTTAGTACTTGACTCTTTGAAAGTCTTAGCATATTAAGTAATTTAAAAACTTCATATGTAGGCATATATTGGTATCAGGATGCTGATGTTGGTTGTCATACCCATGGCATGTTCTGTGTGGGAAATATATCCTAAGCAACACCAGCAGTAGTACCCCAACTCCTTAGTGAGATGTAAGTGGGAAATTGAGAGAATACTAACATCTTCTTTTCTTAATCATCACACGAGGATATATTTTTACTGATTTTAGAGAGAGAGGAAGGAAGGGAGAGAAACGTCGATCTGAGAGAACCATCAATCGGTTGCCTCCCTTATGCACTGCGACAGGGGATCAAACACGTAACCCAGGTATGTGCCATGACCCAGAATTAAACATGCAACCTTTTAGTCTACCCGATTACACTCCAAGCAACTGAGCCACACGGCCAGGAAACATTCTTATTTAAGACACTGCTATACAGCCAACCAATTTTTGGTTAATTTTAAATATATGCATATGCACATTTATTGTAAAATATTTTAATAGTATAGTAAAAATTCTTACAAAGATAGTTATCTTTTTTTTTTTTAATTTCCAGAATTTCCCCTTGATTCTGTTTATACAAGCTCCTGTTAAACTATACTATGGGAGAGAATATAAAATATAGCCAGAGTACAAATGTTCTTTAACTTACAGAAAACTATCTAACTTTATTCCAAAAATTTTACAATTTTATTTCTCAATTTTACCCTGCTTTTAGTCATGAGTTCCCCGGAGAAGTTACAAACCAAAGACTTCTCCAGCACCATCTGGTATAGATTACTGCAGACATTGCTGGTATAGAGACAAAGGTCTGTGGTACTGATCCTCTTTGTATATCATCTAATCATTACTACAGAGTCCCGAGTGATCTGTGTTCTGTATAAAACACAAGAATGCTGAAAGTGATCCAGAGCAGAACAAAGCTTTAACCAATGCACTGTTTCTTGCTGAGGATTGTTTTGCTTCAGTGGGCAGAAATCTGATTATCTATAAACGGCTAAAAGTAAAGTTGTCTACACCCTCTGATAATGGTTTACTGACCGCATTGCTTTTTCTATGTTTGCTCACTGAAATATGACCTCCTCTCTTCTCCCACTGAGGTTAAGAAAAATAGTTCAGGATGGAAATAGTGTCAGGATGACGATGAGCTTACAAAATGAAATCCGATGTTTATGTGTTCATTTGACAAAAACTATGATTGCAAATGACGTTTCAGACATTGTGATAGGCATTGAAGGACCCGAGGATCCAAGATACCTCTTTAACCTCAAGATGCTCCCAGGCCAATGGTGAAGCAAAACCAAGATAAAACAATTATTAGCACTGCTGCAGGGACATAGACCAAATTTCGTCTATTTCTTTATCAGTAAGATTAAAAAAAAAACACCTCAACCTGCAAAAGTCATTATAACTTCCCTTTGCTGAGCCTAAGCTAATACTAGGCACTATGAAAACTAGCAAATATATCATTTAACTATTACAAAAATTGTTAACTTGTGATTACTAATACCCTTTTATAAAAGACACATATGAATCTCAGAGAAATTAAACAAGTTGTCCAAATTAACAACTAGTAAGATGTAAAGTTGAGATATCAATGCTCAAATCTTAAAGCCTAAAATAATTTGTAAGCCTGTTATTTAAAAAACAAACAAAACTATACACGCTTGAATTTTGAGCTATTATTATATTCTTCCCTTTTCCTTGTACTATATGATGAGAGCCAATATAGCTACCTTGTTTTATCTTGTTCTGCATTTATATCTGTTTGGCCTTGATTAAATTAGTAAATGATTCTATCCTTATCTAATGCCAACCATATAACCAGTTAAAAGATGTAATAATATTTACTCATAGATACTTCTAAATGCTAATAAATTGCTGTTTCGGTTTGGCTCAGTGGATAGAGCACCAGCCCGAGGACTAAATTGTCCCAGGTTCCATTCCAGTCAGTCAAGGACACATATCTCCATTGCAGGTTCGATCTGGGTTGCATGCAGGAAGCAACCAGTCTATGTGCCTCTCTCACATTAATGTTTAATTTTTATCTCTGTCTCTCTCTCTCCCTTACACTATCTCTAAAAATCAATGGGAAAAATATCCTTGGGTAAAGATTTAAAAAATAATAAAATAAATACTATAAAGTTAACATGTTAATGTACTAATGCAGTGCAACTAAAATACTAATCATTATTTAGTAGGCAGCTAAAAATACTATTATCATTTTTTCTAAAAATCAGCACATTCTTTTTAGTTGCTTTTCTCTCACTCTTTACTTCTTTTTCTTTCACTCTGCTATGGCTCTAGTAAAGATCTGCAGTGTGCTCACTCAAGCCACATCAGTAATTTTCACTACACCCTCTTATCCATCCTGTATTCTGATCTGCCCTTATTCCTTCTTTTACAGAATTTGCAGCATATGATTCTTCTACTCAGGAACTTTAATTCTCTATTATCTGCCTTTTAAAATCTGCACTTTTTTTAGTCTTTCACCAATTTTATATCAGTTTTATTTCTCATATTCCATTACAAGGATTTTATTTATCAACTTGATATTTTCCAGTCCCATCTCTCACCTTTTTTCATTAAACTTTGGTGATGCTTGTTCCATTTAAAATACTAACACTATCTCTGGCTTTAATCTAAAGTGTATCAAGATTAGGTTAAAATTTAGCCACTGCAATGAATCCTCTTTTGTAATTCTTAGAAGGTAAGGAACATACTTCTCTGAATTCTATAGCTCTTGTCCTCTGAACCTTTGAGAGAAGCAAAGCATAGTAGTTTGAGTCAAAGAACTTAGATTCATTTTTTGTGAGTTTTTTTTTTAAGACCTAGCTTTGCAATCATAGGAAAATGTCTTTGAAGATCACATATTGGAGTGCGTGTGATAATCCATATAAAAATGTGTAATTATTAGTTTTAATTATTATCATTACATGGTTTTTATACACTATCATATAGTGAAGTTTTTTGATATTGAAATTCTTATATTAAATTAGGACCTCTCAGGAATTAAGAAGTCATTATGTATTATTACTAGTATATTGCACCTGTAATGCCACCAACAACCTCCAATAAATATGCACTCAATGAATACTTTGAAATACATAGATCATGTATCACAGAAATGTACACTTGAAACCTATATGATCATCTAATTGAAATGTAATTTAAAATAAATATAAATAAATAAATAAACACTTTGAAACCATTCTTAGAAAAAATGGTATATATGTATATATATGAAATGCAAAAATGATAATACTTTTCATTATAAAATTAATGTGTAATATATAGATGAAAATTTATTTACACATTTTAGACTAGTAAATTCCATTGCTGCTAATTACAATAGTTTCCAAAATGTGACTGTTAAGATTTTTTTAGTGCATTCCATAAACCATTTTCATGAGCTTGTCAGTGATATTGGGCTCATTTGAAATTTCAAGTATGTTTTCCATCTGCTGCTGAGTTGAGGATAAAAGATGGAAATAAAAGGGAGATAGCACATAACTCTGCTATAGTTCAGCTTCTTCCTTTTTCTTTTTAGTCTAACATAATTATAAAATTTAGGTCAGATTCCCTCCTGAATGATAACCATGTTTGTCATCGCTGATTGAAAAATACAGCTCATATGCAACTGTGTTTAATAACAAAACAATAACATAAAAAGAATGACATCTATCCTTTAGTAATGTGCTAAGTATAATTGCATGCATTTCACATGTGTGATTTATTTTGATCTCCACATCAAATTTATGAAATAATTATTATTTCCATTTGTAAATAAGGAAGTTGTAACACAGAAGGCTTAAGTAAAATTCCTAATGTCACTCATCTAGTATATGGAGGAGCCAAGTTTGGAGTCCAGACAGTTTGAATTCAGACCCCACAACCTATGATTAAAATCTTGAGGAAAATAAATTTATAGCATTTTATAGGTTACATGTGTGACAGATATTAAACCATAAAATCTTATTTTGGCCAGTTATGTGATAAAGAGGGAGTGGCAGTCCAGATATAATTAGCTGGAGAGTAAGATGCTGGTAGTAGGCTGACCCACTGTCCCCAAGGATATCCGGGAACCAATCCCAAATCTGGGAATGTTTAAAGATATTTTGTGGATGTGATTAAGTTAAGAATCTTGAGCTCTTTTTCAAAACTCATCAAAAGTTAGGCAGAGGAAGATTTCACACAGAAGAGGAGAGGGCCACGTGGCCATGGAGGCAGTGATTGGAATGAGGAGGCCACACGGCTAGGAATGCCAACAGCCACCAGAAGTTGCAAGGGCAAGGAATGGATTCTCCCTTATAGTTTCTAGAGGGAATGTAGGTCTGTTGACATCTTGAATTAGGCCTAGAGAAACTGATTTCAGACAGCTGACCTCCATAACTGCAAAAGAACAAATATATGTTGTTTTAATCCACCAAATTTGTGGAATTTTTTTATAGCAGCCATAGGAAACTAACACAATGCCAATGAAGCTGCAGACAACTCGTATGCAGTCTCTGTCCCCACTCAGATGTTTCACAAGGTCACAAGGTATAAAATAGCCATACTCCTGCTTCCTCAGTATTGGAGGTTAAAGAAAGATATATTCCCCAGGATTCAGGTGAGAATAATGCCAGCTAATTTGTATTCAGCTTGTATTTTGTGCCTGGATCTGTGCTAAATGCTGCACAATTTGTCTTATTTAATTCACACAACTCTATTAGGTGCTTAATGTGATTATCTCCATTGTAAATGATTCAATCAGGGCATTCAGAGAGATTAAATAAATTGCTCATGTTTACCCAGGCGATATTAGAACACAGTTCTGTCTTTAGACCATGTATTGGTTTAACCATTAAATTATAGTGCCTCTTAATCAGGTTCATTGTTTTTTAACAACTCAGCCATGGCAAAAATTGTCCAGGGAAAATCTGGGTACAATCAGAAAAACAATGAAGAATAATGATTTAAAAGGGCCTAACTCTTTGCCTTACTTATACTTTGCAATTAAAAAGAGATTTCTAATGATGATATATAGGAACAGGGAAGATGGGATAGTTTTACTACCCCCCCCCCTTGATACACACTCAAAATGAGACTTAGAACTCAGTCTCTGAAATTACTCACTCTGTAAATCTCACAAATGTATGACTTTCAGGCACCTAGACAAATAAAAATGTAGATAGTTGGTAGATTGAAAGCTAGCTAGCTAGCTGGATTCATTTATTAGGTAAGCAGATATGATCCTTTAATTCATTTCAGATTTTTCTTTTGACTTCCAATAAAAATATACTTATTTTTTCTTATGGAGATGAATTTAATATATTGAGGGCTATTCTTTAGACTATGTCCAGAAGAAGTATACTTTCTTCCATGGGATTTGACCAAGAACAATAACAACACACATAAAATGGTTGTGAATTTTACCACAAATTTGAGAAAGAATAATATATTAAACAGTGAGTTTTTGGGCATTTTAACTTGCAAGCAAGAACAAAAGAATAATGTTATGCTCTCTTCAGAAAGAGGCCATTAAACGTATAGTTCTGCTTTCTTTAACCTACATGCGTTAGACTGCAGATTACGGAAGATCCCAGTGTTCTAGAATGTTCAAATATATTGGTAAAAACACAAACCAATTTTAAATAAATCTTAATATGTATATGCTTATATTAGATTCTTTGAAATTAAAAGTGTTACTTCTGACAAAAGAAAATAACAATGTTGTTGTATCAAGATCTCTCCTGGAAAAACCCAACCAAGATGGCGGCATAGGTAAACACCTGAACTTGCTGCTGTGCACAACCATATCAAAATGACAACTAAAAGACAAAATGAATATCATCCAGAACCACAGGAAGGCTGGCTGAATGGAAATTCTACAACTAGAAGGAAAGAGAAAAGCGCATTGAGTCCAGTAGGAGGTGCAGAAGTGTGGAAGAGTGAAGGTATGGAGGCGCGTGCCAAAGGGGCTGGCAACTGGGTACACTGTTGTCTTATTCAATCGGGAGGGAGATACAAGCTCCCGATTGCTCTGAACTCCAGTTCCGGGCGAGACTCTGAGAACCCAGACTCATATGGGGAGAAATTGGACTGTCTGGCATCAGGCCAGAAAGTGAGGGTGGCTTTCTCTCAGAGGTGTTTGCAGCGATCATTGTTCCTGCATGGTGCTGCGGGACACAGAGACCCGGGGGCCTCTTCAGGGCAGGGCTAATGGGCAGCCATTGCTGTTTGCTCCACCCTGGTGATTCCCTAAGACCCCACCCTACCCAATTTACAGCCCCACCCAAGCTGTGTGCAGAGGCTTTTGCATATGAATGGGCTGGCCTTTTGCAATCTAAAATTACCTAACAAACTGCAGCTGGGTCCGAGAGCCCCAGAGCTTCCAAAAGAAGGCCCAAGGCTCCACAGCAGCTTGCATTGCTTCAAAGATGGGCCTCATCTGGGCACCTCCAAACCCCAAACAAAGAATAGAAATCTGCAGATCTCTCTGTAGCTCATGCTGGGTGGCCTCAGGCTGTGGCTGACTTTGCACCTCCTTGGAGATCCATGAGCCAGTGTACCCAGTGGTCACAGTGAGACCATCCAGATTACAACTCTTCACACCCATAAGAGACACACTCAGGGGCAGACTCAGTGAGTGCCAAAGCCCCACTGAAGCAAGTCCTGCCCCATAAAGGTGTCTCCAGCACAGAAGTTCTCCCAATGTAGACACAACTGATCCTCACAGCCAATTGGCCTGGAGGTCAATTCCTCCCAGTGATACCAACAGCAACCAAGGTTTAACTACAACAAGACTGTGCACACAGCCCACTAAGGTGTGCACCAAGAGTGTCAATCTCAGGTAATTAGGGAGGCTGAGCCACTAGGCCCTATAAGACACCTAGCACACAAAGCCACTCTATCAACACAGGGAAGCAGCCAAAACCGGTTTGGCTCAGTGGATAGAGCGTCGGCCTGCGGACTCAAGGGTCCCAAGTTCGATTCCGGTCAAGGGCATGTACCTTGGTTGCGGGCACATCCCCAGTAGGGGGTGTGCAAGAGGCAGCTGATCGATGTTTCTCTCTCATTGATGTTTCTAACTCTCTATCCCTCTCTCTTCTCTCTGTAAAAAATCAATAAAATATATTTTTTTAAAAAAAAACAAAAACACAGGGAAGCAGCCAAAATGTGGAAACAAAGAAACATGTCACAAATGAAAGAAATGGAGGAAAGCAAACTACTGGATATAGAGTTCAAAACCACAGTAATAAGGTTACTCAAGAATCTTCTAGAAGCCTCTGAGAAATATAGTGAGACCCTCAAGGATATGAAAAAGGACCAATTAGAAATTAAGTATACACTGACTGAAATAAAGAATAATATACAAAGATCCAACAGCAGACTAGAGGATGCCAAGAATCAAGTCAAAGATTTGAAATACAAAGAAGCAAAACACACCCAACCGGAAAAGCAAAAAGAAAAAAGAATCCAAAAATATGAAGAAGTATAAGGAGTCTCTGGGACAACTTCAAGCGTACCAACATCCGAATTATAGGGGTGCCAGAAGAGGAGAGAGAACAAGATATTGAAAACCTATTTGAAGAAATAATGACAGGAAACTACTCCTACCTGGTGAAAGAAATAGAATTTTCTATTATGATCAATGCTACTATGAACATTGTAGTATATTTTTCAAAAACACATGAGCAAAATTTTCTCTAAGGTATGCAGTTAGCAATGAAAGGTTATAGTCAACTTTATTAGATAATATTAAATTACTTTCCAAAATGGTTGTATGAATTTACAAGCTCTCAACAATGTACAGAAATTTTCACTGCTCTCTTACCTCATTTACTATGTCATTGTGAGACTTAAATTTTTGCTGATGCAATGGGTATTTTGCTGATGCAATGCTGATGCAATGGGTATATATTTACCATAGTTTCTATTAATATTTCACTCATTACTATAAGATTGAGTTGCTTTTCAGATGTTTATCAATTGTCTATCTTTCCTCTTCTGTGAACTTTGTTATTGGGTTGCTTACGTTTCTTATTGAGAAGTAGGAATTTGTTAACTTCTCTGGCTCCTAATTTTTCATATGAAATAGTTAGCAAATCTCTTTTGGTACATGGGTATTTGATTGTGGTAAAATGCATCATTTTTTCCCTTTTGGGTTGTAATTTTTGCCCTTATTTCAGAAATTTATTCTGACTCTGAGTTTATAAAGTTCTTTTTAAACATTGTTTTTATTAAAATGTTAAAGTTTCACTTTTCCTATTTAGGTCTTAATCTATTTACATCTGAATTTTGTAAATGATGTGAATTAGAGATTCAGTTTAATTTATTCTATATAGATATTTCTTTTGAGTTCCAATCCCACTTGCCCAATGACCTATTTGCTCTATCTCAATTATTTATTGGCAACTATATTTCAACAAGTCTCAAACCAAATTTGTCGCATATACATCATTCACAATAGCTTTACTAACTAAAACATTCACTAAGTAAGTTTGTGTGTCCTTAATCTAAAGAGAATCATTTGAAGACAGCATATAGTTGGGTCTTTTATCTGTTCAGACACTTCAAAAAATTTTTACTGGGGAGTTTAATCCATTTGTGTTTAAAGTTATCAATAAGGAAGGTATACTATTGGCATTTTGTCCATTTATTTGGTCTTGGTCTTTTTTCTTCTTTTCCTGTTTGTTTGTTTTTTTCCTGCCTTTCTATGTTTTGTTAGTTTTGTAGTGATGTTCTTTGAATCCTTTCTCCTTTTCCTTTCTATATATATTTTTCCATTCTCTTCTGAACTACAAGGTTTATACTGAGAAATCTGCTAGTGTTCCACATGATGAGTCTTTTCTCTTGCTACTATCAAAATTTTCTTTTTGCCTTTGTCTTTCAACAATTTTATTATGTGTCTTCATGTAGACTGCTTTGGTTTGCTCATATTTGGAATTTCTTGGGTATTATGAATCTGGATATTCTTTTTTATTTCCCCTGGGTTTGGAGGGTTTTGTCTTTATTTATTTCAATAAATTTTCTGCCCTTTTATCTCTCTCTTCTCCTTCTGGGACTCTCATAATGCATATATTATATTCGTTCACTTAATGGTTTCCCCACTTTTGTTTAGTTGTCTGTGTTGTCCTGTAGCTCACTGAGCTTCTTTAAGATTATTATATTGGATTCTTTGTTTTGTACTTCATAGATATCTATTTCTTTTCTGTCAGTTACTGGAGATTATTTCTCATTTGTTAATGTTATATTTCCCTGATTCTTTGTGTTTCTTGTAACCTTGTGTTTGTGTGTGCATGTTTGAACAAGCAGCTACTACCTCTTTCCGTTTTCAGAACTGACTTTAGCAGTGAAAGACTTTAACCAATCAGCCTGACTAGAGATTCTGGAAGTCTCTCAAACCTTTTTATGGGGTGTGCACTTTCCATTCCCCTCCTTCCTTCCTGGGAGAGAAGTCTCAGGTTTGCATGTCTTCTTCCAAACCTGATGAGCTATGCTGGGTACTGTCCTCTTTTCCCTAGGACAATGCACTCAGATGCCAGGACATGGGGCACAAGCCCCATTTCTCTCTCCCCCGCTCCTGGAGAAATCTCTTGGTTATGTACCTCATTTCACTCCTGCAGATGTAATCCAGCTGCTGAGAACTGCATCATCTGCTAAGATCCACATAGGCTGCTGAGATCTGCACTATCTGCTGAGTTCCTTGCCATCTGCTGGGGACTGAGCTGGCTTCTATGTGCTGCACCAGCTGCCAAGAGCCACCCATGCCTCTTTGTACTTAGCTGCTCCAAAGCATTCCATCTCTGCCAAACTCCTCAGCACTCTGGGTGGAGCAAGACAGGAGATTTCTCAGGCAGCATTCCAAAAGCTGGGCATGTAGGATGTACCTCTCACTCTTTCTAGTCCCTGCAAGAGAAATTGTTAGCATCTCTTTTGATGTTTAACTGTCATCTGGGAGAAGAGGAAGACACAGGGAAAGGTAAACTTACTCATTTCAATGCAGTTGTTCTTAGTCCCATGTTTTTCTGGGTTACTGCAACTTCTTAACTTGATTCTGAAGTTCTCATAAAGGTATTTTGGTCCATACGTTGTTAAGTCATTGTTGTTTTGGGAGGGACAAGGGACGGAACCTCCTATTTTGCCGTATTGCTGACATTAAACCCCCTCTTCAAAACTTCTTGAGATATATCTTTGTCAGAATTCCTCTCCCACTTGTGTCTGAAATTTCAGTATTTATGGAAGTTCTATTCCCAGAAGTGTGCCTTCCCTCTTGAATATTTGGGGGAGCCCTGTGGGCCCAGGATCTCCAGTATGCTCTGATTGTCTCAGTTCCCTTTGCACTTGCTTGCAAATTGGAGACTTTGAAGACTTTCCCCAATTTGTCAATTGAATTGACACGTTCACTCATAGAAATGAGGGCTGGTTAGGAAGTTTTGTTTCCTAGGTGTTAAATCTGCCAGACACCCTCTTTGTCTCTCCTCTGCTGTTCCCACACAACTCCTCCTCACAGCTTTTCATGCTACATTGGAGTTGGCCTTGTTTGCTCATACTCTAAGGCTTATAAAAATATCTTGGCACCAATTTTTATATTAGATGTTCTTTTTCCTTTTTAAAAAAATTGATTTTATTGGGGTAACATTGGTTAATAAAATTATATAAGTTTCAGGTCTACAATTCCATAATACATCATTTGTATATTGTATTATGTGTTCACCACCCCAAGTCTAGTTTCCTTACATTACTATTCATCCCCTCTTTATCTTCTTCTACCTCCCTCCCCTTTCCCTCTGGTAATTAACATACTGTTGTCTATGTCTATGAGGTTGCTGTTTTTTTGTTTTTTTTTCTATCCTAGTTGTCCTGTCTCTTTTTAAGAACGAATTGGGAATATTCAAAGTTAGTGCTACTGCTACCATCATCTCTTCTCTCCCACATATTACTTTTAAAAAGAACATTATTAATTATTTGAAAGTAACATAAAACATAACACAATACAACTAAATAGTGAGAAACAAAAATGTAATTTATTTCATTGAAAAGCTCCTCTGGAAAAGGGCTATTTTGATCAAATTAGAAGCTGTGAAAATTTAAGCAAAAGAGTCAATCAATATCTTGGTGTGGAAAATGGGTGGTGTCAGAGGATAAAAACTTATAATTCCAGAAATTAGTAATTTCTAATTACTAATTAGAAATAGTAAATAGAGCTGAATTTTGTTATGTCACTTAGACTCAAGTAATTACTGTGTCCAATAAAAGTTTGTGTCCTTTTCCTCAACATGTTTTAAGTTCTATTTGTAGAACTTAAATTCCAGAGGAATTTCTATCAAAATGAGAAAAGCCCTTTAAGTTATTTATGTCTATTGTGTATATATGGTAGAAATACTAAATATTGTATCTCTTCTCAACTTTATGTTCAGTGATATCATATCAGTAACTTGAAGTCAGCCTTAATGGTAGTATTTATACCACAAAAATCAGCAGATGCCACAAACAAGAACTTGCATTTTTTTCCCTCCTTCCCTTCCCTTCTTACCCTTTCTTTCCTTCTTTTCCCCTTTCCTTTCTCACCCTCCCACCCCACCCCCCACCCTCACTGGCAATCTAGTTGTTAAGTATTTACCAACAAACCAATAGTGCGGACCAAAAGTATGAGATGCCCAATGATAGCAATTAATTGCCAAAGATAAGATTGATATATTTACCATAAAGGGCAAAAGTAACATGTCAGTAATAAGAATTCCTTGGGTTTTAGGGATCTCCGACAGTGACTAATTGATCCTGTTGTCCCTAGGAAAAAAAATAAAATAAATGGTCAGTCAGCTAGAGCATTACATGAAAAAAAAACCCTCTGTATCAGGTAGTCAAAAACCTGACTTGAGCAGTCACAATGGAGACTCATAGCCATATAAATTTTTAGACCCAAAGCCCCTTGATTGAAGGAGATAGTGTGTTTCTTTGAAAAAAGACCCTGCACTATTGCTGCCAGTATATATTCCAAACCTTCTCCAAAGGGACCCGAGGCTATTTACTAAAGTGAAAAGGAAATGCCCAGTACTTTTATTTTAATTTTTTAAATGTATTTTATTGATTTTTTTACAGAGAGAAAGGGAGAGGGATAGAGAGTTAGAAACATCGATGAGAGAGAAACATCAATCAGCTGCCTCCTGCACATACTGGGGATGTGCCCGCAACCAAAGTACATGCCCTTGACTGGAATTGAACATGGGACCCTTCAGTCTGTAGGCTGACGCTCTATCCACTGAGCCAAACCGGTTAGGGCAATGCCCAGTACTTTTAGTTAATAGTAGACACTTGTTCTGAATTGGTGCTAAAGCCTGAATTGGTGCGATGACTATAGTCCATGAATCAAAGTAGGGACTTAGGACAGTCAAGTGATTAGAATCTTAGCTCAAGCTCAGTTCACAGTGTATCTAATTGTTTTTCCAGTTTCTGGATATATAATTGGGATAAACAGAATAGGCAACTGGCAGAATCCTTACATTTGCTCTCTGACCCAGTGGCTGAAGGAAGAGTTAAGTGGAAACTCCTGAAACATCCCCTTCTTGTGAAGATTGCTTTCACAAGAAGGGGAAATTTTTTTTTTTTTAGGAATTCTAGAGATTAATGCCATCACTTCTTGAAAGAAGCAGGGTGGTGATACCTGTCACATCTCCATTTACTGATAAGTTTAACCTGTTTTCCTGGTAGAAATTAGATGACTCTTGGAGAATATCTGTATCCTATTCTAAACATAATCAGATGGTGTTCCAATTTCAGCTTCATTTCTAGATACAGTATCCATACTAGAAAAACCAGTATGGCCCCTGCCACTTGGTACATGGCTGTTGACCTGGATAATAAAAGCATAATATGCTAATTAAACTCGATGTCCTTCCGGACAACCTTCTGGACGAAGCTGGGGCTACGAGGGAAGCCCGGGTCCTGGGTGCCAGAGGGAAGCCGATGCCGGCAGCCGGGGGAAGGAAGGCCTACTCTTGCACGAATTTCGTGCATCGGGCCTCTAGTCGAGTAATAAACATTGTTATTTAGAGTTTAAATTTTAAACTACATTACTTAATTTATAACTTATCATAAAATAGGTAGATGGTATCACCCCCCATTTAACAAATATGTTTATTAGCATGGAGAAAGGTAAATAAATTTACCGTGATCAATCACTGAGTACATGCAGAGCTAGAATTCAAGTGTAGGAGTATCTAACTTAGAGTGCAAGCTCCAAACTTGACCTCCTTATTGACTTACCCAGGATCCATTTCAGCTCTAATAGTTTTTAATTTTCATGAATTAGAAATAGTAAATAGAGCTGAATTTTGTTATGTCACTTAGACTCAAGTAATTACTGTGTCCAATAAAAGTTTGTGTCCTTTTCCTCAACATGTTTTAAGTTCTATTTGTAGATCCTTGTCCTCCTTTGCTCCCAAACATTCAAAACTGGTTTTAATCTTTTTGCATGTGTTTTAGCTTGATTCTTTTGGCTATCCCTCCTGAAATCTGTAGCAATACAATAGTGCCACAGATTAGTTGACAGCTTTATGCAGAAGTTTCATGTTTGGCAGGCTTTAATCTAGAAAAGCCTAGAGGACATTTGTCATCCGCCAAGTGAGGTCCTCACAGATTATCTTCTTCCACATTCAGAAATGATATATTGTGACCTTCTACACGCCTACACTCTTGGGTGTACGATTTCAATGACATGCTCACTCTACTTCCCCAAGGGTTGTTGCTAATCTTAAAACTGTTATAGGAGTCTTCACATTTAATTTTTTTTGGTCTGTTACTCAAGTTATTTTTAAATACTTGTTTTTATCCTGCATTCACATCTCTAAGGACTTGCCGTGGGAACATCTGTGATTCATGTATTTGAATGGATTTGGGGGGAAACTGAGCCAAGCAAAGGGAATCATATTTATTTGTCATGTTTAAGAGTGAAGGTATTTATGTATTATTCTTTTTGCCTCTGTGGTATGAACATTATTTTGAGCTAAAGGCAGCAGAGACCCTGCAGGCTCACAATAAACTTTTACCTCTCCCTTAAAGAATGTAAATGAGGGGCCTTGCCTATAATAAGAGTTATCACCAGAAATATTTTTTTTTACCTAGTTATATTTCAAGGAAAACTGCTAATTATTGAACATCTGTTCCTATCATCCTGCAATGACTTTCCTCCTTCTGAAGCACCAAGTGCCTTACCTCATCTTTAGCTCAGAATGTCATATATACCTCATTTTTACTTTCTGTTTTTAAATATCTCATGGATACAGTTTCTCTGACTCTCTCATGTATGTGGGACTCCCTTGTATATGTAGGCAATTTGATTTGGTTGTTTTCTCTTGTAATATCTCTCATGTCAACTTAATTACTAGACCAACTAAAAGGAACATTGAAGGGTAGAGGAAAGTGTGTGTTTTTTTCCTCTTCCACACAATCAAGACTTTTTCCCCTCCATTTAAATGGGCTTAATATTTGTTTCATATAAAAATAAAACACAGCCATGATAACTTTTATTGTAAAAGCAATATATTTCTTATATTTAATAGTCTAAACATTCATTTCCTTGCTGTTAGTTTTTTTATTTTATTTTTGAAAAACATGTTTTTATTGATTTTTTTTTTTTAGAAAGAAGAAGAGGGATAGAGAGATAGAAACATCAATAAGAAACATCATCAATAGGTTGCCTCCTGCACGCCTCCTGCTGGGTATCAAGCCTGCAACCCGGGCATGTGCCCTGACTGGAACTGAACCAAAACCTTCTGGTTCATGGGTTGACAATCACTGAGCCACACGGCCGAGCGTGCTTGCTATTAGTTTTATAAAGTGGCATGTATAACTGTGCTTATGGAACGAGCATAAGTAAATGTCACAAATTTATTTATGTGCTAATTTTATTTAACTTTTACACATAAATTAAACATGTACTTTGTGTTTTTATCTATTTTTAAATGATAAATGTTGGAGGAAATATTAGTGTTAAAAATTGGCCTGTACTGCCAGATATTGGTAACTGGTAGGCTATATTTTATAATTTAAATGGAACACCTTTTGGAGTAAAGGGAGTACTACCCTGAGGATGACAGGTGTACCCTGGAAATGCCAGACCAGCTGGCATAAATGTCACGGAGGAAGTATAAAACTGTTTAGACTACAGAGTCTACATATCTATTTCAACACTTCTCATATTTTGGGGGGTATGAATAGAATTCCTTTCTTTGGGCTACATACTTGAGTATCAATAATATTCCCATCATTGAATCGATAAACAATAAAGTGAAGCCACCATTTCATATCCAAAGATTATTTGAACTATTTTTCTATAGGGCCTAACTGGGGTAATTCAGAGCCAATGGCAAGAAAAGCACTTATTTAAGAGAACTTATATATGCGAGGATGGGTTCAGATCTTCTACCCTGGAAGCCTTACTGCTTCATCTCTGAGTTATCTTTTTTTGGTAGTGTAGAACAAATCAGAGAGGCCCCAACAGAAATCAAACCTCTGACTTCCAGCCTCCAGACTTGTAAGAAAATACATTTCGGTTGTTGAAATTATCCAGTCTGTGATATTTTGTAATGGTGGCCTGAACAGACTAATAGACCTTCCCTCCTCCTCCTTACTCAGCATCCACAATCAGTTATTATAATCATTTCATGGTAATTCCTCACTTTCCTTAACCTTTTCCTGTTTCATATCCTTGATGAGTAATTGCTTGACCAACTTTACCTTTCTACCTGTTCCCACTGCAAAGTGAAGATTAGAGAAAAAGACACAAACCATGCTGACTTTCAATTCATGATGACAAACCTCAAATGAGCTAATAGAGCTGCCCATGAATCACTATTTTCCTAGTTTGTTTATTCTCCTTCTCTTCTCAATACTACGATATTTCTCATTAAATTCCTGCATCTCCTCCCCCTCATTCAATATCACCTAATGATCCTGCTTCCTAAACTGTTAAGCAATCAGAAACCATCAGGAAAGGACTTTCAACAACTTGCACCATCTCATGTACCCTACTAACTTATTCTGTACCGCAAAATTTGCCTTTCTTCTCAAAACTGTAGATAAACTGCTCATGTCCTTCACTAGGAAACTTCAACCCATCTCCTATTACATAGTCCAGGGACTCTCTCCAGCAGTTCTCCTCTACATCACCCATTTCCTATCTTCATTGAACTATCCCACCAAGTGTGCACTTATTTCTTCCATCTCATAATCTTCTCTTGATTTCACTTACCCTCCTGCTACTATTTCATTATTATGTATTCTACACATAATTTTATTGTAGTGTCTATAATTAGCATATAATTGAAAGAAAATTGGGAAAATATTTTAAAAAGTGGCCATCTCAGAGTAAGGGAATTATCAGATTAGTTATTAATCTTACATGTCTGTAAGTTTCATGTATATGTTTTCATGTGTATATACACATGATAGTTATGTAACCATATAATTACAACATAAATACATAATTAAATAAAAGTATATTATTTATTAAATGTAATAATTTCATGTAATCAAGATGCAAAATAAGTAAAAGAAGGTGCTACTTTCCCAATAATATTGTCAAAAATGAGAATATGATCAGGTTTGTGGAATTGTAGGTGGCAAAGCTACTTTGAAAAGCAGTGTGACAATATCTAGCAGACTTGCAAATGTGCATACCCAGGTATACAATAATTTTATATCTGAAAACACTCTCCATAGGAAACAAGGGCACCTAAGAAAGTGTTTGTATTACAGCAATAAATATAATCTTGAAAAACTTGAGTCAACATAAGTATCCATTAATAAGGGAATGCTTAAAATGTTGATGCCGGTTCCCGATAGATCAGCATGGGAGATGTTAAAAGTAATGTTGAATGAAAATGAAAAAATGGAGGATGACCCATACAATACATAACTATGCATTGTTTAAGAACACATAAGACAATGATAACATAGTAAATAGATTATAAGGATTCTTATGAAAGTCAAATGTTGGTTGCTTCTGGGGAGTTGAAAGAAGAGTAGTGCTGAGGGGATTCATTACAGAAGACTAGCTAAATCTCTAAAGCTTTATTTTATTTAAATAAAAATAATAAATAAATATGAAAAATGTCAGCTGTAGATATTCTAAGTTGTGGAAATGTTTATTTTATATACATTTTCCCTTTATTTAAAAAAATTATTTTAAAAATATGAGGAAAGAAGGACAACAAACATGTGAAAGTGAAAATACATGCTTCATAAAGTTTGGTATATAAATAATCTTAAGAGATTTCATTTACAGATTCTAAGATAAGAATTATTTCAGTTTAAAAGTTTCACAACTTTATACTTTTTCAGATCATTATTTCTTAAATGACATGGGCAGAAAGAAACATTTTTTTTTTTTTTTGTAATTAAGGGCATCAATAACTCCAAGAATTAGAACTATTCTGAAAGGCAGCAAAATTTGTCACCACGAAATAGAGCCTGCAGGCTTTGCTAGAAAGACATGATAAGGATTTATTCAAGGATCTTAGGGTTTGCAAACCTGAAGCACAAGTAGGCAATACTGGGATGTTCCAAAAAAAGAAGGAAAAGCTGAGGGTTCTTATAATAAGAAGTACATTCTTGAGAAGTATCATCCTACATTCTTACCTCTGGATTGGTCCACGATGGTAATCCTCTAGATGACTGGTGATCTGGATGGATGTCAGGTGGTCTGGATCTATAAACATTCTTTCCTCAGTCCTTTAGGGAGTTATCTGGAGGTTTGGTATATATCTCAGCATTAATTCAGGACTGGGAAGTTTAAAAGTTTAAGGTCCCAGGCTAGTAAAACAAGAATAGAATCATTTCTTCATTCTTCAACCTACTTGGTTTTAGTAACTTAGCAGCTTGAATATACCAACTCCATTTTATTTCTTAATTTCATTCCTCAATTCCTCTTTGGCATAAATATTATTTCAGGCTGATAATTTTTAGGAAATAGTAAACGCAGGAAAATATCTGAAAACTGAATAGAAGTTACCCTTTTGTAAGAGACATTTATCTTTATGAGGAAAATCTCCATTTGAAAGGGTGTCTCCCTCCCAGTACCAGTAGGAGAAGGATGACTAAATCTCTCAAACTCATCAATAGAGAAGGCAAGACTTAAATCTGCCTAACAGCCTAACCCTCCTTTACTGTGCTTTGTTTGAAAATTTTTCATAACTGTCTCCTCACCCTCCAATATCTTATGTTTTTAGCTGGAGATGGTATTTAAGGTGAAAGCTTGGATCATTTTGGGAGTTACTCCTTTTTTTCTGGGTGTCTCCCATGTACACAGGAGTTATACATGTTATTTAACTTCTGTTGGTTTGTCTTCTGTTAATTTTTTGTTCCAGGGTCGACGGATGGGGGAATGTTCTTTTTAAATGATAGACAGAGTTAAGGATTATATGTGTTCTTAAAAGGGTAGAGGAAAAATTACTTCCCCACATTGTGCGGAAGAATTTAAATATATTTTAAAATATATTTTTTAAATATATATTTTTTTATTTCAGGGAGGAAGGGAGAGGGAGAGAGAGATAGAAGCATCAATGATGAGAGAGAATCATTGATTGGCTGCCTTCTGCATGCCCCATGCTGGGGAATCGAGCCTGCAACCCTGGTATGTGCCCTGACCAGCAATCAAACCATAACCTCCTGGTTCATAGGTTCACACTCAACCTCTCAGCAACACCAGCCAAGCAAAAATTGTTTCTATTATTAAAATATTATCAACAAATGAAAATGACTCATTTGTTTTATGTTAGAGATCCATTATTTGTGATCCTTAAAGCACCATTTAAATTAACTTAATCTAAGCTTATATTGTAAGAAACCAGTATATTTCTGGGTTTTACTAGCCCTTATACCCAATTAAAAATCTGTAACCACTATTTTTAAATGATAAAAAGAGTTAAGGATTATGTGTGTTCTTAAATTCCATAGACTTAATTATTTTTGCATGTTTGTATCAATACTTACTTGTTTCTAGAAGTTTAAATAATGAATGAAGCCTGACTAGAACTTATTAAACACACATTTAAGATTTTCTTGTCTAAACACACTAGGAATATTTATAACTTGGAACAGTAATCTTGTATTTATGTTTCCTCAACACTTAAGTGTTTACTTGCTTAGAGCCAGACAATAGGTGTCTACACATAATTTGAGTAACCAAAACACAGAAATTAATAGCTTTATTCACAGCAAAATAAAATTGTTATGAAGCCCTGTCTTGAGAAAAATTAGATGAATGAAATGTATACAACCATAACCTGCATATTCTGAGAAGTGAAACTTTGGTGAAAACAAGGAAAAAGGGTTTTCATACTATCATTACCTCACTGTGAATTTAATATATTTTATTTACCTAAAAATTACAAAAAGATATTAGGAAAATATATGATATTATACTATTGGACTATACTTGGAATATTATCTCACAAAAATGAGGATATATTGTTTTAACCTTTTTCCTATACTCCAAATTTGGTCTACTAATAAAATGATGTCTACATATTAGAAGTACTACTAATTTCTAAATTGCATATATATTTTTAATGCTAAAGTAAGATATTGTTTTCCTCTATGATCTGTTTATTTCTCCTGAGTAATCCTACCTATTAAGAAGCATTATTATAGATACAAACATAATTAGCATCTTGAATATGTTTGCTACAATTAACCGACCATACTGGCCCTGAATTCTTGCTATTTCACTGAAAATAAGTGGAAAATTAACTTTACATAGGAAACCTTTAAATTCTGTAGCAAAGCTTTAATAATTCTGAGCTATATTTTTTGTTATTGCTGATTTTTTATATATTGCTTTAATAATGTAAGTGGAGCATCCCAAAGCATGCAACATTTAATGACAGGTTATTAGGGAATATTTTAATATATTTTCTTCAGAAAATTTATTGTATTCTTTATTAGACTGACCAATTATAATTAAAATTTAGAACTAAACGCTTAGAGGTAGACATGAATATGAATAGGAAAGAAGTAATAAAGGAACCAATCAGTGCCTTTCTAGGAGAATTATACGTATTTTACCTGTCATCAGTGAAACCAATCTCCCTTGATAGTACATATTTCAGATACATTGTTAGTAAAGCAAACATAAATGAATTAAAAACCCATTCAACCCTCATTAAGTATGTTCTTCTTAGTTCTAATCCTGAACAACCTACATCTAAATCAGTCCTCAATTCTGACTGTGTATCTGAATCACTTAAAATTTTGCAAAGATTGACTAGTCCTTAGTCAATTCTGGAGTTTCTAAAGTGGGTTTCTGGATTGTATTTTTATTTAGAAAATAACTTTTATCTCTACTCCACTTTATCCATTTGTGATCATTGTGGAGGGGAGGGAGGTGGGAGAGGGGAGGGAATTCCAAGTTTTTTACAAAATTGAAAGCAAATGGCCCAATGTTTTGTTTCACCTTTGAGTAAACAGTGTCAAAAAAAAAAAAATGTGATCTTAGTAAAACCTCACTCATCATTCTCAAATAGTATTTATGTAATGACTACAAGAAGCTATCACATCAGGAAATTATTGTGTAATCCAATTAATCCATCCACATAAACAACTTTTTGAGCTTTAGTTTGTACTTACACCATTCCAGAGGCTTTGAGAAGGAGAAAAAAAACAAACACATTTTAAAAGGAATAATTCTTTAATGGTCTTGGTAACTTGTAATCTAATAAGAATATTTTCAGCATTAGCTTTCACAATTTGGCAATGGTCATGTAAAAATAGAAGAAGATTTAAACCAACTTTACTGTTATAAAGTATTTATGAAGCCATCTCTGGAGCTGTATTTGGTCATATTTACTCTGCAGATAAGCAGGTAAAAACATTTTTATTTTTACAAGTAGATTCAATAAAAAAATGTGCCATGGGGGCAGAGAGAAACACTGTTTTATAGATATATCAGTAAATTAAATCAAAATACCTTTCAAGCAGGCTTACTTTTAAAATATTTTACTTGTTCTTCCAAACTTCCAAACTTGTTATTGGCCCACCTCTTTCTTGACATTTGACAAAACTGTTTTTGAGAATACCATTTCATGGTGAAATAATACTTTGGAAGGTATTGATCGAAGTCCAGAGCATTCAAAACAGGCTATGTCTGTCCACATGGGTATATTGTATACCTCTACTAGTATTCACCACTTAATTCTTTTCCTCTGGTCCTACCAGGAGGTTTAACGATATCCTACCCAGCATGACAGCTCAAACAAAGCACATTCTCTGAAAGAATTGTTGCACTCAACTGGCTTGCAAACTTCAGTGATCTTTAGTTGTGCATCTATAACAAAACATTAAGTAAAAAATAATTAACAAAATAAAATTAAATATGCCAGTGTATTTTTGAGGGAATATTTTGAACTATGAGTGTGTAATGAATAGGTTCAACTTTTTTTATGGGATGAGGATAAAACATTTAGAATTTTTCCACGATTATTATCCAAATTTGTTGTTTGTAAACTTTTATATTCCACCTATACAATAGATATAATTTCTTTACCTCTTTTTCAGTGATGTTCAAAGAATGAGAAGAAATACACATGAATCATAGCACATTTAAAAGAGCATGAACTGTAAAATAAAGCATCATTTGGACTTTGCCATAGAGTGAGGTGTTTGTCTAAGACAGTGAATGTTATAATAAATGAACTTGCTTTTTCTATTTTGATAGGAATATTTAAAAACTTTATTGTATTCTATCCATGATAAATGGATTATAGAAATCTTTGCACATTTTTAAGTATCAATGCCATCATTAAATACATGTTTTTATTACTTGTACTGCAATAGGAGTATATCCAAAAGACACATTTTTCCATTAAATTCTAAAATCTGCTTTGTATAGTTTTTCTCTATTTTTTTCTCACATTTATGCAATTAACAGTCTTTCTTTTTTTTACTACTACATGTGTATCTGATATTTACTTTTAAAATCCTCTCATCCATTAGCACCTTTGTAATAGCTCAGAAAAGAGACAGCTAATTTTGTTAAACACATGGCCAAATAAAAGGGAATATGTGGGTGATCAAGAATAAATAAATAAGCTGAGCATCATGCTAAGCAAAATAAGCCAGTTGGAGAAAGATAAATATCACATGATCTCACTCATTTGTGGAATATAATGAACAACATTAACTGATGAACAAAAATAGAGCCAGAGGGGGAAAATATTCTAGAATATGATAGAAGCAATCCTGTTATTTGCAGATTTTTAATATTTCCTACAACTTTTGTGATAACATACTATGTTAGTACAGTTTTGGTAATATTATACTTAAAATTCTTTTATTCTTAAAAGATTAATGTTTATTGCATGTAATATTATTATATGTAAGATCAATTTTCTTGAACAATTGGTATTTATTGCATGTAACATTACCATATTTTAAAAATTTTTCTTGAGATATTAATGTTTATTGCATGTAACATTACTATATTTAAGATCATTTTTCTTGAAATATTAAGGTTTACTGCATGTAACATTAAAAAAATAAAAAAAAGAATAAATAAGCTGCCTATAAGCAGAATAGGTGAGATGTAGAGGTCAACAGGCATGCATTTTTTTTTACCCTTGTGATGTCTCATTTTCTAGTTTATGTTTCTCAACAGTATTTTCTATAGCTGAAAATGTTATTTAAAAAATATTGTGTATATTAAATTCAATTTTATTCAACCATCACTGAGGTCACATTCTTTTCAGTAGAACATAATGTTACACCCTATGAATGATGGAAATGTAACAAAAGCGATCACCAAAAATAAATCATTAAAATGTCAAAGACATGGGGGACAGCACTTAGATTCTTACCAAATATTAGCAGATATGGTTATTTTAAATGTATTGATGGTATTAAAGATTCAAGCTCTCCTAAGAGTTTGTTATATTGATGACATACCTGTATTTTATTGTTGTGTATTCTCAGCCAGGACCACTGTCAAGTGACATTGAAGTCCCTCATTACCCAAACAATTTTATAGGCAATCTTTGATGATTATCTAATGATTATAGTTTCTCAATTTCATCCGCCCTGCTTATTAGCTAGAAAGATTTAGTTTTAATGTCATATTAGAGATCTAATTTCACAAAGAGTTTATAGTTCATCCAAAACACTATATTCTTTGTATGCCCAATATAAATTTTCCATTAAAAATCAAAAATCAAAATGAAATAAAGCAAAATCTCTGAAAATACAAGTAACCTTTCAAAGGAATTCCAAAAATATAAAGACTTTATGCTACCTACCTATTAAAAGTGCCAACAGAGAACAATTGAAAAAAATCTGTTTTGCCCATTACTGAATAGTATTAGAGTTGTTAAAACAATAAGCCAAAACATTTTTTGAAAAGGAACATCCATTGGCATTAGCTAACCTGAATCTATCCTTAAAACTTCAAATCAAGCAAGTGAAAATAATAATCCAGATGAATTGGCAATAAAAATTAGGCTGTATGTCTGTTTTTGACATTGACAGCTCCTAATATTTCCAATTTTCTAAATAACTTGCATCACAAATGTGTTAAAAAGGTAAGAAAAAAACACCAAAAATGCTATATTTGTGGAAAAATAGTTTTATAAAAAAGTGGTATTTTGTGCACCATTTTTGGTGCAATACTTGAGTTCAGTAAACCCAGAATACTCCATTTTGAACATATATTTTTGTTTCTTTTTAGATATCTCTGAATAGTTATTTTTTAGTCTTCCACATTTTAATATGTAATTATCATAAAGTAGCAAAATATATTGATATAAATATAATATTTAATGCACATTAGTATCAACTGGGGAGATTTAAGAATTCCAGCATCCATGCTGCACTTTACACTAATTAAATCAGACTGTGTGGGGAACAATGCAGGTAAGGTGTCCATAGTTTCTAATAATTCTCCTAAGTGATTCCAACATGCAGTAACAAAGTACTCAACAACACCTTCCAAGCCTACTCAATAACTAGATGCAGCTAAATGATCACATAAAAGTTATTTGTAATTTATAATATTACTAGAGGCCCGGTGCACAAAATCCATGCACTGGGGAGTTCCCTCAGCCTAGTCTGCCCACTCTCACAGTCAGGGAGCCCTCAGGGGATGTCCTTCTAACAGCTTAGGCCCGCTCCCTATGGGGGCAACCTGGCTGATCAGGAGAAGACACCACACCCATAACCCCACTGCTGCTGCCACTGCCGGCCACCTCAGCTGCCAAGGTGTTTTCATCAACACGGACTCCAGTCCCCTCACCACAAAAAAATGACAACTTTTTTTAGACATTTTCAAGATGTCTTTTTCATAGGATATGACATTTCTTTCTTTTTCTTTATCCTCACCTGAGGACATTTTTCCATTGACTTTTAGAGAGCATGGAAGAGAGAGGGAAAGACAGAAAGAAACATCAATGTGAGAGGGACACTGTGCTAGGTTGCCTCCTGCATGAGCCCTGACCTGGGCCCCAGCCAGGGAGGAGCCTGCAACCTAGGTACATGCCCTTGATCAGAATCGAACCCAGACCCTGCGGTCCGCAGGCTGAGGCTCTATCCATTGAGCCAAACCAGCTAGAGCAGGATATGACATTTCTTAGACCCTCCAGCAGCAACCTTCACTTTTTCCTCCATGAGTGAGGTGGAAAAACCCTAGATAACCTTCCTGGATTCTTATTAGGCAAGTTACCAAAAACACTGAGAGTGGCGTACCAGGAGCTTAGCCAATGAGAGGTCAGAAAAGGTGTTTCCTCTGCAGCTCATGTGCAGAAGCGGGACTGCTGGCGAGGGCCTGCCCTTGGCCGTGGCAGCTGTGAGTGGGTCCTCTCCCCTCTCCCCTCCCCCTTCTCCCCTCTCCCCTTCTGGCCTGTGCTCAGCCACAGCAGCTGCAGGAGGGCCCACCCCCATCCTCTCCTCTCTGGGCCTGCGCTCGGCCTCAGAGGCTGTGGGTAGGCCCATCCTCTCCTCTCTGGGCCTGCGCTTGGCTGTGGCGGCTACAGGTGGGCCCACCCTCTCTTCTCTGGGCCTGCCCTCAACTGTGGCGGCTTGGGCAGGCCTACCTGTCTCTGTCTCTGTCTCTGCTCTGGGCCTCACCTGTGTATGCAGCCTCCTCCTGACCGGTCATGACTGTTACGGCATCCTGGCTAATTTGCATATTATCTCTTTATATATATATATATATATATATATATATATATATATATATATACCAATATACTAAATTATTTTTTAATATTTGTTTCCTCAGGAATGTGTCTTGCAATTGTATTAATACTTTGGTTCCAAAAAATTAGAATTTTGAATTCTTTGAAAGACATTAAGGAACTTATTCTATTATAATTTTGCTTTTAGGCACCCAGATCATAAAGTACAGCATCTCCTTTAGAACAGAGATGCTGTGCAACCAGAACACACCTAGTCAACCAGATTGACTTTTTATGTCAGTGACTTCTTATGTGGCTTCCTGGGAACTAGTTAAGAAACTCAAGGCAACTTGTTAGTGCTCTTGCCTTACCACTTATTAAATATTTTGTATACCACTCCTGCTGAAAAACTTATTAAAGAGTACACAGTTCAAAATGCTCTATGAAGACACATATTGCATTAATAAAGATAAAAGATTGACAGCACTGAAATTTTATCATTGTATTACGAGAAATTGCTACATCGCATTGAAACAAATATGTGATACTGGCTAATAGGCTTTGAAACGTGTGAAATATTTTAAGCAAAAAGAGAAATATAAATTACCAGCCACTTCATTATTTTTATTATGGGGCTAAATAGCAATCCTGTGTGAACACAACACAGTGCTAGAACAACAGTTCCAAGCTTTTGCATATCAACATACACTATTAATGATTTCTGAAGACTCATAAAACATAATAAACTGTTTTGACCCCGAGGAAATTACACTTGCAAATGTACTATATAAATAGAACATTTATGTGCTTATAATGTGTTTTGTTTTATTAAAAAGCTAGCTCACTCTGTACATCATTTAAAAACCTATTTTGACTATACAGCCTTAAATATCTGATTGATTATTCTACACAATGGATGGTTGATAGAACATTCATAGGTCAACATAATTTAAAACAATAATTTATTATTGCTAAACCAAGTCTCAAGCTAACCAAGAATAAATGAGAGTCACCTAACTTGACTTCTTTCTGTACTGTGGCATTATTACATGTCATAAAATAATTATGTAGCATTAGTATTGCACTTAGAACAGTGTGAGATACCAACTGGTACTTATAAATGACTGTAGGTGTTGAAAATTAAAGAGCAGCCTAGTAATCTGATTGATAAGAACTTTTGAGCTGTGGTGCTGTTATATGTTTTACAACTTAAAATCTCACTGTTTCCTTTTATTGTTAGGTCAATCAGTGTCTTACAAACACTGAGTAAAACCAGACAATATTTGTTGCCTTCAATGTCAAAGGTAAATATGCATGAAATGCTTCTTGTTTCCAATACTCTAGTTGGTGACTTAAGGATATCCAGGAATCTAGTCTTCTATTCACTGTTTATTAGATGGCTCATTCTTAATGTGGACTTTATTTGTGAAGTTCAATTTGTTTAAACTAAAATGAAAAGAAAATGATACTTGTGGTGAGAATACTGCTCATAAATATAGAGTTGATGATGATGAATGGTAAGATTAAACAAGGATTGTTTTCAAGTTCCAAAAGGAATTGTAAATACTTGCTGAAACTACTCACAGTGTTGGATTTTCCAGAAGCAAAAGTGGAATGTTTCAGCAGATTTGTGATTTTACCTGCTAATCGGCAAGAAACACAAGAAGTCAAAAGCTCAGAATTTCTCCAAATGATGTGTTTCCCAAATTCTCAAACATCACTACATACTTCAAAATCCACGGTAGCATTCCAAGCAAGGTCAAGGTAGGATTTCATCCCTCATAGAAAGAATGACACAAACAAAATCTCAAAAAGAGCAAAGTGGAAAGTACTTTTGGAAAATGGAGCATAATTCAGTGTGCCCAAAGGTTAGGGTTCTGTGGTTGGAAATAGAAATGGGAAAGCAGTTTTTACACTGATAGTCAAAGCCTCACATGCTTGAGTTTATTTTGTGGGAGATGTGAGTCACTAAAGGTTTTTGAATACAGTGAGGAAACAACTCTGAACAAAGTTGGATTCTCTAGAGAGATCACATTGCCTTGCATGTGGATGAAAGAAATCAAAGAAGAAATGTTATATTTTAGTCTTATCAGATTTTTTGGTAAAGATTAAAGTCCTGAATAAAGATGTAGCAAGAGCCTTATCCCCAAAAGGAAGGATATGGTCCAGTTGGCTCAATCTTTTACATTTAGAGTCACTAGGTAAAAGGAAGGAGCTCTAGAAAAGAGTGACTAAATAAAAAGGGACCTATCTCCTCAGGGACCCCCTGGAGTGTCTGGGCAGTTTTCTTTACTTGAAAACATTTTTTTTTGTTCCAGCTTAGTATTAGTGCAAGATTAATCCTAATATTGAACAAAATTGTGCTTTTTTCAGACTTGTGATTCTAACAGCAGACCACATTGAGAAAACTTGATATATAAAACCAGTGTTGTACAGAGACACTTCTAAAAATGTACTCTTCCTTTGATCATATAGAAAAGTGTCATTTCTGGCAGGACTATAAGAAAAAAAAATACCAAGCATCTTTGACCTTTGAAAGTTGGGAATAAAGAGTTCACATCTAAAAATAAGTAAACTCTCATATAATTTTGCATACAAATACGTTTCTTATTCAATGCACTTTTAAAAAATTTTCTAAAGAAGAATTCAAATATTAATGATGCCTAGTAGGCATGGGCTTCAGCTTTAGGAGTAGGTAGTATTCTTGTGATCTCTGATAAGTCTGTGGCATGCAAATATGGTAATGTTGGTTTTATTTTAAATAAATTGATCACTCAAAAAAGGTAGTCTCAGCAGTTAATAGCCCTTTTCTGACATGTAGCCTGAAAAGAAGGTATGATTCCATTGTTTTCATATTTAACTTAAGAGAAATATGGTTAAAACAACTTTGTACATTTTTTAGGACAGTAACTTACCAAATAAATGACTGCCTCAAATATGGCACAGAGAGTTTCCAGCATTAGTGTTAGGATGCCTACAGTTCCTGTCACTTTGTAATGATGAAGCTATCTTAAAAAGATGCAAATTTTCATAATCCTGTTGCTCTCCTGATCTAGCATTCCTATATGCAAGCATACAAATAAAAAAATGGGAAAACACTTAGTTACAAATTTAACAGTAAATTCAATATAGGTGAATCATATATTAGACCAGCCAAAATCTGGATTACTCCTCTCCTCAAAAAATCTCACTGCTTAAATGTGTATACTTTGCATCATGATACTCAGAAATCATAACAATGGGAATACAATTTTAATATTTTTATTATTTGCTATATATCACTAGCCTAAGTTCATGCCAACACATGCCCAACAGGTTATACCTTTCATTCTATTTTTTTTTCCTTTTGCTAATCCCTCAGTCAGAAGGTATATTTTTTCCAACTCTGCTTTAAAATACTTCTCCTTTTTCAAGGCCTAATTTAAAAATCTAGCTACCTTTTGTTTTGTGAAAGAATGACAAAAGAATGAGAAGACAAGCCACAGACTACAAGAAAATATTGCAAAAGACACATCTGATAAAGAACTATTATCCAAAATATACAAAGAACTTTTAAAAGTCAACAATAGGAAAACAACCCAACTAAAAGATGGGCAGTAGACCTCAACAGGCATCTCACTAAAGAAGAGAGTACAGATGGCAAATAACCATATGAAAAGATGCTTCACATTATATGTCATCACAGAAATGCAAAGTAAAATAAAAATTAGATACCACAAAATACTTATTAGTTTGGCCAAAATTGAAAACACTGACAGTACCCAATGCTGGTGAGGATGTGGAGCATCAGAAATTCTCATTCATTGTTAGTGGGAATGTAAAATGGAACAGCCACACCTGCGCACTGTTTGACATAATAGCTTCAGAAAATTTCATGAGTTAAATAATAAACTGTGATAGGTTTTTATAATTATTGCTTTTAAGCTTTTACAGGCTACTAAAAAGGCTGACAATTGAAAGTAAATTTAGTTTGTTTAAATCAGGATATGAGTTTTTTGACATATTGTATCTGTGATTAGTGATACCTTTTTGCATACATTTTAATTATTTCTGCATATATTTATTTTAATTAAATTATATTAAATTACATTTACTTAAATTATATTTAATTACTATGGTGAAGCTCTATAATCCTTTCCCCAACTTATTTTTAAAAGCTATTAACAAAGTGCTACATAAGTTATATCTCAGATGTGTTTAAAGAGAATTAATAAGAGTTTTATGGAAAGTTTACATAATTGAGTTTGACAGGCCTTTTTTTTTTTTTAAGCATGTCCGTGTTTCACAATTTATTATCATTATTATTGTTGTGACAGAGCCCCATTTTTTAAAAACAAGCAAACAAACGACGGACATCTTTTAACTAGTGAATTTGGGTTTCTTTTGGTATTTAATATGGATAATTTTAATTTAAACGATGAAAAATATCAATTATTGATGTTTCCTTGGGCCTAAATACATCTCAGCACAAACAGAGAAAGGCACATATAATTTCTAAAAATGATGGTTGTACTTATTATTAGCTTCCATTATATTAAAGTGAGAATGATTATAAATATACCTAAATCATTATATCATGCACCTTTAAACATTTCCTTATTAAAATTCACTGTGGCAGTACATTTAAAACATTTAACACCATTAGGTGAATAACTTTTTATGTGGAATGCAAAGATATTAATCTATATACTTGATATACATAACTATATTATTATAGACTAACACCAATCATTTATATAACCTAAAGCTTAATTTTTAAAAAATGCGTTCAAAATACATCATATGTAGGATTCTAGGTATATAACATAACTTCTTAATAACCAGTCCCCATGTGCTTTGTAATTAAACTAAATTATTTAAAAGGGACCTTTTGAGAATTTTAAACTAATATTTATTGAGCTTTCAAACCTTATATTAAACAGTTTAACACACTTAAATCATAATTGTTTTTTACTCTCTCATGGAAATTCTTGCCATTATATCTCCTCCCCCTGGATTCTGAATCCTTGAAGCAATCTAAGGAAGTAGAAATGGTGTAAGGGAAAAAAAGTGAACTAAGTTGTTACAGGGATAGGAGTGAAGGTTTTTCAAATATTAATTATAGCAGACTACTTTTTTCCTGTACAAATTTCCTCTAATAGTTCAGATTAGAAGGAATGCAGAATTTTCCAATTTCCTCTTTCCTCCCTCTCGACACACTTTAGTCATCACATACTCTTATTTTTAATGTTATTTTGCCAGAGTTACGATTCAAAGAAGAATAAATACTTCAGATAAGAATCACAGTTAAACTCTGATGCTTACAAGATCTAAATGAAAACAACATCTCAAGTGCCTTGTTAATCATCTGAAGTTAGAAAATTTTGGACAATTGAAAATCATTGTTCTAATAACATGAAATTGTGCATGTACACTCCACAATTGATTAAATCACAAACAGAAGTGTCTTACTGTGTCTTGTAATTATCACAGGATAGACAAAAGAAATGCTTTACCAAAGGAGTTTATAATGTAAAGAAGCACAGTGTGTATTTAGGAAGTCAATTTCCATTCAGATCAGTAGTGGTTAGTGGTCATTTTAAGCCTAAAGCAACAAGTATTTAAAACTATTCCTCTCTTCCCATTCACACCCTAATAAGCCATAGTGGAATTGGGCATTTACTGGTATGTAATTTCTGGATTGCCACATAAAGTTATGTGCATTCAAAATTAGGTTGTATTAGAGCTCATGTACCAAGAACCTTAGGGGACTGGAAGTAATTGTTCTATTTAGAAGATGGAATGCAATTTTAGATCTTCTATTCCTACTGCATTAGGACCAGGGTTGTACCAACCTACTGTAATTTAAAGCCATTATTGAAATCTTCATAGCATGAAATGATTCCTTTTGCATCTTTGAAAGCCTTTGTATAAAATGGCTTATTTGCAAGGATTTTCCCAGAATGATAGTAGTTCACATAACGTGTAACCCAGAAAATATGTTCCATTGTTATTGAACACTTATTGAATATTTAAAATGGCAAATTTTGAGTATCTATTTTATAGGACTATTGAACTTAATCATAAAACATGAAATAAACCTAATCTGGTGATAGTTTGCTACACATCATAATAGCTTCTCTCTTTAATAAAGAGAACTTTATTATCACACAAAAAATATTATCCAATTTCATAATAATAGTTTTAAAAATTTATGAATAGCTTATTTCTAATAACGAGTAGAAACTCTATTGGAAGCTATCAAATTCACATTTTGTCCTACTGTATTTGTTATGAAGGTCAATTGCATAATGAAGAAATACCTCATTCTAAACACCACTCTAATGAAGTGATCCATTTATGTAGGACAGGCCACAAAATAGTTTGGTTAATACTATTTTATCTTATTTAAATCACACATTCTATTAGTCAGGGATTCAACGGGAAATAGAGGATGCAGCTAAAGTGAGAAAATTTGAAGAGAACTCACAAATGATTTATTTATAAATATGTAAGGTTTGTAAAACACAAAAAGTGTAGTAACCCAGTGCAATAGTATTTAAGCTCTTACCACTCCTAGGCCAAAGGGGCAAGGGCAGGGTGCAGTTCCTGGATCTCTGAAGAAGACAGTTAATGTGATCTGGAAGGGAACCACAGTAAGGAGAGAATTAAACAAAAAACTTTTTTTTTTTCAGAATACAAAATGAAACATATTTCCTATATAAAAATTAGAAAATAAATAAAATACATCATGGTGTAACTATTGCTTTTTACCAGCTGTTATTCTTCCTATTGATAGTGGAAAAGCAATAGCAAACACAAACAAACAAACAAACAAAATACCCCCCTTAACCTCACTTTAAAAAATAAAAGAATCTGGGCAGTCTTCGGGATGGTTTTATTTTGTGACACATATGATGATACCAAAGATCCAGTTTCTCTTTGTCTCTCCGCCTGCCTTGGTATCAATATTAACCTAAAGCTGATGCCTCGAGGTGGCAAAACAGCTGTTGCACTTCCAGGCTTCACATCAGGAGGAAAAATACAAAAAGAAAATTGGCCCTTGCAATTTTTTTTTAATTTAATAAATCTTTATTGTTCAGATTATTACAATTGTTCCTCTTTTTTTCCCCCATAGCTCCCCTCCACCAGGTTCCTACCCCATCCTCTGCCCTTACCCCCGCCCCCCACTGTCCTCCTCCATAGGTGTACGCTTTTTGTTCAGTCTCTTCCCGCACCCCCCACTCCCCTTTTCCCCTGAGAATTGTCAGTCTACTCACTTTCTATGCCCCTGATTCTATTATATTCACCAGTTAATACTGTTCATCAGATTTTTTATTCCCTTGGTTTTTAGATTCACTTGTTGATAGTTACATATTTGTTGTTCATAATTTTTATCTTTTTCTTCTTCCTCGTCTTAAAGAATACCTTTCAGCATTTCATATAATTCTGGTTTGGCGGTGATGAACTCCTTTAGCTTTTTCTTATTTGTGAAGCTCTTTATCTGGCCTTCAATTCTGAATGATAACTTTTCTGGGAAGAGTAATCTTGGTTGTAGGTTCTTGCTATTCATCACTTTGAATATTTCTTGCCATTCCCGTCTGGCCTGCATAGTTTCTGTTGAGAAATCAGCTGACAATCGTATGGGTGCTCCCTTATAGGTAACTAACTGTTTTTGTCTTGCTGCTTTTAATATTCTCTCTTTGTCTTTTGCTCTTGGAATTTTAATTATGATGTATCTTGGTGTGGTCCTCTTTAGATTCCTTTTGTTTGGAGTTCTGTGTGCTTCCTGGACTTGTAAGTCTATTTCTTTCACCAGGTGGGAGAAGTTTTCTGTCATTATTTCTTCAAATAGGTTTTCAGTATCTTGCTCTCTCTCTTCTTCTGGGACCCCCATAATTCTTATGTTGGTATGCTTGAAGTTGTCTCAGAGGCTTCTTACACTATCTTCAACTTTTTGGATTCTTTTTGCTTTTTGTTTTTCCGGAGGAGTGTTTTTTGCTTCTTGGTATTCCAAATCTTTGACTTGATTCTGCGATCCTCTAGTCTGCTTTTAGGTCTCTGTATAATATTTTTTATTTCAGTCAATGTATGCTTAATTTCTAGTTGATCCCTTTTCATATCCTCGAGGGTCTCATTTAATTTATCGGCCTTTTCTAGGAAATTCTTGAAAAACCTTATAACAGTGGTTTTGAACTCTATATCCAGTCTTTTGCTTTCCTCCATTTCCTTCAATTGTGGCCTGCTTCTTTGTCTCCACATTTTAGCTGCTTCCCTGAGTTGATGGAGTTGCTTTGTGTGTTAGGTGTCCTAGCAGGGCCCAGTAGCTCAGCCTCCCCAGTTACCTGTGGTGGACCCTCTTGGTGCACCCCTTTGTGGGCTGTATGTGCAGTCTTGTTGTAGTTAAGCCTTGCTTGTTGTTGGTATCACTGGGGGGAGTTGATCTCCAAGCCATTTGGCTGTGAGGATCAGCAGTGTCTCCGCTGGGAGGGCTTCTGTGCTCAGCTTGGATGGGGGTGGAGCAGACAAGCTTTGGTTTCCTGTCAGCCCCGCCCTAAGAGGGCCCTGTTCTCCGTGTCCCACAACAATGGCTGCACACCTGTGAGAGAAGGCTGCTCTCGACTTTCACCCACTGCAAGACAGTCCAGTTTCTCCCCAACCAGGGCTGGATTTCAGTGCAATCGGGAGGTTTTGTTTTTCTCCCAAACGAGAAAGCCAGCTGCGCGTTTGCTGCCCGCCCTCTTTGTGCACCTCAAGCAAGCCAGCCACGTATTCAGCCACCCGCCCTTTCTGCACTCACGGATCTCCACACCTCCACAGCTCCTGAGGCTCAGCGTCCTTTTCTCTTTTTTTCTAGTCGTAGAATTTCCACTCAGCCAGATTTCCAGTGGTTCTGGATGATGTCCGCTCTGTTTTCCAGTTGTAGTTTTAAAATTGTTGTGGTAGGCAACAATTAGGTGTTTACCTTATGCTCCCATCTTGGTTTTTCTCCGGCCCTTCCAAATTTTTTTTCACTCTAGAGTTTCCAGAAAATTTTCACCTAAATCTTCTGGGCCTGAATGGAATCAACCCAACCAGTCTCTGTGGTAAGAGAACCAAATGCTGACTAGTTTAGGATGAGGTTATAGAAAACAGCAACTGACAGAGAAATAGGATTACCATCCTCAAACTGATGGCTAAGTCAGCATCACCTCCAAGCGCATAGAAGCAACACTTAGGAACAGGCAAAATTAATATTATGAAGACAATCTCCATGTCTAGTATTGCCCTTTTACTCTCTACAACCCCTTTAACGCATGAGGAAACAGGCTTGAACAGGTCAAGAACATTTTCTGATGGCATTTAGCTACTAAATAACAAGGCTGGCATTTCATTTTTTAATTGATTAGGTGATTGATTTTACAATATATTTTTATAGATTTCAGAGAGGAAGAAGAGGGAGATAGAAACATCAATGAAGAGAGAGAAACATTGGTTGGCTGCCTCCTGCACACCCCCTAATGGGTATAAAGCCTTCAACCCAGGCATGTGCCCTGACAGGGAGTCAAACCATGACCTCCTGTTTCGGAGGTTCACCCTCAACCACTGAGCCACACCAGCTGGGCTACATTTTTAATTTCCTAGTTTAAAATTTTATATTTTCCAACCACTATGAATTGCTGTTAGAAATAATTATCTTTTTCAAAATATATTTTTATTGATTCCAGAGAGGAAGAGAGAGGGAGAGAGATATAAACATCAATGATGAGAGAGAATCATTGATCAGCTGCCTCCTGCACACCCCCATGGGGGGATTGAGCCCGCAACCCAGGCATGTGCCCATGACCGGAATCAAACCTGTGACTCGTCAGTCTGCAGGCCACACTCTATCTACTGAGCCAAAGTAATTATCTGATCTATAAAATGCCCCATAGTCTAAGGGCTTTTAAAATATAAATCATAGGATCAAAAGCATAGATAAAATTGATAATTCAAGTAAATCCACTTGAAGAAAGTAATTTTTAAAATTATAAGCATTAATAATCAATTTTATAATAGATTAAGGAATAAAGTTCACTAATATAATTTAGAAATTAAATTTGCAACACTAATTTGAAACAAAAATTATGGCTACTCAATTAATACAACATGTACAAATATTTGACTATTCTAAACACAAAATTAGGACTATATGAATTTGAAAAAAATCACATTATAAAAATTATAATGAGGAAGGAAAGAAGTAGTCATTGTGAAACTACTAAGTAAATACTAAGTATAAAATACTAAGTATTAAAAATATCCTATCTAATAATAGACAAATATGCAAATTGACCATACCTCCGACTCACCCACAAGCCACACCCACCATCCAATCAGAGCGAGCATGCAAATTAACCCAAACCAAGATGGCTATAGCCACAGAGAGCAAGGTTTCCTAGGTAACAGGAAGCCAAGGTTTCTGCCTGCCCTTGCCAGGCCTAAGCCTCCACTCAAGCTACAAAGTTTCAATTATAGAAGGTAAACAAATTCAAACAAATGGCGGCAGAATGGAGCTTGAGAGAGCAGGCCAGGGTTGCCGGCAGCAACAGGGGAAGCAAAGCTTTCTGCACACCCTGGCCGGGCCCACCCGCTTAAGGCAACAAAGTTTCAATTATAACCCCAACAAAAATGGCTGCCGGCCTCAGAGGGAGCCCCAGGCTTGGCTCCTCTCCAGGCTACAAAGTTTCAATTGTAGAAGGAAAATAAATTCCAGATACCAGGGCTTCGCTTGGGTTGCCAGGGGTCGTGGCCGGCCTGCAAACCACCACAGGCCCCTTGCTCAGGTCATCCCACACCCCAAGTGAACCCCCACCTGATCCGGAACACCCTTCAGGGCAAACCAGCTGGCCCCCACCCCTGTACCAGGCCTCTATCCTATCTAATAAAAAAGTAATATGCAGATTGATCATCACTGCAACACACAATATAGCTGCCCCCATGTGGTCAAAGATCCTGCCCCCATGTGGACACAAGATGGCCACCACAAGATGGCCAGCAGGAGAGGGCAGTTGGGAGGCACCCGGCCTGCAAGGGAGGGCAGTTGAGAGGGACCAAGCCTGCAAGGGAGGGCAGTTAGAGGTGATCAACCCTGCAGGAGAGGGCAGTTAGGGGTGACCAGGTCGGCAGAGGAGGGAAGTTGGGGGCAAACAGTCTGGCAGTAGAGTGGTTAGGGGGTGATCAGGCTGGCAGGCAGAAGTGGTTAGGGGCAATCAGGAAGGCATGCAGGCAAGCAGTTGGGCGCCAGCAGTCCTGTATTGTGGGAGAGATGTCCGACTGCCCGTTTAGGCCCGATCCCACGGGATCGGGCCTAAACGGGCAGTCGGACATCCCTCAAAGGGTCCCATATTGGAGAGGGTACAGGCTGGGCTGAGGGACAACCCCCCTCCGTGCACGAATTTCGTGCACCGGGCCTCTAGTACTTAAATATTCATGTATATTTTTGATATTCTGAATTCTATTCATTGCCTAACTTATAATTTTATATTTATTTACAAAATACTTCTAAAGATATTTAAATGTATCTTTTTCTATTTATATCCTGATACTATTAGACAAAATCATGAACCTAGCCAGTGGTCGGCAAACTCTTTAGTCAACAGAGCCAAATATCAACAGTACAACGATTGAAATTTCTTTTGAGAGCCAAATTTTTTAAACTTAAACTTCTTCTAATGCCACTTCTTCAAAATAGACTCGCCCAAGCCGTGGTATTTTGTGGAAGAGCCACACTCAAGGGGCCAAAGAGCCACATCAGGCTCACGAGCCACAGTTTGCCGACCACGGACCTAGCCTTTCAAACCAGTTAAGTATCAAGTCCTAAGTAAAAAAACTGACTCCCATTCCCCAAGTACAGTATTTCTTCTGCCAAAAGCAAAGAGATCAAAGAAACAATTGGAAGCAAAAAGTAAGATCTAACAAGTTCAGAGAGATAGTTTCTTTCACATTGAGACAAATTTTATCCTTTGTATGCACTGCACACTGCTAAATAAAGTTGAAAAAACATCACATAGATAAAATGTTTGTCTTTCCATATATGCTCCCTGGGAGTTAATAAAGATTTATAACCTACTTCTAAGCCCCAGACATTGAACACAATATTGGGCTCATTGTTGAAATATAGAATGAATTCAATATTTGGAAAAGGTGGAACACATTTCAGTGATACAATGTTAAATATTATTATGTCAAACTTTTCTTTGTTTTTAGTTCATTTTTATATAAAACTAGAGGCCCAGTGCACGAATTCATGCACCAGTGGGGTCCCTTGGCCTGGCCTGTGGGATCAGGCCAAAATCAGCTCTCTGACATCCCCTGAGGGGTCCCAGATTGCAAGAGGGTGCAGGCCAGGCTGAGGGATCTCCCTGGTGCATGATCAGGGCCAGGAAGAAATGCGGAGGTTGGTCAGCTGGGGAGGAACTGTGGGAGGGCTCCAGGGCATGTCCAGCCTGTCTCAGTCCTGATCAGCTGGACCCCAGCAGCAAGCTAACCTACCGGTTGGAGCGTCTGCCCCCTGGTGGTCAGTGCACATCATAGCCAGTGGTTGAGCAGCCTTAGCATAATATTAGCATATTACAGTTTGATTGGTTGAATGGCTGACCAGTCTACTGGACACTTAACATATTAGGCTTTTATTATATAGGATGGTCCAAAACTTTATAATATAGCCTAAAGTAATTCCTGCCCTTTCTAGCAGTTGAAAAAAAATAACTTAGATTTGGAAACTGAGGAAGCATGGGGTAAAAAATATAGGGATGAAACATGTATGATGCTTCCCAAAAAGCTATTTAATATGACCAAATCGTAGTGACAAAACACTTCTTTTATTAATATTTCATTTCTAGGATGTTTGCTCATAACTATCAGGGAGGTATTTTAGCTGTGTTGATATACTGACATTAAATTTGGTATTATATATAGTGTGAAACAACCAAGAAATCCACTAATCTATACCATATTTAGATAATACAATTTAAACTTTAAATTAACTATCTATCTATCTATCTATCTATCTATCTACCTATCTATCTATCTATCTATCTATAAAAGGCTAAGTGACCATCCAACCAACCATCTGTCTGTCTGACCTTCTGGTAGGTATGACGTTCACTGACCACTAGGAGGCAGATGCTCAATGCAGGAGCTGCCAAACTGCAGTGACTTGGCAGTGGCAGTTCTTGGGTGACGCACCCCGGAACCAGAGAGGAGGGAGCCTGGTTCCTCGCAGGGATGCATGATCCCACCTTCGGCCGTGGGTTATGTTGTTGCTGATGCACTGTCGCCCCGAATCTGGTTTATTGCTGAGCTGCAGTGACCTCAAATGCCCTTTGAGCCACGGCACTGCCCCAGGTGTGGCTGGCCAGGGAGGAACAGCAGGAGGTTGACTCCAGAGTGTGTCCAGCCCATCTCGTGTAGTCCCGCCCCTCCAGCCACCTTCTAATTAATTTCCTTTCAATGTGCACGAATCCATGCACCAGGGCACTAATGTATTCATATTTACTGAACATGGAATATGTACTACCTCTTTGATAAATCCTTTCTGAGTAGGCAGAATACAGTACACATTTAAGTTATATAAGATCACACAGACTGGATTTATCCCCTCATGGGATGAAAGTCTTATTAGGTGAAATTTGGGATGGTCCACAGGTTTCCCCCCCTCATATGCTCTTTATTTAGGCTAGCAGTGCCAGGCCTGTAGAGAATCAGTGCCCCAGTGAGATAGGAATGGTAGAAAGTATTGGCAGAGTCAACATCAGAGTTGTTTCTTTTACAGCTTTTGATTCAGTTGGCAATTCTTCCCCAGGTAGTTGACCTTTGTGTTGCCTTCAGACAACAACGAAGTTGACTCTCCTCATAAATGCCACGTTCCTGCCAAGAAATAGAGCAGGTCCCTGAAGCTTTGCTGTACAGAAATCTGTGGAGAAAACATAAAGGCAATAATTAATAACATAAATATGGTCTGCCTCTGAGAGTTTTCATAATAGATGGAAATAGCTCTTTGGGATTGGAAAGTATCAGATACATTTTACCCTCAGGCTCATTTTAAGGCTCCCAGTGCCTTCTCAGAAATCAACTGTCCTGTTTTTTGTTTTTTTTGTTTGTTGTTTTTTACTCATTTTATCTTTTAGCAATACACACTTTTCATTAGAACAATCAAAATTCCATGACTTAACCTGAAGCATGATTAATTTAAGCCTTTTGTATTTATCTGCATAACTAGACAGAGGTAGGAAAGGAGTAAAAGAATAAACATTTGTTGAACTATTGTCCCATGTTGACAAAATGTTAAATACTTGATTCATGGAGGAGAGGATCAGAAAATTAATTAAAATTCACCCCATATTTATTCCTAGAAGATAGAGTGGAAAAACAATTGAAATAGGAGACTATATGATGTAATTAAAATTATACAAAACAATATACTGTTTATATTATATCTAGAGGCCCAGTGCACAAAATTCGAGCATTGGTAGGGTCCCTAGCGGCTGCTGGCTACTGGCCGGGTACTCCCTCCCTTCCCCCAGCTGGCCCCGCCCCCTGGTTGAACTCCTGGACAACCTCCCAGTCAAGGGGACAATTTGCATACTACACTTTTATTATATAGGATATTTTCTAGTAATTTAAATAATAATTCCTTACCAGGCACATAGTAAGAGGGCCTCCCTCATTTACCATTGCATGTCTGTCTCCTCAAAATTCCTCAATATATACGCATACATATTCATCTCCTTTTGCTTTCAAAACAGATTAAAACACACATGTTTACAGGCTTTTCATTGATTGCTCCATTCTCAGGCTTTGAACTGAGTAAGACATGCTCATCTTTAAGCTACCTCTCTGCCAGAAACCGAACATTGTCACTTGGTAGTTAAAGGGAATCTGGGAAGGCTGGTCAACCTTTAAGTTAAAGGTCAGAGCCAACCATTCCCTATCTAATTGAGACAATGGTAACTGAGGCAACTTCCCCACCAAATAATCATGTAAATCCTTACTGATAAGATAGTCTGTCTGTTATTGGAATTACCTGCCTAAAGGACATGGGTGTATCTCAGAACCCCAATAAAAGGGATGGCAAAGGCCAGAGCAGCAGCAGTCCTCTCACTAGAGGTGGGCTCCCGCCTGGCCCCCCATTTACCCAAATTAACTCTTTTCCAGTCTCTTTTCATTTTGATTGCGGCCTTCTCCAGAAACCGGACCTGAACGGGAACCCTGAAACACGAGGGACATGACAAGGGATCCCACACCTCTCAAGATATTCAGGATGGATTATTGTTAGGAATGTTTACTATAGATGAGTAAATTAATTTCAGTTAATGGTTATGTGTTAAAGTGTGTCTCAGATGATAAATTTTCTGACTAAGATTCTTTCCCCAAACTTAATATCTTAAATTACCTCTTGCTTTAAACCTTAAGGTTGTGTTCTTTTGCACTTGTAAACTAGGCTTCTAACAATTGATTATTATTTTAATTACTAATTTAGTTTAATAAACAACTCATAGTGGTAAACAATCCAAAGGTAAGAAACCTTATTTTTAATGTAGTCTTGTACATTTAACAACTCTGCTTTGTTTGACAAATTGAATATCAGTAAAATCATAGTAAATATATTCAACATAAATCTGTAAGAAACTGCCCAGCATGGTAAATTGTTTTGCTTGAAATTGAGAACATGATATGCAAGACTGTTTTCAATGATTTTTTTAAGATGTTAAAACTAAAGTCAAGTCACAAATTCTTCCTATAACATTCTGGACATTTATTTCAATACATACAGAGTTTTTTCAGAGTTGAAATATATTTGAGTACCGTGCTCATTCATTACTCTTATTTTTTAGAGTAACAATTCATTTTAGTAAAACTCACTATTTCTTGCAAAATGCTACCATGTGATACAAATTGGAGTGCCCAGTACATTATTACTTTTTAAAACATTGCAATATTTACTATCTGGGCTGCCTTAGTTTCATTTGTTACTCTAGTACCAAGGATATCTCAACTTTTTATGTATATTCAATTGGCAAATATGTATGGATAACTTACAAAATCCTATTTTCTGCTCAGCTCTCTCTTCCTAAGTTCTAGGCTGCAGATATTTTGATGGAAATCTTCACATGGGTGTCTTCCAGGTACATTAAACTTGAATGTCCAAAGCTAAACCCTCTTAGTTTTTCCTTCTTTGTATTCCTCTCTTTAATGAATGGCATCCTATTTCACCCTGTTCTAAAACCAAGAACACGAAGAGCTATTTTTGACTCTTCTTTTTACCTTACTCCTCTATACCTAAATGATGTTAGAATCCTGTTGACTGTACCTCCTAGACCATCATTATTAACATAGTCTCTTTATCACATCTCCTGCCTATCATTCTGGCTCCCTCTAATTCACTCACAGAATGCTGCCAGCATGATATTTCTTCCTGAAATACAAATATGGCCATAAGACTTTTCTGTTTCAAATTCCAGATGCTGCTGAACATTGCAAGTGTACTCTCAGGATTTATGAGACCTTTCAGCACTTGACCCATGGCTTCCTCTTCATACTGTTTGTTCTCTAGGCAGTCTCCTCCCTCCTGCCCATGCTGCAGCCAAAGATAACTCATTCAGCTCTTTGGCTGTGCCAGGCTCTGTCTCCCTGCCATGTCTTCCAGCAGGCGGTCCCCATGTATGCCCAGAATACTTTCACCTTTCCTCTCCCTTCTTCCCATTTACTGGCCTAACTCTAGATCAAATATCTGTCTCAGTCTCAATGTCAATTACTCTCAAAGGCTTCTCATGGCCCTCAATTAAATTTCACCTTCAGATTTAAGAAGGGATCTCTTAAATGTGCTCCTATTGCACACTGCATTTTCCTCTCATATTACTGATCACATTTTACTGAAATTGATTCTTTGGTTGCCTATAAAATTGTTATTTTATTGTATTTCTCTCACTGCATTATAACCTTCACTCAAAAGCTTCCCAATCTTTTCTTGATATGATATCTCCTTTGCTTAGGATGATATATTAATGCCTACGAATATTTATTGAATATATGAATGGTAGAATATTGGTATGAAGAGTAAATTTGAGCCTAATGTTATTGAAAACTGTGTTGCTAGAAGCTTTTTATGTATTCTGACACATGCTTTTCAATTCTAACCAAAGTCTACTAAGTTAAAATTAATTCAAATATATTATAATTAAATACAACATTGATTTGATTATATATATATATATATATATATATATATATATATATATATTTATATATTTTTTTTTTTTTTTTTCTAGGACCAAGTTAAAAATCTTAATACACAAATGTTGACAGATATCTTGTCAAATTGACCTAATGACATTATATAATTTCATTTATAAGAAAATTAGTTCAGCATATGGACATACTCTTTGTTTTGTAAATTTAGGGTGTATTGCTCAGTGTTTGTGTTTATTCCAAAGATGATAATTATTTTCCTATAAAGTTTATTTGAGCAGGACAGTCTTACCATTAACAGTATCATAAACAAAGAAAAAAGTTAGTCAATTGGCAATTTTTCATGAAGTTCTAGTTATAGAAGATTTTGGATTTTCTGTCATTAAAAATATATTTTATCTCTTATAAATTTGCTGAGTAATTTGATTTTTTATGGGATGATTCAAACATGTATCACCTACATTACTTAGTTTCCCTTTACAGATGAAAACAAATCCTTGTTTTGGGGAGATGTCCAATTCCATCTTAGAAAGGGACTAATCTGTCTTCATAAAAGAAGTTTTAAGAAGGCAATGACAGTTTGAAAAACTGTCACAGGAATTGTCCAAATGGAATTATTAGATGTTGGAAGTGTTGCATACATGTGTTAAACGATGATAGACAAGTTTCCATAATTTAATTTTTTGCACATGTTTAAGGATATAGTCACCAAAGAGCTTTTACATCTTCACTGGGAACTAATGCATTAGGGCCCTCATAGACTAGAACAGTAAACAAGTGCAGAAGTTCACTGGTGGTATGATGATGTTTATTTTTTCATGACCTAAATAAGAAAGAAGATACAAAGAAAAATACAGAGTATTGTGATAATCTTGGCATGATAAAATCCCAAACCTGAACTCAACCCTAATATTTATTCTGTTACTTTTGTTTGTTTAATTAAATCTTTTTTTTTTTCCAGAATTCTTTTTTACCACTGACCATTACCAACCCACTGTCATAAATTTTCTAAACAACTAACCATTTTACTTATACCTATTGTATATGTTGCTTATAAAATCTATTTTGAAGATGATATGATCATTTATATTGAAACCCACAAAAATGCACAAACTATTAAAATAATATATTTGGTAAAATTAACAAAGCATAATCAACATTTATAATATAAATAATTTTTCTTTATACTAACAATAATCAACTAGGATAGTAATGGAAAGTATATAACTATTTCAATAGCACTCAAAAAATAAGTCTAAACATTTGCTGTTTAGAAATTACCAATATAAAGCAGTTTACATAAATTTGAGAAAGAAATTTGCAAATATCTATTTTAGTGAAAAATTTTAACATCACTCTCACAATTATTGACAGTTCAAATAAAGTTAGCAAAGTTTTTGAAAGATTTGAAATCTGTAACTAAAAGCTTGCTTTATTGGAGATTATATTCCTTTAAAAATATCACTTACAAAAACTGGTTCAAGAAGAAATAACAAAAAGGCCTCTAGAAATAAACAAAATAAAACAGGTATATATAAAAAGTGTATAAGTTTTTATTTAAAGACACTAGAGTCCTGGTGCATGAAATTTGTGCATGGGAGGGGGTGTCCCTCAGCCCAGCCTGCACCCTCTTCAATCTGGGACCCCTTGAGGGATGTCTGACTGCCTGTTTAGGCCCGATCCTGGTTGCCTGATTGCCCCTAATTGCTTCTGCCTGCCAGCTTGATCACCCCCTAACCACTCCCCTTCCAGCCTGATCAATGCCTAACTGCTCCCCTGCCAGCCTGATTGCCCCTAACTTCCCTCCCTTGCTGGCCTGGTCACCCCTAACTGCCCTCCTCTGCTGGCCTGTTCACACCTAACTTCCCTCCCTTGCCAGCCTGGTCACCCTTAACTGCCCTACACTGCTGGCCTGGTCACCCCTAACTGCCCTCCCTTGCCAGCCTGGTCACCCCTAACTGCCCTCCCCTGTAGGCCTGGTTGCCCCCAACTGCCCTCCCCTGCTAGCCTGGTCACACCTAACTGTCCTCCCTTGCCAGCCTGGTCACCCCTAACTGCCCTCCCCTGCTGGCCTGGTCCCCCCCAACTGCCCACCCTTGCAGTCCTGGTCCCCCCACAACTGCCCTCCCCTGCAGGCCTTGTTCCTCCCAACTGCCCTCCCTTGCAGGCCTGGTCCCTCCCAACTGCTCTCCCCTGCTGGCCATCTTGTGGCAGCCATCTTGTGTCCACATGGGGGTGGCCATCTTGTGTGTTGGAGTGATGGTCAATTTGCATATTACTATTTTATTAGACAGGATTTTAGATAATGTCTTCATAGCTAAGAGGTCATATTATAAATATATCATTTTCTCCAAATTGATCAATAGATTTCATGTAATTCCAATGGAATTGAGGACTAAAAATAATATAGATACTCTCATAAAAAAATAAAAATAGGTTGTAAAGCTAATTAAGGTCACATGACATTGACAAAGGAATAGAAAAAACCAGATGGAATCAAGTTATCAAAAACAGAACCAAATTTGACATGCAAGATAACTGGCTTTGAGGAGCACTTGGAAATGACTGGACCAGTAATAAATGGAGTTTATTTATTGTGTATTGTTAAAAAATAAGCAAAATTGACTTTCTACTTCATACCATACATGAAATTATTTCTTCATGAATGAATAGCTCTAATGTTTATGTTAAAATGAAAAATAATAAAAAAGGAGCAAATGATATGAAATAGTACTTCACAGAAGAGGCAATAGAAATGATCCATGCACATAGAAAATATTAACTTAGGTTAAAAATCAGTGAAATAGTAAAGACAACATTATAATATTATTTAGTACACACTAGTTGGACAAAACTTAAGAAGTCTGTTAATTTCCAATGTTGAATCAACGGAGACCTTTAAACCAATTTGATAGCAGTATAATTTGATAAAATGGATCTTCATATAATCTACAGCAATTTCACTATGATGTTTGTACAACAAATTCTAGGAAATGCATTCAGAAAGATATACAAGAATGTTTATTGCATTATTGTTCATAACAAAATCTGAAAATAGTTCAGTTTCCTCAATAGGAGATGAACAAGTAAAATTGTGCTTTTGAAAAATAAAGTATTATAAAACAGTGAAAATAAATATATGCACTTATATTAAAACTATTAAAGAAGAAAGAGGAGAATTATAGAGGTCAGGAGAAAAAAGGGAGTGAAAAAGACAAATCCAAATAGTAGATACCTCTTCTAGAGGAAGCAGAGGCAGTGGATAAGGAATGAATACATAGATTTTAATAATTTTAATGGGATTCTGGTTTTGGGATTGGGTGATAGGTTCATAGGTTAGCATTTTGTTGTGAACTTTATAGCTTATACATATATACTGCACATTTTTCTTTGTATAAATTCAATATCATTATGCAATATAAATAATCTAAAAATCACACAACATGTAATTCACTTTCATATTTCCAACCCATAAATAGTACCAGTACATACCAGTACACAATAGAACTTTCATACATATTTAATAAACCAAAGGATGAACAATTAAAAACACATTTTAAATATTTACAGCCGAAGGCGAGAAAGACTTTAAAATACTTATAAAAAGAAAAAGGGCAAAATAGTGTAGAACAATAAAACATTTTGATACAGAACAAAACCCAAGTTAGGACATAAAAGAAAGTCTAAGGCTGAGAGGCATTACTTAAGCCACTGAATCCACTTAACCAGATGTCATTTCACTTACAGGTAAAGAGAGCTGTAGAGCTCTTTGTATTTATAATCTTAAAATCTTCTTAGGGCCAAAAGACTAAGGCCAAACAGAAATAAGCATCACCAAAATCTAAGAGGCAGAATTTATTTGTAAAACATGTAACAGGAAATTTAATTCATAAAACCACCTTTCAGACAGAGGCCATACGAATTTTAAGATTCTTAACAATTATCAAATACCCTTTCAATGCTAAACTTGTTTTTAGGTACCATGAAATTCTCAGTACCAAGATATCAATGACCCCACTTTTATTTTAGGTTGACAAAGGGAAATTAAAACTAATTACTGTGTTTGTATGAGTGCTACAATTTGCTGAAGGCTTGCAAATGAATAATGTTCAACTGATAATTCAGAGAAAAAGCCTTTATCAAATGGATATATTTCTTTGGGGTGGTTTTGCAAATATGTGATTGTTTTACATAAAACTCTTGGCTAAGCCACAGAAAGAGCTATATTACAGTCTAAAAATATACTTCTCACACAAATCAAATAACATAGCAAGACTTTCTTATCACTACCCAGCAAGCCTTTACTATATAATTTAGTGTTTAAGAGCCCTTCTGCAGAGCCAGGTGGCCTTAGTTCAAATCTTGGTCCTAGAAGAATTATCTGCATGACTTTGGGCAAATTATTTAATTCCTCTGAGCCTTAATTTCCTCACCTGAAAATTGGAAATGAAAATAACATTGAATCCATAAAGGTATTGTGAGAATTGATGTTCAACACATGGTAGAAAAATCAGTAAATAATTGTTTCTTAAATATTTTTATGGTGTTATAATAAACAGAATTATTTTCAAATAGCATCAAATAATTATCTTTGAGTCTTTATTAATATTCCCAGTCACATTGCTTGGCATATGGTGGAGACTTTGTAAAGAATCCTATATAATAAAAGGGTAATATGCAAATCGACCCAACAGCAGAATGACCAGTTGCTATAACACGCACTGACCACCAGGGGGCAGATGCTCAATGCAGGAGCTGCCCCCTGGTGGACAGTGCGTTCCCACAGGAGGAGCTCCACTCAGCCAGAAGCCGGGTGCAGCGGTAGTGGCAAGAGCATCTCCCACCTCTGAGGTGGCGCTAAGGAGCAGCGAGCCAAGCAATAAGGAGCAGCGAGCTGGCAGGCTGTAAGAAGCGAGGGCTGTGGACTATGAGAGGGATGTCTGAGCAGGCCTAAGCCTTCAGGCAGGCATCCCCCAAAGTGTCCCAGACTGGGAGAGGGCGCAGGCCAGGCTGAGGGACACCCAGCCCCTCCCAAATGCACAAATTTTCATGCACCGGGCCTCGAGTTTCAGAATAAATATACTTGGGGATATTGTTCATTCATGTTCTAACAAAAGTCCTGAAGACACAGCAGTGAGAAGTGGTTGGGGCTCGGGTAGGGCAGAAGTCTGAGGTATATAACATAAATGTTGCAGGTATTCTCCCCTCTCTATCATATTGTCATCTGTGTAATTCACACTGATAAAAGCTAATAGGCTATTGAGAAATTCACTGAAGTCTTGGTTCAATCAAACATTTATTGAGAAGGTTTTGGAAAACAGTCACTATGCTGTTGTCAGTAAACACAATGTTCCAGTTTCCATGAACCTGTTGCAAACACAGGTGGGGGAAACAAGGAATCAGAAGAGCATCATTTTTTATTTATTTATTTATTTTTTTTGGTAATTTTCCTTTAAAAATCGAACTTTTAAATAATACACTGAAATTGGGGAAGGAGGCTGAGTATTTTCTATTACCTGTAGCTTGGGCAGGGAAGCAAATTACCTTATCCCAAAACTTATTTGTGCTAAAGTGATTTGTGGTAGTGAGTCAAATTAGAAGTTATTCTCTGTTGTTAGGACCAGAGACACTACTTGCAAAGCGTTAAAGTGTTTCTAGAAAAATGACATCTAATATGTCATCATAAAGATTGACTTATGGAGGGAATCTTGGTGTGAATTGGTAGTCACATAAATTCACTTTTACTCCCACATATCTATGTGGTATTAAAAGTGAGCATGTGTGTACTCGTTCACACTGTATGACTATTCATGGTACACTTGGCTGGATCAAGTTTTAGTACAACGTGAATTTAATCGCTATAATTGCTTATACTGTTCCTGAGGCTAAGCTAGTTCCTTTTGAAAGGGTCTGGCCACTACAGATATTGAATTCAGTGTTTGTTCACTTTAATCAAGGTTTCATTACTCAGTCTTTTTAAAGCTATTCCACATGAAAATATCATTCCCTTCTCCCTGCCTTCTCTGCAGCCACCAACCCAGGAAAAGGGGGATTTAAAGCCGTTTCCAGAAAACACACAAAATATTATGATACAGCATGATCTGGCTTTCACATCTTAAAAGCTGAAACGTGCCTTTGCTAACTTGCAGTAGGCCATGAAATAACTATGTTGTGTGCTAAATGGCACTTTTCAATTTTCATTTGTGCTTCAACACTCAGTTTTCAGTAGATCATTTAGAGAGGATCAGCATTCTTTGGAAACTAAAAACACACCACAGGTCAGGGCAGCACGGCCTGATGGGAAAAGAATGCGGCCCACAAAGGTGGTCTTTGTGAGACGTGACGACATGCTGGTGTCTGTTACAGAATTGGCAGGCTCACCGCTTCCCCTAGTGTCTGCTCCTGAAATACTAAACTCATCTGTGTTGCAAGGCACGACTCAAGGAAACAAGTAAGCTTTCAAGGCACCCAGCCCTCTGTTTCAGAAAAGGATTAATTTCACACATTTTGGTGAAATCCTTCCATAAAGGAACTTGATGTTGTGCAGTGGGTTTTGGTGAAGGACCATTTGGTTTGTTGACTTTTTAAATGGGATTTATAACTCCTAAGGTTCAAAGTGATAACTGGAATAATAGGAGCATTAACAATTTCTAGAAATGTATTGAGCACTTTTATTACATTATTCTTTTTGACCAGTCTTGAGCTGTTGTATCAACAGAGGCAACTATAGCATTTTATACTTGGTGTTCATTTCTTCAGGCCTATTTTGAGAATGAGGAACTTAGAAGTCTATAAACTACATGAAAAGTGACTTTATTAGTATTTGAAAATATTTTCTATGTGAAAAAAATCTTAGGGATTTGTACTTTATCTAATTAGCACATCAAATTCTCTTTTTTACATCTACCTCACAGAATAGGCAGTCTGCCAGCTTTAGTATTGGAGTTGAGTGATCTAAACTGCTACATCTAAATAAGGCCTAATTCCAATGGCTAGACAACTCTGCATTCTAGTTTAGTTTTTAATTCAATGTTTATAGTGTCATTTTAAAATATTTCGCTCTGCATTTACAGTTACCATTTTCTTCAGCCATGGTGGAGTATGTAAGTGTTCTGTGTTAGAATTATGAGGTAGAAAATATCTTTAACACCTTATTTTTGAGGCAATTTAAAATATTTTAATGCGCTTTATTAGTTCTGCCATTACTATGAAAGAGAGTAGTCTTCAATATCACTTTTACTTACAAAATGAATTTGAATTAAGGTTTTTTAAAAGTGCATGGTTGATTGGAACCAATGTATATCACTCTGTCCCACAATTTCAAAAAAACAAATGTTGGGATTTTCTGAAAGAATCATAATATATTCATTTTCCCCCTCTCTTTTTTATCATTAGATGTGAATATTTTCTTGGTTTTTATTTTAATGTACTAGTGGCCTAGTGCATGAAATTTGTGCACAGAGGGGGGGGTTGTCCCTCAGCCTGGCCTGCACCTTCTCCAATCTGGGACCTCTCGGGGAATTGGGCCTAAACCGTCGGTAGGACATCACTCTCGCAATCCTGGACCACTGGCTCCTAAACGCTCACCTGCCTGCCTGCCTGATCACCCCTAACCACTCTGCCTGCCAGCCTGCTTACCCCCAACTGTCCCCCCCCACACCGGCCTGCTCGCCCACAACTGGCCCCCCCTGCCGGCCTGCTTGCCCCCAACTGCCCTCCCCTCCTGGCCTGATGGCCCCTAACAGCCTCTGCCTCGTCCCTGCCACCATGGCTTTGTCTGGAAGGATGTCCGGAAGGTCTCTGGTCTAATTAGCATATTACACTTTTATTAGTATAGATGGGTAGATTATATACCATTTTTCTTCTCTTGTTTTCCACAATGAATAATATAATAGAATTACAATTATAAATGAATATTATGCCAGCCTCTAATTCTAAAGTCCTAGCACTATTTCTATTTTTCTAAACTACATTCTACAGTTATATTTGTGTTTAACATTTAAAACCATTAAGTATACCCCATTTGACATCCTACCACTATCATTTATTATTATATGGGAAAGATTATTCTGGTTAACTACAAGTGGCTATATTTAATTACCTGATGTCATGTCCAATCATTTTTTCAACATAGAATTTTTTTCATTTATTGTTTGATGTATAGTTAGATTAAAAGAAAAAAAAACCCAACATTTTAGAAACTGGCAGGTCACCATTGCTTTTGCAGAGAGCTGCACTCTATGGTTACTCTTTTATTTTATCTGGCTTAAGGGTAAAATGGATGCTGCTCATCTGTGGGAGGCGATAGGTTTCAAGTATTGGGGTTATATAATTTATTCTCCACATATGAATACTTTTGATAGTGAAAGAAATCACTAGAAATACTTTGAGTCAATAAATTAAAATTATTATTTACTTGAAAGAACTGAGATATATGGTCGCTTTAGTTTTAAGTACTGATAAGTCCATAATATTTTGTGATTTCCTTAGTCAAATAAAAGCACTAGAAATCCTCTTGTTTACATATTTATGGTCCATAATGCCACATTATCAGTGCCATTAGAGAGGAGGTTGCTGACCATTTGGTGAGGAATGTGCCCAGCTTGGCCTTGGTAAGCTCATATAAGCTTAAAAGAATGCAAAATACAAAGTCCTGTGTGAGACTTTTCAGTTCTCCTTTTAAGGTAAAAGTTAAATCAATCTATAATAATAAAAGTATAATATGCTAATTAGATCAGACAGCCAAACGACCTTCCAGACATCTTTCTGTACGTCCTTCCAGATGAAGCCGCCATGGCGGGGGCCAAGGCAGAGGCTGTTAGGGGTGATTAGGCAGGCAGGTGAGCAGTTAGGGGCAATCAGGCAGGCAGGCAGAATGGTTAGGGGCAATCAGGCAGGTAGGCAAGTGGTTAGGGGCAATCAGGCAGGCAGGCAGAGGTGGTTAGGGGCAATCAGGCAGGCAGGCAGGTGAGAAATTAGGAGCCAGCACTCCCAGATTGTGAGAGTGATGTCTGAGGGGGTCCCAGATTGTGAGAGTATGCAGGCCAGGCTGAGGGCCCCCGTTATGCACGATTTTCATGCACTGGGCCTCTAGTTATATAATAAGTGTAGACATTCATCCATACCTTGGTCTTCACAATAGAAATCATACGGTCTATCAATACTACTCACTGGATGCTGAGATCAGAAAGACTCTCATAGGATTAACCTGCTTATTTGGATGGGGTTAGAAGGACAAATGAATGCTGCAACAGCTGTTCTTTAAGGAAGCTCGGTCTTTTTCAAATGGTACGATACATTCATAAGATGCAACACATGCACATGAATATTCTAAAAGCAATAGTGCTGAGATTTTTCTCACTTTACATATACCACAACAATTGTAATGTATCTATTGCATTTCCTCCCAAACCTCCCTTGGTGGTGTGTTGACTCTGGCTCACAGGACAGAGGCCGGGCACTAGAAGTATCTTTTACTTATAGCTAGAGTGCATAAATTGGTGAGCAAATTTAAAATTTGTTTCCTGAGAAACATTGCAAAATGTGGCACAAATTCAGAAGAGCACAGAGTAGCTGATAGTAGGAAATTGAGAAAGAAAGAATGGGGCTAAAGTGTCATAAAGTATTTAAAGAGGAGAAAGAGAGAGAGAGAGAGAGAGAGAGAGAGAGAGAGAGAGAGAGAGAGCAAGCGAGCCCTGGAAAGTTCAGATGAGATGTTTGAAACAAATTTGAAACAACATAAAAGAATCAAGTCTAAAACACATCAGCATATTTTATGTGTTCCTAAGCCAGAATTTGTGAATATAGCAAAATGGTTAAAAGAAGTGAACCCACACTATGGGTTGAGAAATGCATACATTTTGCTTATATAATAATTTAAGTATAAATATATTATTCATCAACTTTTAATTACTATAAAGTGGAATTCAGATATGACATGGTAGTTCTCCTCATCAAAGAATTGGTGGTTGCCTTTGGTTAGTCTGGCAAAATAATTGGAAGCCTCCTTCTTTTAAGGCCCTGTTTTCATTCACAATTATCCCCAGCCTGCTCATTTGGTTTTTCAAAGTGCTTTTTAAGAATAACCTAAGAAAAGTAGTATCATCGAATGCTTTGCTTCCATCAGCAAGCATGGCAGATTTTCATCTACTGCTCCATAGGCCACAGCTGTAGCCCATAGATGGTCACCACAAACAGTGTAGAGTTCAAAGGCAAGGCCGGGCTCAAGGCTTTTGCCTTCCTTTACTTCCTGCCTTTCTGGCTCAATGCCCACTCTACCTCCAGCTTTGTTTACCAAGTTTTCAGTTTTCAAAAAAAAAATCCAAATTCTCCAAATACCTTAATCTGTGAGAATCTGGAGGTTCCTCAACTCTGGTTTTTTCCTTTTTCATTCTAATGTTATTTTTCTCTTTTCCTTAGAGAAAGTACTCAAAAATTCAGACTGTTGATAGCATCATTACTCTCATTTCCTAATACTACTATTGATTTTTGTTTTTATATTCAAATATGGCATGTTTTTTCAAATAGTTTTTTGGGTACAAAGTGATAATCAGATTGTGGACTTTATTGGCCATGTAACATGATATGGAAATTCTAAAATATAGAAATATTTTAATCCTTGATGGTTCAAAAGAAATTACCTTAGGCATTTATTGTGGCTTTTTTTTTTTGAAGGAAGTTTTACAATTTGTGGGTTTTTTTTGACAATTTGTTTTAATATTTAACATTTCAGTTGGTTTAGTTCAATTTTTTCATTCTCAAGACAATAACATTTTTAATTTTAATTTTTCTGAAATATAAACGTTTTAAAAGGAATTGACATAGAGTTATATATAATATTCTCTTAAAATGTTTAACCTTTTTATTTAAAGAAATACCTACTTATTATTATTTTTAATTTTATTATGGGAAATGAAAACTTATACAAAAGTAGAGAGATAGTCTAATGAGCTTTCCTTGTACCTGTCACCCAGCATCAAAAATTATTAACTCATGGCAATCTTAATTCATCCTTACCAGCATCCATTTCTTTTCTCCTCTGAATTATGTTGAAGAAAATCCAAGACATTTTATCACTTTATATGTAAATACTTCAGCATATAACTTCAAGAGATAAGAACTTTTAAAAAATACTTCCACTTAGCATTATCACATATTAAAAAATTAACTGTTAATATCATCAAATACCTAGTATGTGTTCACATTTTCCAAAATAGCCTTTTTTAGTTTCAAATGTTAATTTTTTTAATCTATAGGTTTTCCCTCCACTTTTTGTTTAATTTTTATTGTAGTCCGTGAGATGAACATGTTGCTTTGCCCCTTGTTATAGGCAAATTGTGTACTCCTGAAATTCATATGTTAAAACCCTAACCCTCAAATGACAGTATTTGAAGATAGGACCTACAAAAAGATAATAAAGATTAAATGATGTCATCAGGTGAGTCTCTAATCTGATAGGACTAATGCCCTTAGAAGAGGAAGAGATGCCAGAGACCTCCCTCTCTCTCCATCTGCACACAGAAGAAAGGCCACCTGGTAACACAGGAAGAAGGCAGCTATCTGCAAGACAAGGAGAGATTCACTAGATGCCAATCCTGATGGCACCTTGATCTGGACTTTTAGCCTCCAGAACTGTGAGAAAATAAATGTCTGTTGTTTAAGGTACCTGGTCTACAATATTTTGTTAGGTTAGCCTGAGTCAACTAAAACACCTCTTGTAATTCAATGTATTGGGAGTTCAAGTTAGAAATTTATCCTTTTTCAACCGATTATCCCTTAGTTCCAAATTCACCCTTCATTATGTTGCTTGAGATACCGGAACATATTTTCCTTTGCAAGTGGGCATGATGTCAAGCTTTATCATAGAAGGTGCCAAGGGGATCCTAGAGAAGGAAAGGAACTCTGCCTCCTGGTTCTGGTGTGTCATTTTGGCAGTTTTCTGCGGCAAAATGGCCAGCCGCACAAGGCACCTCCCCGTGGATGATTTCCCTGGCTCTTTTTTAGCAGATGGGCAATAAGTTCCAGGACACAGCACCTCCCCTTGGGTAGTTTCTCAACCAAACACCCCAGAGAGTAGTTTTCCAGTGAGTTCCTCTGGTGGGGAGTCTCCTGTTGGACAACTTCCCCTGCCACCCCAAAAGGCAGATTCTCTGCAGACTCCTCAGTGTGGCACTTCGGTGAATCTTCAATTCATTGTGCCTTGGACACAGCCTCTCCAAATGGGATCTAGACCTCATCCTTGGGAGTCTTTTCCAGATTTGTTCTTTTTTGCGTGTTTTCACTCCCCTAGGTGTGGTGGCTGTTCCTTATGTCTGCCATTCCTGTATTATTTAGAATTATTTTTATCCTAAAGTATCCAATCCCTCATTACACCAATCCTGAAGTAGAGTTAATAATTATTTACATTACATAGCTCCTGTCCAAATTACTATATGATTTCTGTCTCTTGGTTAGATCCAGACTGAAATAAAGACTTAATCAGATTCAAATTCAGCTTTTGTTTTATTTTTCCAAGGCAACTCTATAGGTATTTGTATATACATCACTGGATATAGGATGTCTTAATTTCTGCCTGTGATATAAGCAGTCATTCCCCATTTTGTCAATTCATTAAAGTTTGCAAAAGGTTTGAAAATTAATATTCTCTTTTCCAGCTTTATTAAGGTAAACTGACAAATAAAATTATAAGATATTAATGGTGAATAATATAATGAGTCAATATATGTATAAATTATGAAAAGATCCCCCATTGAATTAATTAAAATGTCCAGCACCTCACAAATTTACCTTTATTTTGGTGAGAACATTTAATTTCCACTCTCTTAGCAAATTTTAATTATATAATACAGCATTATCATGATATTCTAATTTTACCATTTCATTTTCTAATGAGTAACTGGAATACTTCTATAAAATAGAATTATCCCTAAAAGAAAAAAAAGTTTTTTTTACTGTTTGCTCCTGATAAGAGCCTGTAAAAGGTAATTTACTAAGAAAACAAAAATTCTGTATTTTATCAAAACAATGTTCTGTGTTTTCTGTCATCTTAATCGGATCTTTGATTACTTAAGAAAATGCAGTGTTGTCAATAGTAAGAGCTAAACTTCTGTAGTTATCTTTTAAATATTTTATTTCAAAATATTGTTACTTTGGTTAAATAGATAAGTATTGTTTTGTAATAATAAAAAAATAGAAGTATCCCTTTATCAACAGGTAAGGTACTCTGAGATACAGATGATATAGAAAAGATATAATAAATGCAGAATTATGTCTGACTTTCCCCGTGCTCCTTCTTAAATCATGTGTAAATTCATTTCCAAAATAAAAATTTTCACTTGTTCAGACCCATCAAAGTTTCTTTTTGTTTTGGTATCATTGTGAACCCATGAAAATTAACATATTTAATAAGTGCAATGAGTTTTAGTTATCCTTATTAGTGTTCTAATTATCTCAACTTTGGCTTTTTTTAAGGTAGTTTCGGAATCCTTATTTTCTACTATGATAAAATATCCCATGTTTATTGTGTATATTTTCTTCTTTAAATCCAGAATATACTATTTCTCTAAAGAACATGGTTATCTTTAGGAGGGAATTATATTGAGGCTCCCAAATCTAGACACTTGGAATATTTATTGCTATGGTATTAGTTTAGGTAGTTCAGTATTCAGAACTAGGAAATAGGTATTTTTTAAAGAGAAAACATATCTTGAGTTTATGCTGACATTTCAAATTGAAATTTAGGATTAGAATGCTTACTTTTTGATTTTACATGTATCTCTCTCTCTCTCTCTATTTTTTTTTTTTTTTTACACTAAAATCTTGGATCCTAAGTGACATTAGCAAGCTTGTTCTACTTCTATAAATTCTCCCCACTCATCTCTAATTTTTTTATGGTTGTACTTTATCTACTTGGCCAAGACATTTAACAATTTTTATTATTATGTGTTAAGTTAATGGATCGCCTAACAGTGAACCAATTGTGCATCCTTGAAATGTATGGTTTATTATTTTGTTAATGTGCTGTTAGATTCTACTCACAATCATTTCAATTATTACTTTTTGCATTTATACTCATAAGTGTTACTAGGTTTTAATTGAATTTGTTACACTATTCCTATCAAATTTATATAAAAATGTTACACTTGCTTCATAAAAAGAATTTGAAAGTTTTCCTTCATTTTCTATGCTTTGGAAATTTTTATGTAACATTGGTACCTATGATGTTTTGTTAGAAGTCTGCTGGGCCTAGTTTTTTTTTTTTGGAGGGTCAGATACAGTTGTGTGCTGAAACTTGCTCAAACCAGTGTTCAAGAGCAGATTGTTATATTTCCAGGAATTTAATGAGCTCATTGTTGAATACAGACACGATTGCATAATATAGAATCAAATAATTGTTCCACTCTGCAACTATACAAAAAAAGGATAACAGCTAGTAAGAATGCACTCAGTAGTGAGCATATCTATCAACCCAAAAGTTTTTTTGTGTCCCTTAGTTATTCCTCCCTCCTATGCCCTCCTCCCCCAATCTCCAGGCAACCGTGATAGCAAATTCTTTTATTCTTTTTATTCAGCACTTTTTTGAGATATTTTTTCATGTTCTTCCATGCACCAGTAGTCTATTAATATTTATTGCTGAGTAGTAATTCATTTTATGGATATTCTGCAGTGTATTTATCCATTTATCTATTGACTAGGGGCCCAGTGCACGAATTCGTGCACCTTGAAAGGAACTGTGGGCCACGAGGTTACAGTGGGCACAGGGGCAGGTCTTGGCCCATCCTCCATGCCCCCTCCCAGCCCCTCCTGCTGTGGTCCCCGGTCCCCTGTCTGCCGGCAGCCCCACTCCAGCCATCGCTGCTCCCACTCACTGATGGTGCTGGCCCTGCTTGCACCCGCTGATGGCGATTGGGGCTGGTCCCAGCAGTGCATGCAAGTGGCGACTGCTGCCCTGATTGCCCCTCAGGATCAGGGGGAGGTGGAGAAGCCCTCAGGGGCAATTGTGGCCAGCAGCTTCTGCTCGCACCCTCTGATGGCGCCAAGTGATCGGGACTGGCGCTGGGCGCCGGCAGTGGGTGCGAGTGGGGCCATCACCGGAAGCAGGTGCCAGAGGTGGCTGCCAGCCCCAATCACCCCTCAGCATCAGGGGGAGGTGGAGAAGCCCTGAGGGGAGATAGGGCCTGGCAGCTGCTGCTCGCACCTACTGATGGCTCCAAGCGATCAGGGCCAGTGTTCAGCGCCAGCAGCAGGTGCAAGTGGCAGTTCCAGTGCCAACAGCAGGTGAAAGTGGGGCCAGCACTGGTAGCAGATGCAAGTGCTGGGTGGGACTGTGGTACGCGGGAGCAAAGAATTTTCAGTAACCACCAGAGGCTCACCCCAATGACAGCGACCAGTGCCCCGCCTTGGTCTGGCGCCCCCACTCACCTGCTCCACCATCCTGCTGCAGCCAACACCTTCCATGTTCCACGCTCTGCTGCCTGCTGCCGATGCCCTCCATGTTCCATGTGTGCCCCCTGGTGGTCAGCACACATCATAGCGACCGGTTGTTTGGTTGTTCAGTTGTTCCGCTGTTTGGTCTATTTGCATATTAGGGTTTATATATATAGACTAGAGGCCCAGTGCACGAAATTCGTGCACGGAGAGAGGGGGTGTGCCTCAGCCCAGCCTGTACCTTCTCCAATCTGGGACCCCTCGAGGGATGTCCCACTGCCCGTTTAGGCCCGCTGGGATCGGGCCTAAACAGGCAGTCGGACATCCCTCTCACAATCCAGGACTGCTGGCTCCCAACTGCTTGCCTGCCTGCCTTCCTGATTGCCCCTAACCGCTTCTGCCTGCCAGCCTGATCACCCCCTAACCACTCTGCTACAAGCCTGTTTGCCCCCAACTTCCCTCCTCTGCTGGCCTGGTCACTCCTAACTGCCCTCTCCTGCAGGGTTGATCACCTCCAACTGCCCTCCCTTGCAGGCCTGGTCCTTCTCAACTGCCCTCCCTTGCAGGCCAGGTGCCTCCCAACTGCCCTCTCCTGCTGGCCATCTGTGGTGGCCATCTTGTGTCCACATGGGGGCAGGATCTTTGACAACATGGGGGCAGATATATTGTGTGTTGGAGTGATGATTAATCTGCATATTACTCTTTTATTAGATAAGATAGAGGCCTGGTACAGGGTTGGGGGCCAGCTGGTTTGCCCTGAAGGGCGTCCCAGATCGGGTGGGGTTTCCCTTGGGGTGTGGGGTGGCCTGAGCGAGGGGCCTGTGGTGGTTTGCGGGCGGGCCACGCCCCCTGGCAATGCAAGTGGAGGCCCTGGTATCTAGAATTTATTTTCCTTCTACAATTGAAACTTTGTAGCCTGGAGCGGAGCCAAGCCTGGGGCTCCCTCCGAGGCCCACAGCCATTTGTGTTGGGGTTATAATTGAAACTTTATTGCCTTAAGCAGGTGGGCCTGGCCAGGGTGTGCAGAAAGCTTTGCTTCTCCTGTTGCCAGCAGCAACCCTGGCCTGCTCTCTCAAGCTCTGTTCTGCTGCCATTTGTTTGAATTTGTTTACCTTCTATAATTGAAACTTTGTAGCTTGAGTGGAGGCTTAGGCCTGGCAAGGGCAGGAGGAAAGCTTGGCTTCCTAGGAAACCTTGGAAACCTTGGAAAGGTTACCTAGGAAACCTTGCTCTCTGTGGCTGTAGCCATCTTGGTTTGGGTTAATTTGCATACTTGCTCTGATTGGATGGTGGGTGTGGCTTGTGGGCGTGGCTTGTGGGTGTGTCGGAGGTATGGTCAATTTGCATATTTGTCTATTATTAGATAGGATAGGCATTTGGGTTGTTTCTAGTTTTTAGGTATTGCTGAATATCTTTCCATAAGATTATTGACAACCTATATATCATCTTTGTTGAAGTGTCTTTTTAGATCTTTGGCCCCCTGTCTATTGCATTCTTTGCTTTTGTATTATATAGTTTGAGAATTTTTTATATATTCTGGATACACATCATTTATGAGACATGCTTTGCAAAATTTTTCTTATATTCTATAGTTTGTCTTTTCATTATTATGACAGTATAATTTAAACAGGAAACATGTTTAATGTTGAAGTTAATTTATCAGTTTGATTTGATCAATTAGTTGTCTATATTTATGCCAATACTATGCTGTCTTGATTATGCTTAGCCTTCCAATTTGTTCTTTTTCAAAATTATTTTAGCTATTTTAAATCCTTTGCATTTCCAAATGAGTTTTAGAAAGGATATATAAATTTCTATGAAAATTCTACTTGGATTTTGATCACAATTGTTTTGAATATGCCAACTATTTGGTTTATAATTGACATTTTAACTATGAGTCTTCCAACTCATACACAAGGTATCAATCTCTATTTATTAGTGCATTTTTAATTTTTTCCTCAATGTTTTTTTTTTTTTAATAGATTTTATTGATTTTTCACAGAGAGGAAGGGAGAGGGATAGAGAGCTAGAAACATCGATGAGAGAGAGACATCGACCAGCTGCCTCCTGCACACCCCCCACCAGGGGATGTGCCCGCAACCAATGTACATGCCCTTGACCAGAATCAAACCTGGGACTTTCCAGTCCGCAGACCGACGCTCTATCCACTGAGCCAAACCGGTTTCGGCTTGTATTTTTTATTTTTAAATAATCCTTTATTGTGGAAGGTTTTATGTATGTCTCCAATGTTTTTTGTTTTTCAATGTCAATGTATTGTACTTCTTTTACCAGATTTATCCCTAAGTACTTTCTATGTTGTATGTAATTGAAATAATATTGTTTTATTTACTTTAATTTTTGGTTTTTAGTTGTTATATAGAATCACACTTGATATATATTTCTACAACCTGAGTAAACTTCTCTTAGTAATTCTAGTAGCTTTTTTGTAGATTGCATTGATGTTCTACATAGATGAGCATGTCATCTGTGATATAAACACTTTACCTCTCCCTCTCTAGTATGGACAAATCTTATTTCCCTTTTTCTTAAGCCTCTTGGACCATATTACATATAAATTGTTAGAGCAAATATCCTTCTCTTTATTGAACTTAGAAGGAAAAAAAAGTTTGTTTTCTTATCATTATGCATGATGGTAGCTCTATGTTTTTCATGATTGCCCTTTATCAGGTTAAGAAAATTACCTTTTATCCATACTTTGCTGAGAATTTTAGGTTTGTCAAATGCTTTTTCTGCATATATTAAAATTGTCATATGGCTTTTCATTCTTAATTTATTAATATGGTGAATTACATTGATTGATTCAAAATGTTAAAACACCTTAAGTTCTTGAAATAAATCTTTTTTCTGTGTTGTTGGGTTCAATTTGGCTAAAGTTTTGTTTAGAATTTTTGCATCTTTCTTCTGAAGAATGTTGATCTGTAGTATTTTTTTTTTGGTAATATTTTTGTATGATTTTGGCTTCAGAGTAATCCTGACCTCATTAAATGAGTTGGGAAGTATTCCCTACTCTTGATATTTCTGAAAGATTTTCTGTAGAAATTGGTAACATTTATTCCTAAAATGTTTGTTACAATTCAAAAGGTTTCTTTTTTTTTTAGAAAAAACAAAACAAAACAAAAGAAATAGGGCAGGAGCAATAGTATAATCTCTGAATTTCCCTATTTCAATCTATATAAATAACACAGCTACTAAGATAAGAAAACATCAACTCAGACACAGCATCTCTAGCTCACATAGGTTAAAAGGTGACCCACCTGCAAAGTTCAGTATACGAACAGCCACATGTTGCCACAAGACCTGTGTAGTATTATCAGTAATTGCAGAAAGAAGCACAGGGAATTTTTTTAAAAAAAAACAAAAAACAAATTTAAGATCTTTAATAGACACAGAGCCTTCTATTTTTTCTTGATTTTGCTTTTGCAGTTTTGATAATCATGGAATTTTTCCATTTCAAGTCATTTGAAAATAATATGTTCAGACACTATTTAACAATTTTTCAGTCGATGACAAACCACATATATGATAGTGGCCCCATAAGATTAAAATGGAGTTGAATTTCCTGTAAGAAATGGATGGATATGTGGTTCAGGAGGAATTTTTTTCTCTGACCAGGGCAATATATGTGGATCTTGGCAATAGATTCCCTTTCACTCACAGCACCTCATATTTGAGTGCACAGTCAGTCAGCCACTGACATATTTTAGCACAAAGGAGCCTGTCCCCCAGGGCTACATATTCAAGGACATTGCAGCTTTCCCAGATTCAGCCTGATGGTCTTCAGGGGACATTATGCAAATTTTATTTTAATTTAAATTCTTTATTCTTTAAAGTATTACATGAGTCTCCTTTTTCCCCCATTGACCTCTCCCTGGCCTCTCCCACCCCCCAGAACATGCCCTCAAGACCCTACTGTCTGTGTCCATTGATTATCCTTATATGCATGCATACAAATCCTTTGGTTGCTTTACCAAATCACCCCGCACCTTCCCTCATAGGTTGAACAGTCTGTTCGAAGCCTCTATGTCTCTGGTTCTATTTTTGTTCATCCGTTTATGTTGTTTATTATACTCCACAAATGAGTGAGATCGTGTGATAGTTATCTTTCTCTGACTGACTGGCTTATTTCGCTTAGCATAATGCTCTCCAGTTCCATCCATTCTGTTGCAAATGGTAAGAATTCCTTCTTTTTTACAGCAGCATAGTATTCCATTGTGTAGATGTACCACAGTTTTTTAATCCACTCATCTGCTGATTGGCACTTAGGCTGTTTCCAAATCTTAGTTATTGTAAATTGTGCTGCTACGAACATAGGGGTGCATATATCCTTTCTGATTGGTGTTTCTGTTTTCTTGGGATATATTCCTAGAACTGGGATCACTGGGTCAAATGGGAGTTCCATTTTTAGTTTTTTGAGGAAACTCCATACTGTTCTCCACAGTGGCTGCACCAGTCTGCATTCCCACCAGCAGTGAAAGAGGGTTCCATTTTCTCTGCATCCTCTCTAACACTTGTCGTTTGATGATTTGTTGATGATAGCCATTCTGACAGGTATAAGATGGTACATCATTGTTGTTTTGATTTGCATCTCTCGGATGATTAGTGACTTTGAGCATGTTTTCATATGTCTCTTGGCCTTCTGTATGTCCTCTTTTGAAAGTGTCTATTTAGGTCCTTTGCCCATTTTTTGATTGGATTGTTTATCTTCCTTTTGTTAAGTTGTATGAGTTCCCTATAAATTTTGGAGAGTAAACCCTTATCGGAGATAACATTGGCAAATATGTTCTCCCATGCGGTGGGCTTTCTTGTTGTTTTGATGATGGTTTCCTTTGCTGTGTAGAAGTTGAGGACCTAAGATCCTGTACAAGGGCACGGGTCCACAGGAACTACCTTAGAAAGTATCATTGCCACTGCAACTTGAGTGAAAGCTTTCTGTGGTAGTGTGGAGCCAGACTTTGTCTCTCCTTTTGATGTATTTTCAGGTCTTAAGGATGTAAGCATAGATAATTTTTATTTCTTCTATCAATGCAATGACAGAAAGAGCCCTTTGTGCCAAATAGAACAAGCATAACCGAAAACAAATTTCCAAAGGTAAAATATTGAGTCTTCAGCCTACAGTCTCTCCAACTTAAAAACTATTTTTTTATATAAATACAACTAAATTCCTTAATCTGAACAATGCTCCAACATGCAGGAGCCAAAATCACTGGCCCTGACATTCTCCCATGTTCCGTTATCTCTCCATCTTGATTTCTTACTCCTGGGAACAGTCAGCATGTTTGTTCCACTCAGGCTTTCAAGTGTGTGAATGAGCCACACCCACATGAAGGAGGACAATCTGCTTTACTCAGTCACTGGTCTAAATGTTAATCTCATCCCAAAACAACCTCACAGACACACCCAGAATAATATTTGACCAAATAGTTGGGCACTCCATGGTAGTTGAATTGACATATAAAATTAACCATCACAGGGACTGTGACTATTTTTTAGTATTCATTTCACTCAGCACAATTGAACACTAAAAAATAATCAGCTAGCTCTCCTGAGCTCTCCTTGTACCTTACCTCAGAGCTTGCAATGCCCCCTCCCAGTTTTGAATGCTCTTCTCATGTTGACCCACCAGACTTGGCACACAGTTGTCTTCCTCGTGAGGGTAAGCGTTTGTTGGCAATGTCTGGGGTCTCTGGCTCTCAGGACTACGGAAAGCCCTTTGCCTTCCCTGTGCTTCTTTCCGCAATTGCTGATACTACTATACGGGTCTTGTGGCAACATGTGGCTGTTCATATACTGAAGTTTGCAGGTGGGTTACCTTTTAACCTATGTGAGGTAGAGATGTTGTATCTGAGTTGATGTTTTCTTATCTTAGTAGCTGTGTTACTTATATAGATTGAAACAGGGGAATTCAGAGATTATACTATTGCTCCTGCCCTATTTCTTCTTCTGCAAGTAAATATATTGAGTACCAGCTCTCTACTGTTCTTAGTACTGGGGGCAGCAGTGACAAAGACCAAGACTGTCTCATGGGCCTTATGTACTTGTGGGAAAGAGAGAATAATTTAGTAGAAAATTAAATGAATCAGAGTATTTCAGATATGACTGAGTGCTATGTGAAAAAGTAAAGTAAATTAGAGAAATCTAGAGAGAAGTTATTATGGATAGGCTAGTCATTGAGGGCTTCTCTGAGACAGTGATTTTCAACTGAGACCAAAATTCAGAATTAGAGATCTGTGGACAAAAAGAAGGTGCTGTAATAAATTATAAATTTTTAACTGGGTAGGTCATGGTGAGTAGTCACACCCGAGGACTATAAACTTCTTCCATGAAAGGTTTTTAAGCTAAGTCCTGTCCATTGTGTTTGTGCATCTAGGTTAGCACACCTTTGAGATGCCAGAAGTAATACCCCTCTAAGGCATAACCATCCTAAGAAAACATATAACCTTGTTAACTATCCTGTAATCCAATCCTGGCCTTGCTTTTTCCCAACTCCATATAATCTTCTTTATGTCACCTCCTTAATTTTACATGCATAAGTGAAGCTTCCAAAACAGTTATTCTCTGGAGCATTTGAGATCTTGCTCCATGGCCTATGTCATCAGTTTGGCTCAAATAAACTCTTATAAAAATTGTCTACAAGTTTGGACATTTCTTACGTCAACACATCTGAAGATAGAGCATTTTAGACACAAGTTAGATGTAATTTAAAAGCTGTCTGGTGGGATTATATTGGCAGGAAGAAGTCTAGTGGGCCTAGAACACAGAGAGGAGACTAAATATAACTCATAACTCTCGTATTAATTGGATTTACATGGACCAGTCCCAGGGAGATTGATTATTTCAGAATGTACTTATTGTACTGAGTTTCTAAATGTCTTAAGTGGAGGACTAGACTTGGGTTGTTAATACTCAATTAAAGTATTACCCTTAGAAGACCCTGACTAAGCAGCAAGCCAAACATCTGTAAATACATTCTTTCCTTGAGTTCATTAAATGTACCCTGAAAACAACAGTAATGTTTTGTGAATTCTAAATTGTACATGTAGACATGCAGCCATCTTATAAAACATGAGGGCTGATGTATCTTAAACATCCCTTGGAAGGAAATACTGACTTTCTATAGCGAAGAAAGCCTGAAGTCAAAATTTAATATAATATTTTCTTTATATATTATAACTTGGCTCTGATTTCTTGTGATAAGATGCTTGATTCTCAGAACAAATGATTATTAGACATCTTGAAATTACTATCCCACCCCCAAGAATCAGTGCTACTTCAAACCAAGTTTAAGTCTATTTTTCAAATGCAGAACAGGGTAAAATACCAATGTTTTTGGATAGCATTACCTTTGAAAAATAATTTGTCTATATTGTCTACTTTTTCCATTCTTTTATTAATTTTTTTTCTTTATTGATTAACGTATTACATATGTATCCTTATCTCCCCATTGCTCCCCCCCGCCCCCACTCATGCCCTCATGCCCCTGGTGTCTGTGTCCATTGGTTAGGCTTATATGCATGCATACAAGTCCTTTAGTTGAACTCTCCCCCTTACCTCCACCCTCCCCTACCTTCCCTCTGAGGTTTGACGGTCTGATCGATGCTTCTCTGTCTCTAGATCTGTTTTTGTTCATTAGTTTATGTTGTTCATTATATTCTACTAGTAGCCCATTTGCAGGAAGAATCCTGCAAGCGGCCGCTGCGGCTGCGTGCACTACCGCTGCCGCTGCCGCTGCCGCTGCGGCTGCCGAGCCTGCACCCGCACCCCGCTCCGCCCCGCCCCGCCCTGCCCCGCCCGGGCTTTCCCTCTGGCAGCCACCTTGCTTTCCGTTTTTCCTCCCTCTTCCTTCTAAGTTGTCTTCAGTCTTCACTCCTCCCTCCCTCAGTGTATGCAAATTAACCGCCATCTTTGTTGGGTAATTTGCATACTCACCCTGATTGGCTGGTGGGCGTGGCTTTGGCTGGTGGGTGTGGCTTGGGCATAGCAAAGGTGTGGTCAATTTGCATATTACTATTTTATTAGGTAGGATAAATGAGTGAGATCATGTGATATTTATCTTTCTCTGGCTTATTTCACTTAGCATAATGCTCTCCAGTTCCATCTATTCTGTTGCAAATGGTAAGAATTCCTTCTATTTTTTTTACCACAGTGTAGTATTCCATTGTGTAGATATACCAGTTTTTTAATCCACTCATCTGCTGATGGGCACTTAGGCTATTTCCAAATCTTAGCTATGGTATATTGTGCCGCTATGAACATAGGGGAGCATATATCCTTTCTGATTGGTGTTTCTGTTTTCTTGGGATATATTCCTAGAAGTGGGATCACTGGGTCAAATGGAAGTTCCATTTTTAGTTTTTTGAGGAAACTCCATACTGTTCTCCACAGTGGCTGCACCAGTCTGCATTTCCAACAGCAGTGAAAGAGGGTTCCTTTTTCTCTGCATCCTCACCAGCACTTGTCGTTTGTTGATTTGTTGATGATAGCCATTCTGACAGGTGTAAGATGGTACATCATTGTTGTTTTGATTTGCATCTCTCTGATGATTAGTGACTTTGAGCATGTTTTCATATGTCTCTTGGCCTTTCTTATGTCCTCTTTCAAAAAGTATCTATTTAGATCCTTTGTCCATTTTTTGATTGAGTTGTTTATCTTCCTTTTGTTAAGTTGTATGAGTTCCCTGTAAATGTTGGAGATTAAATCCTTATCGGAGATAACATTGGCAAATATGTTCTCCCATGCAGTGGGCTTCCTTGTTTTTTTTTTTTTTGTTTTTTTTTAATATATTTTATTGATTTTTTTACAGAGAGGAAGGGAGAGGGACAGAAAGTCAGAAACATCAATGAGAGAGAAACATCGACCAGCTGCCTCCTGCACACCCCCCACTGGGGATGTGCCCGCAACCAAGGTACATGCCCTTGACCGGAATCGAACCTGGGACCTTTCAGTCCGCAGGCCGACGCTCTATCCACTGAGCCAAACAGGTTCTGACTTTCTTGTTGTTTTGTTGATGGTTTCTTTTGCTGTGCAAAAGCTTTTTATTTTGATGTAGTCCCATTTGTTTACTTTCTCTTTAATTTTTATTGCCCTAGGGGCTGTATAGGTGAAGAAATTGCTTCGGCATATGTCTGAGATTTTGCTCCCTGTGGATTCCTCTAGTATTTTTATAGTTTTCCATCTTATGTTTAAATCCTTTATCCAATTTGAGTTTATTTTTGTGTATGGTGTAAGTTTGTGGTCTAGTTTCATTTTTTGGGGGATATATCTGTCCAATTTTCCCAACACCATTTATTGAAGAGACTGTCTTGACTCCATTGTATGTTCTTGCCTCTTTTGTCAAATATTAATTGAGCATAGTGGTTTGGGTTGATTTCTGGATTCTCTATTCTATTCCATTGATTTATATGTCTGTTCTTGTGCCAATGGCATATTTCACAGACCTAGAAAGAACTCTCCAAAAATTCATCTGGAATAAAAAAAGACCCTGAATAGCTGCAGCAATCCTGAGAAAGAAGAGCAAAGTAGGAGGTATCTCAATATCAGATATCAAGCTGTATTACAAAGCCACTGTTCTCAAAACTGCCTGGTACTGGCACAAGAACAGACATACTTTTTCCATTCTTGATAACACTTTCTTTCGCACATATCTTTGTGGATGCTGTGTATGGTCTTTTTAAGTAAAAGATATTAACAGGTTTCCAAATATAAGTAATATAAGTGAACAATGTCTTTCCTAGTTCACCTATGAAATAAAAAAAAAATACATTGTCAAAACTGGCAAATCTCTTTGGCTTATCATTTATGAACCTTTTCCCTCGAAATATGATGACAAAGAAGACAACATGGAATCAATGGAAATCTCACTTTACATGCCAGTTTAAGATTGCCCATAAGAGTAATCAAGGTAGTTTTATGTGTAGAGTTAAATATACTTTGCTTATGTGGAAATTTAATTAATTATATTTATGTGTGTTTTTGAAAATTTAAATCCAGGATTAAGCACTTTAAAAAACCAGAAAATAATTTATATTAATTTTGCCAAGACAAGTATATTTTATCAGCTATAAAGGCCAAACAGATTAAGATGGGAATAGGAAGTAATTTAAGAGCTCAAGAAGTGAAAGAGAATTTTGATTGCCTGACACAAATATAAATAAACTTGATTTATAACATGTTTGAATTGGCTATTGTGATTGATTATATATTTACTAGAGGCCCGGTGCACAAAATTTGTGCACGGGGGGGCATTGTCCCTCAGCCCAGCCTGTACCCTCTCCAATATGGGACCCCTCAAGGGATGTCCCACTGCCCGTTTAGGACCGATCCCACCAGGATTGGGCCTAAATGGGCAGTCGGACATCCCTCTCACAATTCAGGACTGCTGGCTCCCAACTGCTTGCCTGCCTGCCTTCCTGATTGCCCCTAACCACTTCTGCCTGCCAGCCTGATCACCCCCTAACCACTCTGCTGCCAGCCTGTTTGCCCCCAACTTCCCTCCTCTGCCGGCCTGGTTACCCCTAACTGCCCTCTCCTGCAGGGTTGATCACCTCCAACTGCCCTCCCTTGCAGGCCTGGTCCTTCTCAACTGCCCTCCCTTGCAGGCCTGGTCCCTCCCAACTGCCCTCCCGTGCAGGCCTGGTCCCTCTCAACTGCCCTCCCTTGCAGGCCAGGTGCCTCCCAACTGCCCTCTCCTGCTGGCCATCTGTGGTGGCCATCTTGTGTCCACATGGGGGCAGGATCTTTGACCACATGGGGGCAGCTATATTGTGTGTTGCAGTGATGATCAATCTGCATATTACTCTTTTATTAGATAGGATAGAGGCCTGGTACAGGGGTGGGGGCCAGCTGGTTTGCCCTGAAGGGCGTCCCAGATCAGGTGGGGTTTCCCTTGGGGTGTGGGGCGGCCTGAGCGAGGGGCCTGTGGTGGTTTGCAGGCGGGCCACGCCCCCTGGTAACCCAAGCGGAGGCCCTGGTATCTGGAATTTATTTTCCTTCTACAATTGAAACTTTGTAGCCTGGAGAGGAGCCAAGCCTGGGGCTCCCTCCGAGGCCCGCAGCCATTTGTGTTGGGGTTATAATTGAAACTTTGTTGCCTTAAGCAGGTGGGCCCGGCCAGGGTGTGCAGAAAGCTTTGCTTCCCCTGTTGCCGGCGGCAACTCTGGCCTGCTCTCTCAAGCTCCATTCTGCCGCCATTTGTTTGAATTTGTTTACCTTCTATAATTGAAACTTTGTAGCTTGAGTGGAGGCTTAGGCCTGGCAAGGGCAGGAGGAAAGCTTGGCTTCCTCTGTTACCTAGGAAACCTTGCTCTCTGTGGCTGTAGCCATCTTGGTTTGGGTTAATTTGCATACTCACTCTGATTGGATGGTGGGTGTGGCTTGTGGGCGTGGCTTGTGGGTGTGTCGGAGGTATGGCCAATTTGCATATTTGTCTATTATTAGATAGGATATATAGTCTTCTTTTCGTGACTATGGATTGTAACAGAGGGCTTAGAAATGGAAGAAGTTTTGAACTACTTGTTTCAAGAACCTCTGCTAAAGAAATTTATATTTTAATTTATTTATGAATTCCACCACTGCTTTGGTAAAAGTAAATCACAATGAATGCAGAACACCTTTAATTTTATTCCTTAATAATTTAACACTTTATCCTGGAACAGAAACTAGTTTTAAAAAATTGATTAAGGAAAAATTGTTAAGACTGAAAATTCCATTGACCTGTAAGGTAATCCAGGGTAATAAGTATCTTTACATAGGTGGGCTGCTCTTGTTCTGCTCAGGATATTTTAATTATATGTCAGAATTATGTTTGTGGTCCCAGACCTAGGAAAATTGCACAAGGTCAGTCCCATGCCTCCCTTCTTTTTCAATTCCCTTGCCCCTATTTGTACTTTTAGAAGAACTTTTTGTTCCCATCAAGTGAGTCAGACCAGATGGGGATGCTAATTTATTTTTAATGAATGTCAATCTGAAACTGAAGGGGTTTGTCATTCTGGAGAGCCCAGCTTAGTGTTTTGGCAGGAAGGCCTCTGCCTTCAGACACGTCTCCTACCTAGCTTGTTATTTATTACATTATTTTATTCAGGAACAATATATTTTAATTAACTATTGGAAATAAAGTCTCAAATCCAAATTTCCCCATGTTATATTTAGACTAGAGGCCCGGTGCACGAAATTGGTGCATGGAGGGGAGGGTGTCCCTCAGCCCAGCCTGCACCCTCTCCAATCTGGGATCCCTCTCACAATCCAAAACTGCTGGCTCCCAACAGTGCACCTGCCTGCCTTTCTGATTGCCCCTAACCGCTTCTGCCTGCCAGCCTGATCACCCCCTAACCACTCCCCTGCCAGCCTGATTGATACCTAACTGCTCCCCTGCCAGCCTGTTTGCCACTAACTGCCCTCCCCTGCAGGCCTGGTCCCCCCCAACTGCTCTCCCTTGCAGGCCCGGTCTCCCCCAACTTCCCTCCTCTGCCGGCCTGGTCACCCCTAACTTCCCTTCGCTGCAGGCTTGATCGCCCCCAACTGCCCTCCCCTGCAGGCCTGGTCCCTCCCAACTGCCCTGACCTGCTGGCCATCTTGTGGTGGCCATCTTGTGTCCACATGGGGCCAGGATCTTTGACCACATAGTGGCAGCAATCTTGTGTGTTGGAGTGACAGTCAATTTGCATATTACTCTTTTATTAGATAGGATAGAGGCCTGGTGCATGGGTGGGGGCCAGCTGGTTTGCCCTGAAGGGTGTCCCAGATCAGGGTGACGATTCCATTGGGGCATGGGGCGGCCTGGGCGAGGGGCCTGTGGTGGTTTGCAGGCCAGCCACACCCCCCGGCAACCTAAGCAGAGGCCCTGGTATCTGGGATTTATTTATCTTCTATAATTGAAACTTTGTAGCCTTAAGCAGAGCCAAGCCTCCTGCTCGCTCCGTGGCTGCCACCATTTTTGTTGGGATTTATTTATCTTCTATAATTGAAACTTTGTAGCCTTGAGTGGAGGCCTGGGCCCGCCAGGGTGTGTGGAAAGCTTGGCTTCCTCCATTGCCAGGGAAACCCAAGCCTCCTGTTCGCTCCGTGGCCACAGCCATCTTGGTTGGGGTTAATTTGCATACTTACTCCTGATTGGCTGGTGGGCATGGCTTGTGGGTGTAGCAGAGTGGTGGTTAATTTGCATATTAATCTTTTAATAGATAGGATAGCCAATGTAAGTAACCAACATAACCAAAGTTGATATTTTCCTTTAATAATATGTTTTATTTATCTTTATTGTTGAAAGTATTAATGATGTCCCCTTTTCCCCCCAATTCACCCCTTCTAGCCCACACTTGCCCCCTGCCTCAGGCCTTCACCACACTATTTGTCTGTGTCCATAGATTATACATATATGCATATTTTTTCTTTGGTTAATGTCTTCCCATCCACCCACCCACCCCTGCCTTCCCTCTGAAATTCAACCTTATTTATTTTTTAATCTTCGCCTAAGAACATGCTTTTATTGACCTTAGAGAGTGAGGAAGGGGGAGGGAGAGAAACAGAGAGAAACATGTATGTGAGAGTGAAACATCGATCTGTTGCCTCCTGCACTTATGGGAATGGAACCCACCCGAGACCTTTTGGTGCATGGAACAATGCCCCAGCCAACTGAGCCACACTGGCCAGGGCCAGCTCAGGTCTTAAAAGTGAGAGAAGGGCACTGAGAATTCTACTGATACTTTCGGAATGCTAAACAAGGATATTTCCCCCTTAATAAACTTGAGATTTGCTCAAACATGGCTGTTTAGGCAGGAAAGAAGTGAATTTGCCCTCCTGTATGCCCTAAAAAAAATTGCAGTATGTAGAGTCTCATCGAAGGTCCATGTTGAAGTCAAGGAGCTAGAGAGTCCGCATTCCAGACCCAGTGCCCCATTCCCCCTGCCCCAATACCTTTGATAGTTTTTTAAGATATTGATGCTCCTCATCTATAGAATGAGTTTCAATTCCAACCTTTGGGCATGTAAAGAGTGAAACAAAACAGGGTCAACTTGCAGTCAGCATTTGAAAGTGCGGTACAGCTTGCTGTTTATCAGATCTATGAGGCAATCCCAGTGAACTGCTTTCCAGATGAATTATGTCACACAGATTAGATGCCCCATCTCCAGGTCTGAGGCAGCGAAAGAATGAGATTTATTTACTCTTTGCTTAAGAGTGAATAAGAAAGTATTAAAACATTTTGTATCATAATTAAGAAAAATGAACCATAATTGAAAAAATAATCTTTTGTTCTCTTTTCCCCCCAATTGCCTCTGTTTGTTTCTTTTATAAAATATAATCAATTTTCTTATAATTGATTGTCCCTTTATTTTTAACTAAGCATGAGCTGAATCCATGCACTATCCTGTCTCTGTGTGTGCTATATAAATGTCCACTAGATAAAGATAGGAAGTTAGTAGGAAGTTTGGTGAAGCAATCAGTTTTTCAAAACACAATTATTGAGACATTTTAAATGCAGAAGAGTGGTTGGAAAAATTTTCCTTTGGAAAGATCCTGTAACACTGAGAGGTTAAACTTGGATTCCTCTTGAAAAACAGAGTCCAAACTTAGTGCTGTATACAGGATGTAAAAAAGTCCATCTGGCCACACTGGGGGGAAAAACCGTCTGAAAGGGAGTGAAGGAGAGGCCGGACTTCACGCTCCATCACATTTTGGAAAGACAGGGCCTTCATCTGACTGTAGGGCCTTGAGCCTGCCAAGCAGTAACAATGAGGAAGAGAGCCAGATTTACTTAGACCTGTTTTAGTTAGAGACAACCTGACCTATTGTTTGTGTTAAAGCAAAGAAAAGCTGAGGGCCATTCTAAAGCGCTTCAGTCTGTATAAAGTTTTCAAAGATTATTTAAATATATGTATGTCATTGATTTTAAATATTTGTGATAGAATTTATAGGGAAACTCAATTTTCTGGAAGAAGAAAATGAAATGGAAATGTTAAAGACATTTTTAAAACATATTACACTTGTGATGATAGAGATAAAGCATAATTGAGGCTGTAGCCTAGCAGATTGTCAGGGGTTCTTTATTTCGTGTGTTTTTAGTGGGATCATTTGAATATGTTTTCTATTCATAGGGAGGGGAAAAAGAATCAAAATAATATGACTGCCTCTGGAGAAATGTGGTTTGAGTACTTGAGAAATGAGTATATGTTTTTCCAAGTATAAAAACAGCTGGGAAAAAAAAAGAGTAACTGTATTGATTGATTCTAAAGCCTAATATTTTCAATGTTCCCCCTCTTAGTTGTTTATGCCTCATAGGTAATCACATTTTCTACCATGTAAACAGGTCTGGGACCAGTCCTTGAGGCATCAATTATAGGCTGAATAGGAAATATGAAATAGCCTGGTGAGAACTCTACCCAAAGGGTGTACTTTGCTCTGAGTAGTGACCAGTCGAGCTAATGGGATTACCTATCTCAAGATATGTCATTGATGAACAAATAGAGACAAATGATTGTGTTCCATAAGCCTCAAGACACAGAAATCAATAAGAAGAGGCTATAAGAAATTGGATGATGACAGGAAAAATTAGTAAGGAGAAATCATGAAGCAGAGCAGAGAAAGCAGGAAGCTGATAACGGTAGAAATATTCTGATGAAACATATGAAATATTTGTTTTGGGGGGACAAATAAGTAAAATATACACAATTTTACATGATTCAACCTTGAAAAACTGCTTTTAATTAGAAATAGTTGGATCAATATAGCAGTTGAAAGTATGTACTGGGAAGATAGCTTCTAGAATTGCCGAGGCACCTTAAAAACTCCCAAAACTGGGTTGTACCTGGTATTTTTGTCCAAGAAAGAGTAAAAGATGACTCTATAACTCTCTATTTGATATGGCAGTGAATGTCTTTGTTCTACAAGATCTGAAAGGCTCTAACAAAGTCATCTGAAGTAAATATGGAATCAGTAACATTGACATGCCTCCATCACAAGAACAGAAAATAATCAACTAAATGGAAGAACATGTCACTCTTTGAAAATATACCATAGCCCTCATGTCTTTTTTTTAAATGTGTTATACGTATTTTAATTAATTAATTAATTAATTAATTAATTTTTAAATTTCTTTATTAATTAAGGTATTACATGTGTCCTTATTCCTCCATTACTGCCCCCCCCCCCCCATAGCCCTCATGTCTTGATTGTGGCATAGGTAGTATCCTAGACTTAACAAGATTTTGGAAACCCAAGAATAATCAGAAGAGAGTTGAGTTACTCAGTATATGATCTTTCAGCAATGAAAGAAAAGTGAATTGTATGAGGTGGTTTAAAGTTCTCACAGGCAAAATTTATTTGCCTTGACAAAGTTCAAATTCTGCAACAGAGATCACACGAAATGATATTCTTTAGCCAAAGCAAGCCCTATAGTAAAAACCTATAAAGCCGTGGGGAATAGTGTTCCTGAAGGAGAATAGCTATGGAAATGAAAAGGTGAGTTACAGGGTAGAAGGAAACACCAGGAATCAAGAGACAAACGAGGATAGTGGAAACTTGAGAGAAAAGACACTTATTTTCAAGGCTCCTTTAGTTTTGTGTATCAATTAGGGACAAATCTGATATTTACATTAAGTTTCTGGCCTTCATATGCTTACGTTTGAATGGAACATGTTTTTCATTCTTTTACGTTTTATCTATCTGTGTCTTTATATTTAAAATACCTTGTAGGTGAAAGATAGTTGGGTGTGGCTTATTTTATCTATTATTACCTGTGATTTCTAATTAGAGCATTCTGTCTAATATTTAATGTATGATTTGTCATTTGTTTTTTGTTGTCTTCCCTGACTTTGTTCTTCTGTTTTTCCTTTCTTGCTTTGTTATGAATTATTCAATTACTATTTTAGTGCCATTTTTATATATTTATTGGCTTTTTTGACTATACCCCTCTGTGCCATTTTTTATTGCTTGCTCTAGAGTAAAAATAAAGCCTTAATTTTTCACATAATATTTAATATCATAATACTTTATATTAAACATAGAAGCTCTCCAACCATACAGATTCACCACCCCATCACTCTTATGTTACAGGTGTTATATGTATTACACCTATAATTATTATATAAAACAATGTTATAGCTTTGGCTGCAAACAATAATGTACATTTTAAATAAATTAAGATACTATATGAATATTATTTATATTAATTCATTTCTAATACTCTTCATTTATTTCTCAAAAATTAAAGTTCTGCCCAGCGAGTGTGGTTCAGTGGTTTAGCATCAACCCAAGAACCAAGAGGTCACAGGTTTGATTCCAGGTGAGGGCAATGCTCAGGTTGCAGGTTTGATTGCTAGTAGGAGCCTTGCATCAATGTTTCGCTCTCATCGATGTTTCTATCTCCCTATCCATCACCCTTCCTCTCTCAAAAAACATATTAAAAAGTCCTTTTTTAATAATCCCCAACTTAGGGCCATTTTGAGTTTGATATCTATTGATTATCTTTTTCTTTGAGATTGGGTTAAAATTTTCCTGGCTTTTCATATGTTTAGGAATTTTGGATTTTATCCTGGACATTTTGAATATTATGTTATGCAGACTTTGATCCTGTTATACTGCCCTAATAGAATTGAATTTGTTATTATTGTTGTTGTGTGTTTATTTGCTAGTTTTTGTTTGTTTGTTTTAGCGGGCAGTTGTCTTGGTTGGGCTGAAACTGAGACCATTAAGCTTGCAGTGGGAAATAGCTCAGGTCTCAGTTTAGCTACTAGCTGGTTTCAAAGCCTGGTTAAAGGCCAGCTAAGCACTTAGTTTATGCCCCAAATGAATGGCTTTCATGATTCTGAAATTTTCTCTAATTTTACAGGGGCCCTATTTGCCCCAGTTACCCCTCTTTTGGTTCCTCCAGCTAAGATGATAATAGGTTGTTCCATTAGAGTTTAAGAAACCATCTTTGTTGGGTTAATTTGCATATCACTCCTGATTGGCTGGTGGGCATAGTGGAGGTATGGTCAATTTACATGTTTGTCTATTATTAGATAAGATTTAATATATGTAAATTTTTGTTTCTGTTCTTACAAGTTTGGTATGCTTATTTTATATGGTCATATTTTCAATTTATAGAAATCAGGTCATGTTTAATACTCATTTTACTTTTTTGTCAGTCAGCACTATATTTTAAAAATTATATATGCATATTTTTATGATTTTAAGGATCACACTTATTTCAACTGATTCATAATTCTCCATGTTGCATCCATGACACCGTACTTATATAGCTCTCTGGTGATAGCAGAAGGTTGGTGGCTTCCAAATCCCTGACATCAAATATGATGCAACAGTGAACATTCTGCCAAATGTCTGCTGAGGAACTTGTTTGAGAATTTGTTTGAGTCTATACTCAGGAGGATATCTGTGCCCCATGGTACATATATATTTACTTTGACAAAGTTCCACAAGATTGCTGTCCAGAATTGTTACATAAGTCTATGCGCTCAACAGCAGTGCATCGTGGCTCCTACATTATTCTAGGAAATGTCTAACCAAAAGGGAACTATTTAAAAACAATAACAGTATATGAATAAGAAATGTAGATTGTATTTAAGTCACAATTCCTTCTTTTTAATTTGGAGCAATAAATATTTGAAAATATCTTGTAAACAATAAATTCAGAGTAACTGCAAGTTAACTTGAGTTTTATCAGTTCAAAATATAGTCTTTATTCTAGCTATTGAGAGCAAACTTAATTGTTCATGTTTGAATGCCTGATGTAGAGGAATGGGAAAATGTGAAGATGACAGAGAAAAGATCTTAGAGTTATAAAACAGCAATATTTTGACAATAATGATTATTCAAAGTTATATTGTTAAACTGCACTGCACTCTGTGACCAAATTGTCTTATCTTTGTCTTTAAGAATGTTATTTTTTTCTGAGAATCTTTATTACCACATTTGATAGTTATTTGCTTGTTCTCTTGGGCAAATTTAGGTTTGTGTGAGTCTCTAATTTATTCTTGGAAATTGTCTAGGAAGATCTGGAGAGCTATTAAAAATAGTGACTATAAATCAAAAAGTGTTTTAATGGAATAAAATAATTTAAGAAATATTTAGTATTGTAAGTTGTTTAAGTCAAATTGCACATGGATTGATTGAAAACATTGAACTATAAAACAAGTAGACATTGGCTTGATAAAATTAGTTTAACTTTATTAACTGTGGTTCTAAACAAATCAGCTCAGAAAAAGTATCTCTATAAGTTAAAAGATATTGATTGTTCTCAGAAATACAATGTTTGTTTATTTGTTTTGTTTGTTTAATTAAAAGTTTCTTAGGTAAGATGGGGGAATCAGACAATATGATCACAAGTAGCTGTTAGAAATGGAGATATGATGCTCTTTAAAATTATTAAATCTCCCAAGAAGCATATCAATATAAAATATATGTGAATAGTGAAGAAAACAACAAACCATTATTAATATTGCAGTGAATCCTTTGGATTTTAGGGAAACGGCTTACTGTGGAATATCGAGCAACAACTGAGACACTACTATTGCTCCTTGGTATTGGGCAGTTGAAGATCAAAGGCACAAGAAGGGGATGTCTCTATTCTTTACAAATTCTCTAGTAGTGAAAATATCTCAAAATTGTTATGCTTTATTTTCCCAAACAAAGAATATTACTCCATGTACTTGCCAGCATTAATACGCCTTTTCTCCTGACCAGTACAATTATCCCTGTAGGTTCTGCTCTTTGAAAGGACTCAAGGAACTGATAATGAACAGTGACTAAAGAAAGCTGTCTTTGATTGGGAAGGGTGCAACTGCATCAACTAGTGCTTAATGGTGGCTATGGGGCTTGGCATCTACTCCATTCATACAGCATCATGTTTTCAGCAAAGCCAAGCAGTGAATGTATTTTGTTCCATGAACAACTTCTGAAGTTATATGTGATAGTTTTGCAATCATTGTTTACCCATTGAGGGACTCTATAATGTTCATCTTTAGTAGATTTCAATAGTACAAAAAAAAAAAAAAAAAGCTGTAGGAAAAGGAGATGCTTACTTCCCTTACTATAAGTTCTCAGAACCCTCTTCCCACTGTATACACACACACACACACACACACACACACACACACACACACTCACATGTGTACACAATAATCCCCCAAGATGTTTTTTCAATTGAGGTCAATTTATCATGTCCTTAATTATTTCTGTACTCTTCACAAAAATGTTTCTTGATTATTTTCAGTCTTTAAAAATATAGTAGTCTATAAAATTTTATACACCTCAGTGTTGTTTATAATAGTAATACAACAATAAAAAAGACAACTTTATATATAATTATAGGAATAATTTAAAAATTATACTTCCTTACAAAGGAACACTATGTAGCCATTAATATTTTTAAATGTTTAAATCATCATTCTTTATAATTTTTAACATGGAAATTCACAGTATGCTGAAGTCATAAACAGTCTAAATATCTACAGTCATTTGGTATGATTTTATATACATAAACTAGGGGCCCGGTGCACGAAATTCGTGCACTGGGGTTGGGGGTCCCTCAGCCCAACCTGCCCCCTCTCACATACTGGGTGCCCTCAGGGGATGACCTACTGATGGCTTAGGCCCGCTCCCCACTCTCCTTTGTGGGAGGCAACTGGGCTGATCAGGGGAAGGCACCGGCCCCATCACCCCACTGCTGCAGCCACTACCAGTCACCACAGCCACGAAGGTGTTTTCATCAACACGGACTCCAGTCCCTTCACCAAGAAAAAATGACAACTTTCTTTAGGCATTTTCAAGATGTGTCTTTCATAGGATATGCTTTTTTTTTTTTTTAATCCTCACCTGAGGGTATGTTCCCATTGATTTTTAGAGTGTGGAAGAGAGAGGGAGAGACAGAGAGAAACATCAATGTGAGAGGGACACTTTGATTGGTTGCCTCCTGTATGAGCCCTGACCATGGGCACCAGGCTGGGGGGCATGCAGGGACCCCTGGGCCGCACGCAGTGGTGGCCCCCAAGGGTCTCCACACACCCCAGAGGCCAGCAGCCAGCCCCCCATCATGTGCGCCAGGCTGGGGGCGTGGACCCAAACTGCCTCTTGGTGCTGGAGCATTCCCAAGCGGCTGAGGGCACTATGGTGACAGGGGATGTTTCCACCCCGCCCCGCCCCCAGCCCCTTGGCTCCTGCACCTATAGGCTCAAAGTGGCCAGGGGGTGTTCTGGGAACCCTGCCACTCAGGACCTAAGCAAGGGGCCTACAGGCTTGGACTGGCCTGGGTCCTGAGGATGTTTGCGGGACCCAGCCCCTTGGCGCCTGCACCCTTAGGCTCCAAGTGGCCAGGGGGCATTCTGGGACCCTGCCGCTCAGGACCTAAGCGTGGGCCTACAGGTTCTGATCCGCCTGGGTCCGGAGGATGTTTATGGGACCCAGGCTGCTCAGGACCTAAGCGCAGGCCTACAGGATCTGAGAGGCTTGGGTCTGAAGGATATTTCCCAGACCCCAGACTGCTGCAAGTGTTTGGGGGCGGGAACATTCCCGTGTCGCTTTGGCGACACGGGAATGTTCCCACCCCGCCAAGGCTCCCAGTGGCCAGGGGGCGTTCTGGGGCCCCTGCCACTCAGGACCTAAGCGCGGGCCTACAGGCTCTGAGTGACTTAGGTCCCAGACCCCAGACTGCTGCAAGTGTTTGGGGGCGGAAACATTCCCGCGTCGCTATGGCGACACGGGAATGTTCCCGCCCCACCAAGGCTCCCAGTGGCCAGGGGGCGTTCTGGGGCCCCTGCCACTCAGGACCTAAGCGCGGGCCTACAGGCTCTGAGCGGCTTTAGGTCCCAGACCCCAGACTGCTGCAAGTGTTTGGGGGCGGGAATGTTCCCGCCCACCAAGGCTCCCAGTGGCCAGGGGGCGTTCTGGGGCCCCTGCCACTCAGGACCTAAGCGCGGGCCTACAGGCTCTGAGTGACTTAGGTCCCAGACTCCAGACTGCTGCAAGTGTTTGGGGGCGGAAACATTCCCGCGTCGCTATGATGCGGGAATGTTCCCGCCCACCAAGGCTCCCAGTGGCCAGGGGGAGTTCTGGGGTCCCCGCGGCTCAGGACCTAAGCGATCCCACCTGGGTCCGGAGGATGTTTATGGGACCCAGGCTGCTCAGGACCTAAGCGCAGGCCTACAGGCTCTGAGCGGCCTGGGTCTGGAGGACGTTTACAGGACTCAGGCTGCTCAGCACCCGCATATGCAAATTAACCGCCATCTTGTTCGTTCTGATTGGCTGTGGGTGTAGCGAAGGTGCGGTCAATTTGCATGTTTGGGTATTATTAGGTTAGATTTCTATGCATAGATAAAACCTTGCAAAATATATAACAAAAGTATCAACAGTGATTATTTCTGGATTGACCACATCATGATTTTTTTTACTTCCCCTTTATACTTTCTAATATGTTTGAATTTTTCACAATTATATTACTGTTATAATAAAAAATTGAACTTTTTTCAAATATTAAAATAGAAATCTTTTACATGAAATTTGACATAAAACTCTATAATGAGACCTGAGTAAGCAAAATTTAGAAAAAATATGCTTCAGATCTTAGAACACATAAACATCTCATTGCTTTCTCACCAAACATACATTTTTTTAAAAACTTAGTATGTTTTAGAATGTTTTATTTATTTATATATTTATTTATTGTACATTTTAGAGCATGTCACATGTGAAAAGCAAATGATATAGAATTTGTTCCCAGGCAATGAGAAAAAAAAATTAGACTGATTTAATTAATAAAAAGCTAATGATGTTGAATTTATATATATTTTTACCATGGTTCATATGGTATGTGGTTTTTAATGTTCTAAAATATATTCCAGGTCACCTGGTGTTGCTCAATGGTTGAGCATTGACGCATGAACCAGGGAGTCATGTTTTGAATTCCAGACAGGGCACATGCCCAGGTTGCAGGCTGAATTCCCAGTAGGGGGTGTGCAGGACGCAGCAGATGGATTATTCTCTTTCATCATTGATGTTTCTATCTCTCTCCCTTTCCATTCCTCTCTCTGAAATAAATAAAAACACATTTTAAAAAATAAATAAATGAAGTAATTCAATAATATATATGTACATTTTAATTTAATCATCTTTTAAATTTTAATATATAGTTTTCAAATTATCTCTAAGAATTAATGCATCAAATTATTCTCCCATCCATCAGCATTTGTGGCTATATTACATCTTTCAGAGCTGAGTTTATCTTGTTAAAAACTTTCAACTTTATAGGTGAAAATGGCATTTACTTGTTCCTTAATTATGTTTTTAAGAAAACTTTTAGAAAAATATATCCAAGAAAACTGTTTCTTTTTGTCAAAATAGGGATAACTTAGCATGATTTAGTCAAAATACTTACTAAAAATGTCAATTCAAGTGAGAGCTCATTCAGATAGATGTAGAATATTAACTTGCTATACCTGTTTTATTGACAGCAACTTTATTTTTTATAAAAATAGTTTGGGCTTAAAGACCTGGGTATTTGGCAGATTTATTCACTCTTTCCTTTTTTTTAATCCTCAACCGAGGATATTTTTTCTACTGATTTCTAGAGAGAGAGTGGAAAGGAGGGGGGGGAATCAATGTGAGAAAGACACATCGATCAGTTGCTTCCCACACATGACCCCACCAGGAACCTGCAACCCAGGTACTTGCTCTTGACCAGAAATCGAACCCTCAACCCTTTGGTTCTTGTGTGGATGCTCTAATCACTAATCCAAACCGATCAGGACTTATTCTCATTTTATTAATTTATATTCTGTGAGTAATTTAGAATTCTATTAACTCAATCAATTAAGCACAAATAGACTTTGTAAAAGTATATTTTCATATCAAACCTGCTTATTTGTCTAGAGTAATGCATACTAGCTTTTTTAAATTTTATTTATTTATTTTTTTTTCTATTGTTTAAAGTATTACATATAGTACTACATATATCTCCTTTTTTTTCCCCATTGACCTTCCCCCAGCCTCCCCTACCCCCTGTCACATGCCCTCATCCCTCCTCCCCGCCCCCCCCGCCAGTGTCTTGTGTCCATTGCTTGTGCTTATATGCATGCATACAAGTCCTTTGGTTGATCTCTTTCCCCCCCTCCCCAACACTACCCAGCCTTCCCGATGTAATTTGACAGTCTGTTCGGTGCTTTACTGCCTCTGTATCTATCTTTTTGTTCATCAGGTTATAATGTCCTTTATTTTCCATAAATGAGTGAGATCATGTGGTATTTTTCTTTCATTGACTGGCTTATTTCACTTAACATAATGCTCTCCAGGTGCATCCATGCTGCTGCAAATGGTAAGAATTCCTTCTTTTTTATAGCAGTGTAGTATTCCATTGTGTAGATGTACCATAGTTTTCTAACCCACTCATCTGCTGATGGGCATTTAGGCTGTTTCCAAATCTTAGCTATGGTGAATTATGCTGCTATGAATATAGGGGTGCATATATCCTTTCTGATTGGTGTTTCTAGTTTCTTGGGATATATTCCTAGAAGTGGGATTACTGGGTCAAATGGGAGTTCCATTTTTAGGTTTTTGAGGAAACTCCATACTGTTCTCCACAGTGGCTGCACCAGTCTGCATTCCCACCAGCAGTGCACAAGGGTTCCTTTTTCTCTGCATCCTCGCCAACACTTGTCGTTTGTTGATTTGTTGATGATAGCCATTCTGACAGGTGTGAGATGGTACCGCATTGTGTTTTGATTTGCATCTCTCGGATAATTAGTGACTTTGAGCATGTTTTCATATGTCTCTTGGCCTTCCTTCTGTCTTCTTTCGAAAAGATTCTATTTAGGTCCATTGGCCATATTTTTTTGGATTATTTATCTTCCTTTTATTAAGTTGTATAAGTTGCCTGTAGATGTTGGAGATTAAACCTTTATCAGTGATAACATTTGCAAATATGTTCTCCCATACGGTGGGCTTTCTTGTTGTTTTGTTGATGGTTTCTTTTTCTGTAAAAAGCTTTTTATTTTGATATAGTCACATTTGTTTATTTTCTCTTTAGCTTCCATTGCCCTAGGAGCGGTAAAGAAATTGCTTCAGCATAAGTCTGAGATTTCTCTGCCTTTGGATTCCTCTAGTATTTTTATGGTTTCCTGTCTTATGTTTAAGTCCTTTATCCATTTTGAGTTTATTTTTGTGTATGGTGTAAGTTGGTGATCTAGTTTCATTTTTTTGCATGAAGCAAAATATATATATATATATATATATATATATATATATATATATATATATATATATATATAATTATGTGCCTAGTTCCTAGGTATTTCAAATACATCTTGACAATGATCTTAATCTGGAGTGGAGTTTCCTGAATATTTTTCTCATTACATAGATTTATATTAAATATAATCCATAAAAGTTTGGGTCTGCTTCTTTTTAGTGTTGAGGCTAAACTCAGCTAAGTTATAAGTGATGAAATTCAAATATGACAACCAATATTAACTGGAAAGAAATATAAAATTTACCTAAAATCTGTTAAATAATGTTTAACAGATTCTTCTTAAGAATCAATTTCTTGTGACTGTTCTTTCTCTAATGACAATTAGCTACAAAATACTTTTCCAACTTTGTTCTTTCTTCTCTTAAATTTTCTCAAACTTAAGTGTTTAATGTTCAAGCTGTGTATCAGTTACCTATCTATAATAATAAAAGCATAATATGCTAGTTAGACCGGACAGCTGAACGACCTTCTGAATGTCCTTCCTGATGTCCTTCTGGATGAAGCCACAGCAGCAGAGGCCGAGGCAGAGGCAGTTAGGGGCAATTGGGCAGGCAGGCAAACAGTTAGGGATGATCAGGCAGGCAGGCGAGTGGTTAGGGGTGGTCAGGCAGGCAGGCAAGCAGTTAGGGGCGAGCAGTTAGGGGTGATGAGGCAAGCAGGCAGAGTGGTTAGGGGCAATGAGGCAGGCAGACAAGTGGTTAGGGGTGATCAGGCAGGCAGGTGAGTGGTTAGGGGCGATCAGGCAGGCAGGCAGGCAGACAAGCAGTTAAGAGCCAGCGGTCGTGGATTGCACAGGGATTGGTCCTAAACGTGCAGTCAGACATCCCCCAAGGGGTCCCAGATTGAGAGAAGTTGCATGCTGGGCTGAGGGAACCCCAACCCCGGTGCATGAATTTCGTGCATGGGGCCTCTAGTTGTTTTAATAATGTTTCAAAGCAACAACCTCCAAACCTCAGGCATATAAACAATAAATATTTTTAGCTCACTAAACTGAAGGCTTTATTTGCTTTGGACTGTGCTGGCACATGCATCTGTGGTTTACTATAGGTTTGCTAGGCAGCTCTGCTGATCTTGGTGGGACTTGTTCACAAGCTGGAATCAGCTGCCTATTGATTGATCTAGAGCAGTGATGGCGAACCTATGACACGCGTGTCAGCACTGACACACGTAGTCATTTCTGATGACACACGGCCGCTGAGGCAGCCGCATGCCGAGGATGAAACATTTGCTGCTCCGGAGGATGAAACATTTGCGACTAGAGTCTTGGAGTTAGACTCTAACTCCAAGACTCTAGTCGCAAATGTTTCATCCTCCCCTATTAGACACTCTGTGCCGGAGGTCTGTAGGCCAAAACAACAGAAGTCTGGCACAGAGCGTCTAGTTCTGGGACTTCCGGTTAAGCCGGGATCTTTGCCCTCACTTCCACCGGCAGAGCAGGGAGCAGCGGAATGCAGCAGCGGGGGACGCATCTCTGGGGGCCCTGCCATTACCAGTAACCAAATAACAGTTAACCACAGCAACCATTATCTACTGTTCTGGGGTGTCATGGATTTCTAATGCATCATTACTGAGATAAGTGAGGGGGAGGCTGGGAGAGGCTAGGGTTTGTGGTGTGCTATGGGTGCCATTTCCAGCCATTAGAAATAGCGGCAGCTATTTTAATTCACATAAGGAACACCATCTTGCTCCATAGTGCAGACTCCATTTCACCACTATTACTGTTGTGCATCCTTATTAACCCCTATTTCTGCTTATTAACCCTGCCCTTTCCTAAAAGACAGTTATATGCACCATTTTGTGGTTAGTTAGGCTAGTTAACCCCTAATTGCCTGCAGGCCTAACAAGCTATCTATAATTCTATCTTCTGTCACTGCCCCCCTGATGGAGAACCCAAAAAATAAAAAACTAAGGTTAAGTAAAGGAAGTGATAGTAGCAGTGGCCGACCCTTTCAAGAGACATGAACCGAGATGTATGGCTTTATAGAAAAAAGTGGCAGATCATTTTGCGTTCTATGTACTGAAACGGTAGTAAGCAGAACGTGGAATATAAATAGACATTTTGAAACTAATCATTCCCAGCTCTTGGAAAAAAGTGAGGATGAAAGGAAGGAATACATTTCAAGGCAGCTACACCTTTATAAGAGCCAATCTAATTCCATCCTTAAATTTATGAAAGGCTCTACAAATTTAACATCTGCAAGTTTGAGCATTGCTCACTCTATAGCTCAGCATGGAAAAGCGCTCAGTGAGGGATAATTTATTAAAGAAACTCTCCTAAGATGTGCACCAGTTCTATTTCACGATATGCAGAATAAAGATGCAATTATTAAGAGAATATCTGAGTTACCACTCAGTAGAAATATCATAAAAGACCGAATAATGAGACTGAACACAAACGTACAACATCAATTAAAGAGAGACATAAGGAAGTGTAAATATTTTTTGATCTCTCTTGATGAAACTACTGATGTCACATCACATGCTCAGTTGGCCATTATCGGTCGATATTCTGATGGTCTCACAATGAGAGAAGAGTTGATAAAGTTAGTATCAGTGTCAACAAGTAAATCAGGAAGCGAAATATGTAAGGTTGTTACACAAACATTTTGTGACCTAAGCATTGATATCTCTAAAGTTGTGTCAGTGACTACAGATGGGGCACCAAATATGGTGGGGAAAAAAGTCGGATTTGTCAAATTGTTTACAGAAGCTATTGGACATCCGATTGTGCCTTTTCATTGTATTATTTATCAGGAGGCTTTATGTGCCAAGGCAGGATTCACCGACTTAAATGACTTAATGTCAGTTGTTACAAAAATAGTTAATTTAACAGCTGCTCGCCCCCTTCACAAGCAAGAATTTTCGGCACTTTTACTGGAGGTTGATTCCACCTACAGTGGACTGCTGATGTACAATAATGTAATATGGCTGAGCCAAGGCAAAGTTCTTGAGTGCTTTGTGAAGTGCTTTGAAGAAATTAAGGTATTTCTTGACGATAAGGATCTGGGAAACTTTCCTCAGCTTAATGATGATAAGTGGGTCAACACCCTGATGTTTTTTACAGATCTCTCTGTTCATATTAATGAACTGAACTTAAAGTTACAAGGTTTTGGCAAAAGGATTGACGTTATGTTTGGATACATAAAAGCTTTTGAAAGTAAAGTTAAAATTTTCCAGCGAGATGTAGAAACTAAAACTTATAAGTATTTTCCTCGAGTAACAAAGTATTTTGAGAAGGCCAGTGCAGCTGTACAAAATGAAATGGAACTCTTGCATATGAAGTACCAGCATGTTTTAGACTCATTACTTGACCAGTTTAGTCAATTTAGAAGTCTAGAACAGACCATAAAAATAATTAAGTATCCTGATGTAGTAGTCTACAGTAGTTTGGAATTAAATGGTTTCCAATGGATGCAAATTGATGATTTGGAGATGCAACTTGCAGAATTTCAAGACAGTATCTGGGCTCAGGTGTTTGTCAACTTGAGGTCAAATCTTGAGAATCTGGAAAGGTGCCACTTGGAGAATCAAGAGGAGTGCCACTACGAACAGGAAATTTGGAGTGCCTGGAACCGACTACCAGACACTTTTAGCACCCTGAAAAATATAGCAATGGCTTTACTCACAATTTTTCCCTCTACATACTTTTGTGAGGCCTTATTCTCAGCGTTAAATAATATCAAAACCGCCGAAACCGGTTTGGCTCAGTGGATAGAGCATCGGCCTGCGGACTCAAGGGTCCCAGGTTCGATTCCGGTCAAGGGCATGTACCTTGGTTGCGGGCACATCCCCAGTGGGGGGTGTGCAAGAGGCAGCTGATCGATGTTTCTCTCTCATCGATGTTTCCAGCTCTCTATCCCTCTCTCTTCCTCTCTGTAAAAATCAATAAAAAATATATTTATAAAAAAAATAATAAATAATATCAAAACCAACAAAAGAAACAGATTGACAGATGAAGTTAGTAGCGCTTGCTTGGGCCTGAAGTGTACAAATAACCAACCTTCAATTGAAGATTTAGCCAATGAAATTCAGCAACAAAAAAGTCACTAATAGGCAGGTTAGTTAAAGAATTCCCCCTCCCCCTCACTTATCTTAGTTCACGGCACCCCACACAAGCTAAATAATATCAAGACCAACAAAAGAAACTGACTGATGGATGAACAAAGAAGTCACTAAGCAGGTAAGTTAAATATTTAGTTTTTGGTTTATTAAATACAATTATATATAACAATTATACATTTATGTTATTTAAACTATAAATATCGCGAAATAATGTTTTTTCCTCAAAGTGACACACTACCCGAGTTATGCTCAGTTTTTTGGCGAAGTTTGACACACCAAGCTCAAAAGGTTGCCCATCACTGATCTAGAGTGATCTTAACAGTGTCACCCAGGCATGTTCTTTTTGTGGTGATGGCATAGGGCAAGAAAACCAAGCCAATTACACATATGCTTTTCAAGTTTTTGTTTTTATTACATATGCTAACACCTTATTGGCCAAAACATGCCACATGACAGAACCAAAAGGCAGAGTGGAAGTTAGTGCTAAATGCAATGTAGGCAGTAGAGAAGAATCAGGCCATTAATGTAAGCAATATACCAAAGGCTGTTTTTATTTTTTTCTCATTAGTTTTGTGTGTGTGTGTGTGTGTGTGTGTGTGTGTGTGTGTGTGTGTGTTCTCTATCCATTTGCAATATCCCCTTTTCTAATAGTGTTGGATAGCCCCTTAGGCTATCTCAAATTTGCCCTTCAAGCCTACTGTGGTTTGCATAATTAGAATGCAGAAGTAGCCCTGGCCAATGAGGCTCAGTTGATTGGAGCATTGTCCTGTACACCAAAAGGTGGTGAGTTCAATTCTTAGTCAGGGCACATACCCAGGTTGGAGGTTTGACCCCCAGTTGTGGTGTGTGTGTGGAAGGCAACTGATGGGTGTTTCTCTCTCACATGGATGTTTCTCTCTTCCTTCCTCTCTCTCTAAAACCAATAAAAACATATTTAAATGAAAAAAATGCAGAAGTAGTTAAGACAAAACTAACATTTGTGTATATATAGGAATTAAAAGAATACTCAGAGAGGACAATAAATAAAACTTATTTTGTTTGGGGAGAGGGGAAAAGGCTGTGAATTTTTCATATGTTAATGTTTTATATCTTGTCACCAAAAGCAATGTTGGAAAATAATACATCCTAAGAGCATATTCTTTCACTGCAGAAGCTACCCCCAGAGAAAAGAATAGACTTTGCTCTAAATTATTAGGGATTCATTACTCCTTGGCCAGCCCATCTGCATGCAATATTATTCAAAATCAGATATCCCACTGGAGCAATACTATAGCCCAGATGGTCAATTATAACATCTACTCTTCCATTTTTTTCCAGGCTGAAATAATGTTTCCCATACTTAATGGTGAATAACTGTGGGGAGAAAACTAGTATATTATCTGGTGCTTGAATAGATCCAAAGTTTTCCTCATGGTACTTCAGTGTCCATGACCTTGTAAAATTGGCATGTGGGGAATAAGACAATATGCCCCCCACGACCATCTGATCTTCAAAGTATGAATCACAAACTATGGGTTATAGAATCAGATAGGAATAATTTTGTTTTCTGCCCCCACCTCTGATTAATTTCAATCATGTTCTTTGGGATTTTAATTAATAGCATGTGCATCAATTTCCTCCTCAATATAGTGGATACAATGAGATTTTTTTCCCCAGGAATAATGTGCTAAAATGGAAATACTTAATGCTCCTTATGGCCAGAATTATCAATACTCTTGATTCCTTGGTTCCTCTCAAAAGTCCGGCCAATGTATACTTTGGAAAAAATTACTACAAGGAATGATATCCATCCTTTCCATTATGGCAGCACTTCTCAACCTTGGCTGCATATTACAATCATGTGGGGAGTTCTTTTTGTTTTTGTTTTAATCCTCACCCAAGGATATATTTTTATTGATTTTTAGAGAGAGAGTATGGGGAGAGATGTAAAAGAGAAACATAGATCAGTTGCACCCTGACCAGGGATGGAACCTATAACCTTTTTGTGCAGGATTATGCTCCAACCAACTGAGCCACCCGGCCAGGACACATAGGGAGTTGTTGAAAAACTATATGTCTGGTATCTATTACAGAGCAAGTAAGTAATTTTCTCTAAAGCAATGGAGCCTAGGTATTATTTCCTTCCTTCCTTCCTCCCTCCCTCCCTTCTTCCCTGCCTCCCTCCCTCCCTCCCTCCCTTCTTCCCTGCCTCCCTCCTTCCCTCCCTCCCTTCTTTCTTTCCTTCTCTTTCTTTCTTTCCTTCTTTCTTGTCTTCTTTCTTTCTTTCTTTCTTTCTTTCTTTCTTTCTTTCTTTCTTTCTCTCTTTCTCTCTCTCTCTCTCTCTCTCTCTCTCTCTCTCTCTCTCTCTCTCTCTCTCTCTCTCTTTCCTTTCAATTCCCAGGGTGATTGTTCGCCCAGTGAAGGTTGAAAACTATTGCTCTAGTCCTGTGGTTCTCAGTGTGCCTCCCAGACCAGCAGCAGCAACAGCACCTGGAACATGTCAGAAATAGAAATTCTCAAGCATTCCCCAGATCTGCTAAATCAGAGATGTTAGAGGTGAAGAACAACAGTGTGTGTTTTAAAAGGTCCTCTATGTGATTCTGATGCACAGTAAAGTTTGACACAATAAAGTAATGTAATCAATGATAAGCAAATGTAGTGGATAAAAGAAAGACTTGAAATGTTTGCTTAATATGTGGATTTGTGTGTAAATAGTCACAAAATTTTACACTAAAAATGTTAATTGTGTTGTTGTATTAAATTTTTAATCTAAAATAATAACCCAAAAATATCAATTTGAGGATCTTACCATCAAAAATTCTGAAGCAATTTTTCTGGTTTGGAACTCAACAACTACATTTTTAAAGCATCCAAAAGATCTTATACATGTGGCTAAAGTGGTCTGTAGTCCTCTAGCTATAGATCAAAGAATGCATATGTCAGTACATTGAACCAACAACCCGTATGCTCTTTCTCCACATCCTCACAAAATGCCTGATGGAAAAAAGCTTTCATGCTACCTTTGTTATAATTTATTCTTAAAGGGACTCCATGGATGTGATTAAGTCAAGGATCTTTTTTATTTTATTTATTTTTATTTTTTTAATTTTTATTGATTTCAGAGAGGAAGGGGGAGGGAAAGATAGGGAGAAACATGAATGATGAGAGAGAATCATTGATTGGCTGTCTCCAGCATGCCCCCACTGGGGATCCAGCCCTTTACTGGAATCAAACCTGGGACCCTTCAGTCCACAGGCAGACGCTCTATCCACTGAGCCAAACTGGCCAGTGCTGATATAATATTCTTAAGGGCCAAATTAAGAAATGGTTTCATGAGAAAATAATTTTGCATGTCCTCCATAAATGTTTTTATTGTTTCATAATCCTCTTTATAAAACCATTATAATTATCCTATATAATAAAAGGCTAATATGCAAATCAAACAAATGGTAGAATGACTGGTTGCTATGACGTGCACTGACCACCAGGAAGCAGATGCTTGACACAGGAGCTGCCCCCTGGTGGTCAGTGTGCTCCCACAGGGGGAGTGCTGCTCAGCCAGAAGCCCTGAGCTGGGCTCATGGCTGGTGAGCGCAGTGGCAGTGGCGGGAGCCTCTCCTGCTTCCATGGCAGAGCTAAACATGTCTGACTGCCAGACTGTGAGAGGGCACAGGCCGGGCTGAGGGACCCCCCTGAGTGCCGAATTTTGTGCACCAGGCCTCTAGTTTTCTTATAAAAGTCACTTCTGAGTAAATTGTCTTCTAACTGATTGCAGAAACAAATTTTCTTATCCAACAATTACAATATTATTTATATTTCATTTTTGCTGTAGCCATACCAGATAAAATAGAGTCACATTTAATGTCAGTTGTAATGTTATATTGATGTAGGTTTGTCTATATTTCTTTTCCACATAGTATTTTTCCTATATTGACAATTTTCTTGAATGTATTCTTTATTATGTCACCTTGAAACCTTTATAAACATAAAAAGATGACAACTCTTATAATAAACTAGAGGCCTGGTGCACAAAATTCGTGCACGGAGGGGGGTTGTCCCTCAGCCCAGCCTGTACTCTGTCCAATCTGGGGCCCCTCGAGGGATGTCCAACTGCCCGTTTAGGCCCGATCTCGGTGGGATCGGGCCTAAAGAGCAGTCGGACATTTCTCTCACAATCCAGGACTGCTGGCTTCCAACTGCTTGCCTGCCTGCCTTCCTGATTGCCCCTAACTGCTTCTGCCTGCCAGCCTGATCACCCCCTAACCACTCTGCATGTCTGCCTGATCGCCCCTAACTGCCTCTGCCTTGACCCCCCACCCACCACGGCTTAGTCCAGAAGGATGTCCAGAATGATGTCTGGAAGGTTGTTCGGCTTCCTGGTCTAATTAGCATATTACGCTTTTATTATTATAGACTAGAGGCCCGGTGCACGAAATTCTTGCACAGAGGGGAGTTGTCCCTCAGCCCAGCCTGTACCCTCTCCAATATGGGATCCCTCTCACAATCCAGGACTGCTGGCTCCCAACTGCTTGCCTGCCTGCCTTCCTGATTGCCCCTAACCACTTCTGCCTGCCAGCCTGATCACCCCCTAACCACTCTGCTGCCAGCCTGTTTGCCCCCAACATCCCTCCTCTGCCAGCCTGGTCACCCCTAACTGCCCTCTCCTGCAGGGTTGATCACCTCCAACTGCCCTCCCTTGCAGGCTTGGTCCCTCTCAACTGCCCTCCCTTGCAGGCAGGGTGCCTCCCAACTGCCCTCCCTTGCAGGCCGGGTGCCTCCCAACTGCCCTCTCCTGCTGGCCATCTTGTGGTGGCCATCTTGTGTCCACATGGGGGCAGGATCTTTGACCACATGGGGGCAGCTATATTGTGTGTTGCAGTGATGATCAATCTGCATATTACTCTTTTATTAGATAGGATAGAGGCCTGGTACAGGGGTGGGGCCAGCTGGTTTGCCCTGAAGGGTGTCCCTGATCAGGGTGGAGTTCCCTTGGGGCATGGGGCGGCCTGAGTGAGGGGCCTGTGGTGGTTTGCAGGCGGGCCACGCCCCCTGGCAACCCTAGCAGAGGCCCTGGTATCTGGAATTTATTTTCCTTCTACAATTGAAACTTTGTAGCCTGGAGCGGAGCCAAGCCTGGGGCTCCCTCCAAGGCCATTTGTGTTGGGGTTATAATTGAAACTTTGTTGCCTTAAGCGGGTGGGCCCGGCCAGGGTGTGCAGAAAGCTTTGCCTCCCCTGTTGCCGGCGGCAACCCTGGCCTGCTCTCTCAAGCTCCATTCTGCCGCCATTTGTTTGAATTTGTTTACCTTCTATAATTGAAACTTTGTAGCTTGAGTGGAGGCTTAGGCCTGCAACTGCTGGCAGAAAGCTTGGCTTCCTCTGTTACCTAGGAAACCTTGCTCTCTGTGGCTGTAGCCATCTTGGTTTGGGTTAATTTGCATACTCGCTCTGATTGTATGGTGGGCGTGGCTTGTGGGCGTGGCTTGTGGGTGTGTCGGAGGTATGGTCAATTTGCATATTTGTCTATTATTAGATAGGATAGTAACCTCCAAGGTAATTCAAGTGCCTTTTAAGACATTCAGTTATCCTGTGATAATGAATGTAGGCCATTGATTTAAGAAATTCTAAGAAGAGAAATACCAGGTACTGGGTGGTTTTGAAAAAGGAACCTAGAAATCATTTTTAATACAAAAATACGATGTGTTTTTGTGTTTAGATAAAGCTTGCAGTCAGCACTTTGTCAACTGAATACATTAGGCAATACAGATAGCAAGATTGTTCCGAGAACTTGATTTCTAGTTTCTTGTGAGGGGGAAAAAATGTATTTTCTAGATTATATAAATCTATATAAAAAATGCATGACCTGTTGACATGAATGTTCTGGAAACTAAACCTATGGCTCTAATAAACTCTGCTGCATGGATCACACTCATACACTTTGCAAGTCTCTGGTCTTTTTCTCTGCCTTTGAGTGGAATTGTTCTCAATCTGTCTCTGTGGGTTGAGTCACATTTAACATCTCCATACAAAGAGGCTTAAGGACTTGCAACATAAATGTCAGAATGACCACAGGTTCTTTTCAATGGGCCTCATAATAAGTGAGTTAGGTTCACAGCCACAGTGCGTACAAAATAAAAAAAAATAATAAAAGTTTAACTTGGGAATACATCAAACTATAGACCAGGCATCCTCAAACTATGGCCCGCGGGCCACATGCGGGTGTTTTTGCCATTTTGTTTTTTTACTTCAAAATAAGATATGTGCAGTGTGCATAGGAGTTTGTTCATAGATTTTTTAAAACTATAGTCCGGCCCTCCAATGGTCTGAGGGACAGTGAACTGGCCCCCTGTTTAAAAAGTTTGAGGACCCCTCCTATAGACCTATAGAAGGATTTCATTTTGTTTTTAAAGGCAATCAAGTTTATAAGTGCTTCTTTAGAAAATTTGGGAGAGATGGAAAATCAACATATTTACATATTTCACACTTCACTAAGCTTTTATTAAATGAGGGATTCCAATAGTTCACATAAAAATTCATATTTTTATATTCATTGAAGTCCCTGGACTACTCCCTTCATGTATTATGGTGAAAAAAATACCACTGAAAAGCCAGATATTTATGATTATCTTTTTTTCTGGAGAACACATGCCTCTCTGAGTGTGCCATGTGCAGGGGAAAGTCTCAGAATACCAAATGACCTGATTTATATATCTATACAAGGAATTTAATTTGAAAATCTTAAAAATATTTTTACATTAAAAATTACAAATTTTGTTTGAAAAAGAATTAACTATACCTTATCAGGAAGACGCTTTTATGGAATACTAGCCTCTATGAAAAGTTGCTGAATTTTCAGCTGAACTAACCCATTTTTAAGCAGTTATGTATACATTTTATATTTCTAAACCTTCAAATGTAACACATAACTTCAAGTGCAGAACAGATAAACATTAAGCTTAATGAATTAGCTACACTGCCATCCTATATAATAAAGAGGAAATATGCAAATTGACCATCACTCCAACACATAAGATGGCTGCACCCATGTGGTCAAAGATGGCCACCACCATGTGGACACAAGATGGCTGCCACAAGATGGCCGACAGGGGAGGGCAGTTGTGGATGATCAGGCTAGCAGGTGAGGGCTGTTGGGGGCAATCAGACCTGCAGGGGAGGGCAGTTAGGGGTGACTGGGCTGGCAGAGGAGGGTAGTTGGGGGTGACCGGGCCTGCAGGGGAGGACAATTGGGGGGGGGGGAGACCAGGCCTGCAGGGGAGGGCAGTTGGGGGGCAACAGGCCTGCAGGGGAGGGCAGTTAGGGATGACCGGGCCTGTAAGGAGGGCAGTTGGGGGCCACCAGGCCAGCAGGGGAGGGCAGTTAGGGGTGACCAGGCCAGCAGGGGAGGGCAGTTAGGGGCAATCAGGCCAGCAGGGGAGCAGTTAGGCATTGATAAGGCTGGCAGGGGAGTGGTTAAGGGGTGATCAGGCTGGCAGGCAGAAGTGGTTAGGGGCAATCAGGCAGGCAGGCAGGTGAGTGGTTGGGAGCCAGCAGTCTGAGATTGTGAGAGGGATGTCCGACTGTCCATTTAGGCCTGATCCCACTGGGATTGGACATCCCTCGAGGGGTCCCACATTGGAGAGGGTGCAGGCTGGGCTGAGGGACACCCCCCCCCCGGCCCCATGCACGAATTTTGTGCCCCAGGCCACTAGTTTTTTAATAAACTGTATGAAGTGAATAAATCATTATTAGGATGCTAAATGGCTTGAGGGTTCACTCTATGAATGAATTTCAATCTCCTCAGGAAGACCAATCTAAAGATGTCTGGGCTTGGCACTGATGAAGAGAAGTCTCTGATTTGCTGATTTGTAATAAAGAGTCTGACTTCCTTTTTGATGTTTGACTGCTGATAGCTTTAAAAATAAAACTACTATGAGATGCCCAAAGGCTATTAGTTTCATGTGCCCATCACTGAAAATATCCCTCTTGAACTCATTCTTAGAAATCTCATGGGGAAAAAGTTCAACTTAGTTTTGTATTATCTAACTGAATAAAATAATTTATATTTCATAAAATTGGCATGTGTGCTGTTGAACAGAGGATTTGCTTTACTACTCCTAATAATATGAAATATGGCTCTTCCATCACTCATATATTATCTTTCAAAAATTTTCAACTTTTGTGCTATATGAATTAACTTATCCAACTTGTTTTTATTAAGTTCTTCCTATGTGCCATAAATTATACAGGCTCGTGGGGTATCTACACAATACAGAGCTTCTGTGGTTTAAGCACATGTGGTCTAACAGAGAAGATCATCCCCTAAAAGATTATGTGCACAATGTGGGTATGCAGGGAAGGTACAGAAGTATCCTATGGACAGGAGACTTTTTATTATTAATTCATTAGATCAGAATTGTTTTCTCTTTTAACAGATAAGGAGACTGAGTGTCAAAGAGGTCATTTCACTTGTCAAAGGTCACAGTGATTTGAGAGATACTCAGGTTAGTTCAACTGTTGCCAGTGTACTTTCCTTTTTATTTAGTTTCTTAGAAGGAATATCTATTTAAAAAAAACAACAAGCCAACAATGAATTATTTTCCTATCAATTTTTATTTTTATTAGTGATTTTTTTAAAATTTGCCCTTCTAGAGGGAGGAAGTTACTCTGTGAATGAAAATATATGTCTTTCAAGTTAGATCTAAAGCCCTGTGAGCTTGAAATTTCTGAGAATCTCCCACTATAACTTAGCTTATACTTATTGCAACATTTAGTTAAACTTACTTACTTGTAAAATTGAGAAGTTACCCTCTATTTCTTTTTTAATTGATTCCAGAGAGGAAGGGAGAGGGAGAGAGAGATAGAAACATCAATGATGAGAGAGAATCATTGATCAGCTGCCTCCTACATGCCCCACACTTGGGAGCAAGCCAGCAACCCTCACATATGTCCTGACTGGGAATTGAACCAATACCTCCTGGCTCATAGGTCAACGCTCAACCACTGAGCCACACTGTCCAGGCTACCCTCTGTTTCTTAATTTTATACACGCAATTCCACTCTCATCACTTGATAGTAACCTACTCTAGAACAATGGTTAGATATTTATTTGATTTAGTCTTCCCATTTGGGAGATGAGTCAAATGTTAATATGCTATGTTAATATATTACATATATTATTTGAAATAAATGGTATTTAATGACCATTTGAATTAAATGGTCAGGGTTCTAAAATACATTTTCCCTAAATACTCTATTGTATTCCCAGGTGTTGAGAAGAAAGTAGTAACTAGTTTATTTTTCCTTTTCAAATTCATGCCTACCATGAACCTTCCTATTGTATATATAAAATAAGAAAACTGAATTAGAAAATTACCAATATTGCTCCTAAGAGTGCTAAACTTGCCATCAGTAATGACAAGTTTTATAAAAGGGTGACTCTAATTTTTAATATAACTTTTCAAATGTAAATTTGGAATCTTTTCATTTATTAAAACAGGCTGTTATGACTGTATTATCTTGGAATGATGCACTAAGCCACAACTATTTCTCATTAAAACATAAACCACCCAACGAATTATTTATGTATAATTATGGAGAGTTAATTTGTTTCCCTTGGAATTTACAGGTCATGAAATATTTTCATATGTGTGAGAATGTGGGTTTACAACAGTCTCAGAAACATCATCAAGACAGGTGTGCCTTGTCAAAATTTGTATTAGAAAACAAATGAACTAAACAGTTGAATGTTGAGCTATTCTTGAACTGCAATAGCAACTGTTCTCAGGGAAATTCTAAGCAGTCATTTTACAGCATGTTACAGTGTGGGAGGGTGAGATTTGGAGCTAGGAAGGAATACGTTGACCTGGCCAGGACACTATCTAATGGCCAATGTCCTTCTTTAGGTTCCATGTGGTCAGAACTAAAATAGGAGTTCCTGTGTGAGACATTATGGACCAGCAAGAAGCATCAAACCAGGCAAGTCAAATAAGAGCCTTAGGGGAAAATCTGAAGGTTCAGAGGACATTTGATGTTATGGCTGAGAACTGGGGATGAGGACAGAACAGATCGGAAACAAATGTGGCAGCTTTTGAGCACTGATTACACATGACACTTCTGCACTTTGGGCGAGGTGCTGCATGGCTGTTAATTGGTTTGTAATGGCTTGAAGTATAAATGATACACGTTGTAACAGTGTCGCTTTTAGATAGGGCTACCTAAATCCATCTGTGTCTTCTGCTACCAGGGATACTTGACCCCATTACCTGTTGCCAGGAGACCACCTGAACCTCCCCTTCCTTCTTTCATCACCCCTCTATTGAAATGCAAGGCTCCAGACAAGGGCTAAGAGAAACCTGTGCACAGTATTTAGCTGTTGCTGTGCCTAAGGATGATAAACACTGCTTTCATCCTTTAAGCATGTATATTCTCTAACTCATTCATAATGTGTGTTTGTATTAGTTGATTAACAACCTCTTTTCTCTCACATAATGCTGTCATTCGAGAATTCATATGGAAAGCTGACAGTAATTGGATATGCTGCTTAAATGGCTAATTTTTGCCCCTCCTTGTGCATTTTTTTTTTGTTTCTCTTTCATGCTAGAGACCTCACATTAACTTCCAGAATATTACAAAAGTTTAGTGATATCATCTCCACATTTAAATCATAATATGGTTATGAAATTGGTCCATAATGCATCAATGTAGAAATAAATTAAGATAGAATCTTTTCTGTTTTGTTCAAATCAGTTGTCTGATAAAGGAAACACATAAACTTTTAAGTAGATTATCTTAATCAAGTAAAATAAAATTTGAATAAGTAAATATATTCTTACAAAGTTTTCTGTCAAAGTCAAATTTTCATGATTCAAAAATGGCTGAATAAATATTGATGTTTTTGTTACTTTGAAGTTTTCCCTACAATATATGAAATATTGTTACTAAATAATTAAAAACACCTACTTTATATAGAAGAAAAATCCTAAACCACTGTGACATAGAGGTAAAGCTAGAGAAACTATCATTGGGTATCATAGAAGCCCTGAAAATATTCAAGGATTCCCATGGCTATATTTGTCAGGAAGTTTCAGAATGCTCCCAGGGCGTGGTGGGAACATCAGAGAAATGGTACTCAGAAGAAGAAACCCAGGAAACACCAGGCATAGTCTCAAGGAAGCTTGTGGTCCAAGATGACTATTGTAGGTCTATCCAGTCAACAGCAGGGGCCTGACTGCAAAAGGAGGAAAACAGAAAAAGATGTGCAGGACACTTACTAGACATTACATATAACCTATATACATACTATTGGCTGGAATCAAATCACATGGTCACATAGAACTGAAGAGTAGCGAGGTGATCATTTTAGAAAGAAATATGCTGTCAATTATAAATGAAGGAATTAGTCTAAATCTGGTATCCCATACATGAAATCCCAAATTAATTATAAGGTGGCTAAATTATATTGTGCCTCATGTATACATTAGATTTTATTCACAGTATTGACTGCGTATTTGCTACTGTCCTTGTATTTGACCATGATCTTCCCTTTTTCTTTAGACCACCACACCTACTTTCCATACTTCTGCATTCTAAACAGTTGGATGCAGCACAAACCTTTATTTTGTCTTAGGAAAAAATTACAATAGGGAAAGTACTGTGGTCAGGAATAAATTACTTAACTTACTAAACCACATGCTCATTCCACAGAATTGAACTTCAGATGAAGGAATCTGCCCTTGTTTTTTTCCTCCAAGTATGTAAGACTCTGACCTAAACTAAAGTTTTCAGGTTGTCAAGCACAAAGCCTGTTGGAAACTGATCTCAAAGGAACTGTTTTGTGCTCATGAAGATAAGCCCCGGCTGAGTTGTTATGTGACAAATGGAGCCTATCCACTCCAGACTGAGACTCTGGCAGAAGTGCCTTTCCACTCCCCGCTTATAGTTTATTACCAAGACTTCCAGCCTAGACTGGTTGACATTGAATCTGGATCTGCTAATATAATACACGTTAATTTCTGTTTTGAGACAGACCTTCTTCTAAAACTTAGGGATGAAAAGAAGAGCAATTAAATCACAAGCTATCCATTATTCAGTCAATCAATTTGTTTGCAGGATTTATACCCAGCCTACTTCCAAAACGCTTTGAGGTAGTTGAGTCTTCAGAGCGCTATTCTATCATTGCCAAGGGTGGTTTCTGGCTGGATCTCAGGGACAGTTTCACATCTCAGAAAGAGTTCATTGTGGACACCCTGAAAGTATTACCCGAGCAATGTGGCCTCCCTCTATGTCAAAATAAAAACATCCCACTATTCCCATGACAACATGAGGGCTCTTCCACCACACTAACCTGCCCGGGAAGGTAATTACAGCCCACCAGCAAAGGACCCTCTGATAGTGAAGAACAGGTAAGTATACTATGCACAAATGCTCCATGCATGGGACAGTAAATGAATCTCAGTTGAGTATTTTTATAGTGAATAGCTAGCTATTTGTCCTAATTCCCTAAGGATGGGATATCTATCTTATTCATTTTGATGTCTTCCAAATGTCTCTCTCTCACAAATCATCACATACATTCTATGTCACATTCCATGAAATATTGTAACCATCTATACCAAACAGTCCATCTCTGCCGTACCTAAAACCGGGCTTCCTTGAGGATTCCACTGCTGCTTGACTTCCTGTTTATTCTGTCACACCCACCTCACCTCAGAATTCAGTCTCAAGATCAGCAATGCCATTTACAGACTAATATGCCCCCAACTTCCTTGAACAACCCTTGTGCCTTGATCTATAATATACTGAAGCTTTCATTTTTGCTGTTAATTTCTTACTTCTCACCAACTAATTCTATGTTTTAGCAATTGTATCATGTCATTTTTCTACCTAAAGCCATGCTACCATCCTGGTGACCCCAATATCCATCACTGCTAGCCTTCCTCTGGCCTCTCAGTCCATGACCTTCTTATCCTCAATATCTTTCATTCCTATGCAATCGTAGCCGCCCACTACTCCAGAAATGCTCCATGTAATAGTTAATTAATTCAAATATGCCGTTGATATAACTCCAGTCTTTATTAATTAATTATGTTCACACTATATGTTCAGTAGACTTTCAAGATATGCTTGGTAACCTCTCCACATTCTCCCAGTTAGCATGTTCCCTTCTATTCTTTTCCACCCGGCTTATTTTTTTCCCATCTATTATCTCTCTAACTCTCATTTTGCAATTCTGAGTCATAGTTTATTGCTTCCTTTTCCTCACCTTTCCCATCCAAACATTTAGCAGGTCTATTGGCTCAGCAACAAGCTACATCTTGACTCCATTCAGTACTCTTCATTTCTACCCATAGTCCATGTCACCATATCTCCCTCCTAGAGTACTACATCTACCTTCTGATGGATCTTATTTCTTTCGTTCTTTTCTCCTTTTTGCATACTACAGTCCATTCTTCATTCAACAGCCAGAATTATTTTTAACTTTTAAATTATATGTTTTATTTTAAGATAATTGTAGATTTACATAAAATTGTAAGACATAATATAGACAGAATTTGTGTACCTTTTACACAATTTCTTCTAATGACATCACAAAAATCTTCAACACAATATCACAACCAGAATATTAACATTGATACAGTAAAGACACAATATTTTTATCACCATAAGCACTCTTTCTATTGTTCTTTTAGCCACATATATTTCCCCTAGGCAACTGCTAATCTGGTAACCATTTCTGTAATTTCATCATTTAAAAAATGATATGTAAATGTAATGATATAGTATATGATTTGGGGGGATTATTTTTTTATACAATGTTATTCTCTGGGGATTCATTCAGGTTTATCAATAATTCATTCCTTTTTTATTGCTGAAAACTGCTCCATGATATGTATGTACCACATTTTGTTTAATCATTTGTTCTTCAAAAAAATTTTTCCAGGCTTTGGCTATTATGAATAAAGATGCTATAAACATTCACGTACAAGTTTTTATATGCACACAAGTCTTAATTCCACTGGGGTAAATTTGCAGTAGTGTAACTGCTGGGTTGTAAGGTCATGCATGTTCAGTTTTTAAAGAAATTGCCAAGTAGTTTTCCAGAGTAGCTGTACCAAGTTACATTCCCATCAGCAATGTATGAGTAATCCAGTTTCTCAGCAATATTTTCAGCATATAGCATTGTCACTACTTTTACTTTAGCCATTTTGATGGGTAGTACCTAGTGATATCTCATTGTGGTTTATCTTACATTTCTCTAAATGACTATGATGTTGAGTATCTTTTTTAAAAATATGTTTTTATTGATTTTAGAGAAAGAGAGAGGAAGAAAGAGATAGAGACATAGATGCAAGAGGAACATTGATCAGCTGCCTCCTGCATGCCCCCTACTGGGGATCAAGCCCACAACCTGGCATGTGCCCTGATCTGCCTGGAATCAAACCAGTACCTCTTGGTTCATGGGTCGATGCTCAATCCACTGAGCCACACCAACCGGGCTATGTTGAAAAATGGCTTTAGGTAGAAAAATGACATGATACAATTGCTAAAACATAGAATTAGTGGTGAGAAATAAGAAATTAATGTGTTTATTTGCCACTGAATGTCTTTGGTGAAATGTCTGGTCATATCTTTGCCAATTTTCTACTTGGATTTTTTATTTGTTTTACTCTTGCATCTTGAGAGTTCTTATGCATTTATTCTAAATACTAGTCTTTGAACATTTTTATTATGGTGAGTCTTTTAATTAATTTACATGATAGATCTCTCCATTTATTTAGATATTTGATTTCTCTCATCAGCATGCTGTTGTGTTTATCATACAAGTCTTGTATGTTTTATTACACTAACATTTGGGTATTTCTTTTTATATTTTGAATAATTATAAATGGTATTTCAGTTTTAATTTTGGTATTGATGTGTTCATTGTCAGTCTGTATAAATACAATTGGTTTTTGTATGTTTATGTTGTGTCCTGTAACTTTTATGTACTCATGTATCAGTTCTAGGATTTTTCTGTAGATTCCTTGGGATTATCTACATACAATCATGGCATCACATATAGAGATAGTTTTATTTCTTTTTTTCATTATATATCCTTTCCATTTTCTTATATTGCCTGATTGCACCAACTAGAATTTCCATCACTGTGTTGAATAATTGTGGTGAGAGCAGATATCCTTTTCTTATTCCTTTTTCAGAAAATATTCAATCTTTCATTATTAAATATAATGTTTAATTGTATATTTTTGTAGTGCTCTTTATCAAATTGAGGAAGTCTCTCTCTATATATTTTTCTGAAAGTTTTTATCATAAATGAATATTGGGAACTCCCAGTTTCAGCTCCGACATGTAAAAACCTTAGAAGTCATCACTCCCATGTTACAATAAGAAAACAAATGTTGGGAGGTGTGAGGGAGAGAAAGTCAATTACTTTTCTTGGACCCCTAAGAGAATTGAGGTCTCAGGGCAAAATACCACTCCAAGTCTGAAGAGAAAGCCAAATGTCCAAATTATAGCTGAGATTAGCTTATCAGGAGCAGAAGCTTCTGGAACCATAAATTAATACATAGACTTCAGTGATAATTTGGGCAAATTTTTGGAAGCAGAGTATGCATTAGTATGAGAGTGAGAAATTTTTATGAGATGGTCCCAACACTTTCATGAGTTATGCCTTCCAGAAACATCACCAAGTTCTCACAGTAGAAAACAAGAAAAATATCTATGTGCTTCTTGCAGGGGAGAGAAAAAAAAAAAAAGTAACCATTTTGAAATATGTCTAGAGCATTTGCTGTAGGAAAGCCAATAGTATCAGAGAAATAACTTACTATAGCCTTATCCAACAAGTGGGAAAAGAAATTGCCCTTTTCTAGCTCTCTCCTGCCTTCTTGTCTCACATGATGAGGGAAAGAAGCTTAGAAACAATTGTGAAGATCACAGGACAGGGACATAGGCTCACTAAAGACTGAAATTTAATCATAGATATATAGAATGTTTCACCGCCAATCACACACATTCCCATTACACCAATAAGGCTTAAGTATAATAATGGTGGATTATAGCTGAAAGAATTGCAAGGGCCCATCTCTATTTAAGAAATAATTTATAGGGAAACCCCATTATAGAAAGAAAGACAAAATCAAGAATACTAGAGGGACTTGAAGCCCCTGGTACCTACAGCTACAGCAAAAATTAAATACAGCTGAACTCCTAGCTAGATTAACATTAAAGCTTCACACTAAACGCCTATTTAACTCTAGTCCTGTTATTCAATACATCATGTATGGCTTTCAACAAAAAATACAAGCCGTGATCAAAATCAAGAAAAAACAAAGGCTGGTCTAGCAAAATGAGTATCAGAATCTGATTTAAATATGGCAAAAATGTTGGATTATCAAATGAGGAATCTAAAATAGCTCTGTTTAATATGTTAACAGCTCCAATGGAAAAAAGGTAGAAACTCTAAGAAAGAATCAAAGGAAATGTTAGAAATCAAAAACAGATCAGAAATTTTAAAATGCCTTTGATGGGATCATCAGCAGACTGAAATATAGCTAAGGAAAGAATCAGTGAGCTTGAAGATATATCAATATAAACTTCCAAAAATGAAATGCAAAGAGAAAAAGAATGAAAATTCTCTCTCTCTCTCTCTCTCTCTCTCTCTCTCTCTCTCTCTCTCAACTGTGGGGCAATTTCAAAACTTTGTTACCTGCCTTTTACTAAAGAGTTAAAAGCCCAATACAATTTATTTTTGCTAACATTTAAATTCTATTAGATGAAAGTTTATTATTTTTTTAAATGAAGTAAAGTTTTCATTGCATGGAGCATTACAGAATTTATTTTTGATGTGTTAAGTTTATTAAGATTTTGGGGTAAACCTAGGAAATTTTTTCTTATTAAACTTCAATGAATTTTCATTTTACTTGGAAATGAGTAATTACTTTTGGCTAAATAAATACTATTTTTTTAAAAATATATTTTATTGATTTTTTACAGAGAGGAAGAGAAAGGGATAGAGAGTTAGAAACATCGATGAGAGAGAAACATCGATCAGCTGCCTCTTGCACACCCCCTACTGGGGATGTGCCCGCAATCAAGGTACATGCCCTTGACCGGAATCGAACCTGGGACCTTTCAGTCCGAAGGCCGACGCTCTATCCACTGAGCCAAACCAGGTTTTGGCAATAAATACTATTTTTATTGGTATATAGTAAGTTGTAGACAACCCATGACAAATAAGACTTGTTTCATATATATCTAGATATATAAAAGCCTAAGTGACCGTTCGACCATTTGACCATTCGACCATTTGACCGTTCGACCAGTAGCTATTACATGTACTGACCACCAGGGGGCAGATGCTCAATGCACAGGTATGGAAACATGGAACAGACTGATGAATCTCAGAGGGGAGGGAGGAGGGTGGGAAGAGATTAACCAAAGATCTTATATGCATACTAGAGGCCCAGTGCATGGATTTGTGCACCAGTGGGGTCCCTCAGCCTGGGCTGCAGGGACCGGGCTGAAACCGGAAGTCTGACATCCTGCGAGGGGTCCTGGATTGTGAGAGGGCACAGGCCAGGCTGAGGGACCCCACCGGTACACAAATTCATGCACTGGGCCTCTAGTATAATAATAATATTCCTCAAAGAATTGATATTTTCAAAGAGTTAATCCTCTTTGAAAACTAAGCTCTTAGTATTAGCCAGTTCTATTGTTTTCTTTTTCTTTTTAAAGGTAGTTTTGAGGGAGAGTGATTTTACTAGTATATCAATATAAAAAGATATATGTTTACCATCTGGCATTTAATTCATGGTGTTTTATTCTTTTTGTTTGTTTGCTAATTCTCACCAGAGGATATTTTCCCATTGATTTTTAGAGAGTGTAGAAGGGAGGGGGAGAGACAAAGAGAAAGAAACATCTATGTGAGAGAGACACATCAATTGCTTGCCTCCCACACACGCCCTAGCCAGGCCTGGGGAATAGAACCTGCAACCGAGGTATGTGTCTTTGACCAGAATTGAACCTGGCACCCTTCAGTCAGCAGGCTGAGGGTCTATCCACTGACCCAAACCAGCTAGGGCAGGGTGTTTTATTCTTTTTTTTTTTTAATTATCTTTATTGTTGAAAGTATTACAGATGTCCGCTTTTCCCCCTCCCCCCCCCACTAACCCCCCTTCTTCCCCTACCCACCCCTCCCAAGCCTTTGCCACACTATTGTCTGTGTCCATGGAAGGGTGTTTTATTCTAAATATTTTATTATATGTAAAAAATTAAAAGAGTAAAGTATAAATAATTATACAGTAAATGCCCACCTGGATATAACATTATATTTTATTATTCTTATTTCATTATATATATGCCTATTAATCCATCTGTGAAAAGATTTTGAGTTGGAGAAAATTGAACAAATACTGGTGTCTGGTGTGTGAGGTAATCTGCCATCAGTAACAGACATCATGAAAATTACCATTGGCTAGTAGTGACAATTAAAACCTATGTGTGATATTTTTCAGAGATTTAATTAAGAGATTGAATTTCATTCCTGCTCTATCCAAAATAATGAATATTTAAAAGTATTTATGATATAGGTCTATCTATCTATTATCACAGAATTTTTTTGGTATTCAAATTCCAGTTATGTATGATTATTCTAACTTTATATTTGACAAAATAGAAAATCAGAGACATAAGTAGATTTCCTTATATCACACACCCAGTAATTGGCAAAGACTTGATTATGGCCCCCATCAGTCTGACCCTGTATTCTCCTATTCCCTTCATTAACCCAAAAGCACCTCTCAAGCAGTGTTCAAAAGCTATGACAATGGCCTAATACTATCAAAATGTAAAGAGCTAAGCATAGTTTACAAAACAACAAAAGCCAATGGGAAAACATTTTTGTTTTCAAGAAGTAAACATTTGTGACTTTAAAAATAGAGACAGTGACCCCAAAGAAAGTTGTTTGTCAAGTTATTTTCTCCTCATGTTATCTGGTTGGCTTTCAGAGGCTTGGGATACCTCAGAGGCTCAGCTTCATGGATGTGTGTTGGTTGATGGGAGCAGGCTGAGGCCAGATGGTAGGGTCTATAGGCAGAAACAAGGGAGGGGTTTGCAGATTTCATTTAAGAAGTTACTTTCCCATTTGGAGGAATTATAGGGAGATTTTTGTGGACAGAGATTAAAGATGACAAGACGTTACCAATAGAGAATACCAAGAAGGTTCCAAAAATAGGAAGACTTGTTCTCAACTAAATCATGAAAGTAGTAGTATTTCTGGGAATCTAGCAGATTTTCATGTGGTTTCGGTCATCTGACATGAATTTAAAAGTGATAAACTTGGCCACTTAAATGCTTTTAATTATTCTCCATTGGTTTGAGGATTTATTCAGAGCCTATAAACAAATAAGCAGCTTTCAGCATTTCTGAAATATGAATCTCAAGTAAATATGGTTCACATATGCAAGAAACTATTTAACTTTTTACAAAAGTATTATTCTATTTTTCCAAAAAGCATTAAAGTTCAGAACAGTAGAAATTGTATTTGAATCAACATGTGATTTAAATCAGGATTAAATTATTAAAAATATTTTCCTGGAAAGCATGAGTTCTCTTCTACTAAGAGAATAGGTTAAATTAAAAGCTATGAAGAAGTATAACACAAGGAAGTATTATTTATCAGAAATTTTTCAAAATAGACATGAGATAAAAATCTAATAGATCAGATAAAATTAAGTGACAATACACATAAGACAATATCAAAATAAAGAGCAGAATATTACAGCTTAAGTCAGATTATTTCATTAGTATTTCATATGAAATTATTATTTGGAAAGTCAATACAAGCAAGATGCCAAGGGCATTTCTGAGAGATTTAGAATGATTTAGAAACAGAGTATTTGTTCTTCTCCTTTCCTAACTTTAGTTCTTTATTGACTTTTGAAATTTATTTCTGTGACTATCTAACTCATACCATCAATTTGATTAGGAAACATCATTATACTGTAAAATTGAAAGCATTTATTTGGAAAGTTAAATGATAACACAATCAGGGAAACTAGAACAGTTTGACACGAAGGACCTTTCTAGGGTTATGGAAATGTTCTATATCTTAACTGAAGTGTGGGATTCATTTGTAAAAACCCACTTAATTGTACACTTAAGACCCATAAGCCTATTATTAACCTGATCTACAAAATTTAAATTTAATCATTTTCATTGGTTTATGCTTGGTGTTCCAAAGGGGATTAAGTTTAGGAAAGAAAGAAGAAATCTTCTATATTATGTATAAAATGCATCTGAAGAAAAATGAGATTATCTTTCTTATCAAATATCTTGGCTGGATTGGTTCAAGAAGTGTGATGTTAAATAACATAAAAGTAAAGAATAAAAATGGGACTTGGGAAAGGATAAATAAGAAACTACAGTAAAGGAGAAAAATATCATTTTAGCAAAGGATGGTATGAGTGAGTAGGAGGAACAGCAAAAGAAGACCTTCGTTTAATTCTTAGTATAATTACTTAAAAAATGTGACCTCAGCAATACATTTTCTTCTTTTTTCTTTGCTTTCGTCATCTTTCAGACCTCCATAGTTTTTTCACAGAATTTGTATGGTAAACTATTCTAACAATGAATGCAAGATTTCATAAAAGTTTTTTTTTAGTTCATTTTAGATAGGACTCAGATCACCAATATTAAGACTAAATGATTTGTGCATGACATAAATATGATTGTAAAATTTTGCTGAAGATTTTAAATTTGTAAGGAAAGCAAAGCATAGAATATGGTTAAGAAAATAGAAGCAAGAGAAGTATTTTAAGGATTGCTTATTTTTGCTTGGTTTTTAAATTTTTTCTCCTATATAAGCAATATCACTTCTAAAGATTTGTGACTGATAGTTTCATGAAAGAAAGAAGGTTTAGAAGAGTGATTTGGGGAAAATATTTTTCTGAATAGATAATTGTAATCCTTGCCAATTAGTAATAAAATTCATTTCGCTATTGATTTTAATAAAAGTGTGCATTAACAGGTGATACACAGTTTTGTGCATGAGTATATCACAGACTATGTGAGACTCTGATAAAAATACCAAATGTCAGTACTGAATATTACATATAAATATACTAGAAGCCTGATGCATGAAGATTCATGCTAGAATGGGCTTTCCTTTCCCTGGCTGCCGGCACCGCCTTTCCACTCCAGCCCAGCCCCTTTCCGCTTAGGCCCAGAAGCCGCCTCTTTCTGCTCCGGCCCCACCTTCCCACGCTGTCCAGAGGCCCTGAGATCTGGGGTGGGGCAGAATGCCTGCATCATTGCCCTGGCGACAACGCAAGCGTCCCTCCCCTGTCACTCGGTGCCTATGTAGGCAAATTAACCGCCATCTTTGTTGGGTTAATTTGCATATCACTCCTGATTGGCTGGTGGCATAGTGGAGGTGTGGTCAATTTACATGTTTGTCTATTATTAGGTAAGAAGATATACATCCTATCTAATAATAGACAAATATGCAAATTGACCATACCTCCAACACACCCCCAAGCCATGCCCACCATCCAATCAGAGCGAGTATGCAAATTAACCCAAACCAAGATGGCTACAGCCACAGAGAGCAAGGTTTCCTAGGTGACAGAGGAAGCCAAGCTTTCTGCCTGCGCTTGCCAGGCCTAAGCCTCCACTCAAGCTACAAAGTTTCAATTATAGAAGGTAAACAAATTCAAACAAATGGCGGCAGAATGGAGCTTGAGAGAGCAGGCCAGGGTTGCCACCGGCAACAGGGGAAGCAAAGCTTTCTGCACACCCTGGCCGGGCTCACCCGCTTAAGGCAACAAAGTTTCAATTATAACCCCAGCAGAAATGGCTGTGGGCCTTGGAGGGAGCCCCAGGCTTGGCTTGGCTCCGCTCCAGGCTACAGTTTCAATTGTAGAAGGAAAATAAATTCCAGATACCAGGGCCTCCACTTGGGTTACCAGGGGGCGTGGCCAGCCTGCAAACCACCACAGGCCCCTCGCTCAGGCCACCCCACACCCCAAGGGAAACCCCACCTGATCCGGGACGCCCTTCAGGGCAAACCAGCTGGCCCCCACCCCTGTACCAGGCCTCTATCCTATCTAATAAAAGAGTAATATGCAGATTGATCATCACTGCAACACACAATATAGCTGCCCCCATGTGGTCAAAGATCCTGCCCCCATGTGGACACAAGATGGCCACCACAGATGGCCAGCAGGAGAGGGCAGTTGGGAGGCACCTGGCCTGCAAGGGAGGGCAGTTGAGAGGGACCAGGCCTGCAAGGGAGGGCAGTTGGGAGGGACCAGGCCTGCAAGGGAGGGCAGTTGAGAGGGACCAGGCTTGCAAGGGAGGGCAGTTGGAGGTGATCAACCCTGCAGGAGAGGGCAGTTAGGAGTGACCAGGCCGGCAGAGGAGGGAAGTTGAGGGCAAACAGGCTGACAGTGGAGTGGTTAGGGGGTGATCAGGCTGGCAGGCAGAAGCGGTTAGGGGCAATCAGGAAGGCAGGCAGGCAAGCTGTTGGGAGCCAGCAGTCCTGGATTGTGAGAGGGATGTCCGACTGCCCGTTTAGGCCCGATCCCAGTGGGACATCCTTCGAGGGGTCCCAGATTGGAGAGGGTACAGGCTGGGCTGAGGGACAACCCCCCTCCATGCACGAATTTCGTGCACGGGGCCTCTAGTGTATATATAAAATTATAGATTCAGGTGTTCACAAACCCACCAAAATTCACTTAATGAAGGGGCACAAGTATCTGTAGTTGAATCCCTAGTGTAGTTCCTGGTGACTGTTGTATTTTCCCATGAACACAAAAGTAACTGTTACATTCTTCTAATTGCATCAGAATGTTTGAATTAAAGTTATATGACACACACACATTTCTCTACAAAGAAAAAGAAGAAAGAAAGAAAGAAAGAAAGAAAGAAAGAAAGAAAGAAAGAAAGAAAGAAAGAAGAAAGAAAAAGTCATGTCAAATATTTTTAAAGGCTGTCCTATTTTTGGCTGCACTGGATTAGAGAGAGAGATTTCCATAGTTTTGATACTGAATACAGAGTAGAGCAAGACAGACCTAGAGAGCTAAATGTAGAGTTTTAGAACAATGAGGTGTTTGATTGCATGGACAAGTGAAAAATGAAGGAATGCCTAAGTGAATGTGTGAGTGAATAAGTGCGTGAATGAAATAAAAAGCCTCGCCGAGGAAAATGGTAATGACACTGAGGTGGCCAGGGGGTTGCTGGATATTTATGTCCAGGCAGCTGCGAATCCAAGGACAAGAGCCATGAATGAGGTGTAGCCCATCTTTTAGCTTCTGATATAAACTGAAAATATCTGTGCCTTTATGCCTTTTTTTGCAGCTGATGACTTTCTATTATTATTATTTTTTAAATAAAACATACCTTCTCCTCATCAAACAACTCCCACACTTCATTCCATCTCCCCGCCAATGCTACCTTCCTAATCAGACTCAACCAATGAAGGATTTAAAACTTGGCCGCATGTGAGGGGAAAAAGTCTCTCTTCTATGAAACTGTGTCTGTAAAGGCTGGCTTTGGCCCAAGCCACAGGAACTTTAAACAGTCTGCTAGCTCAGTCTGTACAGACAGGTTCAAGCAGAGTGGGATGAAAGCTGCTACCAGACTTTTAATCTCTCAGGTGGCAGAAATCCTTGATGTTTTATGTCTTATTCTCTTGAAGATGGCTCATAAATGTATGACAGCAAAATGAAATATTGTTAAAATTTATTTGAATGGTATATCAAAGAGGACAAAGTGGAAGAAAACCAGATGATTCTGAACACAGGTGTTTATTCAGATTCAGATGACTATTCAGATTACCAGACAGGTTGAGAGTCACAATAGTGATTTCAAATTTAATTTAACTCCAACACTTTTCAAAACAGCGCTTATTTTCAGTTTGACAGTATCAAACAGCACGAGACCAGCTCTGTCCCTGGCTCTGCCACATGGTGCCTATATGACTTGTGAGTTCTTTAGTGTCTTTGAGCATCAGTATCTTTATCTATAGAATAGGAATAAATGTTATACTAGTACTATATTTGGACACACAAAGAAGCTGTTTAATCATCAGTCATTTTATTAGTATTATAAATAACACTAATATTTATATTGAGAGCACTGTGTCACTTTATTTTGTTAAATATGTTTTTATTGATTTGAGAGAGAGAGATGAAGGGACAGGGATAGAGAGAAACATTGATCGGCTGCCTCCTGCATGCCCTCTACTTAGGATCAAGCAAGCAACCTAGGCATGTGCCCTGACCAGGATTCAATCTGGTGACCTCTTGGTCAATGCTCAACCACTGAGCCACAACTGGAGTGCTACAAGCATTGTGTCATTTTAATTGGCTTTTTTACACATACTGACAATTGACTCCTTTACCTCATAAAATGTTCAATTTATTATGCAAAATACAACATAGTTTACATTAGAACTTACACTTAGTACACACTTTTCAAAAGTATTAATCATTTATCACACTGGCGAAATTTCTAGCTCAAACATTAACTTCACTAACTACACCTAAAATGTTCTGATCATTTCTAGACTTAGTATTTATAGAGATCGGGTATCAGGTGTCTAAGTGTTGCATTTTAAATGGACTAAAGATTTTCCCTTCTCTTGAATCTTAAAACAAGATACTAAAAACCCCCACAATGTGACATTTGGGACTCTGATTCATTCTGATAAGTAAAGTATATGAATTTTAATAAAGGCCTTCGTTACACATTCTTTCAAAACACTTCTTTTCCAATATAAGAGTATTTTACTTTTCTTGCATGTACACTATCTATCGTCTTTCTCTCAACTCATCTCATCCCATTGTTGAGACAGATACAGTAGTCAAACGACTTCCAAATTGTACTAATGTCCATTATGCTCTCTTAGGCCTGGCCACAAGCAGGTTGACCCATCATCATATCAGGCTATGTAAAGGACTCACCCCATTTTTATTTTTTTAATTCTAAAAAATCGGAATAAAACAAATCCCAGAAGTTTTATGTAAGCATAGATGCAGTTTTACAGAATAAATATAAATGGAATGATAGCACAATAAATCATCTCCTAGGTAGTTTTTAAAATGGATAATTAGGTAGCATCATTCATATGTAATATCTGATCATGAGTAGACTGAATTGTTTCAAATATACAATTGGGACAAACTTGTCAGGAAAAGGTGTATAAAAATAGAGTTCTATAAAACAGAGGTCAGAAGGTAATTGGTAAATTGTCTAGCGATAATAAAGAGGCCTTTAAAATAATCTGGAGACAGCCCTAACAATACAATTACTTTATCATCTATGTGTCCCTTCTTTTTCGTTTGTTTCAGTTTCTGCACTTTTCCTTTCCATTCCCTTTCTAGCTCAGAGTCTTTAAAAGGTTGTATTCACATTTGTTTTTTGTGCTGAGTCTGAGTATATTGGTTATAGAGTAAAATGACATTTGTTTCCTTAGGTTGCTCCAAGCAGTGGTGGGTGTAGTCAGAAGATGTACTAAAAGATGTCGGTGAGTTTGAACTGAGCTTGTGCATACTTTATGCAGGGAAAAATCTTTACACATTCAGAGTTCTGTGAATTTGTACTGTTTACTTTGAACTCCCCAAATTGAATCACATTAAAATATTTGTCGGAGGTTGGAAAAATATATTTAAAACAATAGCGCAACTAGTAGAAATTTACTTTCATGGCAAAGAGTTTTGCCATCTTCTCATTGATTTCAATTTAATTCCGTAGGTTCATGGGACAGTTGACCAGATGTGATGGAAACTAGCCATAGTCTATCTCTTAAAAACCCCAAGTGTGCATCATTTTATGCTTTGCCTCATTGTTTTGCCCTACAACATCCTCCTAATCATAACTACTAATAGAAACAACTTAGGAAAAAAATCATCTTCTTATCCACTTCTCCTATAAATCTCCCTCTCACACAGCTGACCCTGCTTTGCAGGATGAACTTGTTCTCTGATTGTGGTCTAGCCCTGGCAGGCTGCAGTGGTTTGCAATGAAAGTGACTGAAGGCTCCGGAAGAGGAGTTGAAGACTTGAGAACCACACTGTTTACCAAAAGAAAAAGAAAGAAAAATTGGCCACTGTTCACACTTATTCAGTTGGTTTTATGATGTCTTTAGGACAAGGAAAATGATGCTCACAACTACATTCCAGCGTGTGTGGGGTGGATGGGAAGACAGGAGAGGAAAGAAGGAAGGCAGGGTGCTCCAGTGACCTGGATACAGTGATTGGATTACTGCACTTTCATTTTTTCTAAATCACACACAAGGAAAAAAATGATCTAAAGGAGGATAAGGGGATGGGAAAGCTTCATAGTTTAGGATTCCATGATTGTGAAATTTAAGTTCATAAGGAAAGGGGGTTATTATTAGCTTTAAAATGATCCTTATCATTCTTACTTTTTAAATTTTGCTTGTAATTTAAAAGTACAAATGGACTTTGAAACATTTATTTGAATATTCCTTTGACAATTCTTGCTGCACACACTCTATTGAATTGTTCACAATTACTGTCATGAAATTTAAACTATGAAGAAGCATTCAGCACGTGAGATGATTCACTTTCTACACACAAAGTAAACACCAACATTCAGCACAAAGGTAGTAAGTAGCACACATTAATAATCCAAGATTATTACCCACAGGGCAAAAAAAAATCTAAAATAGTGTTTTTGTTTTTCAAGTGTGTTGTGCTTTATTTCCTCTGAGTTTCCCATCTCACCATTGAACAGGGTGGGGGCAGGGGGAGGGGATCAGTGTCTACAGGAAACACCACAGGAGTAATTAAGGAATTTAAAAAAGGGCCTATGTAAGCACTTTCATGTTTTTATAAGGGAAATAGTATTGACTTGTCTTGCATCCTATGGCCAATAGTGTGAAAAGAACTCGGTTATGATGCTAAAGGAATTGAAAAATCCAAAAATTTTCATGGAAAATAAAGTTTCTTTCTGAGGTAAATGTTGACTTTGTTTTAAAATATGCTTCCTTTAAACGGAGTTTAGTAGATGAGCTAATGTAATGATAATAAGGCAAGGAAGTTTAAAAAGGAGTTACAAGTTTGAATGCAGAAAGTGTGACTTACCTTTTAGGTTACTCATTACGTCACAATATGCTTGATGTGCTGTCCTCCTAGGAAGGAATAGTTAGATACATGATAAACCCTGGATTAGAGGTTGAATGTAAATATATTCAATTAGCTGAATTACAATTCCTATAAATTACTCAATATTAAAATGTGTCCCTATCAACTAAAAACATTACCTTAACTCCTTTTTTCCTAAGATCTCAAAGTAGTTACATATAATTTATCTTATATATTATAGTAAAAATATTATGGTAAAGTAAAATAGAACTTTTGATATTAGTTTTACTTTTAAAAATCAAAAGATCAGAAATTAGTGGTTAAGTTCCCTGAATTAAAGCTGATGCATGAAAATAGTGAATTGAGGTATAATCTTCCATTGGGGTAGAGGCATATAGAGCAGAGGGTCTATTTTTTTCCCAAAATGAACTTTATACTGATTTAACTTTTGCCTTCCTTTATTATTTATTTGTCTTCTATCTTTGAAGTTAGAGTTGAAAGAACAGTAATTAATTTGTTCCTTTCATTTACTAGTGTAATAAAACAACCTGAAAAATACTCTGTGCTCACACTCTGTGACTTGGTTATACCAGCACCTATTCTTCGATGTTTTTATAGCCAGTCCCTAAGATCTTCCAAACCAAGTGAATAAATCCTCAATAAATTTTTGACATTTTCCAGTGCTAAAATAGTTCAAATAGTTTCCTATATCCTGTGTCCCTCCTTATTTTATTTCACATCTGTGTTTGCCACTAATTAATGCCATCAATTTTTTTATTATTATTCAAATATAGAGGCTTTAAAAATATTTTCCTCTAAGAAATATCTGTTATACATTTTTTATAGCTATGCAGATTAATTTGATAGCCTTGTTATTATATTTTTTTCCTAGAGTAAGAACATTTTGAGGTCTTTAGGAAATGAGTATGAAGTGAAGTTATATTTATATTTAGAGCAAGGTAACAGACATTTGTCTTATTTAGATTTTAATGAATATAGTTTCCTTTGTAAATTTTGTACACATTTGACCCAAAATGCTAAATCAAAAATCAAGGAATAAAGTTTAACTTAAAAATTGTTTTAAAGAATTATATTGTGAATATTTATGATGCCATTTATTCTGCTTGTCCTCTCTATCATTCAATTTATTTTCACATTCATACTAAAGCTTGCTTTTCACAGGAGCCCTATAATTATCCCCTCATTACTCTTATATAATATATTCTACATATAATGTTATACTCACAGACAATATCCATCCTAAAAAATTCCTGATTCACTGGTAACTATAGAGTCCTAAAGAGAGGTAGTGGATGCCTTATACATAAAAATAGATCAACACTATAAGGACCAAGATTATGAATCAACGCTTTAGAACTATATAAGAAAACAAAGATGAAGGCAAAACAATGAAAAGGATCAGTAAATTTCAATAGTTTTCTTTTATATTTACATAGTGTCAACTTTTGAAATGTGCACAAAATAGGGCACAAAAGCAATATCTCTTCCTTCTGTTTTCCTTCTACCCTCAAACATTTTGGAAGTCTGAGTCAGCCAACAATTGGACATGAAAGTCATACAAGAACTTTAATAGTAATAGGAAAAAGAGTATATATTTTTGCAAAACATTACTTTTCATTCCAGCAGGAGAAAATATGCATGGCTATTTATCTTGGTTTTGCTGCTCCCTTGCACTGTTCAATATGGGCTGGCTGTCTGGACGGCTTTCCACAGTCTCTTACAAGAGCTTCACTATTCGTTAGGGCAATAAGGAGATGCTTTTGAGTGTGTTGAGTTAAAAGCTCCATTTAGTCTTTCACTCAATCTGCTTATGTAACTTAAATATTTTTAGTGCCCAGGAGTTCAAAGCAGCTAATATGTTGTGTTTCAGAATGACAAATAGAACACACTAAAAACAGCATTAGAATGTTTTCCTAAGCAAGTTTCAGGGAAATGTGTGGTGCTCTGAATGGAACTCCACATAGCATTTTGGCCATCGAGCATTTCCTTCCTTGTGCTCAGGCCTGAATGAGTCATTGTGCCCGGCCTTCCCTGCTCCCCAATAGGTCTGGGCCTGACCATGAACAAGCAGCAAGCAGAAGCCGAATTCATATGTGGCTCCCAAGTGACAGAAAGGAAATATTCCTTCTGGTAATTTATTGATGAGCTAAGTCCAGATGCAGATGCCCATTTCACTGAATAGAGCATCTTGGCAGCGTGGTGCTCATCCTGAATGGCAGCCAAGGAATTCCTACCAGTAGTCACCAAGAGAACACACTCTTTCTTATTGAGGTCTGAGATGTGAATAGCCTTGTAGAGTTAATCTATTCTAGGGAATATATTAAGATGCATTTCTACTATATACTGACTGTTACCAGGAAACTATTTGAGATATTGTACTATCTTGATAGCATTCTAGCTCTATTTCATTTCCAGGGGCATTTGATTTATGAAATTTCCCTTATTAGTGGAAAATATCACAGTCTTGACTCACTTGCTAATGTGATCAGTTGTGACATAAGAAGCCCTATCTGGAGAAATTTTTTATTAGTTCAGCAGATGCTGCCTTAAAAATCAGAACTTTTTTTAATATTGAATTTTATTCAAAATATGTTAATATCTTACTTAGAATAAAAGAGTTCCAAAACACAATCACAAAGCTGTTTTTATCACCCAAAATGCAAAGAAAACCTGGCATTCACTTGATCTTCACATAAAATTTGGAGTACATGGGAGGTTATTGAGTACAACTGTCATTTAGAGAACACTAAAAACCCCAGCGGTCATGTTTTATGACATTTTTCTCACAACAGTATCCTAAAATACAGATTCTTTTCAAATCTTGAATAAATCTCTATAAACTTTAATTCAAAAAGTTCCAGGCTAGCCTGGCCTGTGTGGCTCAGTGGTTGAGTGTTGACCCATGGACTAGGAGATCTCGGTTCAGTTCCTGGTCAGGGCACATGCTGGGTTGCAGGCTTGATCCCCAGTGTGCAGGAGGCAGCTGATCAGTGATTCTCTCTCATAATGTTTCAGGCTATAAACCATTAATTAAGTTTGATTTAGTCAAACAATTAATCTATGTTGGGAAAATGTAACTTTATTCCATAAGAATATATGAATATATGTGACTATGAAATTTTATAAAGGTAATCAATTTTAGGACCAGTTTTTTTTTTTTTTAATATTTGTTGTTGAAAGTATTACATATGTCTCCCTTTCTCCCCCACAGACCACCCCCCCAGCCCGCCCCCGCCCTCCATCCTAGGCCTTCACCACCCTATTTCTGTGTCCATGGGTTATGCATATATGTATACAAGGTCTTTGGTTGATTACCTTCCAACCACCACCACTCCCCCACCCCCCACCTTCCCTCTGAGATTCTGCACTCTGTTCCATGCTTCCATGTCTCTGGATCCACTCCATTCATCAGTTTATTTTGTTCATTAGATTCCACATATGAGATTATGTGATACTTGTCTTTCTCTGACTGACTTATTTCACTTAGCATGATACTCTCCAGGTAGGACCATTTTTGAAAGTACATTCCTGTTCTCAAGAAATGTATGCTTTCTGTATTTTAATTATTTGATGCATTCAATTTTATTTTTCTTTATTCCTGTTCTTTACACTGTCTTCCTTCTTCCTCCTGCTTTTATAACTTCCTATATAAGACCATTCTGCACTCCAACACAATGAGGTAACACTTTTCTCTTTCCATATTTTCCTCCAAATTCAGACATACAAATTAGCTTGTATAAGGAAGGTTTAGGTCATTAATTACAAAATGAGATTATTTAAAATACCTTCCTTCATCTTATCTTCTCATAGATGCATTGTAAAAGCCTTTCACATTAGCTTATATAGCTCATTTGTTTTTTAATAAATGCAAAGTATTTCATGGGTTAGCTGTGCCTTAATTTATTATCCATTTCTATATTGATTTGCATTCACTTTTTTTTTCAATTTCTCTTTATTCATTACAAGGTAAGTATACTTACGTAAAGGAATTTTTACTTATTGGTGCTTTTATTTCCATGTAATTAATTCCTGGGAATGAAATTTCTTGGTCAAAGATCTAATATATTTTTAATATTAAGAGATATTGTCAGACTGCTTTCAAAAACAGGCTGTAACATTTATATTTCTATCAGCCATATGTGAAAACTACCCTTTTCCCACAAGCCATGAGAAGAACATAAGAAGGCAATAGAGCAATATACGTGAAATACTGAGAAATATAATTAACACAATAAATCTGTATTTATCAGACTATCACTTCAAGATCAAGGGTGAAGTAAAGATACGTTCAATATATAAGTATTTAGAAGGCTTGCCCATGCATAATTTGTCTACAATATTACCAGAAAATATACTGTAGCAGGAAGAAAAATAAATCCAACATATATAATGGGATACAACAAGCAATGAAAAGCTATTAACAGTTTGAAAAAATTAAGTCAGAAGGATTTATGATAGAAAGTTATAATTTTTAATTGTAATATATATATTCATTACAGAATCATTCAATTATATATACATATATATATCTATAAATTACCTAAGAGTGAAAGTTCACTCTTAAAATTTTTAAATGTCATTTTTACTTTAAATTTAGCAAGAAGATGAAATGTTTTCATTGGAAAACGCTTAATGAAGACTATCAATAAATTAAAGATAATTGCTAATGGAAACATATCCAATTGATAGAATGAAGAATTCTATGTAATCTCCTCTAAATGAGATTTGGTGTTAAGATATTCATTTAAAATGAATGTTAAGACAATTATACAGAAGCTTTTTACATATGTGAAAATAAATCAAATGTTTAATATCTGGTGTATGGGAGTCACACAGAAATTCTTTTAAAGTTTATGTAGTATTAGGGAGGCAATATAAATAAATGAAACAAAAAATCAGGTTAAATAAAAAATAACTATGTCAATGATGTCTCAAATCAATATCAAGATCAATGCCACGTGCATAAAAGTTAGGGCTACTTGTCTCTAAGAACGATAACTCTATATAAATGTAAGATCCTTGGCACATATCTTATGCAATAAAAAAATTAAACTATTCACCATGTATTATTAAACAGAACATCTAAAAAAAAAGTAAATAATGCCTGGGCAGAGCCACAAAGTAGTGATTCATTGTTAAATCTCCATGCATGCATGCATAGCTATGCCCATTTGTTTCCTTGGCAGGTAAGTGAGAGTTCTGTGATGCTTCCTTCATTGTATCTTTAGTAGTTACTGTTCCATCATTTACACCGAGTTTTTCAAATCCATCCTTCCTATTTACTTCCTACATAATTTCTATTTGCTTTAAATACATTATTCCTGGATTTTTCTTCATGAATCACACCCTGAGCATGTCAAAAAACAAACAAAACAAACAAACAACCTTAACAGTTATTTGTTCTTTATAACTTTAGGCCAAATTCCTCAGTGAATATTTCAATACCCTAAAAATATTTGTCCTTTAATTACCTTCTCTACTACTAATTTAATGTATAGTATGTTTCTTATAAATTGAAACTCAGGTGTACTTCTTAGATATATTTTACTTTCAACACTTTAAATTATGGTATTTCCTTTTCTAGAAATATCTTTTCCTTCACTTTCACAACTCCAACTTGTACTGCTTCAAGCTTCAGAATAAGTGATACCTTCTCCATGAACCATGCCTTGATTCACCAGATGGAAGTTTTCTCTCTCTCCTCTGGAATATTATTTTATTTATGGAGAGCAAAAGAAAAGCTATTCATGTTTGTTGAATCCCTAATATGTGTTAGAATTGTATTGGGGCTTCATCTACAATATCCCATTAAAAAACAGCAACAAATAAAGGCTATCATAATTTTCTCATTTTAGAGCTGAAGAAACTGAGTCTGATAGAGGGTAAGAACCCTGTCCAACTTTTTCTATCTCATAAATTGTGAAAGTGACCAAGCTTGACAAACGGTAGGATCTTGCATTATCTATTAAACTCAAGAGATGTATATGATTTGTTAAGCATAAAAAAAAGGTTAGGAATAGATGTCCTAGGTTTAGAGAGAACATTAATGTGGTTTAATATCATAAAAAGAAATGTGCAAAATATGAAGACTTATTCTATGCTGAGTAATAAGGAAGGTCAACAAGAAGTGAGAATAGGAAGTGTGTGGGTAGAGGAGAAGCCATAGAGGTCCATGCTGCCCTCTCCATTCTCTTCTCTCTTTCCCCTAGGTAGGGATGATTTTAACAATGAAGCTGCAGGTTTGGCTCCATGGCACTTCTTTGAAGTCTTAAATCTGACATCCAAGCCAATGTTTGCCAAAACTGTTTTCATTACATTACTTTGAACTTTCTCTTATTATAGGAAAAAATGTCCAACAACCAATTTATAGGTACCTTTATAACAGTATCCTTACCTGCCATGAATCCTTTATCTCATAGTAAGAACTTCCAAAATGCTTGAACCACTTTGGTATTGTCAAGAATTTCTATCCAGGATTAGAAACAGTGATAATAAACTCCAAGTGATCGTGGCCCAAATGTGATGGTAACATAATGTTCTTTAAAAGAACAGGCAGATGCTGACTGTTTATCTTTCCATCAATGTCAGTCAAGGAGAAAGACTGGCAGGAAGCCAATCTTTCATTTATGCTCAGAATAACATTTAGCTTAGTGGTCATTTAGGGGTGCACAATTGAACTAAATCCCATTAAAATAATTTTGAATGGATTTCACATAAAGGCTTTAAAAGCCACATTATCTGACTTTTCTATAATACCTTTCTAATTACAAAAATAAAAACGTGTTCTTTCATTTTATATATCTACTAGAAGTCCAGTGCACGAAATTCATGCATGGGGGGGGGGAGGGGCGGAGGGTCCCTCAGCCTGGCTTTCACCCTTTTGCAATCTGGGACTGCTGGCTCCTAACCGCTTATCTGCCTGCCTGCCTGATTGCCCCTAACCACTCTGCCTGCCTGCCTGATTGCCCCTAACCACTCTGCCTGCCTGTCTGATGCCTCTAACCACTCACCTGCCAGCCTGATCACACCTAACTGCTCGCCTGCCTGCCTGATCACCCCTAAATGCCTCTGCCTGCCTGCCTGATTGTCCCTAACCACCTCTGCCTCGGACCCCACCATGGTGGTTTCATCCAGAAGGATGTCCGAAATGATGTCCAGAAGGCTGTTTGGCTGTCCAGTCTAAGTAGCATATTACACTTTTATTATTATAGATTTATCTTATAACATTAAAATAGGTATATAAAATATTGTATAATTAATTTATTCTCAGTAGATAAAGCATATCATACAGATATTCCTATAAAATATGTCACTAATATCTGAAATTATAGTGGAATACACTGTCTTTTCAATGTCATCCTGTGAAATTACAGTAATGAACCAAAATCTGAGTTCTGAGCATTTGATTTGTAAGAACCTATGCTTAGAAAAACTAACAGGATATAGAAATGAAACTATTATTGCCTCATTTCAATAGATACCACAATTGAAAGGGAAGCCATTGTGCAAGACTTGGAAAAGAGATGGAAGACAACTAGTTATGTGATACTTTGCTGACCACCACCTTCAGGTTTGGAGAAAATGAGAACAGAAGTGGAGATTAGGAGAAGTTTTGGAGGAAGTTGGTAGCTTTTTGGTCCCATCACTCACCCCCTCTACTCTAAGAGATAACCTAGGACTGTGGTCGGCAAACTGCGGCTCGTGAGCCACATGTGGCTCTTTGGCCCCTTGAGTGTGGCTCTTCCACAAAATACCATGGCCTGGGCAAGTCTATTTTGAAGAAGTGGCTTTAGAAGAAGTTTAAGTTTAAAAAATTTGGCTCTCAAAAGAAATTTCAATCGTTGTACTGTTGATATTTGGCTCTGTTGACTAATGCGTTTGCCGACCACTGATATACTTCTCATTGGCTAGAAAGATGGGCTTCAGTGGGACTAGTGCAACCAACTGAAGAACATCACACATGGCATCACAATTTTGTAGACACGATGAATACATTCTTACTCACCTGGTAAGTGGAAAGGGCCAGAGACTGGATCCTCTAATGGCAAACACAAAATGGGTGCTGCTTTGGGGGGCTTCCAGAATTTGGTGGAGCAAAGTTGAGAATTTCTCAGTGTCTATACATGGGCTACATACAACAGCATGCTGGCATAGGTTATTTTTAGATGCTATCCAGAGGATCCCCACAGGGAAACACAGACACTGATGTTGGAAGAAGAGATCTGGATTCCCAGAGGCTAAGAACAAAACTATAAATAACCAGCTAAAAAAGATCCATTTGTCCACACCAAAGGAAGAACCCACAGATAAAAGATGCCCAATAAGAAGCAATATTGTCAAGAGTCGATGGAGATACTCATGATAAGCTGCCAAGTGCTAGGTGGGTTAGCCAATGACATCTTGGATGATGCTGGTCAATTAAGGTCTTTCCTGATAACATTCCTCCTGTATTCCTCCCCCCACAATTAAGATGGAAACCAGATAGAAATTCAAGAAGGGAAAACAAATATGTTTCTTTTCACTTCAGGTATCTATAAAATGGAGAGAAAAAAGAATATATCTAAGTGAATTTTTCAACTTTTGATTATTAATGAAACTGAGCACCTGAATTTTTTGAACCAAAGCTGTCTTGTACTTAAGGACATTTTATGATCTAAAAGAAAGTAAAGACCATGGAATTTGTCCAGATTTTAATTCAGGAGATAAACCAATACCATAGATTATATTAAAATTAAAGTTGACTTATATTACAACAATGAACCCCTTTAGTACATTATTACAATTTCAAAAACACATTAGAAGAAAAATGTTAAATGCTTTCCACAGTTTGTCCACACTAACAAAGGATTTTCAACCAATTTTTGAGTATTATTTTACAATAGTAATTCCTCTTTTTCATTGTAATCATTGGGAGACTCACCACTTGTATGCATTTTGAAATCCTTTCAAAAATATAATAAAATGTTTTATGAGGTCTATAATTATTTTCAGTTGATTTGAACATCCTTTCTAATGAATATTAACAAGGTAAACCCTAATGTGCCAGGAACAATAGAACATATCTTCAATTCTAAAACTCATTTGAAATTCATTTTGTTCCAAATTAGCACTAAATGTTACATTGATATTGAGGTTATACTAACTAACAAATAGAATGCTTTTTGGTTATTTTAGAATCATCATTATCATCACAATATAAATGAACTTAAAAAGAAATAACTTGATTCTCCTGTTGTAATTTTGTCAACAAAATTCAACTTCTATTTTCAAGATTTCTGTTATTATTTTTGTAGTTTAGTAAAGGCAAATGTGCTATTAAATGGTGCTGAAATGCCTAAAGCACACTTTGCATATTTCTGTTGTACTTAATATGCTTTGGTAACACACTGGAACCTTATTATAGCACCATGTATCATGAATCAGAATTTGGCATAAGGAAGATATCTCCTTAGTATCACCTAAAGAAATTTAGTTACTAGAGGACAAAAGGACCTTGTTAATAAGGCCTGTAGAGTAGGCCCACAATCTCAACCCTGGCCACAGGAATATTGGAAGTCTTTATTATGAGTGTACAATTGCTTCTGAGTTTCTTCGTTTCTTCTGAATCACTGGCCTTCAGTAAATCAATTTCAACTGAACAACTTATATTCCTGCACTTAATTTGCCTGTTTCCCAAAATAATTGTTCTTATATAATTTTTTTCTATTTTAGTTGGAAAATTCTGTTGAAGATAGTAATAATCTGTGTTATACATTTGAAAGTAACATGTGCTCATTTGAACATAAAATAGGAAAATATGACTAGAGAAGAGATATAATTTTTCTATAAAATCCATTCAACAACTTTGGTTTATCTTGTGCATGAGCACACTACTTCCATCACACTGAGTCAATAATAAATGAGATAGGTTCATCATTAAGCTTTATTAGGAGGTTAAAAATATTGGGAGCTTTTTAAAAGGGGAATGGCATACTAAAAGAAAGGAGAGGAAGAATTATGACAAGAAAATTGTGCTCTTGATATAATATAGCAAGGATTCTAAACAATAGAATTTAGTGGGAAGATAATGAACAGGAACAAATAAGAGGGGAAAAACAGCAAGGTTTGCCCAGGATGGGCATTCACTCTTTAATGGGAGTCCATGCACTGGCTGCCTATTAAATAATCTCTATGGCTTAATGATAAAATATGTACCATTTCTCTACTTTCCTTCAGTGGCCCTGACATTTGAACCACTCAAACAGGAAAAAAGTTGTTTACATCTCAAATCTCTCATTCTTAATTTTGTACCATGGCAAATTTTTTTCTGAATATTTTGACCTCTCTTTATTAATATAATCATTTGAGATACAATAGTTTTAAATAACCTTTTAAATTTTAAGCTAATTTAATTTTGAGTAGGCAATATTAGCCCATAATTAATAACCACAAAATATAAAGTGAAATATCTCCCTTCTATTCCAATACCCTAGCCAGCCATCCCTATCTTCAATACTACCCAAAGTAACACTGTTATTAGTATCTCCCACCCCTTTTTTATATTACAGAGTGCCTTTGTGAATATACATGTAAATATAGATTATTGCCCATTGTTTTAAAAAAGGACAGTCTATTATACACATTGTTTTGTATCTTTCTTTTAATCACTTAATAAAATAACAGAAGTTGTCCTAATTCTTTCGTATAGCTGTCTTTCCTGCCCCCAACCCATAATTTTAACAAATTCTCAAATGATGGACATTTGGGTTATGTCCAAATGTTGCCATTACAAACTAATGCTGCAATGAGAAAATTTATATATGAACATTTTATATTTCTGCAGATAAATCTGAAGATTAAACTCTAAGAATAAAGTTGGTTCTTATTTTTTATTTCTACACTAGAGGCTTGGTGCACAAAATTCGTGCACAGGAGGGGGGTTGTCCCTCAGCCCAGCCTGTACCCTCTCCAATATGGGACCCCTCGAGGGATGTCCTACTGCCCGTTTAAGCCCGATCCCGGTGGGCAGTAGGATCCATAAACGGGCAGTCGGACATCCCTCTCACAATCCAGGACTGCTGGCTCCCAACTGCTTGCCTGCCTGCCTTCCTGATTATCCCTAACCGCTTCTGCCTGCCAGTCTGATCACCCCCTAACCACTCTGCTGCCAGCCTGTTTGCCCCCAAATTCCCTCCTCTGCCAGCCTGGTCACCCCTAACTGCCCTCTCCTGCAGGGTTGATCACCTTCAACTGCCCTCCCTTGCAGGCTTGGTCCCTCTAAACTGCCCTCCCTTGCAGGCCGGGTGCCTCCCAACTGCCCTCTCCTGCTGGCCATCTGTGGTGGCCATCTTGTGTCCACATGGGGGCATGATCTTTGACCACATGGGGGCAGCTATATTGTGTGTTGGAGTGATGATCAATCTGTATATTACTCTTTTATTAGATAGAATAGAGGCCTGGTACAGGGGTGGGGGCCAGCTGGTTTGCCCTGAAGGGTGTCCCGGATCAGGTGGGGGTTCCCTTGGGGTGTGGGGCGGCCTGAGCGAGGGGCCTGTGGTGGTTTGCAGGCTGGCCACGCCCCCTGGCAACCCAAGCGGAGGCCCTGGTATCTGGAATTTATTTTCCTTCTACAATTGAAACTTTGTAGCCTGGAGAGGAGCCAAGCCTGGGGCTCCCTCCGAGGCCCGCAGCCATTTGTGTTGGGGTTATAATTGAAACTTTGTTGCCTTAAGTGGGTGGGCCCTGCCAGGGTGTGCAGAAAGCTTTGATTCCCCTGTTGACGGCGGCAACCCTGGCCTGCTCTCTCAAGCTCCATTCTGCCGCCATTTGTTTGAATTTGTTTACCTTCTATAATTGAAACTTTGTAGCTTGAGTGGAGGCTTAGGCCTGGCAAGGGCAGGCGGAAACCTTGGCTTCCTCTGTTACCTAGGAAACCTTGCTCTCTGTGGCTGTAGCCATCTTGGTTTGGGTTAATTTGCATACTTGCTCTGATTGGATGATGGGCGTGGCTTGTGGGCTTGGCTTGTGGGTGTGTCGGAGGTATGGTCAATTTGCATATTTGTCTATTATTAGATAGGATAATGCAAACAGGATCAATCTAAAATGCTTTACATTTATAAAGCTTTTATATAAGTTATATTAATATATTACTCTGATAATATAATTTTCAAAAATCCTCCAGTCTGCCTGCAACCAAGAGTAGCTGTGTGACCTTGGAAAAATTACTTCAAATCTTTGTGATTCAGTTTAATCATCAACTAAAAGGAGGATAATAATTATAACTACTCTATAGAGTTGTTTTAAAGATCAAATGAAATAATGTATGTTATGTATTCAAATATCTCCTTGAACATACTGTGTTCAAAATGTTATTATCATTACTATTCTAAAATTTAATAAAGCTATTAATATTTAATGATATGTTATAAAGTACTTGGATTAAGCATTGACTTACTAAACATTTTTGCAAAACAATCGGAAGTCTTTATTTTTTAATTTTAAATATCTTGCTAATAAGGATGGTTTATACCTTAAATAGTTAATATAGATTCTTAGATCAAGGTTTAAAATTAATGATAATGGGTATAAATTCATATTTCAAGAAATCTTCTTAATAATTTCTATAACTGTTTTCTTCACAGCTTTCATGATATAATGGAGCTGAAAAATGGTTGTAGGATTTTTAGGGTTGAAAGTATCCTTTCTGTTGTTTTCTGGTTGTTTCTGCTTGCTTACCTTACAATAATAAATATAATTTATAGATTGTTTGCAGTAATATTTTTGAGACACTTTCTATGTTTGAAGTATAGTTAATAGTAATGTGTAATTAAAATGATCAAATGAGAAATAGTGATTGAGTGGATCCTTCCAGATTGTCAAACTCCCACTGTTCATCAGGGTATCTACTAGTCCACAATAATAAAAGAGAATTATGCAAATTGACCATATCTCCGCGATGCCCACCAGCCAATCAGGAGTGAGTATGCAAATTAACCCAACAAAGCTGGTGGATTAATTTGCATATGCAGGCATGGAGCGGCCGGGCGGGGCGGGACGCCTGCTATGAGGAGGAGGGTGGAGGGCGGAGGCAGCTACAGGACTGGCGCTCCGGCTGGAACGGAGAAGACTGAAGGCTCCGGCCAGAGCAAACACTGAAGACTGTGGCAGGAGTGAAGACGGAAGGTGGCAGCCAGAGCGAAGGCCTGGGTCCCAGGTGCCAGAGGAAAACCGGTGTCGGCAGCCAGGGGAAGGAAGATCTATTGCATGAATCTTCGTGCAATGGGCCTCTAGTATATATATATATAAAAAAAGCCCAGCGACTGAACGGCAGAATGACTGGTTGACCAGGGGGCAGAAGCTCAATGCAGGAGCTGCCTGGGATGAGTGGTGCTCCCACAGCGGGCTGATCCCTGCAGGCCACGACCCCTACCGGTGCACCAATTTGTGCACTGGGCCTCTAGTGTTTACATATACATATACACAAGTCATATGTGGACCATATAACTATTGTCCAAACTGGACCAATTTTTGAAAGTGAAATTAAATTGATTGCTCAGATTATTCTGTTTGAAAAATGTTGTTTGAGAACTTTAATTTTTTATTATGACAAAAGTAAATGTAAGTGGAAGTTCTGAGCTTTGATCACCATGGCTGGAAGATAATTGGCACAGATGACTTTAAGAAGTTTTGCTGTATATTGAAGGAAATGGCTTTGTAGATAGGAAAGATTTTTAAAATTTGTATGAAAAAAAAACAGATGGATAGAAGTATTTGTTTTTGTCTGGCAATGGAGTAATGCAAAGACAGAAGAGCTTGAACATACAGGTTCTATTCCCAGATCAGCCAATAACTAACTCACTGGATGATCTGCATGACTTCAATTAACCTCACTGGTCTGTTTGATCATCTATAAAATAAGAGAGTTGAACTGATGATCTTTAAATTTACTTTATTGATTTTTCCACACAGCAATTACTTTTAACATTGCAACATTTTCAAAGTTCCAACAAATTAGAAATTTGCTTTGTACAATTCTTACTTGCTATTTGGAAAAACTCACTATTTCCCAAAACCTATCACTGTCATTGTGTGACCTTGACATTGACCGTGATCACCTGGCTAAGGTAGTGTTTTCCCACAATAAAGTTACTCTTTATTTTCCTTTCCATACTATACTTTTTAAAAGTAAGTTATTATGTGTAGGAACACTTCTGGAGTGTAGTTGCTAGGTCTCCTTATTGCTACCGAAATATCATTTCCCAACTGACAGAGCAAAGAAATATATGAATATATATTGATCTGTGTAATAAAATATGTGTAAATGTTTTTTATGCCACCATCATATCTATTTTAAGTTAAGCATGGCTTCATACTCATACCTCTAACTCTATCTCTGAATGAATCACTGTAGCCTTCTCACCTTGCTAATCTAAACCCTCACAACATCAGTGAGAAAACCTAGCTCTCTTATTCATTTACTTAAAAGTTCAGTTCCAGTATATATACACAGTGGTTTCATATATTAACATGTTCCCCCATGGGAAACACATTTATAAACTACAGTAAAAATGTTTACGTAGATATCCCTCTGTCTTCATTCTTGTACTCTAGACTCCTTGTCAAAGTTACTTAGGTCAAAGCTTCCCCCCCTCCCATCTCCTTCAATGAGGCTATTTCATATATTTATATTAAAATTAGATTATTTTGTCAGAGTCTGCATTTCATGCTGGAATTCCCTGACCTCCTATATGATTATTTTTTTTAATTTTGCATATGTTAAGGTTTACTTCATGCTATAAAGCTCTATGGGTTTTGACAAATGCCTAGTGTTATGTGCTACTACAACCACACAGAGTATTTTATAGTTCTTATAAAAAGATCCCTTGTAGTTCACTTATTCAACACCACTCTTAACACTGAACTGCTTGGCAACCACTGATCTGTTACTATCTACAGAGTTTACCTTTCCCAATATATCATGTAAAGTGAATCATATAGCAGACTGGCTTCTTTCACTTTGCAATATGCATTTAAGGTATATCTAACCCTGGCTGGGTGGCTCAGTTGGTTGGAGCATAGTCTTATGCAGCAAAAGGTTGTAGGTTTGATTCTCATTCAGGACACATACCTAGGTTGTGGGTTCCATCCCAGTAAGGGCAAATATGGGAGGTAATGATCAACGTTTATCTCACATTGATGTCTCTCTTTCTCTCCTTTCCTTTATCTCTAAAATCAATGAAAACAAACAAGATTTATCTATATTGGTACATGACGTGATAGCTCATTCTTTTTATCATTGCATAGTATTCCATTGTGTGAATGTATCACAGGTTATTTATATATTCACCTATTAAAGGTATGATTATTCATTCTATTAACAGTATCTTTCACAGAGCAGAAATTTCCAATTTTACAAAGCCTTAGTATATTTTTTTTTTCATAGATTGTACTTTGGGTGTTGTAGTTAACTTATCACCAAAACCAAGGTAATATGGGCTTTTGTCCATTTTTTCCCTAAATTTTCTTAGTTTTGCATTTAGATATATGATCAATTTTGTGTTAATTTTTGTGTAAGGTGTAAGTTCTATGTTTAGATTCAATTTTTCACATATGAATTTCCAACATTCTAGTACCATTTATTGAAAAGATGATTCTCCATTTAATTATCTTCGTGCCTTTTGGGAAAATAAAAAACAGTTGACTATATTTGTATGGGTCTATTTCTGGACTTTTAGTACTTTTCTATATATCTATGTGTTTATTCTTTTATCAATACCACACAATCTTGCTTACTGTAGCTATTCCAGGTGTCTATTTATCTTTGTGTCTTTTAAGGTAGAGAGTTGTTGATAGTATTCCTTTATTACCATTTTAATGTTCATGGAATCAGGAGTAATGACCCTTCTTTCATTTCTGATATGGGTAATTTGTGCCCTTTCTTTTTTTCTTCAGTTAGCTTGGCTAGAGATGTATTAATGTTATTGATCTTTTCAAAAAACTAACTTTTAGTTTTATCTGTTGTTTTCCTGGTTTTTATTTTCTTGTTTTCCACCTAACTTTTATTTTTTCCTTCTTTAGTCTTAATTTTCTCTTCATTTTTTAACTTCTTAAAGTGTAAACTTAGGTTATCAATTTTTAGACCTTTTTATATTTTCTAATACATACACTCCATATTATACATTTTCTTCTAAAAACTGACTTACTGCATCCCACACATTTTGATAAGCTGTGTTTTCATTTAATTCAAAATATTTTTCAAATTTTTTCTGTAATTTCGTCTTTGACTTGTGAGTTATATAAAAATATATTGCTTATTTGCTAAACATATAGAGATCTTCCAGCTATCCTCACAGACATGAGCAGAGCAAGGACGATGCGCCAGGTAGAGAAACTCACCAGAGCAGAGAGCCCTGGATGCCTAGCAAGAGGCAAAACTGTGAAAATGAGAACTCATCCCCAGGGTAACCTATCCTCCCCTAGCATATCACTGGTCAGGTAGTTTGGACTCCTGATCTTTCATATCGCTGGTAAGGCAGTTTAGATCCCCTGACCTTTTCCTCCCTAGATAACATCTAGGCCTCAGTTGTATTTCAACTCCAGGCCTAGAAAAGCAGCAAAACCAGACAAGTGATTCTGTGGCTGCCTCAGGACCAGTTACATTGACTAATGACCCCCTTCCCTGGCACCAAACAATCAGTGGAGACCAGGATCCTGAAAGAGCAAACCTGGAAAGCTGATGAATATTCTATTGAGACACTCCCCTGAGATCTCCCCTAAGGTTTCCACCTTCAAGAGGGAGATGAGGACTCTCAGAATGAAGGACACAGTGCACGCTCTCCCCCAGAGGAGCACACCAGCCCCATTCCCTTCTCCCTTCTTTTCTCTAAAGGACCCAACAAGACTTGCAACCGGGGGAGCAATGGGAAGTGGTAGGTTATCCCAGGCTAACCCCTGAGCCTGTCTCCAAGGCCCCCCTTTTCTCTGACTTCTCAGTGAGCCAAAGAAGCCCAGCCTAGACTTTCCCCTGTTGCTGCTTCTATGCCCTCCCTTGTTCTACTGTTCTAAGTATAATTTTGCTGCCATAGTGAACCCAATACCCTTTGGCTCATTGCTGTGTAGTCCTTCCCTTTGGATATCCCTATCTCCCAAACCCCTTTCCTTAAATAAATTCAATTTTTCTTAATAACTGTCTGAAGTGGCTATTTAGCTTGCCTGTGAGCACCATTGACTTCCACCTTTCACCTTTTATAACATGTTTCTAGTTTAATTCTCTTGAGATCTTATAACGTACTTTGATTTTTATTCTTTAAAAATTTTAAGGTATGTTTTATGTTCCATAATGTGATCTTTCCTAGTGAATATTCCATGACAACTTGGTAAGGATTCCTATTCTATGCTGTTGCTGGATAGAATATTCTAAAGGTCAATTAGATCAAGTTAATTGATGGTGCAGGCCATTGGTGTCCTTAACTGATTTCACTCCGCTGTATCTATCAATTACTAACAGGGAGGTTTTGAAGGTCCAAATAATATAGTGGATTTATGAACTCCTTGAAATTTCATGAGTTGTTTTTTTTTGTTTTGTTTTGTTGTTCTTTTTGCGTCACATAGGTTAATTATGTAAAATATTTTAAATTATCAAAATATTAAAACATATCAAAATATTTTTTTAAATTCTTGAACTGGTACCATCTCATAAAAAGGGTATAAGTGCTCTACTACTATAGCCGCAAATAACAAATTTAATTCATATTTTTGTTACTTTAAAGACCACAATATGAAAATATAATTTCTTAAGTTATCTTATAGATTGAAAAAAAACTCTGAATACAGTTTATGGGTTTTCTTTATTATAAAGTCTTCACATTTTTAAATGCATAAAAATTCAGAATTTCAATTACATATCAAAAAGAAAACATGATTGCCCAGCTGGTGTGGTGCAGTAGTAAAGCATCATCCTATGAGGTCATAGTTCAATTCTCAGTCAGGGCACATGCCCCAGTTGTGGGCTCCATCCCTAGTAGGGGGTGTGCAGAAGGCAACCAATGGATATTTCTCTCTCTCTCCCCCTCTCCTTTCCTCTCTCTGAAATCAATAAAAAAATATTTTTTAAAAGAAAAGAAAACATAGTAGTATGTCCTTTAAGCAATAAATTTGAGATCCAACACATCTATTTACAAACAAATTCCTTTCAGAAGATAAATAAATGCACATAGAATAGATATTGTGGAAGAACAGATTTATACCTTTTGTGTTGAGATATATGATTGGAAATATAAAATGATAGATTATGAGAAGTAAAGGATAATTAAAATATTCAAACTGAAGATGTAAATGTCAATCTGACATTTTCTTTTCCATTTCTATATCTTTTTTAGATTTGTGAAGATGTTTTTATTAATTTGCTGTCTTTTTATCACCTGCATAGGTGGTAGTTCACCAGTTCAAATGCAAATGTATTCCATGATCTGCTCCATGTCCTGCAAATGTGACCTTCAAATATCACTAATCTTCTAATGAAGGAGATAACAGGAAAATGGAATATCACCAGAAAGGATATTTTGAGAAAAAACATAATTTGCAAGTTAGTATTTTAAAATGAAATGTCATCAATGTTAAAATGAGCTCTAACTTTCAAGAATGATTGATTTACTGCTAAAAGAAAGAAGAAATCTTCAATAACACTTCTAGTGAATTGCACATTTTCAAAACAAAATGTAGCCCAGCCAATGTGGCTCAGTGGTTGAATGTTGACCTATGAACCAGGAGGTCATGGTTCAATTTTCGGTTAGGGCACATCAATTCCAAGTTGTGGGCTCAATCCTCAATGTGGGGCATGCAGGAGGCAGCCAATCAATGATTCTCTTCAAAACAAAATGTAAATCTAAGCAATCTGAGATATTTATAAAAATCATGCTTTTTCTCTCCTACTTGATATGTATAGTTCTCTAACTAGAATGTGATTCCTTGTACTAGCCTTTTTTCAATGTTGGTGTTGTTTTGCATCTTAATTCTTTATACCTAAGGAGATAGGGTTACATTTCTTTTATGAAGCAGAATTAGTACAAAACTTTTTCAAAGATATCTCAAATATAATTTATTAATGTTATTCACATTACAAGAGATTAATACCCAAAATATATAAAGAGGTCATACAATCAATAGCAAAAACAAAAACCCAAAAAAATCCAATTAATAAAAAAGAGCAGAAGACCTTAATAGACATTTTTCCAAAGAAGACATACAAATGGCCAATAGTATATAAAAAGACTCTCAACATTGCACATGTATAATATTTTGTATACACAATTTATATTTCTTACTAGAGGCCCGGTGCATGACAATTCAGGAACTGGAGCGGCGTGGGGGTGGGGTGGGGGGGAGGGGGGTTCCTCAGCTCGGCCTGCCCCCTCTTACAGTCTGGGAGCCCTCAGGGGCGGGAGGCGACCCAGTGATCAGGGGAAGGCAATGCCCCATCACACCTCTGCTGCTGCCACTACCGGCAGAGTAAGCCTTGGCCGGCCCTGGTTACCTGAACCTCGGGCGGCTCTGGGAGGCTGGGCAGCCACCATCCAAGGCTTGCCTGCACCTCAGGCTGGCCCTGGGTGGCTGGGGGGGCTGAGGGTGGGTACGGCTGTACCGTGTGCCTGCCGCCCCCCTGGCTGGGCTGAAAGGACTGGGGGACTCTGGTGGGGCTGTGGGGACTGGGCACCACCATCTTGTGGCTAAGAGCACCACCACCTTTGTGATGGTGTGATGGTCAATTTGCATATTCCCTCTGTATTAGATAGGATATTTGAATTTACTTGGCAATAAGAAAATCCTGCTTTTTGCAACAACATGGATAGACCTTGAGGTCATTATGCGAAGTGAAATAGGTCAGACAGACAAATACTGTATGGCCTCATTTACATATGGAACCTAAAGGGAAGCCAAACTCATAGAAGCAGACAGTAGAGTGGTAGTTGCCAGGGGCTGGGGTGTGTGGGGAAAAGGAGGAGATTTTGTTCAATGGGTACAAACTACCAATTATAAGGTGAATAACTTCTGAGGATCTAATATTCAATATGGTGACAATAGTTAATAATACTGTATTATATACTTGAAAGTTGCTAAGAGAGTTATGTCTTAAATGTTCTCACCACATACACACAAAGGAATGTAATTATGTGAAATAATAAATGTATTATCTAACCTTATTGTGGTCATCATTTTGCAATGTTTATGTGTATAAAATCCTTACATTGTATGTGTTAAAGTTACATGATGTTACATGTCAATTATATTTCAATAAAGCTGGGAAAAATCTATTTCACCCTGAGGTGTAGAATTGGAAATTTATAATTCCAGTTTTTATAATTTTTAACTGCTTATACCTAGACTTGCTTACCTTAGTAACTCTTTGTAAGGTGGTTATCAAGAATAACTCTCCAAGTCATTACACCCTCTTTCAACATAATTAAACATTTTAAATTTTTTTACATTTTATTTCAATTAGTATAATAAATTCTATAGGAAACTGTCTATTTATTTCCTCTCCATAATTAGTTGGTAGATGAGTGAAAATATCTACTAAAAAACAAGAAAACCATTAACATATCAAATGATTGCTGCTGATAATGTCATCTTTTTTTTGAAAACTACAGTGACCATAAATGAGACTAAACATTTTTCAAAAATCATGGTTAGAACCTGGTATACCTTCTTCAGTAGAAATTCAAAGCAAAACTCCAGGGTAACCCACAGTTCCTTTGAGACATATAAGCCACAAACTGAATTGCATTTAGATAAATTGAACAGGTCAAAATACAAAACATTATAGCAAACTCATGTAGTATTCCACCCAGAACTTAGTTGTATGTGCCAAGCAAGATAGCTCACCAGAGGTCAAAGGGAGAGGGAAGATTTATTAAAGACTGGGTTAGGCTCATGTTATTGCACAATTGAGTGTCATCTCTTAGTTTTCTTTCTTTTTAAAATAAGCATATTTAAATATAAAATGTGCTCATTAAAGTTTGATACTTCAAGTTGTGAAAAATGCATAGAGTCTTGTAACCAATATAAAAACTATAGAAAAGTATTATCAGCCCCCAAAATTGTCCCATTGTCCTTGGTAACCAACACTTCTGGGAGATGCCAGCCTAAGACAAGCACTAATCTGTTTTCTGTAACCTATGCATTTTGTCTTTATAGAATGTCATATAAGAGGAATGAAATAGTATGTAGGCTACATGAATTTATCAGATATGTATTTTGAAAACATTTGTCCCACTCTGTAGCTTGTCTTTTTATCCTCTTACAGTGTCTTTTAAAGAGAAGAATTCATCTTAATGAGTTCCATTGTGTCATTTTCTTTTTCTTTATCAAACATTCCTTGGTTTTGTATCTAAGAAATCCTTGCATGGTTATAATGTTTTCTTATTGAAATTTTATAGTTTGAGGTTTTATATTTAGATCTATAACCAATTTTGATTTAATTTTTATACATGGTGCAAATTATGGTCAATATTTGAGTTTTGCAAATGGATGACCAGCTGATCTGGTGCCATTTGTTGAAAAGACTATCCTTACTCCATTGACTTGTCTTCGATAAAAATCAAATGACCATACATGTGTTGGTGTATTTCTAGAATCTAAAATCTGTTCCTTTTGTTTTTGTCTCTCTTTCACCAATACTATACAATCTTGATAACTGGTTTTATGTCTTAAAATTGGTTGAAATGAGTTCTCCAAGTTTGTTCTGTTTTACAAAATTGTGTTGGTAATTCTAGTTTTTTTCCTTCTGCATTAGAATCACTCTGTCAGTTTCGATTTAAAAAAAAATAAGATTTTGGTTGAAATTGCATTGTATCTATAATGCAATTTGGGTATAATTGGCATCTTGAAGATATTGAGTCTTCCAATAATTAAACATGATATATCTCTTTTGAATTAGTTCTTTGATCTTTCATGAGTGTTTTGCAATTTTCAGCATACAGATCTCACACAGCTTTTTACATGTATATCTAAGTATTTTATGTTCTTTGGAAATTTATAAGTTACACTGTTTTAATTTTAATTTTTAATAGCTTATCCTATCTAATAAAGACAGAATATGCAAATTGACCATCACTTTATGACAAAGATGGCAGCGCCCACAGACAATAAGGAGGGAATATGCAAATTAATGTGACAAAGATGGTGGTGGCTGGCCCGGAGCGAAGGCGGGTGGTGGCTCCCAGCCCTGGAGCAAAGGCAGGAGGCGGCGGCCAGAGCGAAGGCCCGGGTCCTGGATGCCGAGGGAAACCAGTGCTGGCAGCCAGGGGAAGGAAGGCCTATTCTTGCATGAATCTTCATGCATAGGGCCTCTAGTTGACATATAAAGAAATATAATGGATTGTTTTATATTAACCTTGTATCCTGTGACCCTAATAAAAAAAGTTGTGTTATTCTGAGACCTGAGAAAAAGGTGTTTCACTAGAGAATTCTGAAAATCTTCAACTGACAGATTCCCAGGATCTTCTTGACCAAGAGAAGCAGCTTTTACTTTTTTCTAGAGAAGAATAGCTTTCCCTTGCCTGAATGTCCTGCAAAGGACTTTCCTAAGGAATAATGCTTGCCCTCCTCAAAATACATTTCTGTCATCCCTCATTGACTCCAGATCAAAAACAAGAGTCATATCTCAATGCAATCCAAGTATAGAAATAGAGTTCTTTTCCCAGGAGAAATAGATTACATATTAAAGTGTTTTCATAATTAATTTAATCTCAAACTGAGTGAGTCCAGTCTATCCTATATTTATTTCCCTCATCCCTAAGTGCATATATTTTTCAACTGACAGAAAACTCATGCTTATTCTTTTTCCTGTATTATAAGAGCCTCCCAACCCTTGGTTAAAATAAAATAAAATTGCAGAAGGAGTTACCAAAATCCTAATAAATGCACAGATGATGATCTCCACCATTTCTCAGTTAAAGTCACCCACACATCTTCTGCAAAAACTAGATAGATTATAATGAATGATGGTAGAGTACCATAAACCTATAAAATGCTAGCCAATGGCAATTGCCATACTAGATATCACTACTGGAATGATCCACACAGCTTCTGACACTTTTTATGCAGCAATTGATTTGGGAAATGAGTTCTCAAAATATATCAACAAGGAAATATATTACTTTTACATGGGAATGTAATAAACATACACTCATTGTCTTAACACAGGACCATGTAAAATCTCAGGCTCTCTGTAAAAAACTATTCTTGAGGAATTTTGTTTTGACATTCTGCAGAATGTAATAATGGTTCACTATATGGATTGCATTTTGTGTATATAAAGTTATAGAGACTAAACACTGAAATAAATAGATATATTATTAGGTATAATACCTTTCTTCCATGACAATGCATTTCAGAGTAAATTCAGACATTTAAATGAAACCTAAAAATAATTTACCTTCAGCCCAGTTGGAGTCTAGACATTTCTTAAATCTTTAGAAATCCTTTATGGTTTCTTTAAGTTGGAAATCAAGTACATAAATAGTTTTACTGGGGAATCTTTCTGAAAAAGTAATGGCTTCATGAGTAAAAAATACATTTAATGTTTAAACACTCATAATTTCATTTTTTTCTTGTTTTTACTGGCAAGTGACTACATATGCTAACAAATAACATAACGTATTCTTCCTGCCCAAATCTCAATATTTTGTCTGTTAAAATCCAGTATATTTAACAATTTGTTTGAAAAATATTGGGGAGAACAACCTGACATATTAGTCTATATTTTTGCATGAATAAAAGTTTATCACTGATTACAATGACCCTTACATTTGTGAAGTTTGAATTGCATGTAATCATAAGGTTTGCGTCACAAATATGACCTTTCTGTCATCTGGCAGGAAAAAACTGACTATTTTTAGCAGTTTCAAATATCAAGAGCTTCATGGTTTTCTTTTCAAACCCGAACAACAATAACATACCTTAAAAGAAAAAGAAAACAGTAAATTCATATATATTTGACCAATAACAACATAAGATGCCCCACTGTGTCTTTTATTGCATTAGGGTTTTTTTTTAAAAGTATATGTTAACCAAAGACGGGCAAGTTACTTGGAATTTCTATTTGACACTCTGCCAGGTAAAACAAATAGTTTACTTTGAGTTCCCTTCCTTCAATATCATGCCATCTCAGTGAAAATTCTTTCTCTCAAATCACAGAAAGATCAAAAAGCAAAGGGCTTTTAAGGACATACATAAGGTAATGAGCTTTGTTGGCGGCTCCTTACCCTTTGTCTACTTTCTCCATTAGAGCACTCAGAGTTGGGACATCTTTCTTGGCAGCCCTAAGGGACATGTCTACTTCATTGACCACAGGTTTATTTCTATTAGTTTTCCACTTGGATAGATTTCTACTGGTGGTTAACCCTACGGTGTCACTTGGTTCCACCCTTCATCTCCACACTATTAATTCAATCCAGTTTTTAAATCCAGAGGAATTATTGACTGAATAATACATGTTAGAAATTCCCTCATGGAGAACATAGTCTAATAGTTCATTATTTTCTGGTGGTTCCTTTATTTTATTGCTTGAATTTGTGTGTTTTCCCCTGTAAGTTTCTGGGAAGACATATCCTGCAGTGTGAAGGAGCAGAGGTGTGGCTGTGAATCCTGCTCTCCTATTCACTCAGTTACACGTTTATGCCTCAGTTCACTTATTTATCAACTAAGGGCATCAATAATACTTACTTTACAATGTTGTTGTATAAATAAACCAAAAAATGTCAGTAGCTAAGCCTAGCATATTGATCAGTTTACTAGTTTCACAAAAAGTACCAATTTCTATTATTATAATTATTGTAATTATCGTAAATACTAACTTTGGCTTTCCAGTTATTAAGGTTCCCAGACCTCATTTGGTAGAACACGGAGCATTAAACTCTTGGAAGAACCCAGTGACCCAAGCAAAATCATGGAGGTATTTGTCCCTTTCTGGAATCGCTGATGTTGGATATTAGGTGGCATTGGTGGAAGCTAAGGTCAAGGTATTACAGATCTGAGCCTATCCACCAAGTTCCTTATAGTCAATAGCTGAATGAGAATTTACTATGCATTTTATAGACTATTCATTTTTAAATAAAAAAATGGATTCCAAAGATGCATATGTTTAACTTCATCTAACCTACAATACCATTGATTTTAAAATGAATCATTATTTTGCTGTAGCCAGTTTTGCTCAGTGGATAGAGCATCAACCTGCGACTGAAGGGTCCTGGGTTTGATTCTGGTCAAGGGCACATGGGTTGTGAGCTCCATCCCCAGTAGGTGGTATGCAGGAGACAGCCAATCAATGATTCCCTCTCACCATTGATGTTTCTATCTTTCCCTCTTCCTTCCTCTCTGAAATCAATAAAAATATATTTTTAAAAAGAATTATTATTTTATGTGACACCAAGGAGAGATGAAGTATGGCCAATAAACTATGACACCGTACTAAGACATCATTTATTGTTTGGACTATTTTGATTTTAGGGATGTTAATTGTGAAAAAAAAATATGTCTCTTAATAGATGATTTGCCAATGTTAATAAAAATTACAAAGATTAGGCCAGGTAATATATGCATTAAGGAATAATAATGTTTCAATCTTTCTCTTTAGATTTTTGAGATGCTTGAGGATATGAATTAAGTCTCATAATGTTAACAACGTCTAAAAACAATGCTTGGCATGCATAAGCACCCACCAATTTGTTGACTCAATTAATTCACTGATAAACAATAGAGAATGTATTAGACAGACACAATTTGACACTGTTACTCTTTACCAACTGCTTTTTTTCAGACAACATTATATCATTGATACTTTAAGAATCAGGCCAGTTTACATCAAAAACCTTGTGGGTTTGTTTTCGCCAGTAACTTTTCATTGCACCCCTTTGTCTTGGTAACTAAAGCCATAGTTGACCGCTTTATCACCCCGGGTTTTATTTCATCTTTGCTCAAAGGCTGTCAATACTCAAAACCTAAGGTAAAGAAAGTCACTAGAACACTTTTTGCCCCAGTCCTAGAATCAGCCTTTTTTACAATAAGCCTTGGCTCATGTATTGGAGAATGGTAGTAGGAACCGAGATCTGGGTGCTATGTGTGCTTGTTGCTAAGAGGGTGTTATTGCTTCTAGGTCCTCTCTGCTGACATAGCAAAGAATTATATATGTGTATACTGATCAGTGTATATTCACATATTTATAAATGTTTGTATTTGTAACGATCTGTGTCTACATATTAAGCTAACCATAGCTTCATGCTCATGTGTCCAATCCATTACCACACAGATCAGCTAGCTTCCTTGCTTTACTTCTTGCATATCTATTTAATGTCTGGCTTAATAGAAGTAAGCTTGATTCTCAAACCCTTCTATATTCAGTTCACTGAAATGATCACATACCATGAAGTCTCCAAAAAACTCTATACTTGTGAGGGAATGATCCGAAAAATAAACACCATGTGTTAGCATTATAATGAAGAGTGCTTGAACCCTGTAAAGGTTTTGTGGACCACCAGGGTTTTCCAGACCACACTTTGAAATGTGCTGCCTTATACTGTCCAAACTTTTGTCACTAGATTTAAGGTTGGGCGAATCTTGCATACTTTCTCATTTTACAAGGAATAATGCAAAGGTGCCCTATTAAAGGATAGAATGATATTAGATACTTGCTGTTAATGAATGCAATTTATTTGTTACATATTTGGATCACCATGATTTCAGTTACTTTCCAAAAGTCTAATCCAGCTTGTCCATTGCCAAAATATAGATAAATCTGGAATAAATTGTTGGAGTTGATCATTTTGTATAAAAAATTTGAGTTTTCCTGACTATAGCCTTTTCCTGACTACAGCCTTTGACTGTCTTCATAGATTTTTTTACTCAAAAAATAAAAGAACACTTGATTTGTTTTTGTGTGTGTGTTTTTTTTATTTTTGTTATTGTCAGGAATGTTCTTTACGCAGATTATTACTGTGTAGGATCTTGTTTGTTCCATCGATGGAAAGGAGGTACATACAGGGTTTTTAATCTGATCATATTTTAGTGGGTGCCAGATATTTTATCTATCTTTATTTTTCTCCAAATTATGTGGAAGAATATTTGCCCATTATAGCATTTAAGCTTTATGGTGTGTGTTCAGAAGGTCAATTGATTGATGGTAACTCATTATTGTCCATTTTCCTCACTTCTGAAGTCTGATTATAACAGTGACATTTAAAAAGAGAAGCTGCCTCATTAACCACCTAAGTGCATCATAATTCTGTGAGCATTTTGCAGAATTTAGACAAGCTAGACTTTAAGACTGGAATATATTTTACCACGAATTTGACATACTTTACCAAAATCCAGTGTCTATACTAGAGATGAAATACATTTAATAATTGTAAGGTATAAAATATGTAGCCAGAGACAATGAATTTGGGCTCATAGGTCTATATTGGAAGAGCTCATAAAGACTTAAACTACAATACATGAAGACATTTCAGAAAGCTTTAGTTATTATAATAGTTTGGAAAGAATGCATTAAAAGGTTGATTTAAAAAACAAAAAATACAGAAACATTCTTGCAATAAATTCTTGCCATAAATATTTGTGTGACTAGAATTATCCACATACCAAAACCAGAAAAAAATATTACAAGGAAGTAGTACTACATCATGAAAAAATATCCTAACAGAGTGTGTGTGTATATTGAAATGAATGTATTTTGCATGCGAGAAGGACATGAATTTGGTGGGCTAAGACTAGAATGATATAGACTGAATGTTTGTGTTGAACCTAATCCTCAAAATGATATTATTGGGAGGTGGGGACTTTGGCAAATAATTAAATTATGAGGACAGAGCCATCACTGATGGGTTTAATGCTCCCCCTCTTTTTTCTTTTTAATCCTCACCCTAGGATATAATTTTATTGATTTTTAGAGAGAAAGGAAGGGAGAGAGAAGGGGGAGAGAGAGAGAGAGAGAGAGGCATCGATGTGAGAGAGAAATATTGATTGGTTACCTCCTATACATACTCCTATACATAGCCCACCCAGGGATCAAACCCAAAACCTAGGTATGTGACCTGACCAGGAATCAAACCTGCATCCTTTCAGTGTACAGGATGACACTCCAACCAACTGAGCCAAGGTGGGATTAATGCCTTTTTAAAAGAGATGCTAGAATGACCTCTTTCCCTTTCTGCCATGTGAGGACTCAGTAAGAAGATGGCCCTCTATAAAATAGGAAATAGGCCCTTAACAGATACCCTGCTGGCACCTTGACCTTGGACTTCCCACCCTCCAGAACTATGAGAAACAAATTTTTGTTGCACACAAGACACTCAGTCTATGGCATTCTATTATAATAGCCAGGATAGAATAAGATAGCCACTGTTCTCACTATGTTTTTAGACAATATGTCTCATAAATGATAATTACATTAACATGTAATGAGCTTTTACTGTTACTATTAGTGAATAAATTAATTATAATAAACTTTATTATAATATATTACATTTTTTTGCCCTCCTAAATCAGCAGATTGAGATGCATGCCAAATACATTTGCTTTAAATAGCTGCCCATCTCTAGCACCTGAAACAATGCCTAGCATTTAGTAAAACCTCAAGATATGTTTTCTAATAGAGTCATTGAAAGCAGAGAAACCCTGATAATATAGAGTCAGTATTGTGCTTGGATAACAAAACTTACTTCTAAGAAACAATAAAGCTTTAGGCAGCAGTTATGCGGTTGGGGAAAAGAAAAGGCCAGTCCAATCCAAACCACAGGTATTTAACAAAGAAAGAGTTGATACATTAGTCTAAAGAAGAATAGCCTGATTTGAAAATGTTAAACTTGAATATAATTTTAGTCTACATGAAAATTGATAAATTATGGAAATAGACCTGAAAAAAAAATAAGACAAAATAAGAACAAATAAAAGAGACAAGAGAAGAAGAATGAAAAAACTATGGTCTTGGCTTTGAGATCAAGAGATTAGGGGAAATTGGGAGGACTTTGAAGAGACTGTTAATGAAACAGAATTTTTGAACTGGAACCTAAATTCTTTGTCTGCTGGAGTTGAAGAATAAATCCACAGACAGAGGGTAGTATAGCAAAGGTGGAGATTTATTGAGGAACAAGTACAGACTCCCACATGGGGAGAGGGAAAGAGTCCCACAGAATGGACTACCATGTAGGGAGGGGGAAAGGGTCCCACTGACTTCCTGTTTCCATGGTTTATAAAGGCTGCAGTTCCTGTGCCCTGATATCCCTCTGATTGGTCAATATCCCCTTTCGAATTGGTTGCTATAATAACTCCTGAGGCCCTCCTCCCACATCGTCCTCCTATTCCTTCTGGGCTTTCTTCCTCCTTCTTTATTTTGCAAATATAGACCTTTTTGGCTACTTCTAGTTTCCTTGTCTTATGGAAATGTATCTGTTGCTGCTCCCTTGTCTTATGGAAATGTATCTGTTGCTGCTCCCTTGTCTTATGGAAATATACCTGTTGCTGCTCCCTTGTCTTATGGAAATGTAACTGCACCTGGCTTCCTTGTGTTATAGACATGTACCTTCTCCCAGTCTGTAGCCCTGTGTTTTTCCATGGACCCCAATTCTAAAAATTCCCTAAGCCTGCCTATATTTCCCTAAAATTCCTGTTTCATTTAGAAAGCCTAAAAGTCTTTAAGGAGAGTTTTAATAAAGAGACTTGAGGAGGCTGATGGTGAGATATTAAAGGAAAGTAAGGGAAATGTTATTAGTACCAGCAGGAAAGGGCATCTTGTTATGTGGAGGTGGAAAGTTTGGCAACACTATTTCTGCAATAAGGTGGAAAAGGGAAATCAACTCAGTGATCTAGCCAGGGAAAATCCCCAGCAGAACATTGAAAGTGACATCTGGCTTCCTGTTACTATCTCTGATTAAAGTACAAGAGAGATGAACTAAGTAATGAACTGTTAAATATAGAGACGGGGAGCTTTTGAGTTCAAAAATAAAACTGTTTCTCATTCTCAGCTACTCAATATGACAATCAATCTTCAAATTAAGAAATGGTTTCAAAGCAAAGATCAAATCCAGAATTGAACTATGAAATTCTCTAATACATTAGAAATCTCTAAGGCAATACCTCATAGAAATTCCAGTCACATAAAAGCCCCTCTAAGAACTTCAATATATCTCACAGATTTCCTTTATTTAATAATGAGATTTTAAGAATACTAATACTCTAATTTTATAGCAATTTCACAGGGAGTCTAAGATATAGAAGAGATTTGTAGATGTGACTTTCTCATTGTTGTTGAGATCCTTGTGAAACAGGCATTTTAGGGGAATATAGGCAGGTTTAGTCAGTTTTTAGAATTGGGGTCCAGGGAAATTGGGCTACAGATTGGGAGAAGGTACATCTCTATAACACCAGGAAGCCAGGTGCAATTACATTTCCATAAGACAAGGGAGCAGCAACAGGTACATCTCCATAACACAAGGAAGCCAGGTGCAAGGAGCAACAACAGTTGCATTTACGTAAGACAAGGAAGCTGGAAGTAGCCAAAAAGGTCTATATTTACAAAATAAAGAAGGAAGAAAGTCCAGAAAGAAAAAAGCAATGAGGGAGGAGGGCATCACGTGTCCCATGTGGTGTTTGACCTTCTAGTTCAGGAGTTGCTATAGTGTCCAATCAGAGGGGATATCCAGACTGTACAGGGACTTGCAGCCTTTATAAACTGTGGAAGAAGGAATGGGTGGAACTCTTTACCCCTCCCCACTAGGGAGTCTATACTTGTTCTTCAATAAGTCTCCACCTTTGCTATACTACCCTCTGTTCGTGGATTCATTCTTCGACTCCGGTGGACAAAGAATCCAGGTTCCAGTCCAAAAATTCCATTTCACTTGAGAGAAAAATGAGTATATTTTGCATATACACTGAGTGGCCAGAATATTATGACCACCTCATCAGTACTTCGTTGGACCACCTTTTGCCTTCCATACTGCGGCGATTCTTCTTGGCATTGACTCCACGAGATGTTGAAAGGTGCTGCGAGGAATCTGGCACCATGCCTGATGAATAGCACTGTCCAGTTCTGTGAGGTTTGATGGTTGTGGAACCAGCTGCCTGATTAACTTCATCCCACAAATGCTTAATTGGATTGAGATCTGGTGATTGTGGGGGCCACCTAAGCAAGGTAAAGTCTCCCTCATGTTCTTGAAACCACTCCTGCACAATACGAGCACTGTGGCATGGCGCATTGTCTTGTTGGAAGAAGCCATCTTCATTGGGATAGCCATCAACATGATAGGATGAACTTGATCAGCAACGATACTTAGGAAAGACAATGGAGGAAATATAATGTCTTCCTCATTAGAGAACCGTAGTGCTGAAAGTTATCATTTTTTCATTCCAGATACATCTGTATCTCTCAACCTTATTAAGTCAGTATCCCAATTGTTTTAAAATGTTCATAATTTTGTGCATTAAATGTTATGCCCTTACAATGCATAAAATGACAAAATTTAGCAGAGCCTTAAAGAAAATGTCATTTTTAATCATTCAACAAACACCTTCAAATGTTTTCAATCATTGAACCAACAAATAATATAAGAGGCTCTCTGCTAGGTTAATAAAATATAGTAAGCACAGTCCCTATCTTCATTAGATCTTATATTATAATAGTCACATATTGATAAAAATACTCCCATAAAACAAAAATGATCACAAAAAAGCAAAATTATAAGTATAATAACAGCTTGAGGAAACATACACAGCAGCTCTTAAGGAGTCAATGTTACAAATTGAAGGGGACTGTTTGCCTGCATGCATCAAAGCCCAGTAAGACAGGAACAGGAGTCTGCATCAAAGAAAGTAAGAGTTTCTTTTTAGGAAGGGCCCTTTGCCCAGAGACAGGTGAGCTAATGCTCAAAGACCTGGCTCCCAATGGCTTGTAGGGGATGGCTAATATAGGGGGAAATCATTAATCATGGTCACTAGGGAGTTAAGGTTGTGGTCAGGGTCCTGATCTCTACTGACTGGTCAGCGCTAGTGTAGGGGGTGATATTCATTGCAGCCGGTCATGACATCAGCTATGGCTTCACTTTGTCTGGTTTTGTCACTTTCTGGGTCTGTAGTTGAAACGCATCTGAGGCCTAGATGTTGTCTCTAGTTTAACAGAAACTCTTTTTCTGGAGTCAACAGACCTGGGGCTATGTTCCTAAGATTATTTGTTGCTGACCAAAACCTCATTGTTCTGAGGGCTTAATGATTAAGGGAGTGGTCCTGCAAGAGCTAAGGAGGCAGGTGAGTCTGGGTGCTGGATGAGGCCAGTTTGAATCCAAAAAAAGAAATGAGAAAAGTTCATATTAAAGAAATGAAGTTTCTACATGATTACATCAAGGAAGACTGCCCAGAGGAAAAGCAACAACCTCCAAGATGAAAGATGAGCAGGCATTTGAGGCATGTAAGCTGTAGCAGATAGGATCAGCAGAGATTGGTAAACACATCTAGAGAGCCCTGTCTGACCGAGTCCTGAGGCAAGAGGGAGCATTGCATGTTCTAGGATCTGAAAGAAGCCCATTGTGGCTGAAGTGCAAAGAGCTGGCAGAACATGGTGTGAGCAGGAAAGGGGTCAGTCCAAAGGGCTCATGGTGCTGAAAGATTATCATTTTCCAGATCCAAATGGCAAAGGGAAGTGATGGAAAGGTGTAGGTATAATCGAGTAAAAGCTCATTCTGCTTGCCATAGGACAGCCAATAAATTGAGTGACAAGGAGTTGGAGCAAGGAAAGTTACTTTATCTGGAAAGCCAGTAAGTCGAGAAGATGGCTGACTAGCAGCCTAAAAACCATCTTGAGAAATTACAGAATTCAGCCTTCTTTTATGTCATGGGAAGGGGAAGGGAGGGCTTTGAGGTCAGGAAGTGATTAAAGACATAGACATCTGGATGTCAGCAAGAATTCAAGGGAGAACTGGAAAGAACATTTTCTTAGGAACTAATTTAATAGTTTATTCACTAAATCAAATATGTTCATGAAATAATAAATTATGTTTCACAGCCTTATATCTCTATTATTGCAAGCACTCTAATAATTTATACCCAGCTAATGAGTGCTCACTGCACTATTCTACATATTTAGTTACTATGCACATGCCTCTTTCTCCAATTAAATTGAAAACATCTGCTCTGATTTCCTAAGTAAAGAATACATACCAAACATGTATTTTTATAAATCTCAGCAACTAATATAATATCTTATGATAGTATACTGCACATATACTGTGTTCTCCTTTTTCTCTGTTTCATCATTAAGGCCTCTCTATTTATTTGTTTCAGCCTAGAGTCTCTTTTTCTTTTGCTCTTTATTCCCTTGTTACATTTTATTTTCTTCAATGAAGTTTTAACTACCTCAAATTGTATTTATTTATTGTATTGCACTTATATATTGTCATCCTTATAGGATTATAAACTCATCTCCCGCATAGACTGTAATCTCCATGAAAGCAGGACATTTTGTTTTTTTTGTTTTTTACCAGCATATCCTCAATATTTATTAAATATTTGTTGAATAAATAAATGAATACAGTACTTTCTCAATAGTTAATCCATGAATAAATAATAACGCATATTTATATTCATGTGTGTTTGGGTGCATTAAACCTGAAAAAAAGTCACTAAGTGAAAATATTTCAAGTATATCTTAAAATATATTCTCACTTTTACCACTCACCACCAAATGACCGTTCTTCAGGAATGGAATTTAAGGAGAGAGAAAGATGAGTGAACTGTCAAAGATGTCCTGGGTAACAAAAGTATGCTCATAATTCCTTCAAGAACAACTAAAAGAAGATTTATAACAGTAAACATTACCATGGACAACAAATTATAAAATCCTTCATCTATAAAAGTCTTTCTCAATCCTTGAGCTAAAAGTAAGTTTCATTCTCTTCTGATTTGCAACTGTCCATATTTCTCCATGTATCCTTTTTAGCAAAAGTTTCTACTTTTTAAAATTATATCTATTGACGATTATGTTTTACTGTCCCTAAATTACTATATTCTCCTTACATAAGGAATTTGAGGTATTTGAGTATACCTGCTGTCCTCCAACTTAGTTATTTCCTATTAATAAGGCACTCAAAAATACTTGCACAATTATAAATGAGTAGATGTTGAATTGATGTTCCAGAAAATGAAGTATTGACTTATTTGTTCATGACTAATATATATATATTTTTTGTAGAAAGGAACTTTGCAAAGCATGATTCATCATATTGAATTTTGTTTTAAAATCTGTTCTTTCTCCAATGATTTTATTCTTTCTTGCATGTTTATTTTCAAGCTTGTTTGTTTTCATAGATAATGACTACCAGAAGACTAAAAATGTGAAAACAGTTTATGTTTTTTCTAAAATTCTTTGGTGTTCACACTAACATGCACTATTTTACTTTGTGCTAATATCACGCAATAAACAGCAAATCAACAGATTTTGCCCTTAAGGATACATCTGTCCTTAAGCAACTCTGCTACCTTAGCTAATTTTTTTTTTTTTGCATATAAAAATAAGAAAATCATTGAGAATTATTTTTACAGCTCAAAAGATGCAATTTTGATGTGTTAACACTCATACAGACTGTTGACAGTTTTGTCTGCTCAGTTCTCTTTCTTCTCATAGCAACAGCATCTCCTTCTGTTTGGAAATTATTTTTCCCTGTTCGAGTCCTAGTTTTCTGACCTAATGTTTGGATAGTTATGAGCCAATTTGAGATTAACAATGCCTTTTCTTGGAATATTTCTAAATGAAGCTGGGAATTGGTCTTTTTCTACCCATGGACCAAATTTCAGCCAGCCTAGAGATGCCAGGCTGAGTGACAAAGCTGAAACGCAAAGGAAAATAGAAATAAGAGACCAAGAAAGAATCCTGAAGGCACATACTAGTATATTCCTGGTTTCTACTTCCCCAAGATCAGCCACTCTTTGTTCTTGTAATGGTTTGGTAAAGTGAATCATAAATTACTTTATTAATTATATGAGTTACTTTGAATTGTATTTCTATTGTTGCAATCAAAGTAGTGTTAAGTCAGATCTTGGATATTTGCCTTGTATATTTTGGCTTTAGCTTTGGTAAATATAATCAAAGCTATGAACTGATCATTGGATTAATTTGCCTATTGAGAGTGCATTTTTCAAACCAAGTATGAATAGCCATTATACATGACTGCACAGTGAGAATTTGAGGTATTTTCTCATTTATGTCCACTTGGCATAAAAGTAATAAAAACCAAAAAAAAAAGGACATTTTCATGTAGGACATTAAAGGTAGTAACAGTATAATAAAAACAACAACAAAATTATAGTATTTTTATGGAAATATTATATAGGCACATTTTAATAGTGGTGCAAATTCAGAAAAGCATTATTTTGTACTCATGAACTATATACATGCATTTCTCATTTGGTTTAAATGTCATGGCAGTTAATTGACTTCCTCCTGTGGTATTTTGAGTGCAAAAGATAACAAAGGTCATGGCTATCTATGGTCAATAGACAGCTCTGTTCCCCTCTCTCATAGAGCAAGATGATTCAGGCTGGTTATTAATTCAGGTGGCCTGGCTAAGCTCCATCTTCAGTAATTACATTTTTGTCTACAAAAAATCGATAATGTAGTTTCAGCGAAATAACTTATTCATTGTTGTCATCAGTTTAAAAAAAGAACAGAGATGCAAAATCAACATTCTGTTATGCTCTAAGAAGAACAAAGATTTCATTTTGATCCAATGTGAATGCTCTTGAAGACTAAAATAACTAAGCAGATAATCAGCTAGTGAACTTTAAGTAACAAGAAATCTCTCTGACTTTTAAACTTCCTGTTATTTATGTCAAAGTATCTGAGAATGCCCAATCATGTCTACTCTTTTATCTACTTACTTTTCTGCTTCCAGTCCATGCTCAACTTTCACTTTCTCTCTGAAGCTTTTAGTGACCCACCTCCCACCTGTTAAGCTAAATTAGGCACCTTTTCCATGCCTTGGAACAATTTATGGTACTATAGTGTCCTGCCTGCTCCCTGTTGGACTGCTAGTTTATTGAGATAGGAACCTCTATATTATTATTATTTTTTTTGTATTCCCCAATTTAGCACCATAGTATGGTATATACAAATATGCAATACATGTTTATTAAACAAGTGAATATAAAATCAGCATTTTCTGCACATTTAAATGGGAGGTAAAATAATCCTCTCAAAGAAAAAAATCTAGCCCCATATGATATATGTAAAGGGATTAATATTCATCCAGAGGAAAAATTAAAATGGAGATTTATGATGTTCAATGTCTTAAAAATACACCATAGTCCTTAGTCTTCTTTGTTAAGTGATGAGCCTTGGATAGAGGTTGCAGCTGGAACAGTTTCAGATTGGTGTGAATGTTTTCCATGGAGGTGGCTTTAATTTAGGAGACCATCATCTTCTGAGGAAGAGAAATAGACAGAATATCAAGGTCTGTTCAAGTGAACAGGGCTACAGTAGCAGGAAATCAGGGGGCTAATGAGGAAAAAAACAGAATGAGGTAAGATGAGTATGGAACCTTAGGGTCCAAACCAACACCATGGACAGGGATTCTTTAAGGGTCACAAAGTATTAGGTATACCTCCAATAGTATGCTTACACATAATTCACCCACAAGACTCCTATTGATAGATACTTAGACTACTTCTACTATTTTTCTATTGTTGCAATGAGAAATTTATGTACACTGAGAAATTTATGTACAATGAGAAATTTATTTCAAATGTGTATGTGGATATGTTTCCTATAAATTTCTAGAGGAGAATTGCTGGGTCAAAGTATCAATGAATTTGTAATTTTTTTAAAAATATATTTTATTGATTTTTTACAGAGAGAGGGATAGAGAGTTAGAAACATCGATGAGAGAGAAACATTGATCAGCTGCCTCCTGCACACCCCCCACTGGGGATGTGCCCGCAACCAATGTATATGCCCTTGATCGGAATCGAACCTGGGACCCTTCAGTCCCCAGGCCGACGCTCTATCCACTGAGCCAAACTGGTTTCGGCTGAATTTGTAATTTTGATAGATATTTTAACATTATCTTCCATATGGTTTGTACCTATGTATATCCACATTAGCAATATACAAATGCTTTTTTCATACATCATTATCCCTTTTTTATATTTGCCAATATAAGTGAGAAAAAAATTGTGTGCTTTTTATTTGAATTTCTTTTATTGAGAGTGATGTTTGCATCTTTCATATATTTAAGAGCTAATTATATTTTCTATGTATTATCTACTTATATTCATTGCCTATTTTCCATTGTACATTTGATCTTTCTCTGATTGACTTTTAAGTACTTTCTATATAGTAGAGAAATATACCCTTCATTGCGAGCTGTAAATAGTTGTTCACAATTTAATGTTTTGTTTTTTTTTAATTCTACTGACTTTGTTGTTGTTCTTCATACAACCTTTTTAATTTTATGTAAACAAATGTATTGTCTTCTCTTTTCTAGCATTAAGTTTTTGTGTATCATTTGGCAAAAACTTTTCCGATCTAAAATGATAAAAGTTTGCTTGGGTTCAAAGCCTAGCTTCTCCTTTTACTAGCTGTTACCTGGAAAAATTATTTAATTGCTCTAGGCCTATTCCTTTCTCTGTAAAATAAAGTAGCAATACTACCTAATTCACTGGGCTGTTGTGAGAACTAAATAAGATAATAGATATAATGTATTTAGCATGATGTTTGTCTTATATTAACAAAAACATAATGAGTAAAAATAATGAATAGATTTGTTGTTGTTGAATAAAATGAGTGCTCAACCAATTACCTTTTGTTGTATGAAACTCATTTTCTTTCCCTATTTTTTACATTGGTAAATGAAAACACTATTAAGACAGTCTTTCCACTTGGAAAATTAACTTCATTGCTACTCTTTTTAGAATCCTTATTAAACATGAACAAAGTCAAATCTAAAATGATAGCTTTAGGAGTTGACATAGGAACTAAATGTTACCCAACAACTTACTCTGTTATTGTAAACAAGCATTCCTAGAACCAAACTACTGATGTACGCTAAAACTCTTCAGATTTTGCTGAACATTATCTGTTTGTCTGTGCAGCTGCTGTGTTGATTTCAGAGCAGTTAGATTTATTTATGATTGCCATAGAAACGACATGAAGATGCATTTTCCATCAAACACACATAGCAACTCTGTGGATGTCTGTATGTTCAATTTATCCATGGTTACCCTGGGGATTGCTCACAATATAAATGTCCCTACTATTTCTTCAAGATCACAATTGTAAACTAGCATCTTGGTGTTTTTGCTTTTTTTGCCAACAAGAGAAGGTGCTTCCCATGGTTACCTCCTTCTACTCCTGGAATAGACTAGAAATCAAATGTCTACCTAAAATAAATGCAATAATATAGAATTCCCGTATTGTTCTCTGTGAGAAAGGAGTTTTTTTTTTTTTTTTCAAATTAAGTTCTACTATTTACTGAAGATTTCAACATTTCATATGTGTTGCATATAAAAACTTCAGTACTTGTTTTTTTCTGCTTTTAAATGTGGTAGTTAAATTGTTCACCAACATCACAAAATCACACAAGTTTATTACAATCAGTAATTCAGTATAAATCCTCATCACCATCATCATCATCTTTCAACACAACTTACTCCATATCACAAAGATTAATTTTAGTAAAGAAAGTAGGTTAATCTTTGGTTAAATTATAATAGTTTAATTTCACTGCAACACTTGTTTGATGAACAATTCTCCACTGGTGCTGTACAAGCAGAGAGAATCTTAAACTGGAATGCAGGAAAGGCCTTATTGTAGAAAGTTAAAATAATGGAATTCTAGACTTTGGAACTTTAAAGGACTTTAAAAATGAATTGATGTTCCTTTCATTTGAAAGGTGGCTTTACTAGGATCACACAACCACGTGGCGATAAAAATAGGTCTAAATGCAGACACTTAGCTGATATTCACTCAACAAACATTTATTTAAAACATTATAGGTCTGACAAGCTGTGGGTCCTAAGGTTATAAAAACATAGCATTTGTCTTCAAGAAATTCACAATAATGTAAAGAAAATCTCAGAGTTTGTAGGGTCTCAGCTTTCTTTTCTTTTCTTCATGTTTCTCTGGGTACTTTATTTTCTAATCATTTAAATCAAGAGTTGAACTTGGATATAGGCAAATTAGCAAAAGCATAAAAAACTCATTGTAATAAAAGTTTGAATTAATTAATGGATATAATTGAGAAAGAAAGAGCCTAGAAAAGAGGAAAGTAGATACATTTGCTTGCACAGATTTTGACATGAGAAAATATATATTTTTTTCTTTGTGGTCACAGGGAAGAAAAGGAGATGAGGCATCTGGCAGAATTTAGGATGGGTAAGGAGAAACATGTGGCCCTAACCTGAAGTGAGGCTAATATTCCTAGAAAATAAAAATAAAAAAGGAGGAAAAGTATAAATTATTTCACTCAGAGTTGGACTAGAAAAATAACCTTCAATAAGCATTCATTCAATAAGCATATATTGAATACGTAATATGTGCATTTAAACTAAAAATGTGGTATTATAGAAAGAATCAGGTTAGATTCTATTTTACAAGTGTATATAGAGTGAGCTTCTCTGTGTCAAACACTCTGCTAGGTGCTAGAAATATGTGGTTAAATAAGTTTTTCCCCAGCTGCTGTCCCAAGAATGTTAAACAGGCAAGAAAACAGGCAGCAGGCAACTTTTAGAGCAATCCAGGTTGAAAACACTAATTCAATATCTGTGACCACTTCATCCTGGTTCATTAATATCCAAAGCATCTGGCATTATGTCTCACATTATCTTTATCTAAAATATTACATATTTATTCATTTGTGCACTTATTTTCTATTTCTGCCCCATGGAATATAGAATCTATGAGCAAAAGCCCCTATATCCCCATTGCCTAGGACAGTGAATGGCACATAGTAGGTACTAAATAAATATTTGATGAATAAGTAAATAAGAAAATAAACCTAGTAGATGTTAATATTTGAGAAATATATAACTGAATAAATAAATATCTCTCTTGTCACTCAATTAACTCACACTATTTCCTCTGTAAGCCTCCTAAGATCCTACTACTTAAAATTAACCTCTTTTTCTACTACTGTTCTTTGTCACTATTTTTTCCTTCAAGGTGGTATTTTGTAAGTAGTATTTATTTTACAATATCTATCATTGTTTGTTTCACAATATAGTCAGCCTACCATCTTGAATTTAATTTCATATATGACTTACTGATAGCTTCCCAAATGAATTTAGAAGCTAATGTATTTCTAACACTTACAGGTAAGTAGTAAAGATAACAGTGAAAAAAATATTCTCATGTTATATTTGACTAGATTAAAATAAGTGTACTTGGGAAGTCTAATATTCTATATAAGACATTTTAAGGAAAAAACTGAAAAAGAGTGGTTTTGCATTATTGTATAATGCAATATTATTGGATTCAGGAGCAGGATTGATGATACCTCTTTAAGAGGTATGTTGTTTCATTTCAGAGAAAATGCAAAACTCTCAAAAGCCTTGGGTGACAGAGCTCTGGAGTGATAGAAGCATGGGACTTGTGAAAACAGAATGACCACCCTGGCCGGGTGGCTCAGTTGGTTGGAGAGTCATCCCCTACACCAAAAGGTTTCAGGTTCCATTCCCAGTCAGGGCACATGCCTAGATTGTGGGTTTGATCCCTGGTCAGGGTGCATACAAGAGGCAACCAGTTGATGTTTCTCTCTCACATAGATGTTTCTTTCTCTCTCTTCCTTCCTCTTTCTCTCAACAAAAGCATGTTCTCAAGTGGGGATGAAAATAAAATAAAAATAGCCCAGTCAGTGTTGCTTAGTGGTTGAGCGTAGACTTATGAACCAGGAGGTCATGGTTTGATTCCTAGTCAGTGGGGGAGCCTGTGGGAGGCAGCCAATCAATGATTCTCGCATCATTGATGTTTCTGTCTCTCTCTCCCTTCCTCGCTAAAATCAATAAAAATATATTTTAAAAAAAGAGAAAAATAAAAAATAAACAGAATGACCATGAGAATGTCACTCAATCTTAATTCATCCCAGGATCCTGAATTCTTTGTCTCATGGAATTTTGGAGAGAATAATATAAATTAATATATACATGTAAAAATGCATATAATGGCTGGTTTTGAAGTGTAAGTGAAATTGCGATAAATAGTAAAGTTTTATTTTAAACCTTCAATAATATATTTATGATTTTTTCAGATGTAGCTTTACTTCAAGAATATTTATAGGCTGAAAAATATCAATATCTAAAAGTAATGTGTGTTACACATGTTGCTAAACAAGTAACACATATTATCTAATTTCATTCTCTCAATTTCTGTGATGTAGGTCATATCTATATATATAAAAGCCCAGCGACCATTAAGGTGGAACACCCGGGACAACCAGAATGACCGGTTGCTATGATGCTCACTGACCACCAGGGGTCAAACATCCAACACTCAAAGTAGGAGCTGCCCCTGGTGGTCAGTGCGCTCCCACAGTGAGAGCGCCACTCAGCCAGAAGCGGGGCTCACAGCTGGTGAGCACAGCAGCAGTGGTGGGAGCTTCTCCTGCCTCTGCAGCAGCACCAAGGAGCAGTGAGCCAAGTGGTAAGGAGTGAGCAGTGAGCAGGCAGGCCCTGGATTGCGAGAGTGATGTCTGACTGCCGGTTTAAGCCCGGCAGTCGGACATCCCCTGAGGGGTCCTGGATTGCGAGAGGGCACAGGCTGGGCTGAGGGATTCCGCCCCCCCCAACCCCATGCACCAATTTCATGCATTCAGCCTCTAGTATAGTTATAATCATGGATCACATGTTTTAGAAAACGAAACTGAGGTTTAGAAAACTTAAATGACTTAGCCAAAGATACTCAGCTGGGACTTGATTCTGGGTCTGCGAGCAAGTCTATACTCCACAGGCATAACCCAAAAGAGAGTTTAGAAGTCAAATTTTAAAGCAGAGCTTACTAGCATTTGATGGCATTGCTCAATAAGAACACTTTCACCCGGCTGGATGGTTCAGTGGTTGAGCGTCGATCTCTGAACCTGCAGGTCACAGTTTGATTCCTGGTCAGGACACATGCCTGGGTTGTAGATTCAATTCCCAGTATGAGGTATGCAGGAGGCAGCCAATCAATGGTTCTCTCTCATCACTGATGTTTCTGTCTCTCTCTCCCTCTCCCTTCCTCTCTGAAGTCAATAACATATATTTAAAAAAAAATAAGAACACTTTCAATTGATATATGTTTTACAAAGATATTTTAAGGAACAATGATAAACTACAAGTCATCATAAGTATCACCATTATAAAACTTTCTATAAATATAAATTAAACTCAATGACCAAGAATAATTTGTTTATTCATTATGAGTCATCTTAGGTATTCTATTTTATTAGATGAATTTATACAGATTATGTTCTGTACTGTCCTGTACTCAGATTATTATGGCAAAACCCAACCAAATCTGACAGTTCTGACTCATTAATGGTCCCAGGGTTTGCTCTCAATCCTTTGTACAGGCTGCAGAGGACCTGGTGAGGTCAGGGGTCATCCTCCTGGTGGCATCTTCCAGGCACAGTGTCCTGTGATGACAAGTTGGTTAAAAGCATCTCAATTATTTATCCACTGTCAGGTCAAGCAGTATTTAATGCTATTTTACATTGATGTAAACAAAAGTAGTCCACATAAAGCTCAGTATTCCTTTTTTTTGTAAATTACCTTTCATTGGGGTGAGTAATCACAAGGATAATATTGATGCCTGATTACAGCCCTGTGATTCATAAAAATCAGATTTTTCAGACACTATGTAGCATGCCTTCTATTTTATTACATGTTTTCTGTAATAAAATTTTCTCATTTAAAGAAACAGTGATAAATATCCTCTATAATAAGAGAGGAATATGCTAATTATCCATTACGCTGTGAGGCATAACAACCGACAATGTAACGACTGGATCACAAATCTGCAGGAGGGTGGGGCAGCGAACTACAAGCGGGTGGTGGGGAGCTACAGGAGGGGGCAGGGTAGCAAGCTATGGGGCAGTGGGGGAGCTACAGGAGGGCGGGGCAGTGGGCGGAGAGCTACAGGAGGGTGGCAGAGAGCTACTGGTGCACGAATTCATGCACAGGGCTACTAGTATGAAATAAATGAAAGAAAATGTAAAGTACAGATTAATTTATAGTAGTATAATAGATTTAACCTAATCTTGCAAGTATCTTGAGGCTTGTGCTGAGTTAGCAGAGTCTAAATCTTCTAAGAGGGAAACTTTCCCTAGATAACCATGGTTCTAGGATCCCAGACCATTTTGTTAACTAAAGATCAGCTCTGCTCCTTCCTTATCACCCACATGACTCTGCTTAAGTTGGTATCAAGTGACAAGAAATAACGTATTCTCTACTCGGTATAAACATACAGTGGTGTACCTAACATCTCTTTAATATGGGCATCATTGTTCTCTCACTACTCCTGTACTCTAGTCCCTTTGAGAACTGCCAGTGCCCATCCTGAGGCTGTGTGGAGAGAGCCTGTTTGAAACAAAGCCCTTCAGTGGAAAGCAGAATTCAGATATGGAGAAGGAGATTAAATAACTTTAAAAGTATTTTTTGCAGATGTGAGCTGTGTTTCTGTCATTGTTGAAGGGAAGAAGTCTAATGAGTACATGTTCCTAACATTTTCCATCAGCTCTAAATTTCTGTTTGAATCCTTTGAATATCATTCTCTCTTAGAGTAAAACAAAAAAAGAAACAATTGTTGAGTTGAATGATCATGGTCCCCTGTGGGTAAGTTCACACAAAGACTGTTTCTACTCCTAGGCTTTCCTGTCAGCTAATCAGGTTTGTTGCATAGACTGATGAGCCAAAGATGTGTGAACAGAGGTGCTGATATAATGGATGCAACTGGTTGGAACCTGGAGCTCCTAGAGGTGCCCAGCCCTTTATCCAAGTATGATGACTTGGCATGTGAGGTATAAAAAAAAAAAAAAAAGTTGTGCACATGGAGCTAGGCCTTAGGTCATTCCTAACTTACTGAGAAGGCTCAACACATTTTACACATTAAACACAGTTTCCTGGATATTTTGATTCAGAGGTTGGATAATCTGTATTTTAAAAGAGGTCCCCAGATGACTCTGATTATCTTTCAGGTTTAAGAAACCTTAAACTAAATAACCCTTCCAAATTATAAAATTAAATTATTCTAGCCTGTTCAATTCTGTTATGGTATTATACCACATGGGGACATTATATTTTAGAAACAGTTCATTAGAAATGTTTGCAGTGATTCCTTCTTAGTTAACACCCACCATAGAGGACCCTTAGTCACTGTGCTGAAATATGCCTATTAGGCAGGCACTGTACCCGGTGGTGAGACATGGATGCATTATAAGAAGCCTGTGGCAGTGAGTGGCTTTTTCATGTAGCCTCACTTAATGCTCCTTCTTCATTGAGGTATATTAGCAAGTCAGAGAATGGAAACAAGAAAAAAATCAACTTACTGGCAATTTCTACTTAGAAACCTTAAGAAAAAGCATTCCAAGTATGGTAATTTTTTGGTCAAAGCATAAAGTCATATTTTATTGACAAATGAGTCTTTTTTAGAGTTCCAGCCTTTTTTAAAAGAGAAAAATAACTCTGAAAAAAATGAATTTCTTATCGTTTCTGGAAACCTTGATCAATTTCTGAGATCAAGAGAAATGTGTCAGCATTGAAGAGGAGGATTCAGCCTGACACTTGGAATGTACAATGGCAAACAGCCTGAAGGAAAGACAGCCATCTTGACAAGAGATTAGTGTGATGCAAGATAAACACCAAAGCTCTCAAGGATGTCTTCTTTTTTTGGATTAACTTCCTTTTGGCAAAATGGCGCTGGGTTCTCCTAATTAAACACTGGCAAGCAAGGTTATCCAAGGAAACAAACATGGTATTGGAATGAAGTTACAAGTAATATCAGGTGCTACTTTTATCAAAACTTCAAGTTATCAGATTTAAGTGAATGTAATTCAGGTAGACTAAATACAGGTCAACATATAACACTGGATAATTAATTACCCATGGCAAATACTTCAGAAGATGTCAAAGTGTTTATGTTTGTATTCCATAAAAAGAAGGCAGTAATTCTTGGTGTTAATTCAATGCTGTGCTAATTGGTAATTGGAATCACACAGTTTAACAAAATGCTATTAATTAATCACTTGATGTTTAACACAACATTAAAAGAATACAACTTATTGTGTACATTGTATACATTCTGTTGTATTAAATTTATGAAAATATATTATCAGTGGATTAAAAAGCCTAACATGTCATGACTACAGCCATGGTCAAAATATTCTCCTGTTGTTAAGTTGTATGAGTTCCAAGAAGATTAAAGAGAAATGATAACAAGCAATTTTGATCCTTGACTGGATCCTGAATTAGGAAAGAAAATAAGTAGTTACAATAGGATAGATTCTGAGATACAAGTGGTTTTTGAAAATAGACTGTATATTAGATAATAGTATTATATCAATTTAAATTTATTGCATGTGATAATTATATTATGGTAATGGAGATTTTAGAAAGACAAGGAGGTCAAAATGCATAATGAAGTACTTAGGGGTGAATTTTCATGATGTCTGAAACATTTTATCAGTGTCAGAGAAAATAAATAATATATACATACTTAATAATACATATGTGTATGTCTACATATGTTTGTTTTTACATTAACTGTATGTATGTATGTTCTTATATATATGTATTAGTATGTGTATATATATAGAGAGAGAGAGAAGGGGGAGAAGGGTTGGAGGGAGAGAGGGAGAAAGAAAGAAGGAAGGAAAGAAGTGAAGGGAAGGAAGGAAGAAAATATGGGAAAATATTAAGAATTAATATCGCAAGGGAAAGATATATATATATTTTCATTGTACACTTCTTACAACTTTGCTGTAAGTTTGAAATTTTTTAAAAACTTGGAAGCAAAATATTTTCTGGCTTACCTAATTCATACATTCAATAACAAACCTTTGTGACATAACAGACTCACTTGATAGTGAGAACATGACCTGAGCTGCAAAAAGGGAAGGAGTATAGAAAGAGAAGTGTAACATGATCCCAGGTTCAAATTCCAGGTGAGCACTAACCAGCTGAGAGCCTATGGTCAACCGTTTCATTTTTGCATCCATCCGACTGCTCTTCTCTAAAAGGATGGAATTGGACCAAATGAGTTCAGAAGTCACAAAGAATTCAGATTCAGTGATTTTCAGAGTTAGACGGATAGGAAAGAGACAACCTTATAAATAACTCAAAAGTAATCAGAAAATCATGTAAGATACTTAAAAATGATATAAGCCAGGCAATGGATGGGACTGTTTAGTTCTTACTTGGCTAGAAAACTATGACATTCCTATTTTTCGTTATGACTCCTCAAAGAAAAGCAAACACTGGACTTGGAGCATCACCAACATCATTAAATTATTGCTGCTAGCATTTGGTAGGGTACCTGGTGCTAATGGAATTTTTACAGAAATCTGAAGCCAAAGAAACTGTAGGTAACTTAATGATTGATGTGTTCAACCGTCCACATATGGAAGAAGGAACACATTTTATTGGATTGGAAAAGCGCATCAGTTGTACATTCACACAAACAAATGATGAACTGTGCTACTGTGAAGGACATTGAGACAGTTTTTTTGGGGGGTAGGGTGGGAGGACTTAAATACATTGTGGAAAGATTTTTAACATAGTATAAATTATGTTTAAGATATCACAATATAAATCACTGGCTGAGGATTCTTAATTGAATAATATGGTGATTTCTTTGTTATGTTCATTTCTTTCTGTTTATCAAATCCATTCTGGGGAAATTTGAAAAGACTGGTTGTTTTAAGACATTCTGAAATGCTGTATTTACCATAAAGAAATGTGGTTATGAGATCTAAACAAAGGGGAAATACTGGCTTATTTAAAATCATCAAAAAGGTAATTTTAGTACTGTTATTTCCATATGAAAGGAGACTCAATGCACAAAGTCAAGTCCAAGCTTCTTTCCTGGGACTTGAAGCTCTTCCAGCCTAGCCTTATGTTTTATAGTATATATAAAGCATATACATTATATTCTTGCTCAAGATCATACACTTGATACTCTGAGTCTATATTACCATTAACATTTCCTGAGCAAATACTGTCCTCTCTCATATTTGTGACTTTCAGAATGCTCTTTCTTATCTTTATCTTTACCTCATGTAAAGTGAGGTTACTAGTATAATCTCCATGAAACTTTCCCCTAGGAGGCAGTATAGTGCAGTGTTTAAGAGGAACTTTTAAAGTCAGGAATTCTGAGAGTGTGAGCTTTCTGGTTGTAGGAGTTTGTTACTTAATCCTACTGAGCCTCAGGTTCTTCGTTTAAAGATTTTTTTTTTTTTGAAATAACAATAGTGCTTATAGTATAAAGTTATTAATAAGATTAAATGAGTTAATATACATACAATGTTTAGCACTGAGCCAGCTGTCTGTGAGAGGTGCCTGTAACACTACTATTACTTTTACTACAGTTTGTAATCCCATAATATTTTAGGTGTCCTCTATGGCACTTAACACATTTTGCTTATCTTACAATAAGCTATGCATGCTGTCCCCATCATTAGACTGTAAAGTCATTGAGTACAGGAACTATATATTGCCCATCTTTGTTTATCTGCAAAACAAAAACAGTAGGTCAGACAACACAGGTGCTTAATAAATATTCATTTAAGTGGCTTAAATCATTGGATTTTTTCAATAGAAACACTTTATCTTCTCTTTTGATAGTAATGCTGCATCTACTAAATCTTTCATCTTAATGCTGAATATTCTAGACAGAGTATTCAAGTTAGAGCAAATTGACATAAAAGCAACTTGTTTTTTAGATTATTTTAAAAATTTTATATGCCCTTGATAGCGTGTGCCTTAGTTCAAGTTACAACAAATTACAGCTTTGTTGGCTCTGTGCCTCATAGTTGGAGTCATCTTAAGTCTGAAGAGCTATCTTTAAATGACTTTTGAGACATCCATGTTTTCATCTTTTCATCATACATTCTGTCAAAATATATAAAAAAAAACCTATTAAGAAATCCCTGCCTGCCCATCATTTACTGATTTCTGTGAGTGAACTTAAGCGGTTCTGATGGATTGGATGCATTTTGTGAAGCATCCTGTGTGATCTGTTCTGTGAGATAAATCCCCAGTGTTCCAGAACTGACTCCGTTGAAAATGACAAGCAACAGAGAAGCCCACACAAAGTCACCTCAGAGTTCAGCTTAGTCATTCAAAGGTGTTTACTCAGAGATGATATAGTTTAAATTCATTTTCCAATAGGATCACTCCTACATCTTCCAGTTTTTCGAAATAGAAACTTTTAAAATAGTCAATATGATAGGAGTTACCTCTTTGTCTTTATGAACTGCTTTTTATTTCCTGACAAAAATTTTGCGAAATATACAGTCCAGCCGCATCCTATGTATCAATCATATTAGTATTGCCCTCTCCTTCCCTCTGTGGCCCTCTACACCCAGCCAGAATTACCCACTCATTTTGTTTTCCCTAAACACATCTTTCTTTTTCTACTCTCTACTTTTGCTCAGGCTGAACTCCCCCAACTGAAAACTTGTTTCCTATTTATTTATTATATATTTTTTAATCTTTATTGTTGAAAGTATTACATATGTCCCATTTTCCCCCACTGACCCCTTCTAGCCGTCCGCCACCCCCTGCCTTTACCACCTATTGTCTGTGTCCATGGGATATGCATATCTATATATATAAAACCCTAATATGCAAATAGACCAAACAGTGGAACAACCGAACAAACAACTAGTCGCTATGACGTGCGCTGACCACCAGGGAGCATGCGCGTAACATGGTGGGCATAGGCAGCAGGTGGCAGAGCGAGGAACATGGCAGGCATCGGCCAAGCTGGGATGGTGGAACAAGTGAGCAGGGGGTGCCAGACCAAGGCGGGCTGCTGGTTGCTGTCATCTGGGCAAGCCTCTAGTGGTTACTGAAAATTCTTTGCTCCTGTGCGCCGCTGTCCTGCTGGGTGCTTGCACCTGCTGCTGGCTCCAGCTCTTCTTGCACTCGTTGCTGGTGCCTGGCGCTGGCCCCAATCACTCTGCACCGTCAGTGGGTGCGAGTGGGACTGGCGCCATCAGCACATGGGATTGGTGGCAGCGGGAGCGGGGCTGCCAGCAGACAAGGGATGGGGGCCATGGTGGGAGGGGCCCAGTGGGGGTGCAGAGGATGGGCTGAGACCTGGCCCTGTGCGCATGGCAGCCTCACAGTCCACAGTTCCTTTCAAGGTGCACAAATTCATGCACTGAGCCCCTAGTATGCCTATAAGTTCTTTGGTTGATTTCTTCCCAACCACCCACTTACCCCTGCCTTTCCTCTGAGATTCAAGACAGTTTGTTCCATGCTTCTTTGTCTCTGGATTTATTTTGTTCAACAGTTTATTTTGTTCATTAGATTCCCCACATGAGTGAGATTATGTGATACTTGTCTTTCTCTGACTGCCTTATTTAACTTAGCATAATACCCTCCAGGTCCCTCCATGCTGTCTCCTTCTTTGTTACAGCTGCATGATATTCCATGGTTTAAATGTACCAAGCTTCTTATCTGCTCTTCTGCTGATGGGCACTTGGGCTGTTTCCAGATCTTAGCTATTGACAATTGTGCTGCTATGAACATAGGGGTGCATACATTCGTTCTCATTGGTGTTTCAGGTTTCTTAGGATGTATTCCTAGAAGTGGGATCACTGGGTCAAATGGCAGTTTCATATTTAATTTTTTGAGTAAACTCCATACTGTTTCCATAATGGCTGCACCAGTCTGCATTCCCAGCAGCAGTGTACTAGGGTTCCCTTTATTCCAGGCTTTTCTTTTCACTATTCTGTGTTCTTTGAGACCTAGGTGTGGTCCAAGTATTGCTCATTTTTCCCAGGTTCTACGACACGTCTCTCCATCAACTTTTTGTACCTCATGTATCACTCAGTGTTAATGTTTACTTGTCCATATACATATGCTCAAGTCAGTATTTTTTTCACATCCCCTAGCTGAGGACTCTGAGCAGAGTCTGTATGAAATATATTTCCAGTGCAAGTGCATGGAGAGATGGCAGAGTGTGTGACTACAGGGTTAGAAGAGTGCTCTGTGGATTCTGGTCTAGCTTAGAATAGAATTACAGATTTGAGTAAGAGTATTATGAAAATAGAACAATGTAGAAAACCTGAGATTGCATTGTTGATCTGTGCCTGTTTATGATGATGATTTTTCTTTTTCTTGAAGGTGAGAGTATGAGATGACAAGGCACAATACATAAAGTGACATCATAGTTTTTATGGAGGGCCTTGGCAGTATCCCCAGGATGGGGCATCGTTGACTCTTCTTGCCTGATTTTTGCAGTGGGCCACACAGTGCTGGCAATCAATGGCATGGCCCTAATGGCAGGTACACAGCTGGTAAGAATGAAGTGCTGGAGTACATGGGCAGCCCTGCCAACTACCCAGTGTCCATTGGATTAGGCCAGGCCCACCTCACCTCCAATGAGAAGCTCATCTGGCCTCCACGTTCCACTCGCTGTTCGAAAAACGGCTCCCAGCTTTCTCCCAAACAGGGCAGCTAAGGCATTGAGATGCTGGAGACAGACACATTCCAACTGCACGGCTTCCAGTCAGATAGGGTCAGTCAGGTTTGTGGCGCTGGCAGAACCTAGGCAAGCGCCATAGATTTTCTTCTCCAAAAGATTAGCGAGATTTACTAAGACTGTGCCCTCAAGAACCCATTCTACTCCCTGGAAATGCCCATCAGGGGTGAGCTGTTTGACAAGAACCTGAAGCTAGCCCTGGGGTGTCAGAGAAGGCTGGAAGTTTTGGACCTGGGTCATAGGCTGAACCTGCAATGGAACCCCCTCCCCAGTTCTGAGAGATCTGCAGGAGGGGTCCTGTTGTTTCATTCCAATGGGGATTCCAGAAGCCTTTAGTGCTCTCAAAAATGAGAGGATGCTGAGCCTCATAACAGGTACTGAACCTAAAGCCTTAATAATATTCTCTCTTCCCTCCTGTATCTATCACTCCTACTTCGCATCTCTATACAGATTTATTTATAGAGAAAACAGGCCCATAAATGCTGTAATAAACATTCCTTTGTTCTCAAAAAATAAAAGAATATCTGAACCTACAAAACAGGAAAAAATAAATATAAGGCTAAAGATAATGTTAAGTGGCAAATAGGTTGGACATTTATTAAATGAAATTTCCTTAAGAGATTTAATAATTTTAGCAAAAACATTTTTATGCGTGTCATGGCTAACAATCTGACTAAAAAGGAAACACATTCAAAGCTCAGTTGTACAACTGTTTTATTCTGTGTAATACTTTCTAAGTTATGTCTTTTGAATTTGTTAGAATTCTATTTTAGTGGCCACAATTTCTTTAATAATTAGTGTTGTACAAGTAAAATCCCCAAAGTCCTTAAAAAAGAGAATACAAAACCTTTTAGTACCTTACATTGTAATTTTTCTTTTTTTTAATAATTAGATATGCCTTGTAACTAGGACTCATTTTACTAGTACTAGTCAAATAAAATAAAGTTTGAAATACTAATGAATGGACCAATAGATGTAACCATAAATTCATTTATTTTATTTGAATTTAATATAGTTATGTTTATTTATTTATCAAAATATTTTACATTAGTGTCAGGATTAAAATGCTACCAGTAGTAGAGAAACCTTGAGAGGATTATACTTTTGAAAGAAGAGAACTCTACTAGGTTGACTTCACATTTCTAGAGCTTTTCTCCTGAACACACAGTCCACAGTCCATTTAGTGCAGTTTGGCCAAAACTTAAAAAGAGATCCATGGTTTTTTTGGTCCAAGCTGTCAGAGAATGGGTTTTAGAACTTCTCAAAAACCTGAACCAGAAGTGGAATATCCAGGAAAGGAAAGAGAACCTAAGAGTGGGAAACCTCACATCTGCATATTAACTCCCATGAACGTGTTGGCTGAACCGAAGGTGTGTTTGAGGGGGTAGGGTGAACTTTAAGGAACTAGTGAAAAGCAATAGTTAAAAGGCTGAAAAGGCAGAATAAAGAAAGGAGTTTAGAGTTTGAATCCTGCCTTGTTAGAAGGTCTTGATAAATAACTGTGACTTTCTATTTAAGTTCCAGAATGACTACATTATAGGAATAACATAGGTCAAGACCAAGAGATTCATCAAAAACTAAGGGAAAACCGTAAGGTAAACCCTCTACAAGTTCAAAGTAATCAGGCAGTAATTTCTCTATTTGCTATAACAAAAATCAACACTCTTAAAACATATTCAGAATATCAAGTATATAATCAAAATAATTAAATTGGTAAAGATAAAGGAATAAGGCCTGACTTACCAGTATCAAGAATGAGAGAGTGGACACAAAGTTAGCAGCTAAAACGTAGGTAGCATTTGAGGATTTTCATTCATATATAACAGGAAAGAAATTTTTCAGGTAAGGAGGCCAAAGGAAAAAGATGAAAAACTCAAGAGGATTGATGTTTCCTGAAAAAAGGTGATGAACACTCTTCACAATGGGAACCATCCTGAAGACAAAAATGTACACAGATTTCCAAAACAGCCTTCCAAATCTTCAAAGGCATGAACATTGAATTTTACAGGTTTTCTCCCTTCTGCATATGTATAAACTGAGAATAGAAACTATTCCCTGTAAGGAGGCTTCTGTACATACATCAAAGGATTTTGATGACATTATAAGAACCAATAGAATGAAGCTGGGGCAGTTTATAATGATTTACTTTCTGTTGTAAAATATTAATGAAACAGCTGACAAGCCAATAAAATTCTAAAAGTCCACAGGAAGAACATTTGTTGGCATTGATTTGACTCTGAAGTGGGTTTTATGAATTCACAGATATGAGTGTACCTACTATTACATGGGAATTAGACAATGACCTCACGGAAAAAGAAATAGGTAAGTTTTTAAAAAATTTTATTATTTAATTGTTGACAGTATTATAGATGTCCCCTCCCCCCCCCCTTTTTCCCTCCTCCACACAGCCCCCACCCCACCCAAGCCTTCTCCACCCTATTGTCTGTGCCCATGGGTTATGTATATATATTATTTGGTTCATCTCTTTCTGTACCCTCTACCTCCTTCCCCTCTGACAGCTGTCAGTTTGTTCCATGCACCCATGCCTCTGCACATATTTTATTCATCAGTTTATTTTGTTCATTAGATTCCACATATAAGTGAGATCATGTAACATTTGTCTTTCTCTAACTGGCTTGTTTCACTTAGAATAATAATTTCCAGGTCCATCCATGCTATCAAAGGGTAAAAGCTCCTTTGTTACAGCTGCATAGTATTCCATTATGTAAATGTACTGCAGCTTTTTTATTTATTCATTTACTGATGAGCCCTTGGGCTGTTTTCAGATTTTAGCTATTACACTTAACTCTGCTATGAACAAAGGGGTGCATAAATTCTTTCTGATTGGTATATGGAGTTTCCTCAAAAAATTAAAAATGGAACTGTCATTTGGCCCAGTGATCTCACTTCTGGGAATATATCCCAAAACACCATTCAAAAATAGGTAAGTTTATAACATTTCTCCTCAATCTGACCTCACAAGAAATGTGTGCCTTGATACTTGTAAAATTATAGCACAACTTGAAGGGTATGAAGGCTAAATGAATTGGGTTCTAGCTGTGCAGATAAAGGAATCAGGATCCATCCAACATTCAACACATAATCTTTGTTGTTACGTTTTGTTGTGTTGCGTTTGATTTTTGTTGCCAACTATGTTTCAGGCAAACTGCTAGGCTTTTAAGATATAACAGTGAACTTAGAGTTCACATTCTAGCTGTTAATACTTTTCCGTAAAAGAAAAAACAGTTGAACTCACAATCTTTGTCTAGTAATTATTATAACTATTTAGCATTTAGTTGAATATCTATTATGTTCTAGGCCTTTATACATACTAGTATATATATATATAACTATATATATATATAAATATATATATATATTTTATTTTTTTTTTACTTATTTTAACAATCTCCTGAGGGTTATTTATATTTTTTAGACAATGAGACTCAGGCTCATAAAAGTTCAAATTCAAAACATAAGAGTTAGGAGGACTCTGAAAAGAGAATCAATAAATCAGTAAAGAAAATGTCCCTGCAAGCACACCCTAGTGTGTTTCTAACCTTAACTGGGTAGATAAATGACGTCCCTGTACTTCAGCTAACTGTGCACATTCTACACAGAGACTGAAACGAAGACTGGCTGGGGATTTTGCTACACTTTATACATTAAAGGTGTGGCGACATATTTATTTAAAAAAAAACAAAAAAACAGCCCTGACTGGTTTGGCTCAGTGGATAGAGCATTGGCCTGTGGACTGAAAGGTCCCAGGTTCGATTCCAGTCAAGGGCATGTACCTTGATTGCGGGTACATCCCCAGTAGGGGGTGTGTAGGAAGCAGCTGATCGATGTTTCTCTCTCGTCGATGTTTCTAACTCTCTATCCCTCTCCCTTCCTCTCTGTAAAAAATCAATAAAATATTAAAATATATTTAAAAACAAACAAACAAAAAAACAATGGGAGAACCCTTTATATTAATACTAGAGGCCCAGTGCACAAGATTCATGCACTCGGGGGGTCCCTCAGCCTGGCCTGCATCCTCTCGCAGTCTGGGAGCCCTCGGGGGATGTCCAACTGCTGGCCTAGGCCCTCTCCCAGCAGGAAGTGGGCCTAAGCTGGCAGTCGGACATCCTTAGCGCTGCCACGAAGGCCATGAGCCTGGCTTCTGGCTGAGTGGCACTCCTTCTGTGGGAGTGCACTGACAACCAGGAGGCAGCTCCTGCATTGAACATCTGCCCCATCGTGGTTAGTGCATGTCATAGCTCCTGGACGGACGTTCTGCTGTTCAGTTGATTTGCATATTGGCCTTTTATTATATAGGATATTCTTTTTAAATAAGGTATCTTTGAATTGAGGATGAGAGCCCAATCTGGGCCCTAATAATCAAAATGACGGCTGAACCTACCTTATAAGCAAAGTAGTCATTTTAACAGGAGGATAGACACTTAGTTTTATTAAGAATCATGTTGACTTTATCGATGCATATTTGAGGGCAGAGGCTCTGTAGCGTACAAGTGAGAAAAACCAGCCAGGTGGGCCAGCCCAGTGTGGGAGAACTGGTTAAAGCAGAGGACTTTCACTGCCACTAGTGGCCACACCAGCAAGAGAGCTCTTCCAAGAAGTGACAGGACTTCAGGAGTCGTCTACATACTTTGCTGAGGGACGTACAATATTAAAGTGTCTCTTAATTCCCATTGAAATCGCCAGTAACTTGTACATTGCTTGAAATTGATAGTGTGAGATTAGATTCTTGAGGAGCTTGAAAGGTGCTGAGTTCTGATGCAAGCGATTTTAGCATCAATGCAGGAATAGCACTTACAGAGGCAGGGGTTGTTGGGCTACTGGAATTCCTGATTAAAACCTAAAGGACTCTTATGTTGAGATTTATCATGAGCAGAAATTGAAATATCAAGCAACAGTTCACAGAACTGGTGTTTCTGATATAAAATATTCTGTAATATGAGTCAGCTGACTTTCATGGTTTCCCAGAATAATATTTTCTCCATGAACATCCAAAACATACATTTACAGTAATATTTTCAAATTTTACATTTTATTTTCAAATCTGGATCTTGTGAAGCACTTATATCTTAATTTCCTGTGATATTTTCCTTGACATTTAAAAATATAAGTATTTTAGACATTTTAATATATTTTTCTGAATATGAAATCAACTTTGAGACTAATTTAAACAATGTATGATTTGGATCACACTAAATTTATATCATACTCAAGTAGTTTTCTTTTACATATGTTCTAGAATGTTACAGTTCTAGGTGAATTCATTAAGTGTCTTTGCAGCATCTTGCATTGTGATTTATGCTTTAATTTTTTTTACTTAAGTTATGCTGATAGATTTCTAATAATGAGTGAACTACTGGAATGAACACTATTTAAAATTTTATTTCACTATATTGCCATTTGGTAGTATTTTATTTTAAAGATTGCCCTTATAATGGGCACAATGGGATTGATATGTAATTTCATTTTTGTACATTTGCCAGATATAAAGTTTTGGTATTAAAAATTATGCTGATTTCATAAATTGAATGCAGAGGATATAAGTCAGCATAGATGAACTTATTCTGCATAAACAAACAGGAATAATTAGTGGATAATAACCATAGATCTACAAATCTACAAATGTTGACCCAAAATTTTACTACATTTTAGTATTATCTATGCTCTTGAAGTCTGTGTGTGTGTGTGTGTGTGTGTGTGTGATTTGAGCATCTTAATTTGGTCTGTGAACTTTCTGTTGCATGGCCTCTGGGATAGTTTGCCTCATTTTGTAGAGAATTACCTATTTTTTTTTTCTACAACACAACTGTAGGCCACCTCATTGCATAGGAAGACTGGCTTACCCATTTGGGCAAAAATAAATTACTACATGAAGTTTTCTGTCAAAAAATGTCAATTTTGCTCCTTATATAATTGATATTTTATGCCTATGGATCTTTTCTCATTTCACAAAGATAATGAGGCTACTTGATTGAGATTGAGCTCTTGATACCATCTAACAGGGATATCTGATGCCAGACTGGCTGGGTGCGATTCAGATATCACCAACTATTTGCTATGTGTCTTTGAGAAAGTCTTAATGGGACTTGGACTTACTAGTAATTCTAGTATATGAAAATAGTAAAAGTACCTCACTTTATGTGTTAGGTCTCACAAGCCAGGAACATATTTATTTCACAAAACCTTTAAGTCTGTAGCACATAGACATACATTTGTTGAAAATGAATGCTTCTCTCAGTTGTCTAAGCCCTAGACTTATCAGAGAAATTCTTTAATATACTAAAGAAGTTACACCTTGGATTTACATAGAAGATAAACAGAAATAAAATCCAATTAGCTATAGTCTGCTCATGAATTTATTGATTTAAAAATACATATTTGGAGCCTATACTCTGGTTTTAATCTAGTGCCCCTAGACACTTACCCATGTAATGCATTACTGCTTGTATCCAATGGCAAGAAAAATAAACGCCTCTTTAAATAGAAAGCACAATACAATTGAGTTTCATTTGTATCTTTCTTGTAGAAAATTTGGAACCAAGCCAGTACTTTCAAGAATTAATCTATTCAGATTACAAAGTGACATTCACAATTTTGCCTAATAAACTTACTTTTATTGTATTTTCAATGTTCTAATTTATGTTTTTATTAATTGTATATTCTATCACAATTATAGTATGAAGAATAGTAGTAAAATAAATCATTAACATAATTCAATGAAAAGGTGTAGTGGTATCAAAATGAACATACAAAAATGATGGACAACTGATAAAATTGCTGATAGAACCCCACCAGTGTTGCTCAGTGGATTGAGCATCCTCCCATGCACCAAGTGATTACCAATTCGATTCCTGTTCGAAGCACATGCCCGGGTTGTAGGCTCTATCTGCAATAGTGGGCACGAAGGAGGCAGCCAATCAATGTGTTTCTCTCACATCCATGTTTCTCTCTTTCCCTCTCCCTTTCTCTCTCTGGAATCAATAAAAACATATATATATATATATATATATATATATAAAATTGCTGAGAGATATTCAATGTCTTTTCCTTACACATATGTTTTTGGATTTTTTTTTAAAAATACAGTTAATTAAAGTTTTGTTAAGAGTGGTATGAGAATAAATGCATAACAACCAGTTTTTGGGGTGTGAAGAGCCCTGCTTTGTACCATTTGCTGATTTCAAGCTATCAGAACGAAGTCACTGAACACGTGTTGGGAAGAGATGCTCAAATAGCCCATTAGTTTATAGTATTTCTAGATGTAAATAATCTCAAGAGGCAATAGATGTAAATCTCAAGAGCATTGATAACACTATTTTACATGTAGTAAAATAATTAAGAAATGATAAAATTCTAGATTTTATTTGCTTTGCCTTGATATAATTTATTTCTTAATTTATATGTATTAATATTAATCATGAGTGTTTTTAACCAGCTCATGAAATTCCTGAAAATTTAAGAATCTGCACTCCTGGGCAGGTATGAACCAGCCCTAGCACACAGGCCTGTATATCACACAGGTGTTTTAAACACCTCCTGAATAACTATGTTTACACTTTTGCAAATGTTGACCCAAATTTCCAAAACTGCCTTTCAGTTTGCTTTCAGAATAATGATCTCAGTTGTCAATTAGAGTGAAACTTAAGGACATATCACTCTCAAAGTATAACCCCTCCCCTGTTTTTCTCTGCTCTTGAAGCAATTTAGAGGCGGTAAATTAGCTATGGATAATGCCCAGCATGGCGCCTTGGATCAATTCTAAACAAATTCAGTAATGGACTCCCTGCTTTCCACACAAGGCTGTGAAAACACACCTAACAATAATTTTTTTTAATCCCTAATTGATGATGAATATAATTTTAAACTCCCATAGCCTTCTTTCAGGGGACCTGGCAGTTGAAAGAAAGGAAGAGGGCAGGATAATTTTAAGTATGAAGGGCAACGCTTCATTGTCGGTGTCTAAGCTCAGACAGGGAGCAGGCCAAATTCGGCCACTTTTACAATTTTCCTTCAGGTTGGCTCCATACGATTCAAATGCTTAAAAAAAGGAAGAAGGCTGTTGGAGATGGGCACCTGGCAGGGAACCTGGTGGAATCATGTTAAGAAAAAAACAACTTCCTGCTCCTTTGAAGCTCAACTAGATTAATAGCTTTTTAAGGATGTGGTGAAAAGTGTTATCACGTGAAGCTTTCCAAACCAGGCTCAGTGTTAGAAAATATGCTGTAGGGACCTGTTCAAACTCAGCAAGGGAAATACTAAATGACCTAATAGGCCATTTCCTTCTCCGAATTCAATGGTGCTATAATTTATGTATTTTGGCTCAATTAGAGCAGAAGGTCACATAAGGTTTTTAAATCCTGTAATTTTTTTTTCTAGGTTCACATCATGTCTGCTCTTAAGCACTAAATATTTTTAATGCTAAAGCTTTCAGCACTACAAAAACAAAACGACTATTTACTATAAGGTTTGAAGCATTCTTACAGTTTACTATTACTTTAATTGAGCCTTAGAATGAGGAGATTCCAGCTATAAGATTTATAGTTTGTAATGAAAGTTCTTTAAAAAATTATCACTAAGAAATTATATAAGAAAAATGTCCAGTTTTTGCCTGATTGTTTTATTTTTAAAACAATTTACTTTTTCCAAGAAAAGTTCTACATGAATGTCAGGTCAACAAGAGCAAAGTAAGCCCTAACCGGTTTGGCTCAGTGGATAGAGTGTCAGCCTGTGGACTGAAGGGTCCCAGGTTTGATTCCGGTCAAGGGCATGTACCTTGGTTGAGGGCACATCCCCAGTAGGGGGTGTGCAGGAGGCAGCTGATTGATGTTTCTCAGTCATTGATGTTTCTAACTCTCTATTCCTCTCTCTTCCTCTCTGTAAAAAAATCAATAAAATATATTTTTTAAAAAGAGCAAAGTAAAATGTAGAAATGAGGCAATTATAAGATCATTCCAAAATGTACTTTTCTGCCAGGGCTGATTGGCAGACCCTGAGCAACGGATGAATGGATTACTCCAACACATCATTTGCTGTGAAAGAGAGGGCTAAGGGACTGCCTAGCTAAAGGAACCAGGCAGCCTCAACTGCCTGTCTCATTAGGCTTTTATTGTAGCTGCAGTTTGAGATAAAGTTTATCTTTTAGATACAATCAGTAGTGTAAGTAATATTGGGAGGACACATGTGTTTGTAGTGTCCTTTAAGCAAGGACACCCAAAGATTTAAGCATAAGGATTCCAGTAAACACCTGGGGGTCTGCACGTGCACAGACTTGTTTGGAAAGGTCAAGGACTAATTAGGGGCGCCGCCTGTGGCACTCCCCTAAGTTGGAATTCCCATAAACCAGGCAGGTGGCCTTCCACACACTTCCCTTTTCTCAAAATGTCCTCCTTACAAACTTTCCAACCAAGTCTGATGTCTCCCCAACACTTTTCCCTTAATTATATGGCTTAAATATATGACTGTAAAAAGTATGGTGTTATAGTTTCACCTTAAATTATCTGGATAATAGTTTTAATCATATACTTTACTTAGAATGGATATTATTAGGAGGATAGTTCTAATTTTGGGATGCAAAAAGGAAAGAAGGAAGGGAGGGAGGGAATTCCTAAATAGTCACTGCATTTTTGATTCTCTCATATTAAACAGATGATGTCTGCTGGTATGGCTTTTAAAATTAGTGACTAGGAAAATAAAAACTTCTAGGTCCTCAGTTTCTTCATCTATAAAATGTGAAAAGTGTATTGAATGATCTCGAGGGTCTTTTCCAAGTATAAATTATTATTACTCTGCTAACATAAGTAAATCAAATAATCTACCAAAAGATGCCATCAATTTGAATTACTGCTTTCCTTGGAACAAACACCAAACCCATCTGAGCCCTATATCTCCTCTAGCTTCTGCCCAATTTCTCTCCTTTCCTTTCAACCACCCACCACTTTCTAATTCCAAATCCAATGGGTACTATGTGAATGCTCTTTGAATAAATAAAGTGTTTAAAATAACTTTAAAACACCCCCTTCCCTCAATTTAGTTTTGGTCACATCATCAAAGATATGCTCTTCCTAAACATTGCTTCCGAATCCCATGATTATATCCATAAGGTAAAGGGTAAGGGGTACCTAAGTGACCTTTCTGGTGTTGCTTTTTATAACTCAGGATTTGGGTATTTTTTTCCTACCAGCTCGGCTTCACCTTGGCTTCCTCTCTCTCCAGACTGTCCCAGACCTGGCGGTGGATGTGGCTGCTCAGCTTTCATCATCTGTCCTGGCCAGCGGAATGTTCCCTCTGATGCTCCTCCCTTGGCTGGCCGTGGCTCCCTACTTTCATTTTCACCAGGGCACAGCCATTCACCAGCTTCCACTGGAAACACTTTTCCAGACATTCCTTCAGGATAAGTGCCATTTCCATAACTGGCCACTGGATTCGTCACTATTTTTTATGCTTCACTATCCTAGTTTTGTCTTTTTCAGCTTTGCAAGCACAGTAAAGAGGTTTCATTTTCATTGCTTTGCTTTTCTCCTTATGCAAAGCGATTGTATTTTATTTACTCTTATGTAACCTCCTCCCACTCCTATTTTTCTTGTGTTTTTTTTCCCTTTCTCTTCATATTTCTTTCTCTTGTGATTTTTCATAGGGATGTGTCTTAATTTGACAAAAGACTAAATCATGGACTTTAAATTTAGAAAAATAAATGTATTTAGTTCCCAACTACAATGATTGGATTGTCCTAATTGAAATCCTTAATTTTAAAAAAGGGTATAGTTCTAAGATTGTTGTGTAATTAGGTATTGCACTCTGACCATATTGTATGGCATAAATTTGAACTCAGTGTTGTCCTTTGATAAACTTCTCATCATATTCCACATTTTCCTTTCCACCCAGAATAAAATTAGGTGGGGAATAAGGGTTAGTTGCTCCTTGGCCCCATGTCATTTGAAGTGTTTGTAACTCCCATCTCTTATTTGGAAATATATCCTTTTTTTTTTTTTTAATAAATTGTCTACTGAAGAGTCCTTCAGAAAACCAAAGGGATTAATTGTCATAAAGCAGAGAGTATTGTGAAAAGGATTAGAAGAAGATAGTGAGATTTGCTTTGAAGTGGGTATCGTGTGAGTTCTTGATGCAAGGAATCCACTGGCTTTAACTGACTGTTTCTCCTTTGCTGTTTCTCCTACAAGTAATGGGAAAGAGTGTGAGGACTCCCTGATAAGGTATTCGTTTCTGTTAAATATTTAATTTCCCTGATGACATTCTGAAAGAGGTTTCCAATGACAAGACATTTTAAAGTCAGCCATTTTAGGTATATAAAAAGAGATGTTTGGTTTTTGAGGACATAACACATCTTAAACTTCACAGAGGAAAGCAATTGTGGTTTCAGATCACAGTGTTGTATAATCACGTTTTTGAGTTTCACTGTTATCTATTCCTAGGGAGAATGCTGCCATGGAAAGTCTGAATGTTTTCTGAATGTAAAAAATTCCTTCATAATGTTGGTTGGAGTAGTACTTTATTTATGAATATTGGATTATGTTCTTACTAAAATCTGTTCCTTTAATTTACTATGCCCTACCAAAGTAAATTTTATCCTTAAAATCCAGTCCATTTCAATAATGGAATTATTTGAATTATTTGGGGATGTCTTTCTTCAAAATGGTAAATGTTTCAAACAACCTTCATAAAGAATTTAAATAGTCCTATGAAAATGAGGTCAACTAATTTGCTGAAAATTCCATTTTGCTGTGTTTTTTTTTAAAGGTGTTACCTTATGAAGTTTTTTTTTCTTCTTCTTCTTCTTCTTGGCATCAGTGGAAGACCATGACTCATATAATGAGTAGACGTCTGTGCACCATAAGGATGTGAAGGGGTCATGCTCAGTTGAAGTAGCTAGTTGGGGGGAAAGAAAGCTGTCCTCCTGTGGAGAAAGTAAAATAAGGCTCATATATTTCTCAAGAGCCAACTTTCCCTACGTAAAATTTGGCTCTACTTGTGGTCTTCCAGTGAGAGAAAACATCTTCATACTTGTAATTTTTACATAGAAGTTTGGGTAACCTGCCACATTTTTATTTCTGTGTGTGTGAATTGCTGCAACCATCGATGAGTGGTAGAGGTAGTCAGAGCAAGATGGAAAATTAATAATGGTCATCAGTCTGTGCCATATCTATCCCAGACCTCAGGCAAATGAGGGTGTCCAGACATAGCAGTGAGTACAGGACCTGAACATAGACTGGGGATTCTTGCCGAAAACTGCAAGTCATAGTGAAAGATACCCAATGCATCAGAGATTGGGAGATCTAGACTTGAGGAAACTGCTGTCCTACCTCTGGGGAACTGTGAGTAGAGACGTTTGGCAGTATGACTTGAAACATGGGTAGATTCTGAAAATAAAGAACTAACAGTGTTATGTGGCTCACAGTATAAAATTCTTGGAACTTATCTACACGTGGAAAATAATGTTTATTTTACCATACGAAAAGCTGTTAAATTTTGTGGAAGTCAAGAGTGAGATTAAAATTAGTATTGTATGTATTCATATGAAACCAGCACATTCCTCATGTTCATATTTGAGGGCTTTATGAGATAATAACTAATATTAATGCTATCCTCTAAAGCTATCAGAACATTTTGCTACCACTTTCACCTGGTCTTATTGCTTTCCACACTTACTAATAAGAACAAGAAGGCCAAACATGGTAAAAAGACTTGTCCAAGTTCTCACAGCCAAACAGTGACAACATTTTTACTGAAATCAAGATTGTTTGGTTCCAGGGCTCCTGTTTTTTCCACCATCCATCTTGCTTCCAGGACACTAGATGACTTTAAGAAATGCTGAGGGAGCATCACATGTCTGTTCTTAATTTCATTAAAATAAAAAGCATACAAAGTATATGTTTTCCTTACTTGGAAATAGCTGAAGTAGTTTTGTTTTTCCTCCCTCATTTTCCCCGAAGATGGTTTACACTTGGTCAGACCACACAAGCAAAGTTTCAAGAAAAACAGGCATTTTTAAAGAAAGATCTAAGTAACTGAAAACAGGGATAAGAATGGAAACTATTTTTAAAAATGAGTATATCACTTACCCTTTGGTAAACTAGAATATAAATACCCATATCCATCATAATTTACAGTTTTCAGGCTTAACAGAATTGATTGTAAAGCAACGCTGAGATTCAAGGGCAGGTTGGCACACACAAGTATATGATAATATATAAGTTTTACTTAAATCTTTTTATTTTATTATTGCCTTGTAAATGTTGGGCCCATAATCAAACATAAAATAATGAAAAGGGCCATTCATTTTTGTCTTGTGGTTTCCTTAGAGAACTGTGCTGCTCTCTAAAAGACAGTTTCAAATGACTGTTGATTGAAACTGCATGTTCTAAACCAAGCATATGCTACAGGAAGTTACAGGCTGCAAAGTGACAAAAACATATAATAAAGCATATTATATATAGCATCTATATTTTCAAACACTTTCACATACTTTTTATCCTCTCCTGTTCAATGAGTCACTTCTGGATCACAGATATTTACCGAGAACTGATTATGTGCCAGGCACTATTTGTAGGCAATGTGAACCTGATTATGAGTGATGTAGATGAGGTCGTTGCATACATTACATAAAGTTCACATAGTAGATGAGAAAATGTTTGGTAAGCCAGAGCTTACTATACACATATTAACTGCAGTTGAAGCTCCTTCAACTGACTTCCTGATTTACCCGCCCTCTGATTCTCTCTGTAAAATTATGGTGGTAGATGTCTGTGGTGCCCAGACACTCTTGGTAATAGCATGTTCTAGATGTACTCACTCACACACCCCTGCTTCTGAGAGCTAAGCTACTTATCAGGACTTAGTTGTGTTTATTTCCTGAACTATTTATTCTAGTCACATGTCTCTATAAATATGTTTGCTAACATATATATAATTATTTTAATAAAACTTTATGCAAGCAAATACAATAAAAGTGCAACAAGAGCATGTTGTTTCTGTTAAAAACGAACTTAAATTAGTTAGTTTCCAAACTAGGTGTGAGCAAAACAACTGCAAAAGGTGGGTGGAAAGTAAACATATAGAATTATTTATTAAGGTGCTTGCCAGTTTGTCTATCTTTTCTCTTTATTTTATAAAACACAAAGCTACCAAGTTGAGAGTGATGCATCATGGATTTTTTTCTTTATTTTATTTTTCTTGTGGTAAAAAATACACATTACATTTTAATGATTTTTAAATATACAATGCAGTGGCAATAAGTATACTTACAATATTGTGCAATCCTCACCAATATTTAGTTTCAGAACTTTTTCACCACCCCAAATGGGAATTTTATGCCCTTTAAGCAGTCATTCCCATTCTCCTCTCCCCACAAGCAACCACTAATCTGTATTTTTATCACTATGGACTTGCCTATTCTGCATATTTCATATAAATAGAATCATATAATATGTCATCTTTTATATGTGACTTCTTTCACTTAGCATAATGTTTTCAAGACTCTTCCATGTATAGCATGTATCAGTACTTTATTCCTTTTTATAACTGAATAATATTCTATTGTATAGCTATATCACATTTTGCTTATGCATTCATTTGTTTATGGACATTTGAGTTGTTTACATATTTTGGCTACTTTGAACATTGTTGTTATGAACATTTTTGTACAAATTATTTGTTTGAGTACCTGTTTCGTCCTTTTGAGTAGATTCCTAGGAGAGTGATTCTGCCTTTAACATATTGAGGAACCATTACTTGTGTTTTAGTGTCATACTTAAGAAACCATTGTCAATCCAAGGTCATATTTTTTTATTCTTTGGTTTCAGAGTAATATTGGCCCCATGGGATGTCTTGAGTAGTATCCCTTCCCCTTCTAATTTTTGGAAGAGCTTAAGAATGGTTGGAATTAAAATTTTTGTTTAAATGCTTGATAGACTTCACCAGTGAAACCCTCTGGTTCTGGACTTTTCTTGTTGGGAGGGTGTTTTTTTATTATGGCTTCAATTTCTTTACTTGTTATAGTATTTTCAGATTTTGTATTTCTTCTTGAATCAGTTGAAGTAGTTTGAGTTGTTCTAAAAATTTGTCCATTTCATCTAGGTTACTAAATTGTTGGCAAGCAATTGTTCATAGTATTGTCTTATAACCTTCTTAGTTCTGAAAGATCGGTAGTAATGTCCACACTTTTTGAACAGTTATTTGTGTGTTCACTCTTTTTGTCTTAGTCAGTCTAGCTAAATATTTGTCAATTTTATTTTATTTTTCCTAAAAAAAAGAAGCATGGAAGAGACTGTCAAACTACAGTGGGAAGGCTGGGGAGGGTTAGGGGGAAGGGGGAAGAGATCAACCGAAGGACTTGTATGCATGCTTATAAGCATAACCAATGGATGCAAGACACTGGGGGGCGGGAGTGGGGGAGGGTTAGGGCATGTGCCAGGGGGTAAGGGAGGCCGGGGGTTCAATGGGGGGAAAAAGGAGACATATGTACTACTATTTGTAATACTTTAAAAAATAAAATTAAATTAAAAAAAATATGCTTGGGGCATGTCTACCCACCATGACCTGCCCAGTTAGGAATTTGTGATCAAATCACCCTGTGAGGTTACTTTCCATAGAACCCCATTTTTTTTTATCCACACTATTGTAAAACCCCCCATATATTTTAAGCACACACAAGATAAATGTTTTGAGATATCAATGGGTGTCCTTGTCAATCAGGATCCAGCACTAGTGCTGGTACACTATGACCCTCAATGTCTAATCTTGTGACTAGCTCTATTCAGGCTAATAACTGTCTCAATGAGCTGGAAGTGTGGTAGGCAGACAGACGTGAGCAGAGCAAGGACCATGGGCCAGGTATAGAAGGTCACCAAGGCAGAAAGCCCCGAGGGCCTAGCAAAGGACAGTTATAGGATGGGGCATTGCCCCAGGGTGATCTTTCCTCCCCTAGCATATCTCTAGTCATGGGGTTTAGACTTTTCCTCCCTAGAGATAACATCTAGGCCTCAGGTGTATTTCAGTTCCAGGCCCAGAAAAGTAGATAAACCTCACCAAGGCTGACCTCAGGACCAGCTGCATTGAATAATGACCCTCTGCCCTGGAGCCAACCAATCAGTGGAGACCTAGACCCTGAAAGGACACAGCTGGAAAGCTGCTAAATATTGTGTTAAGATCTTCCCCTGGGTGCTCCCCTAAAATCACCACCCTTAAAACCCCTAGAACTGAAGATCCAGGGTACTCTCCTCTGGGAGCATGCTCTTGACATTTCCTTTCTCTTTCCCTTCCTCTTCCCCCTTCCCTCCAAGCATGTTACCATTATCCCCCCACTCCCAAGCTCCTAGGGCCCTTCCTTTGCCTCGATAAGTTGTTCCTAAGCCCATTTCTTCTACAAATTGCTTCTCCTACCTCTGTGATTTTATAAACAAACTAGAGGCCCGATGCACAAAATTCGTGTAAGGGGCTCAGCTCCCATGGCCGTGGTGACTGGGGGCCTCTGCCTCAGCCCCCACCACCATGGCTTCGTCTGGCAGGTCATCTGGAAGGACATCTGGTCTAATTAGCATATTGCACTTTTATTATTATAGAAGTTCTCTTCTCTTATAGTTTTGAATCTTGGCTCTGAATTCTTTCCTAGCCAAGTACCAGAACTCAAGTACAGAGGTTGCTGAACCCAGGTCTCATCTGACCCCAGTCTAACACCTGGTGCCATTCCAGCCGTCTACAACAGAGGTTTGTGGGGTGTGTCACTGCAAACTTCAATACTGGTGCTGCTTCAGAGTTGGAGGAAGAATTTAGAATAGCACTCATATACTAGAAAAAACAAAGTCATTAACTTAAAAAAAATTCATCCTTTTAAATAGTATGAATGCTGTTTTTTTTCTATAAAGAAATATATCTTTCTAGTAGTGGCAAGCATTCATTTTATTGCTTCGTTTTCTAATTTGTTGTTTGTAGAGGTATTCACTAATTAGCATGATTTTTCAAATGGCAGCTAAGAACCAGTCTGCAACATTAAATAATTCATATTACTCTAAAATTGCATATATGTACTTATACATGTAAATATATTTATGCACATACATATTCTAAATAATACGTGAAGTATGATACTGGTTATGATAGAGATATTGCTTTAAGAATTTATAAAAGTTACAGAAAGTTCTATGTTGAAATAAAAATATCTTGTACTATTTTCTACCAATAATTTCTAATATATGATCCATTATATTTGAACACAATATCTAAAATTCTCGTTCAAATTCAAGTATAACTTTGAATTTCATTGACAAATCTAGTCGTTCCTTTATCAAAAGAGCAGTTTCACCTGGCAGTGTGGCTCAGTGGTTGTGCATCCACCCATTATTCAGAGCACTGTTCAATTCCCGGTCAGGGCACATGCTCAATTCCCAGTGCGGTTGGGGGGAGCATGCAGGAGGCAGGTGCTTCTATCTCTCTCTCCATTTCCCTTTCTCTCTCTCTCTAAAAAAAAAAAAAAACAAAAAAAAATCAATGAAAACGTATTTTATCCTAATATGAGGTGACAGGAGAAGATTCAACTTTGGGTGGTGGACACATGGTGCAATATACCTATCTTAAAACATAGAAACCCATACATACCTGAAACCTATATGTTCCTGTTGACCAATGTCACCCCAATCAATTTAATAAATATTTTAAAAAAACATACTTAAAAAAAATAAAGGAGTTTCTCCAAACTGAAGGTCATTAAAAACAAAACAAAACAAAAAAAACATTAAAAACTTAAAATGATTGCCCTGGCCAGTTTTGCTCAGTGGTTGGAGTATCTGTTTGTGGTCTGAAGGGTCTTAGCTTCAATTCTCAGTCAAGCGCAGGTACCTGGGTTGCAGGTTCAATCCCTAGCCCTGGTTCGGGCTTCTGCTTGAGGCAACCAATCATTGTGTCTCTCTCACATTGATGTTTCTCTCTCTCTCTCTCTCTCTCTCTCTCTCTCTCTCTCTCTCTCACCTTCTTTCCCTCCCTTCCACTCTAAGAAAAAAAGAAAAAAAAAGTCAATGGAAAAAATATCTTCAGGTGAGGATTGAATAAATAAATAAATAAATAAAAACTTTAATGACTTAGTGATGATTACCTAATTAGACATAACTATCAATAGAACAGAAATTATATAGAATTCTTAATTTTTGTCAACACAATAATTTTATTAAAATGAAAGCAATAAAAATAAAAATAATTTTTATGGAAACTGTATAATGACTTATGTATTTTTTTAAAAATTACTCATCTAAACCTCAGTACCTTATCAACAAAATACTCAGAGATGCAGTGAAAATTAAATTCAGTAGTTTTTTAGTATTTTGGTTAGTTTTAATCATGTAAAAAACAATTGCTTAAAGCATTAAAAAATTTATTATGAAGATATTTTATAAAGGCCAGATGATAGAGCATAATCCATATGGGAGGTTGCCGGCTGTTCATGAATGTTTAAATATTTAGATATAAGGTATGTGAGCTTCTTTTGGACCTTTATACTGGCCTTGCAGAAGAGAGAGACTAGACCTTGTACTTCTTATAGAATTACATTTTCTTCCTAAGAATCTTGAAGGATATGGATGTATGTGAGGTCTTGAAAGGGACTCATCCAGAGAGGCAGTAATTATCTGTCTGTATTTCCTTTGAAAGAGAGAGAAAAGTCACATGACTCCACTAGAACCTGAGCTTTAAAATAAGCAAATGTCACCACCACAGATAAACAAATCAAAAAATGAACATCTACGAAAGAAGGAAACTAATACTTACCAAATGCCCCAAGCATAATTCAGGTAGAAATCACTATGTAATAGAAACAATTATAGGTGCATGTATATGTTATCTAATTTAACATCAAGAAACACTGGAGAAAAAATAAAATGTTTATAAAGACCCTACCATGATCTAAGCACTGTAGTTCTAAAGATGAAAAGCTTTGTAGGCAGTTAGACAGACCTGAGCAGAGCAAGGACGATAGGCCAGGTACAGGTCACCAGGATAGAAAAGCCCTAGCTATGGACAATCGTAGCCACAGGGTGACTTTTCCTCCCCTAGCATATCTCCGGTCATGCAGTTTGGACCTCCTGACCTTTCCTTTCTAGAGACAACATCTAGGCCTCAAGTTGTATTTCAGCTCCAAGCCCAGATAAGCAACAAAACCAGCCTCAGGACCAGCTGCATTGTGTAATGACCCCCTGCTCTGATGCAGGCCAGTCAATCAGTGGAGACCATAACTCTGAAAGGACACACCTGGGAAACTGCTGAATATTCTATTAAGATCTTCCCCTGGTTCCTCTCCTAAAATCTCCACCCTTAAAACCCTTAGGCTGGAGGACCCAGTGTGCTATCCCTCCCTGACCCAGGCATGTTACCATGAGCTTCCTCACTCCCAAGCTCCAGGGGCCCTTCTTTTACCTCTATAACTTGTTTCCTAAGCCCATTTCTTCTAGAAATTACTTCTTCTACCTCTCTGATTTACTAAATAAATGTTCTCTTACAGTTTAAGTCTTGGCTCTAAATTCTTTCCTAGCCAGAACCCAAGTACCAAGGTTCTGAACCCAGGTTTGGTCTGATACCACCGGTCAGATACCTAGTGCCATTCCCACTGCCTACAACAGCTGTTTAATATTTTGAAGCTCATCATAGTTTATTTTGTAAATCATTAATTACAAAATAACAATATATGTTTAAGTTATATTAAGATTATCTTTATCCTAGGGCTGTCATCCATCAGAAGACCCTTCTTCTTGAGGTCTTTGATAGAAATATGCAAAGCACCAGACAAAATTAATTAAAGAAATAAGTTTTATTAACTATAGCACCTTAGGGAGTTTGATTGGACCTCATGGAACATTACTTTTGTCTAGAAAGACAAGTCTAGATGGCTTCTCCAATCTCATACTTAAATCTTGGATCCCCACCCCCCGCCCCCAAGTTTAAGGAAACACAATTCTGTATGCACTAACTAACAAAAAGTAAGGAAGGGTTTCCCCAGTGTGTGAAGCAGTTCTGACTGAGATCACAAACCTGAAGGTCAGGAAGAAGGAGCTTTCGAGTGGAAAGGCGGACAAGCCAGAAGGAGCAGGAAATATAGAGGTTTGCAGGCAAAAGATTGGGAACCATGGTCTCATTTTGGGAAATGCAAGTAGTTCAATATTCCTAGAGCACAAGTTTCAGGTAAGAAACTGTAATTGCATAGAAACTCCATTTCTTTAACATGACCTTTTCTAAAACTAGCCATTTGCAGGTTCACGGTTTATATCCTGTTCTCACATATTTTCTGTCCATACACTTCCTTTTTAAGTCTTTAAGCCCTTAGGACATCTGATTTGGGTCAGCATTAAGCTGTCTTAAAAACAAAGCCTCAGTCTGTTGACCACAGAAACAGAGCTTGAGTGTAGCTAAAGATAACATCTTGACTTCAATTAATTATACTTAAGCCCCAGGCCCAAGAAAGTGGAGAGACCCTATGGACCACGCCCTCACGAAACCAGACAGAACAATGCCATGGCTGACATCAGGACCTGAAACAATGATCAACTACTCCCTACCTTGGCCCCCAACCAATCAGTAGAGCCCACAATCCCAGTTCCTTTAGCCATCATGATTAATGGATTTTGCTCTACTAACCTGTCCCCTGAAGCCACCCAGGAGCCAGGTCTTTGAACACTAGATTATCTGTGACTCTGGGCTGGATGCTATTTCCTCAATTAATAAACCTCTACTTTCTTGTCGGCAAACTCCTGTTTGCATTTGAATGGGCTTTGATGCACACAGGCAAAGAGACAGTTATAATTCCATAACAGAATGTCAAGAGATAAAACTATGGAAGTAGGGAGGGGCCAGTCCATGAGAGCTTTGTGTGCCTTGTCAAATAATTTAGACTTTGTCCTGTGGAAATAAGGACTTTATCAAAGATGATTAGCAAGCATGTGATATAAGCAGATATGTGTTTTATAAAGACACGCTTGACAAGAATGAGAGACTGGAGGGAGTTGAAATGAAGGCCAAAAGAAAAAGGTTATTGCAATAGTCAAAGTTGAAAATCTTGAGGATCCGAACAATAGTTAACATTCTTAAGGTTATAAAAGTAGCAATTTGTATATTCACTGTTTATATCTAGTTCTCACATATTTCATGATCAAAGACATTTTAACTTACCATAAAGTTTGTAAGGATGAATCAACACCACTAAGGATCCAACTGTGGTGGACCAAGGAGAGAAGGAAAAGGCAAATTATTAACAGAAGCACCCAGAGCCGTGGAAACGTGGGAGGCATGATCGCCTTCTTCCTCTGCTTCACTGAATCACAACCCAATCAGCTACTCTTTTTTTTTTTTTTAAAGGAAGGTCTGACACATTTATTACTGAACCAACCTACTATTACAGGGAAAAAAATCAACAGCAAAATCATGAGTCCATTAGTTTTCCAATTAAAATGCCCCAACTGTCCAGACAGTAGCATCTTTTCAATCATTTAAAGCTGTAGGCAACCTGGATACAGCATAAATATGTGTCATCTCTCATGTGTGATTTCTCACTCTTATTAAGTTTACCTGAGTAGTGCCATGCCATATTTTCGAAGAGAGGGTGGTGGCTATCAGAGAAATGCTATTTTATCAGATCCAATGGAGATGGGGCAGCAGCTGACCTTCACAGGGATCCAAGCAATTGCCCATACCGTGTTGACTCCTCAATCAGCCAGTGAAAGCTAAACTATGCTTAATAATAAACAACTTCAAAGTGTTAGTACCTTACAAAAGCAAAGTTTCCTTTCTCAGTTGTGTCTTTTTGGGGTCAACTTCAGCTCTGTTCCCCATCTTTTTCATGCTGGGATCCAGACTGAATGAGTTGAGTTACTCCTATCTGTGTATGCTGGCCATGAAACAAAGGGAAAACAGAACTAACTCTTCAAACTTCTGCTTCGAAATGACACATAAAAATTCCTATTAAATTTCACAGGCCAAAACTAGTCACCTGAGGAAGCCTGACATCAAAGGGCAGGAAGTATGATTCTCTTGCAGGCACAAAGCTCATAGAGAGAGGCCCACATGGAGTGGCAACACATATTTTCGAATATTCAGTCTATAAGAATTATTCACATAAAGGCCTGCCTGGGTATTTCTGGGGATTCTAAGATGGCTTAATCAGGTTTACCAAGAACCTATTTTCCTGGGAGACTGAAAGAAAGCATTGTAAGAGGAGAGAGATCTCTTCAGAGAAGAGAAGCTGAGTTCAGTAACACATCACCTGGAACAAAGCAGCATAATTGTTCCAGCACAAGCTCTCTTAACTCAGATGCTAGTTGTAAATCGTATCTCTATCACTTCCAAACTATGTGACCATCGGTAACTTACTCAAATTCCTCACTTTTCATCTATAAAATGGAACTCGTTTTTTTTTAAAGGAAGGAACCTTTTAGCATTAAACTTTTAAAAGATACAGGGTCCATAGACAGCCTTCCAATGACCCCAGAACAAGAGCATTTAACAAAGTTGCTCTTACAAGCTCGGTGGTGGCAGAGGGTGGTGGTATGGCATTGTGGCACAGTGTAGCTCCAGGAAATAGCCATGCTTCCTCCTCTCCACTCACTGTTATCTCCCTTTAGAACCTCCTACACTCCCCCACACTTTCCAGCCTTTAGCAGAGTTGCCCTGCTTGGCAGAGCAGCATTGTGGTCACTCCAGTCTTCACATCAATGGAGACTATGCCTGCAGAAAAATTTAGTAAATGTGGCAGAGCTGACACAGCAGATGGGCCTTGTTGTTGACCCTATAAAATACTGCCTACATTCTCCAGAAATAAATAGGGGTCAGGCAGGTGCACAATTTTTAGAGAGATCTGGAGGTCCAAATATTTCACTAATTAAAACTCCTGTGAGAAAGTCTTTCATGTTCCTCAACATTTGAAATCCAATGTTCATCTAAAACAGTTTAAACTCAAACTCATTCATTTTCACCCTGGCCAGTATGGCTCAAATTGGTTGGAGTATATCCTGTGCACCAAAGGGTCAAGGGTTGGATTCCCCGTTGGGGCAATAACCCAGGTTGCAGGTTAGATCCCTGGTTGAGACACATTCTGGAGGCATCTGATTGATGTTTCTCTCTTCCTTCCCTTCTCTCTGTGGAATCAATGGAAACAACAACAACAAACAAACATATCCTCTGGTAAGGATATGAAAAAATAAATAAGTAAACTCATTTATTTCCTATTTGAGAAAGATGATGACTGCCACCTTTATAAGAGGAAAAGTATTGAGCTGATAATCAGTTGAAAGTAGAGGAAGCTTTGATGCTAAAAGCAAGTTGATCCTCACCATCAAGGAAGCAACCATCAACCATCTCCCAGAGGGCATTCAAAGAACAGATTGTTTTGAAATTGCATTCTACAATTTCATAAATTGTCAGCTTCCCAGGTGTCTGGCCTGGCTCTCCTGATCAGGGCCCTTAGGGTCAGGCCACTTTGAGAACAAGAAAGACAGGTTCTGAGAAGCTGGCCTTCAGAGCCCTAATCTGTCCTTCTGACTTATCAACCCTTGTAGGAACTTCAGTACTGAGTTTGGAGTTCACATCCCTTGATAATATCCCTCCTGACATTGAAATTATCCTAGTTTAATTCTTCTCCCTTCTAACCTGTTCCTAAACAACCCCCTAGACACCCACTCCAGTCTGTTTCCCCCTATTGGCTGGCTGGCCAGCAGAGTTTCTTGATCCCATAACAGATACCCTGCTTGGAAAGCCCTCAGCTCCCATCTCCTGAATCTTGGCTGCCAAGCATCCAGCTAATTATAGATTAACCTTTTGAGTGGTGGCAATCCCTGGAATGTGCCTTCAGAGAAACTATAAAGATCTTGTCTATTATTTGTTAGAATCTTCAATTATATCCCCACTTACACACACACACACACACACACACACACACACACACACACGCACACACACACACACACACGATATATATGCACATATACAAGTTTTCAGCAAAAAAAGGGGGGGTATTTAGGGTGAATATAGGAAACATGAAAGGCAACTTTACTAGCAACATCTATCAGGTGCCAAACTTTGATGGTCTTCAGTCCACCTGAAGACATAGGACGTAGAGAGGTTAATGATTCTATTTTACTAGAGTGGACTGACTTAATTGTATAATTAAAGCATGTGTCACTGAAGGGCCTCAGTAAACACTAAGTGGCTATTACGTATAAGATAGTCATTAGTACTTTATGAGGTAGTAAAGAGAGTACATGAGGTTCATTTCATGACCAGCTTCCAATTTCAATGTGGTGATTATATATATCCTTTACAATATGAATGTGTCATTATATTTATTTGTAAGCATTTAAAATTGTTTATATTTAATAGTGTATCTTGCTTTAATTAAAATATAAATAAAAAACTTCAGCTGCTATTATGAATTCATTTTGCAATGCCAGTAAAGTTTAATTTATTTGGTCATCATCCCAGAACAATAAATTCATAAACCTAAGGCAGCCATTTTCCCCCCATTAATTAAGTTCATTATAAATAGGAAAGTGCTCTGGGCTTAAGTTAGTCAAATAAGTCACTTAGAGAAAACATCCAAAGGAAAGAAGGCTGACAAAAGGCCAACATAATTATATTTGAGGTTTGTTGTAAGTCTAATGTCTGTATTTTAATGATATGAACTTTCATTTGAAATTAAACATTAAATATAGAAATATGACTAGTGACATGTGTTATTCATTTAAGCCTCGAAAATGACCTTTTTCTTGCAAAAGTAGAGCCAAGCTTACTATTTCCATTTCCATGTTTGTCTTTGCTTATTTTGCCACAGAATAGTAAAAGTTAACAGTACTCTTTATTGGGGAACTCCAAAATCCTGCACCTTAAACTACATTCAATGCAACAGTGCTTTTAGCACCCAGTGATGTTCAATGTGGAAAATGTCTTATTTGATAATCTCAGGAAAATACATTCAGTGTATCTGGTATATAGATACTTTAAACATGTATTAGTTCTGATGAAGCAATGAGAAGATAAAGCGTATCCCATGCATAAAACTTGAAATCATATTATAAAGATAATTTATTTTGGAAATATATAATAAGTCTCTACCATATGTATTGTGGTATATTATGAAATAAAAGTAATCATAATCTAGTTGAAGAGATAGGAAATAACTAAGAAAGAATTCTGAGGTGCTCTCTAAAAATCATACTGGTCTATGATTAAAATTTTTTTTTCCCTTCTATCCTGATAAGTAGGAGAATAAGTCTATTATACATATTAATGACACCATGGTTTCCTTACTAATCAGAAATGGTCCTTTAAGACAAATAGTATATATCTACAACTACTAACAAAAAGAAGAAATAAAGAACACTCAGAAATTAAAAAGAAAGGAAAAAGCTAAAATCCTGCCTATAGTGAACATTCCACAGTCTATTTTATCTTGCTCATTCTTGCTTCCTCCATACAAATATTTTAAAATTACATTTTCATATATATATATATATATATATATATATATATATATATATATATATATATGAGTTTACCACGACTGATCTTATTTATTAGTATCTAGAAGTTGTTTATTTATAGATATCATTATAAAATAAATGTTTGCTAAGCCCAGTGAAGTTCGCTTCAGCATTTTAAAAATATTAATGAGATTGCCCTTTATATCACTCAATATGCCCCATATGAAGTCACACATTTGAAATTTTAGTACTGAACAATGTTTCTTGGAAACTATGAAGCTTAATTTTGGTGATAAAGTCTCTCACTGTTTCTCCTTCTATCTTATATTCAAGGAAGTTGAGTCAAGGTGAAGCTTAATCAAAGAAACTATATTAGGCCTAGGCTTAGCATATTTTCTTCTTTCCCTTATTCTGATGGTTTCTTCCCCATTTCTTTTTTATTAATCTACTAGAGGCCTGGTGTACAAAATTCATGCATGGGAGAGGGGGTCCATGAGCCCAGCCTGCACCCTCTTGCAGTCCGGGAGCCCTCGGGGGATGTCTGAGAGATGGCTTAGTCAGACAACCATAGCACTGCCGTGGAGGTGGGAGAGGGTCCTGCCACTGCTGCTGCACTTGCCAGCTGTGAGCCCAGCTTCTGGCTGAGTGGCACTCCCCCTGCATTGAGCGTCTGCCCTCTGGTGGTCAGTGTGCATCATAGCAACTGGTCATTCTGCTGTTTGGTCAATTTGCATATTAGCCTTTTATTATATAGGAAGATATGCCTTCCATTGAAATCTTACTACAAATCTTAGTACAATTTTTTAAAAAATAAAATAGTGTTGCCTGGCCAGCATGGCTCAGTGGTTGAGCATCAAACTATGAACTAGGAGTTTCAATTTCTAGTCAGGGCACTTGCCCAGGTTTGTGGGCTTGATCTCCAGGGTGGGGTGTGCAGGAGGCAGCCAATAAATGATTCTCTCTCATCGTTGATGTTTCTATCTCTCTCTCCCTCTCCCTTCCTCTCTGAAATCAATAAAAAAATATTTTTAAAAGTGTCAATAAACTAAATAAGAATAGATTTTTAATGGGAAATAAACTGGAGTTTAGCAAGAGTGTACAATGGTCACATTCAAATTTAATTTAATGGTGAAAATAGGAGGAAATGAGAAAAAAGGAAAACAAAATGGCCATGCTATTTTTTAAGAGAATACTAAAAACATGTAATTTATATTAGTTAAGGAAATGCCCTTTTGGTTCTTTGGGGCGGGGGGCAGGGGAGGCATCTGCTAATATTTAGACTAGTCAAACTCTCTAAAATGTCACTTACCATGAGGACTTTATTTTAACATCACATGACACATGGGCTATGAAAATGTTTGATTTTGTATCAACCTTTCTCATGTGTTATTCTAAATCAAAATCATATTGGAAGAAGAAGAAATATCCAAGTTATTAGGTTAAAAATTCAGAGAGTAAAGCATTTCACAAAGCAAAGTCTAAGAGCAGAGATTAATATTAAAAAACAAGTGTCAAGCCCTAGCTGGTTTGGCTCAGTGGATAATACATCAGCCTACAGACTGAAGTGTCTTAGGCTTGATTCCAGTCAAGGGCTCAATCCCCAGTAGGTGGTGTTCAGGAGGCAACTGATCAATTTTTCTCTCTTATCATTGAGGTTTCTAGCTTTCTCTCCCTCTCCCTTCCTCTCTGAAATCAATAAAAATATATTTTAAAAAAGGAAACACCTTTAAAAGCAAATGTCAAAAAAAATATTCTCTCCTTCTCAAAGATAGAGCAATAGGGCTAGTGCCAAGCTAAATTACTTCCCTAATATAAACCTCAGTGACTCCCCCGCTGGCCACAGTGCCTTGAAGCATGATTCTCTAGCTCTCCCAGTCCTTGTGCTCCTCAAATCCTTCTGACAAGTTCCCTTTCTGTTCAAATTAATTAAAGTAAGTTTCTGGAACTAAAGATGCTGGCTTATGTAAAGTTCATCAATATCATTTTCAAAATTATTTAGGACTGAGATAAAATTCCACTGTCTATGAATTTTTGTTTTATACTTCTATGTGAAAAGCATGTCTTCATTTTATAAACATCCTATAACATTTAATGCACTTATCTATTTACAAAATTCATTACTTCCTCACAAATAAATATTTGTATATGTTTTATCTTTAGAACTATAGTGTAGGCTCCTTGAAGGCAGAAGCTGTCACATTTGACGTATAACCCTGACTCACAAAACCTGATATAGTATCTTTCAGAGGGCAAGTGCTTGCAATTGACTAAAGAGAATAAAAGAATAGCCTAATAAAAGATAAAAATATTTATGAAACAGTTTTAACTAGACTTATTAAGAGAATAAAATGAGGTTATCCACCAAGTCATATGCTTCACACATTGTAAACACCAAATAATATTGATTATCTTTATTGAGACTTTTCACATGTGTATATGTTATTAATATACTAGAGGCCCGGTGCACAAAATTCGTGCACGGGGAGGGGTGTGTGTCTCTCTGCCCAGCCTGCACTCTCTCCAATCTGGGACCACTCGAGGGATGTCCGACTGCCCATTTAGGGGATCGGGCCTAAACAGGCAGTCAGACATCCCTCTCAAAATCCAGGACTGCTGGCTTCCAACCGCTCACCTGCCTGCCTGCCTGCCTGATTGCCCCTAACCGCTTCTGCCTGCCAGCCTGATCACCCCCTAACCACTCCCCCACCAGCCTGATTGATGCCTAACTGCTCCCCTGCTGGCCCGATTTCCCCCAACTGCCCTCCCCTGCCAGCCTGGTCATCCTCAACTGCCATCCCCTGCAGGCCTGGTCACCCCCAACTGCCCTCCCTTGCAGGCCTGGTCACCCCTAACTGCCCTCCTCTGATGGCCTGGTTACCCCCAACTGCCCTCCCTTGCAGGCCTGGTTGCCCCCAACTGCCCTCCTCTGCTAGCCTGGTCACCTCCAACTGCCCTCCCCTGCTGGCATGATCGCCCACAATTGCCTTCCCCTGCCGGCCATCTTGTGGCAGCCATCTTTGACCACATGGGGGATGGCCATCTTGTGTGTTGGAGTGATGGTCAATTTGCATATTACCTCTTTATTATATAGGATGTATTAATAATAGTTGACATCAACATTTTACCTACATAGAAATTGGAGGGAAGAGAATTTGCCTTTAGGCCCATGTGAAGAAAACACATCTTGAGTTCTCCAATTGAGAACAAATGGAGGGTGACTGAGCTCTTGAGGAATGCAGAGATGCAGATCAGCATGCTTTTGGTGACTCTAGAGAGATGAGGGAGAGAAGAAAGGTGATTGTAGTGCTTGCTATAATGCCAAGAGGCATTGAGTGTAGTGGTTAAGAGCATGACTTTTGGCATGAGGCTATCATGATTTGAATTCCAGCCCTATCACTTTACAGCAGGCGTCCTCAAACTATGGCCTGCGGGCCACATGCGAGTGTTTTTGCCGTTTTGTTTTTGTACTTCAAAATAAGATATGTGCAGTGTGCATAGGAATTTGTTCATAGTTTTTTTTAAACTATAGTCCAGCCCTCCACAGTCTGAGGGACAGTGAACTGGCTCCCTGTTTAAAAAGTTTGAGGACCCCTGCTTTACAGTTGGGTAATGCTGAATAAGGTATCTATCTAAGTGCTCCATGTCTCCGTTTCCTGCTCTGAAAGATAGGTACATTAATGGCACCTACCTCACAGGAATTTTGTAATAATCAAATATTTCAATGTATGTAATATACACACCCCCATAATAAGTAGTACCAAAGAGAGTAATATTTGGTAACTGCTAAACAGCACTAGTTTTTCTAGTTCTTTCCCTAATCTGACTTCCATTTCATCACCTTTGTTACCTGTGACCCCAACAATATACCTCCCACTGTATTCCTTCTTCCTGTGGTTCTGCTCTTTGGAAAGCTGCTATAGCCTCAGGAGTTTGTAGTCTTACTATACTGGTCCTTCCCAACTGCCCTTCCCTGCAGGCATTGATTTCTATACTTGTTGAGTTAATCTGGTAACTTAATGACCATTGTTTTCATAAAAAGGGAACTCAGGTTCCACAGTATTGATATAAAACTTCACTTTGTAAATGTAACTATGTCATTAGTATGCAACTAGTATGTGTTTGTGTGTGGCGGGGGAGGGGTGGGTAGGTGCCTGTGTAATTATAGTCTACAAGCACTGTGTTGTTGAGAGATGAGTATGTTCAAAAAATGAACCGGAATTTAAGCAAAAGGAAAAGAAGATCTTACAAAACAAATTTCACAATGATCTAAAACATTTTCACAAATACCATTCCTTTTATTAAGTAATTTTAAAGCAATTTTAATTTCATGAAAAAACATTATTGTGGAAGTTGTTTATAAGAAGTGAGTTAGGCTAATTTTACACTAGGCAAAAACTATACACACTATGTACAAAAGAATCTGTTAAAAATAAAGTCACTACTGACTTTTCAACAAATTTATGAATATAAAATTTATTTCTATCTTATGCAAAATAATCTTATAACACTTTGGATTCCAGTTACTATAATGGTAGGATATCCAATGAAAAGTAATTATAAAAGAGCAAATAGTAATTCTATCAATTGGGGCTTTCTGGGATTCTCCTTATTATCCATCAATCCTCAGTTAAAGATATCCAATGACTTGACAAACAAGTTTGTCCCTATTCTAATTTTAAATCTTGGTGTTTTGACAATGTTGCAATCTGGTAGCATTCATGGAATATTTTGCTGGCACCATAGTATTAAGTTATAATGCAACCATAATAAAGGTTTAGCATTGGTTTCAGTTAAAAGATTTAAGTTGAATCTCAAAACACTGTAGTTTAAATTGTTAATTTCTGAGCTTTAAAAAAAAATCAATATAATAAAATGAAAAATCATTAATTTATTTTGGTAAAAATATTACAAAAATTCATTCTACTATTAATTTTTATTAACATTTGCATTACATTGTTTTCTCACTTTTGTGAATTTTAAGTAATTTCCCTTCAATATAAATAAGAAATATCAAGCAAAAAATATTTCTGTATAAATACCCATAATTAAGAAAAGATAGTTTTGGAATTTTTACCTCAGTGTTTATAATTATTATTAAAGTCACTACTCTGTGTGAAAGTGTCCAGCATCAACTTTTAACCAAAAGCATGTTTCATGTAGGTTTGTACTTTGTAAAATAAAATATAAGCCCTCTAAATCAAAGGTTAAACTTGAGGATACAATCCTATATAATAAAAGGCTAATATGCAAATAGATTGAACAATGGAATAACCGAACAACAGGTTGCTATGATGTGTGCTGACCATGCACAACATGACAGGCATCAGCAGGAGGCAGCAGAGCATGGAACATGGTGGGCATTGGCCATGGTGGGATGGTGAAGCAGGTCACCATCATCGAGGCGAGCCTCTGGTGGTTACTGAAAATTCTTTGCTCTCGTGTGCCACAATGCCACCCAGCGCTCACACCTGCTTCTGGTGCTGGCCCCACTTGCACCTGGTGCTGGTGCTGGAGCCGCAGCTTGCACCCACTGCTGGTGGCCGGCACTGGCCCCAATTGCTTGGAGCCGTCAGCAGGTGTGAGCAGCAGCTGCTGGCTCCAATTGCCCCTGAGAGCTTCTCCACCTCCCCCTGCTCCTGAAGGGCGATGGGGCAGCAGCTGCCACTCCCACACGCTCATGGTACTGGCCTCACTCAAACCTGCTGCTGGCGCTGGCCCCAATCTCTGTGAGCCATCAGGTCAGTGGATGCAAGCAGGACCAGCGCAGTCAACGTGTGGGAGCGGCAGCGGTGGGAGTGGGGCTGCCAGGAGACAGAGGGCCGTGGTGGGAGGGGCCCAGCGAGGGCTTGGAGGATGGCCCACAGTTCCTTTCAAGGTGCACAAATTAGTGCACTGGGCCCCTAGTGTAATATAATGAACATGTAACTTTTTATATACTTTTCTTTTTTATTAAATTTTTGTAATGACATTGGTTAATAAAATTACATATGTCTCAGGTGTACAATTCTATAATACATTATCTGTATATTATGTACGAGCATGTCATTTTAATTAACAATTATTCAGTATAACTTTATCAAAAACATCAGAGGAAGAAAAGAAATATTTATCAAGTTTCTAATGTTTTTCAGAATGTAATATATGCCTTTTGATTGAATTTTCATCAAAATTCTGAGAAGTACAGATTATACTCATTTTGTAAAGAAAAGAACTGAAGGAAAAAGCTGAGACTATTAACTATCTATCCAATCCCAACAAGCAGTTGGCAGAGATAGAAGTCTACATAAAACTCCTAGATGTGAATCCAAAATCCATATTCTTTAAGTTTCATTTTTAAGTTTTCATTTGCTCAGCACTCTGATACATTCCCATGTGTGAGTTTCCCCTGATCTACCTCAGCCTCGTACAAGAAAAACTTATCAAGAAAAGATTAGTAATACCAACCACATTAAAGATTCCATGTGGAAGAATTCCATAAATTCCAACATAAAAGCAGATACTTTCTTGAAGAGAATATTATTATTTTGCTTCTATAATTCTTTAAGTCAGTGACATGGCCAATAGTCAGTAGACATCTACCCACAGATTCTTTTTCTATTTGTCCTATTACTGATCTCATTCTCCTGCAGTGCCCTTCATTCTAACTATTTGAATCATAAATATAAGGGGAAATGAGTTGAAGATAATAGACACAAGAGAAAAGAAAAAATCATTATTGACAATATATTACTGCTTATATTATAGTACTGAAAATATTATAGTGTTCCAGACCATTTAGTTTAATATCCCTGTATAGTTTGGAAGTGAGAACTAGGCATCAGTATTGGCACCTTTATGTAAACAGCTGGTAAACTATCTCCTAAGTGCCAATAAGCCTCCGAGGGCCTCAGCACAAAGTGGAATCTTTGCAGACCTGACACATGAATATTCTATGTCATGCGCCCCTTGGTTAATGATGATTAAGACTGTATTTTGCTTTAACTCTGTCATCACAACATCAACATTTGAGATGAAACTATTCCACTGTAACAATTTAAGAAAAGTCATTAATTATCAACTAGGTAAGCAAAGGAGAGCATCTCAATGCACCCCGATTAATTGTACCCCCCAAAATCAATGAGCAACAAAATGATGATACTTATACATGCTATCATTTTGTGTTTTGGAATTTTTGAACTACCATCTTGGTTTTTGGATTACCTGGAATGGGGGAGGTTGGGAGGGAGGAAGGAAGGCAAAAACTGTTCTGGTTCGTTCTTCTAAGTTTCAAAATCAAGTGGAAAAGAAGAGGAGAGAGCACCTCCTGGGACACTCCAAGGAAGAAGCTGCACCTGCCAACTGAGCCTCACCTCTGCCCGCCTCTGACATAGGCTGAATTCACACGACTGGAAAAGTTGTTAGTTTTGACTCCAAGAAATCTGCAGTTAATCCAAGTACTTTGGAGTTGATAATTAGTGAAATAAACAAATTAAGGAAACAGTACCTTTCTTAGGAGACCTTATGATGACCTTCCCATGTGCCTTCCATTTTGTACACTTTCTACATTCAGTATCTCAGGGTATAAAAAAGGAGACACAAGCAAAATGACCATTGTAATATAGTGTAAAAAAAGGCTCAAATAACTCAGGTGACTTTGAGCTATTTGGGAGGACACACGAGAGGGTCTAAACAAAGCTTGGGGTACCAAAAAATGACATTGCAGAGAAGATGCTGTCTGAGCTAATGCTTTTTATTTTACTTTTTTTTTAGTTTTAAGCTTTTATTTTCTTATTGTTTATTGTTGACTCTATTGTAGATATCCACCATTACCCACCCCACCTTTGCCCACTTCTACCTAGTCCCTGCCTCCCCCTTCTCTAGCCTTCACCACACTGTTGCCTGTGGTGGCTATGCACATATGTTCCTTGGCTAATCTCCTAACCTTCATTTATCCAGTACCTCCCACTCCCCTCCCCTCTGACAACTGTCAGTCTGTTCCATGTATCCATGCCTCTGGTTCTATTTTGTTCATCAGTTTATTTTGTTCATTAGATTCCACATATTAGTGAGATCATATGGTATTTGTCTTTCTCTGACTGGCTTATGTCTTGAAGGGTGAGTAAACCTTAGCCACAAGGGAAGTGGCCAAGAGGCGTGTGCTACAGAGGAGGCAGTATGGCAGTCCCATCAGCAAGAAACTGAAGAAGCATGCTTGGGACTCAGCATTTGAAGATTTGTTAGGTGAGTTTAGAGAGTTGAACCATTTAGGTTGCTTAAAGTCATTAGAATCTAATTTGGGGAAATAGTGAAGAATCACTGAAGGGTTTGAAGCAGAGAATATTTTGCCTTAGGAATATCATTTTGGCCAATACATTTAGCATTCATGTATCATTTTTGTTAGTAGCTATATATCTATAAAATGTATCCTGCATAAGAATATATGCAATAATTAATAAGAAATAATTGTAAAAGTTAAAAATTAAGCAAAAATCCCGGCAAATGTCAACCTATGAACCAGTAGGTCATGGTTTGATACCTGGCCAGGGTCACCTGCCCAGGTTGCAGGCTCAATCCCCAGTGTGGGGTGTGCAGGAGGCAGCCAATAAATGATTCTCCCTCATCATTGATGTTTCTATTTCTCTCTTCCTCTCCCTCCTCTCTGAAATCAATATTTTTTTTTAATTAAGCAAAAATTATATTCCATATCTGGTCTCTACGTCAATTATCTTTCACCTTGATTTTGTAACGCCAGGAACTGGGATTTTCTCAAAAGGCATTGTGAAATTCTTCTAAAATAATAAAAACAAAAGTATATTTTATTTTCTTGACTTTAAAAACTAAACAAAATATGACATCTAGAATGTTTAGGAGATGGGGAGAAAGTGCCAGAGCATCGAAGCAGTTGGATGTGACATCGGGACCTTCGGTTGGCTGTCCCTGCTCCGAAACAGGCCTAAGACAAGTGGGCCCCATGGTTCTTCAGGCTGCTTCTAATCTGGAAAAATGGAAGAAAACCCAAATCCTTACCACTCAAAGTAATTGCTTTAATGATACAATCATTCTTTTTAAAGTGTAAAAGAAACATTTAACACAAACTCAAAATAAAACAGTGATGTTTGCTTGTAATTACAGGTCACTTTTGGCTTTCCTCAAAGACATAAAATACACAGGGCTACACTGTGGGTACATAAGGGAAATTATGTGGAGCTCTTTGTGGGTGGTATCACAACTAAGTTTGAGTTGAATAACAGAGTCTTCTACATTCGGTCTTCTTTTTTAAAAGGTAAATATACTCAGAGGAACACCCCTACATGATGGCAGAGAAAGTGGTTGCTTATGTGGTAAGATTTGAAAGACATCTACCGACCAACCCAAAAATATTTCTGCCACCAGCCTGCGGTGCTCCCAGAAAATTTCTCACCATTCCTTTGGGACATTATCTCCAAAAGTCCGTTGAAATGCAAACATATTACCTCACAGCTTTTTCATATTAATCCATTATCACATTAGCAAGAATTTATTCTCTATGCAAGACAATTTAGGCCAGAGTGAGAAAATTGGCAAAATCAGCAACAAAGAAAACTAGAATGAGCAAAACACAGTTGCACTTCACAGAAGAGCCTGGGAGGCAGTGAGAACCTAGATCAGAGAATACTGGGAGGGACTAGGGCAAGTGAACAGGGCAGGGAAATAAGGTACAAGTTATGCTACTGAAGATTTCCTTCTATATCCACCTCTTCATCCCCAAATTACAAATAATTTCTTTCTCTTTATATCCAAAACACTTTGTATGTTACCACCCATATGATAGGCATCCTATACTTCCTTGTCTTGGGTGGTGGTTACACATGTTTGTCCCGTGCCTATTTTTAATTCTTCTTAAGATCTTGAAATTCTCACAGCTCCTAACTAAGGCCTTGTACATAAGCACTGTATTAATACTTATTAAATAAACAAATAAAACTAATACATTGATGATGATTACAGTAGAATTTTAGCAAATGTGAAATCAGATTTTCTCATTTTCACACAATCCAAGCAAGAGTTTTAAAAAAATTGGTAATCGAGTTGTTTACCTGATTAGCTGTCACAGCACATTCTATGCATTCACAGGATACTATTACTTTGTCCACTTGTAGAGTTTTGTTGTTGTTGTATATCAGTTTCCCTGATTGAACTTCGGATTATGGGCTGAATAAGACCAAATGTACTCATCACTTTAATACCTTTTATATCATTTTAATATCTTGTTTCTATTTCTCTACATTCCCAGCAGATGCTCCCAACCCCCACCTCACCATCTCTGACCATATGTAACATGAGAAGGAATGAGAAGAGAGAAAAAGAAAAAGGAAGAAAGGATGAAAAAGAAAGGGAGGGAAATAAATATATCTACAACCATACTGTTTTTCTTCCAAGGGAAGCTGTGACTAAATCATGCGCACATGCTAACAGCGTTTTAGTTGCTTGGACATTTCCTGAGGAAGGGTTACTCGCCTGAGGGTTGTAGCATGTTAGACAGGTTGGGGGTGGGGAGCCGCAGTGGCGAGGGATTAGCTTCAGGGTCATGACAGCAGTTTTATGTCTCTTTCATCTCATTACCACTCTTCCAGAATGGAATTCTTTATATGATTGTATCGTGCCAACTAATTCTCTTATTCTGTAGGTTAAGCAGGCTTGGATGTCAATACGCCCTTCTGCAGTGCTCCACAAAGATTACTGAGGAAATGGAGCTGTATTTCAAGAAGGTCTTAATTCATACCATTCAGATAACATTGTACCACCTCAAATTCTGCTTTCAGTTACAGAAGTTGAACACGTCCATCTATTCCTTCAGAGATATCGAGGAACTGTTTATTGTGCCAAGGTCCATGATTTCATGGGTCATTAGCCATACATGCATGCAGCTCCTGTACAAAAACTGCTCAGGCAGCACCTTTCCTAAACAGGTCTCTGGACCAGCCCCATTATCCTTTAGTCTTTTATGGCAATGCTGTTTCACTTGATTTTTAATGGATGTCCTGGAAGCTTATGTTTCGATGAGGGAGGACATCAAGCTTCTGTACACATGACCCAATTTAGCCAAGGTCTTTTTGTTCAGCCTACAAGGGCATGCAATGGTCTATGTATTATGTGAGGTTTTCATGCTATTCATTTTTCTATTCTCCAGTAAATAAAGCCTAATCATAATAGGTATTCAATGCATGCTGAGTGAATGTAATCATAAATGTGAGTAGACTTTTCCCCCAGCAATCTCACAGTAGATTTAACAAGCATGGACTTTCCAGTTATATTTGTAAAAAGCTCACAAAGAGGAAACTGATTATCTGTGTGTCAGTACCAGTAGTTTCTCAATTTAGGATGTGTAAGGCAAGATTCAGAGAGTCCAGACAACTTTAAAATCATGAGGTGAACTGACTGTCCTTAATTTTGGTGAAGTATGTTAAAATTTGGGCCATTAATGATAAGATGGGAGTGGTTCCTAAGAACCACTTAAATGCTTTAAATGTTCCTTTAAATTTTAACTTCCAAGTTTAATTTTTACATTGAATTTCTATTGAGATAATTTTACTCTCACAGTTAAAATTTAAAGGAACATTTAAATTTTCCTAAGAAGTAAAATTTTGTCATTTATAAAACCTCTGTTACTTCACCCCTACATCCCATGAAACCTGAGGAATATAACATTATAATTCTAAAACAAACAAATTTAAAAATACTAAGTTTCTTAGGATAAAAAAGTTTAACTCTGGTACACTTTTACAAATGTGCCTCTGAAATTTTCAAAGATTTATGCAAGTGTAGAAAGAATGTTCTCACCTTAGCAACAAATATTCAAGTGATGATTCAGCAGTTTTTGGCTCCAGTAGATATAACACTTCATAAAATTCTGTGATGCTTGTGATTTTAAAGCATCAGAAAGATGAAAATAAATATGCTATGGTATAACTATAAAGCATTGAGAAAACTTTCTTTTATTCCCTAGAGTTTGAGAAGTTTTCTGGAGTTAAATACAATAGAATTCTGTTGTAGGAATTAGGCTTCTCAGAAACTCTTGTAAGTAATTGAGTGAAGTTGTTTTCTGGTTTACAAACTCTGAAATTTTGGTCACTTTCTATTTCTTAGTTACTTTTCCAACAAATGAAGTAAAATCTACCAAAAAGATAACTAAAGAAGATAGTCTTATTTTGTGCTTCCTCATGAGAGACAATGGTTGTCATAGAGCAAAGTGCCCTAAGGTTTCATATGGCCTCGATGGACACACACACACACAAAAGAGTGTGAGCAATATAGAAGAGCCCCAAAGCAGCAATCATCTGGTTCTCTGAAGGAAGATCCAAGGAGTCTCTTTGGTAAAGAATTTGGTAAAAAGCCTATCAGAGTAAGAGTAAGTCAAACTTTTTGGATAATTCACACAATTATACTTGCAAAAAGAATATATCATTGATTTTGTGTAAGACTTTGGGATTTGTGCCATAACTTCTGAAGGTATTTATAAGAAAGCAATGTCTTTTCTTCCATGGAAGTAAGTTATACTAAATCTACAGAAACTACTTTTTTACACATGTAATTAAAAATCTCAAAATAATTTAATAACATAGGTACACAACACACACATATTTGGTAAAATTATTTAGTGAAACTATCTGAGTCCAGAGAACTCTCTGTATTTGTTCTTACAACTGTGAGAGTAAAATGATCTCAATAGAAATTTCAATGTAAAAATTAAACTTGGAAGTTAAAATTTAAAGGAACATTTAAAGCATTTTTTCTTTAAAAGGAGTAAAATATAAATTTTAACATAAGTGAAAGTAAGTAAAGACAAAAAGAAGCAACAATCCTAAGATTCAAATAATAGGTTATAAATCAAAGAAGAAATAAGAAAATAACAACAAGGAGCATGCTTCAGGGCAAAAGAAATTCCAAAACAATGCCAAGGTAGTTATTGACAACATAAGTTGCCTCCGCAATAAAATAAAAAAACTCAGTTACATTTGTACATGATGTCTCACATTTGGCATTAAAGCAGGAGAGAGTTTGCAATAGGTTTTAAGACACTCCCCCTGTTTATCCACACTCCTGCACCTTATCGGGGTAATTGCCTGTCATAAACAGGCTGCTATTAGACAAGACCAGAATACTTAGCCAAAAATAAACCAAGGGGATAACAAACAGACCTCATGTGTTTTCCAAATTCACATCTTCAGTCTTGACCTATATTCTGAATTCCAGACCTGTATACTCATTTGCCTAATCAACTCTTGTACCTTTATCCTACAGCTGTTCTAAATTTAACATGTCCAAAATAAACCTTCTCTTATTTCTCCTTCAAGCATTTTATAAGTGCTCTGACTGGTAGAGGACTACCGGTCAGAGCACTTATAATCTTTTAAATTGGAAACCTGGGTGTCATCCTTGATCCTTTTCTTTCCATTGTTCCTCACATACAAACATTTACAAAATCTGATTTATCCCACCTCTTTCTTCCCACTCAGCCCTGGCGTTGGTTTAGGTCACCATTATTTGTTTATGACTTACTAAAGCCTTCTAACTAAGAGTAAGTAAAAATTTTTGGAGAATTCACACAATTGTACTTGGGAAAAGAATATATCATTGGTTTATAACCTTTGATTTATAACCTACTGGAGGCTCAGTGTATGAATTCGTGCATGGGTGGGGTCCCTATGGGTGGCCTGCAGGGATTGGGCCAAAACTAGCAGTCCAATGCCTCCTGCAGCTCCTACCTGCCGCTCCCACTTATCCCGGCCCCACTGTGCCTGCTGCAGGCTTGCGCCCAATCAGTCCCTATCAGGAGAGGCTCACGCTGCTGCAGCAGCGCTCACCAGCCATGAGCCCTGCATCTGGCACCCTCCCAAGGGGAGTGGCCTGTGGGATTGGGCTGAAACTGGGTCTCCAACATCCCTTGAGGGGTCCCAGATTGCAAGAGGGTGCAGGACAGGCTGAGGGACCTCACCAGTGCACAATCAGGGCCAGGGAGGGATGCAGGAGGTTGGTCAACTGGGAAGGGACTGAGGGAGGGCTCCAGGGTGTGTCCAACCCATCTTGCTCAGTCCCAATCAGCGGGACCCCAGCAGCAAGCTAACCTACCGGTCAGAGCATCTTCCCCCTGGTGGTCAGTGCATGTCATAGTGAGCAGTTGAGCAGCCTTAGCATATCATTAGCATATTATGCTTTGATTGGTCTATTTATTATATAGGATTATTTTAATCTCATGAGCAGTTTCCCCCATACTTATTTTTCACAACAAAATCTATGAAGTATTCTTGAAAAACATACATACTCAAAACATATCACTGCTTAAGAACTATCTACTGGTTCCTTCATACAGCCAGATAATATATGTTCAAATTAGGACACTGTAGAGTGACAACAGACTCCAGTAAAAATTAGGATTAGACAAGTATAAGGTGGGCCGGTCTGGGAGTACCTGTAATATGTGATCTTCCTTAATTTGTCTAATGGTATGTTCTAAGCCCTTCACAATCAGACCCCAACATCTTCTCCTGATAGCCACCTCCACTCAGGACTGGCTACATAGTTTGTAGGTCTCAATGCAAAATAAAAGTGTGATGCCCCTTGTTGAAAGGTTAAGAATTTTATCTTGGCCACAGTCAAGCTTTGAACCAAACACAGGGTCCTTCAGAGCATAAGGCTGTGTGTAAATGGATGGTTCACACATTCATGAAACTGCCTTGATCCCACCCTAGAATGATCTAGTTTTACCAGTTGGAATACTATTCATGCTATTTCATAGCACAATATACTTTCATAACTACTTATATCTGTATTCTGTATTCCATCTTCTTGGAAATCCTTTCTCTGTTTCTTCTTCTGTTTCTAATTATAAGGCAAAACATGACTGAAATGAAACCTCTTGAATCAAATCTTCCCTTTGTTTCTTTACCAATTCAACAATTCTGTCCCATCTGTTGTGATATTACCTATGACTATTATAATATTTACATATCTTAAATATAATGAATTTCATTTCATGGTATCTTTTTCAACATATTTTTAGCAGTATTGTCCTAGCTATTTTAAATTCCTTGTGTGATAAGTTCAAGATCTGGGCCATCTCTGTGTCTACTTCCATTGACTTTTTCTTTTATTGACCATGGGCTTGATTATCTTGCTTTTAAATGTCTCATGATTTTTTATTGTATGCAAGACATTTTGTATAAAAAAATAGTCAAGCTGAAAGTAAATATTAACTTTTAGAAAAGGTTATTCCCCTCCTTTTGATTGGATGCTAGAGTGGAAGACAGACACTGTTTGATATTCAATTAAAATGGGCTGACTTTCACCACTGGCTTCATTCACATGTTTTGACAAAGAATCTAGACTTTCCTTTTAGTATGGATTAGGATCTGAGCATTGATGAGATTCAGAAGTTCTCTTTGTGCTTTAGAACTGAGCCACCAACTCTCTATACCATGAATGATAACCCTCTGGTTTATAGCTCAGCTGCCAACTTTTTGATTCATTGGGAAGAAATTTTTGCTCTCTAGTGTCATACCTGGTTTTCAACTCTGGAGATCTCTTCCCACCCTGATTCCCATCCCCCAGCATTATTAGAGCACCTATCTACATGTCATGAAAAACTGAAGTGTCTCAAAGTTTCCCTCCTGTCCTGCCATAGCCTGTGCACCTGAGAGACCTGTGTGTCTTAGCTCTCCTACCCATCATTCCCCTCCCCTCCAATGGGTGTTTTACTAGTAGTACACTTAGTGGAGGCTCTGCATACCTCAGGGGTATTTCCCTTAGCAATCCTGACTTATCCCCAGTTTTTTGACATAGTACACTTAAGCACTAGGTGGAGACTTATGGAAAATATTTGGCGGGTGGTTGCAGATTTGCTCTGTGGTCTAGGCTCCTTAAAAATTGAATCTCTCATGCCAGCCTACGAACAGCCATTAAAAGTTCATTAAAAGTTCAGCTGGTTCCCCTTACCCCCCTTCTATGACAGGTACTCCTCCTCCACTACTTAACCTGAAATGAGAATAGCTGTGGAATACTTATCTCCTGAGAAGAGCTTGTCATTTTTCTGGAAATTCATTTATTTAGATTTTATTGCATCCTCAGGTCTCTGAAGGATTAAAAAACAAAAACTATGTGCTTTTGAAGGTTATCCAGCTTCTTTTATTAGTATGAAAGCAATTATTGCTTTTGCTTTTCTATATCATAATCAGAAATAGAAGTCCCATATAATCTTTTTATATTTCCTTAGTAATATATTTAAATCCTGAGATATAATTAGCATACAATAAAGTTTTCATCCATATTAAATGCTTCCTTGCACAATCATTTTCTTAGCAAATTGATTTTCTTTTAATTTAAAAGATTAATGATGATAGAATATTAGATTAGGTGAAGTGACTATAAAATTCTTTTACTTATTTAACGCATGATTGAGCCTCAACTGAATGCCTGCATCATCATAGTTCTCAGAGCATAAGATGACCTGTACAACTTAAGATTTTTTAAGAAGAAAGTTATGAATCTTTCTTTTGGGGGTCAACTATTTTGATGATCACCGTGTTTTTTAGAGCCAGAAGGGCTGACATTTGAAATGGATACTAAGTCTATAAAGTGCAATAACTTTTAACAAATTCATATTCAAACAAAAGCATCTGGATTTCTGCTGTAGACCCTGACTAGGCTAGGTGCTTTCATATACATTGTCTCATTGGTACCTCACATCTGCCCTCTGAGGTACACAAGATTAATACAGGCAATTACTCTTCCTCTCTATTCATAGGTGAATAAAAGAAAGCTAAAAGACTTGCCAAAGGTTAAAACATTGTTGCAGGTCTGTTAGCTCCAAGTCCATACTCATTCTTCTGCCTCTCTCACTGCACTGTGTCTGAGATTACAGGAATTGGACCACGTTTTTCAAAGTGTCCTGGCTTTTAGAAGTGGAACTTCAGTCTTTATGAAGAGAGCTAGGTGGAGAAATAAATAGGTTTTAATAATGTGTTTTTGTTTCCTTCTCAAAATGCTTTATGTTACTTATTTCTGGAGAGTATAATCTCCCTATATACCTCCTGTGGGCTTCTTTAGCCATAGTACCAGGCACTAAGCAAAAAGGTGAATTTACTCTAGTGTAGGGTGTGAATAGGTGGCAGATTGTTTCCTGAGCTTCGTGAGCAGTGCATGAAAGTATAGATTAAGATTGTCCTATGGGCTCTTGATAGCTCTTTAATATAGCGTTCACGCTGTTTCCAGTGGATGCCTAATGAATAAAGCCCCCAACTATTCAGCCTATCATTGAAGGATCTCCACAATGTTATACTTCCTGCCTTTATAGCCTTATCATATCCCACATGTCCTTTATATCCTGGTCATATTAATACTAGTTACTAAACATGGAAATGACCCTTGATGTGGTGAAACAATAGACTTAGAGTAGAAAAGATTTGATATTAACATAGTCCAAATAAAAGGAATTGACATTTTAATTACCCCATACTGTTACCTTTGTAAAGAATTGCCTAAGCCAATATCATTTGATAAATGCCTTGAAATACTCAATGGTTTAACATGAATCTAATTGTTTAAATTTATTTTATTATTATTTTTAAAATAGTTTTTTCTAGATTTTTTTAGTGAGAGAGAAAGGGAGAGGGAGAGAGGAGAGAAACATTGAGGTGAGAGAAAAACATCGATTGATGGCCTTCCTTAGGCACCTCAACTGGGGATCGAACTGAAATCTGGGTATGTGTCCTAACCAGGAAATGAGCTGGCAACCTTTTGGTGCATGAGGTGATGCTCAACTAACTGAGCCACACCAGCCAGAGCTAAATTTATTTTAATAAAAATGTCATACAAGATTTGTTTCTTATTGGTTTTGATATTAATACATTTCATAAAATGCATTTTTTAAATGTATGTTCTCAAGCTTAGTTATGCTTTTAAAGAAAAGACCTGAAGAGAAGCATTGACTTTGTTTATAAGAACATTTGGTGCATGATTCACCTGGATTAGAGAACTTTTCAACATATTTCCATATTTAGGGACTGAATACAACTATGTTTCCAGAAGTTTCTCATCCTCAGTCTCACTAAGAAAGTAGCTAGACCATTTGTCAACAAAGGAGAGCATTTTCTGCTGAGGTAATTTACTAACCAGATGCTGAGATGGTCATCTCATGCCAGGGTGCGTTCTGCAGCCAGAGACTACACCATCTATTTTAGGTTTTATGACAAATCTTCTATGTTTTTAGAGGATTTAGAAAAGAGGCGCTGAAGCACTCGACTCCTTCTCCAGGTTATTCAGTCAGGTTTGTTTGTCTCTAAAGTCTGTGCTTTTTTGAAGACACCTCGTCGACATCCACCAAAGTCATTTTTGTCCCTTAAAAAGTTCATTTTGTTACCAAAAAGGCCCCACAATTTTATCAGAGTGTTGGGAGAGGAGGTTGGGATGACTCAAAAGCATCAGTAGAGAAAACATTGTTTTCTCCCAAGATTTCAATGTCTCTCCTTGAAACTGGTTAACTTTAAACATAATTTAAGGCAAAAAAATACTTCAGTGTTTTAAAAAAGAAAGTGAAAGGAAGAAAATATTTTTTTCTCATTTAAATAAACAACAAAGGTATAAGAAAGTTACAGAAGAGAGGGGTTTGTTCGCGCTTATTTTTTGCAAGCTTTTCTTTTTAAAAAGTTTTTTTTTTTCTTCAGCAAATAAAGGTAAGACAAAGGTTAAATATGCACATATAGGTAAAATTGGTAGGGTGTGAGAATGGAATTTAAATGATCTCATGACATTCAGGCAAAAATAAATTGAGCTTATACTCTTTTGAGCTATATACAAGTACATTAAATAAATTTTGGTGAAGATATATTTATGTGTTTCTCTATTAAATTCACATTTATTTCTCTCTCTTGGTATATAGAGATAGGCTACAATAAAATTAAAAGTTTGATGGAGGATATAAATAGTTTCATTTATTAAGAATTTAGGCCAATTCATGATTGACGTATGGACTTATTTATCTTACTAGAGGCCCGGTACACAAATTCATACACCAGTGGGGTCCCTTGGCCTGGCCTGTGGGATTGGGTTGAAACTGGCTCTCTGACATCTCCTGAGGAGTCCCAGATTATGAGAGGGCGCAGGCCAGGCTGAAGGACCCCACCAGTGCACAATTGGGGCCAGGGAGGGATGCAGGAGGTTGGCCAGCTGGGGAGGGACTGAAGGAGGGCTCCAGGGTGTGTCCGGCCTGTCTCGCTCAGTCCCGATCAGTCAGACCCCAGCAGCAAGCTAACCTACTGGTCAGAGCTTCTGCCCCCTGGTGGTCAGTGCATGTCATAGTGAGTGGTTGAGCGGCCTTAGCATATTATTAGCATATTACACTTTGATTGGTTGAACAGCCAACTGGACAACCAGATACTTAGCATATTAGGCTTTTATTATATAGGATGAGAGTTATAATCAGAGATTGAGGTGAGAAGAACAAGAAAAATCTTCTAGTCTACCTGAAGGCAAAAAGAACTCATCTCCTAAAAGTCAGAGCCAAAATGATCTGACGATAATAGAGGAGTGGATTAAACACAGCTCATAGAACCTCTTAAACATGCCAGACTTATTTTTCTTGGTAATGGAATATAGCAGTGTAGTATTTCAGGTCTTTTTACAACCTGGATGTACCCTAGTTTCAGGTTTGCTGTACAGCTGTAAGTTCCCCAGGAGCTGTGGGCACATAGTTTCACTGGGCAGTGAGGAGGACGTAACAATGGATGGTATTCCTTCAGGTACCAGTAATATTAACACCATTGTTGTCATTATCCACTGAATGATAAGTAAGAAGAGTCATTTTCTCTCCAACTCATTCCACATAGTCTGGCATTGGGAACATTTCATTTTCAGTGGGGAAGCAAAGGCCCAGGTGTTACTGAAAATGCACATAGTGTAACTGTGGAAACAACTTCAGTTGCCCCTATAAGTTTCTTCACTTACTCATTACTTAAAAGAAAAAAAAATATCATTCTTTGAGCCACAGCTACTATAAATTGTAAGTAAAACATTATTAGTCAAAACTTGCTACTTTTTATTGAAAGGTTTTATATACATACTAGTGGGTCAGTACATGACATTTGTGCCCTGGGGGAAGGGGTCCCTAAGCCCAGCCTGTGCCCTCTTGCAGTCCAGGACCTCTCGGTGGACATCCTCCTAGGGGTCCTTAGCACTGCCACAGAGACGGGAGAGGCTCCCTCCACCGCCGCTGTGCTTGCCAGCTGTGAGTCCGGCTTCTGGCTGAGTGGCACCCCTCCTCCCCTCTCCCTGTGGGAGTGCATTGACCACCAGGAGGCAGCTCCTGCATTGAGCATCTGCCCCCTGGTGGTCAGTACTCATCCTAGTGACCGGGTGTTCTGCCATTTGGTCGATTTGCATATTAGGGTTTTATTATATAGGATGTGTGTGTGTGTGTGTGTGTGTGTGTGTGTAATATACAACTAATTCTGCTAAAGAATACACAAGTTGAAGTATTTGTGTAAAATATATTCTATATTTGCTCTACATACATAATTCCCTAATTTCTGAGAGAGACAAATTTAAATCACTAGACATAGAAATTGGGTTATTTTATGTTAGTTAAGAAACCATTACCATTGATTCTTCACTGTTCTATTGGAAAGGAATAAGTAAGAGATGAAAAATTCTTTCTAATATCATTTAATGCCCATTCTGAAAACTTAATTATAGTTTCTCTCTTAACTTGACTCTAGTTTTAATGATAAACAAATCCATAGAACTATGATTTACATATGGAAGCAAACTTCCTATAAGACTTATAAAGGAAAGTCATGAATTTGTCAATTTGGATGCCATTTTTCTCCTTTACTCACACATATTTAATAGCTAAGAAAAAAGAGGCATATTACATATGATACAGTAGTAAGCTCACTAAAATAACTTTAAAATGTACAAAGCAATCTATCATTTACATCAGAAAATAGCCAGATGTTTTGCATTATTAAAAACCACTAAACATATGCCTTTTCTGATTTCTATGAAGTTTGTGTAAAATACTTTATCAGTCATAGTGAGAGCTGGTGATGTGTGGTAGCCATTGAGACCAAGATCCAACCATTCTTAACTGTGGTTCCTAATTCTGGCTCCTCATTCCCATTTCTTTGGGACTTTTTAAAACTACCAATGCTTAGGCTATTCCCCAACTAGATGAATCAGAATTTCTGGTTCTGTGTACCAGGCATCAGAATTTCCTATAATGTTCCAGTGTTCTGTCTTAATGCCAGAGCTGAAAAGTAGCATTGCCTTTCAATAATATAAGAGAATGAAGTTATTAAAGGATAAAATACAAAGAAACAAAAAAATAATAATATCACCTATTGGTATAGTGGATTGAGTCCCAATACTCTTTCAGATAAATGAGGAAATTTTCCTTCGCTAGCCAATATAACAGTTGACTATTTTTCCACAGAAGTTGAGAAACTATTTAAACAACTATATAATATTTAGATGGAAGAAATCCAGCAAATAAACTGCTGCATGTTCAAGTAGCTTCTCCAATATTATATCCAAGGGTTGGCAAATACAATCACTTATTCAACAAAAACTTTTGTGGGTTTATTGATAATGGGCCAGGAATCGTTCCCAGATGGAATCATGGAATTGAGTCAAACATGACTTCTCCATTGAAGTAATTTATAGCCTGAATGTGTGTGTTTATTCAACATATATAATTTAGTCCTTTTATCTACCTAAAATAGTTCTAATCTTGATGGATACCTCAGAAAATAAAATGGGGGAAAAGAATCCCTGCTCTGTGGAGCTTATTTTCCAGAGAGAGTAACAGAAAATAAAGTTGAAAATATTACATGTGAAGAAAATGAAAGCAATAAAGCAGGATAAGGGATGAGGTAAAGAGTCAAGTACAGTGTCAAATAGTAGAGAGGTAAGAAGGGTCTCATTGAGACTGTGTCATTTAAGTAAACACCTGAAGGAGAGAAGGTGTAAGACATATGATTATTTGGAGAAGAGGGTTTCAGGGAAAGAAAAATGTAAGTGCAAATGCCCAGAGCCTGGAATTTGTCTGGGGAGTTCAAGGAAGAGCAAGCAGCCAGCCAGAGAGGCTGGAGTGGAGGTTATATGAGACTAGGGTGAAGTGAGGTCAGAAAAGTGACAGAGGCTATTTGATGTGGGGCCTTGTCAGGATTGAATGAGCTGGGGAGCCAGTGAAGGGTTTCGAGTGGAGGATTTATAAGATCTGACTTTCCTTTGAAATGAATCACTGTGGGCACTGTGATGAGGATTGACTAAAAAGAGCAAATATGGAAGGAGGAGACCAGGTAGGCTATTGCAAGATTCCAGCTGAGATATGGCTGTTTGCAGAAAATGTTCGGAAAGTAGAAGAAAAAGCATGTATGACTTTCTGAAAGAGCGCAGGGAAAGCTTTGTATAGATTTTGTGTCCTCCGAGCCTTCAAATAATGAGTCGGAATGAACCACCTGGAAAGGAGGAAAAGAGCATTCCTCAAAAAGAGAAAAATGAACAGAATATGAACTACCAGGTGCATTTAGGAGTGATTGGCTGTGTATGCGGAGACAGGACACATGACATGGATAATGGAATTGGGGCTCAGGATAGAGAATGAAGGACCTTGTGTATCATGCTGAGTAGCTGGACTTCATCATAAAAGCAATAAAGGAATATCAAAGGATTTTAGATAATTTGGAAACAATGTGGAAGACAGGTGAGGATGGGGAGCAATTGGAAACAGACACAAATTAGTTTTTGCCAGTCACCATCTAGTGAACATAAATACATATTTGCAATTATGGCAAGAGCTATAACAATAGTGGGTACAGAATACAATGGGGTGGGGGGAAGAGGAAAAATTTTAAGATAAATAGAAACGCCAAGAATGGCTTCATTGAAGAAGTAATCATTAAACTGGATCTTGAGAAATTAGTAAATTGTTTTCAGTCAAACATGATGAAAAGGAATTCCAGGCAAGGTGAGCATCAGAGACACAGAGACCAGAAAGAACATGAAAAATTAGAGGTTGTAAAGGTGACTGGTGCATAGGGCATAAGGAGAGGAAGGGAGATGAGAGCAGGAGGCAAGGGCAATAATTCTATGGAATTTGGACATGGTTATAGTTCTGTAGGCAATGGGGATCCAATGAAAGATATTAAGTGTGGTTATACTATGCTTTATAAAACCGTGTATCCATGCTCAGGGAGAAATGGAATTTGGTGAGTCTAGAGGGAGGGAGACTGGACAACAGACTACTGAAATAATTTAGGACAGAAATAAAGGATTGTATTACTCCAGGAGTCATTGTATAGAGGATGAATTCAAGAAGCATTTCTGAGACTAAATAAATTACATTTGGGGATAAATTATATGTAGAAAAGTAAGGGAGTGGAAGGAATTTAAATGGCACAAAAGTTTCTTTCTTGGGCCACTAGATTGATGGCTGTACACTCATTAACATAAGAAGTGAAGTAAAAGGAACAGGTTAGAGGATGGGTGTGGGAAAGAATCTATTTGGTTCTACTAAATTTTATACAAACCTTTTGGATTGAAATGTTTCATAAGCAAATGAAAATATGTATAAAAAGAGCTCAGTCCTTGGCACAAAACAGGCACTCAATAAATTTTTTCTCAATTTTGAGATGCAACATTTTAAGTAATGAAATTAGGTTAGTTTAATTTGCCTGCTTGCAATGTGTTTCAACTTTTCAAAGAAAACTCTTAAAATTATATTACATACTATTCATGCATTGGATAATACTTTCAGTCTCCTAGTCTAGCTGCCAAGTGTTAAATTCTATGCTACACAACATACCTGTGGCCCAGACTAAAATCAACAGTGTGATGAAAGAAAAAATGGCTCTGAATTATCTTCCTGATAGAATTCCTATTATGTTGCCATTTTCCTTTGACACAATTTTAAAAGGCTTACTTTCACTTCATTTTGTTAAATGTTTAACTACTATCTTCAAATGAGAGCATCTTTAATTTGGATGTAATCATGAAAAATACCTTACATAAAAGAGAGATGTGGTGATAAAAAAAAAAATCCATTCAAACCATTGGCCTGGGAAATAAAGAGGTGTAATTTATCTGTTCTTTATGCCAATACTTTATTATGGTTCTAATAATGTTGCAGAGCTACTTTGCAAGGTGAATGGAAAAAGGATTTATACATAGCTTTTTATTAGAATAAAATATAATTCTGTTTAGTTCATTCAGTAATCATTGTATAATTGACTAATCCAACAAATTAAACAATTTATGGTGCTTTTTAAAGTTATATTAAAAGAAACTCCATGAAAATCTTCAGTATAAAATGAAAGCATTTTCAAACAAGAAATTCCATACTCTTTGAGCTAGAAAAAAACATGTGGGTATTTCTTGCTTATCATAAAAAAGACTTATAACACTGATGAATTTTGACAATCTTACTTGGCAGATGAGAATTAATGAAAGGATTTCATGAATTCTGTATGAGTTTACATTATAAGTTTGTAGAATATAATGTGTTCCTCTTCCCATTTACACATTGAATTATTGCTTTGATATCAAAGGTATCATTAAATAATGTAACCATAATTATAGTACAAATAATTACATGTGTGAATATGAGTTCTTTCAAAGGAAGGAAATTGTGCATACTTGAGGATAGTTAATTCTTTTTTTTTTCTTTTTATTTTTTTATTTTTTATTTTTATTTTTATTTTTTAGTTTTATTTTCATTTATTTATTTTTTTATTTTATTTTTTTTTATTTTAATGAATCTTTATTGTTCAGATTACAATTGTTTCTCCTTTTTCCCCACATATCTCCCCACCACCCAGTTCCCACCCCCCTCTGCCCTTATCTCCCTCCCTCCCCCCCACTGTCCTTATCCATAGGTGTATGATTTTTGTCCAGTCTCTTCCCATACTCCCCACACAGACACCCCTTTCCCCCTGAGAATTATCAATCCACTCCCATTCTAGGCCTCTGATTCTATTAAGTTCACCAGTTTATTCTGTTCCTCAGATTTTTAATTCACTTGACTTTTAGATTCACTTGTTGATAGATATGTATTTGTTGTTCATAATTTTTATCTTTCTTCTTCTTTTTCCTCTTTTTAAAGAATACCTTTCAGCATTTCATATAATGCTGGTTTGGTGGTGATGAACTCCTTTAGCTTTTTCTTGTCTGTGAAGCTCTTTGTCTGACCTTCAATTCTGAATGATAGCTTTGCTGGGTAGAGTAGTCTTGGTTGTAGGTTCTTGCTATTCATCACTTTGAATATTTCTTGCCACTCCCGTCTGGCCTGCATGGTTTCTGTTGAGAAATTAGCTGATAATCGTATGGGAGCTCCCTTGTAGGTAACTAACTGTTTTTCTCTTGCTGCTCGTAAGATTCTCTCTTTGTCTTTTGCTCTTGGCATTTTAATTATGATGTGTCTTGGTGTGGTCCTCTTTGGATCCCTTTTGTTTGGGGTTCTGTGCGCTTCCTGGACTCGTAAGTCTATTTCTTTCATCAGGTGGGGGAAGTTTTCGTTCATTATTTCTTCAAATAGGTTTTCAGCATCTTGCTCTCTCTCTTCTTCTGGTACCCCCATAATTCTGATGTTGGTTCGCTTGAAGTTGTCCCAGAGACTTCTTACACTATCTTCAACTTTCTGAATTCTCTTCTCTTCATGCTTCTCTGGAGGAGTGTCCTTGGCCTCTTTGTATTCCAAATCTTTGAGTTGATTCTTGCAATCCTCTAGTCTGCTTTTGGGTCTCTGTATAATATTTTTTATCTCAGTTAGTGTATGTTTAATTTCTAGTTGGTCCTTTTTCATATCCTCAAGGGTCTCATTGAATTTATCGGCCTTTTCCATGAAATTCTTGAAAAACCTTATAACCGTGGTTTTGAACTCTATGTCCAGTCGCTTATTCTCCTCCATTTCTTTGGTTTGTGATCTGTTTCCTTGCCTTCTCATATTCTCTGCTTCCCTGAGTTGGTAGGGTAGTTTTGTCTACTAGGTGTCCTATTGGTTCAACGGGTCAGCCTCCCAGTTACTTGAGGTGGACACTCTTGGTGTACCCTTGTGTACTGTGTGTTCCCCAGCAGGAGCTACAGCAAGGGCTAGTTTTCTCCTCCTTTGCTTGGGCGGTTTTGGAGCAGTCTGGAGCTGTAGTTGGTTAAGCTGCCACAGAACAGGCCATTTATATGCAAAAGCCGCTGTGTGGAGCCTGGGCGGGTTTGTAGAATGTGCGGGGCGGGGCCTCAGGGCGGGGCGGGGTCTCAGGGCGTCACTAGGCTGGGGCGTGGCCAACGGCGATGGCTGCCGTCAGCCATCTTTGCCTTTCCCATTTCCAAGTCCCTGCGCCCCGCGCACCAGCGCAGTAAACAATGATTGCTGGGCGCACCTCTGCAAAAAAGTCACTCTCACTTTCTGACCCGATGGCCGAGAGTCCAGCTTCTCCCCGTAGGCGTCTGGGTCCCCCGAGTGTCCCCAGAAACTGGATTTCAGAGTGATCGGGAGCTTGTCTCCCTGCGGGTTGAAGAAAAGCCGCGCACCCAGCCGCCCGCCGCCGCCGGCCCGATTCACGTGCCTCCGTACCTCAGCTTTTCAGCGATTGTGCTCCTTTCTCTTCTCAGCTGTAAATCTTCCACTGAGCCAGCTTTCCCGTGGTTCTGGGTGGTAGACGTTTTTGTCTTTTAGTTGTGTTTTTGAAATTGTTGTGTGAGGCAGCAGATTAGTTGTTTAACTATGCCGCCATCTTGGTTCCTCCTCTCTAGTTAATTCTTATGTATACAATTTGTGCATCTCTCTTAGTGTGTTTATCTAGAAAGAAAGTTATATTGTTAAATTATGTATGAGATTCTTAGTCTGTTGTGTATTTCTCCCTAATACTAATAATCATGAAACACTTGAGAGAGAAAAGCCTCATTATTAATAGCAGCATAATTTTCTAATATAACATTTAAGATAGGCCATTTATTTCATTGATTCTGAAAATCCCACATCATGGTAATATCATTGACCTTATTTTATAGTCAAGAAAAGTGAGACTTAGAAAAAAATACTTTGCCCCAATATCACATATCAATATTGGCAGGATGATTATCTTGGCTGCAGAAATCTACATTAATTGAGAGTTTAAATCTTAATATCTGTTCTCTAACCCAAATGTACTGAGAAAATAAAATGTTGATTCAGGGTGGTCATGCTTCTAATCTTGCAACAGTAGGCTATGCTTTGTGTTATGCCACGGGAACAAGAATGACCTCTCAGTGACCCATGCATAGTTTCAGCCTAATTCCTGCTGGCCATTAGCCATCCAAGCATCAGATTTGGAGGTGGTGTCAGCAACATTGGAACAGCATTATTTGTGACTTAGGGAAAATAACAATGACTAAGACGTCAGAGTCTCTGAGTCCTACTCCTGATTCTGTCACATGACCTTGGTTCACTTTAGAGGAGTCAGAACAAGCTGGCTGTTCTGGGTCTCTCCTCAGCTGTGACATGAAGAGTGGACAGAAAATCTGTAATGTCTCCTCCCATCCTTAATGTTTTTCTTTGTACAGATCTAACTAGTCAGTCCAGGATTTGATGCATGTCTTTGGCTTTACTCTTGGAATAAGTAGAGAACTTCCACACATTGAGTGGTTGACAAAGTAAAGAAAGACAATGGTATGTTCTATGGGTTATAATAGATGTAAAATGATACCAAAAAAGTGGGTTGGTTTTAAAACTACAACCTTGGGTCAGAATTTAGATGGTGAATAATTGCAAACAAATTTATTTTGTTCATAATATCATCTTGGTTAGTACCCGCATACAGCCTCATATCCTCTGTAAAGCCAATGGGCCAAGGGCCATGCCCACCATTACAGCCACGGCTAGAAATATCCCAACACAGTCATGCAAGACCGAAAGTAATATGCTGTGGCTGTTGGTCGAGCCTGGACACAATATTTTATGTTAGACTGTGCCCTGGCAGAGAATCTAAGCAAAACATTGAACAAGAGGCCCATTTCTTGAATGTATGGATCACTTAGCTCAGAATCAGAAACTCAGAGCTCTTAATCCCATTCTGTGATGTTTGACGTTAGCTAAATATCTTGAAAATGTTCTTATAGTTCTATACAGAAAACAGGCACTAGTTCATGTACTATCATAGAGAAATGTTTCTGAGACAATAGGCATACTGTTAATGTATTATAGGAAGTGTCAATAATTGTAAAAAGTTTAATATCAGCTATTCAGTTGTATTTAGGGTTGTTTATTTGAAACTTTAAAGAAAAATAATATTTTCAAGTTTCAATCAGATGAGCATACCAAAGCAACTATAAGCAGACAGGATTTCTTGACTATAGAGAAGCAGAAATCAATCTCTTCAAGAGGAATGTAAGGAATGATATTCAAAAATTGAGCCAGATGCAATTTTAAAAGGACTAGCTCTATATCTTATGAGTTATTCTTAATAAATACTTAGTGAAATGTTCCTTATGCTCTCTGAGGACTGTTTTTAATAGAATATGCACTCCCACCATCTAGATGGCCTCAAAAGTTATGACCCTACCTTCGTGATTTTCAATTTAGTAGGAAAACTACCAGTTAACTGTTTTGTTCAGGGATTCTGGAAATAGGGTTGACAAAGATAATAGTTTCATATATAGCTGAACAAAGAAAGCACTATTTCAGAAATGCTATTGGTTTTGGGGAAAAGGCTTGAAAAAAATCAATAGTTTTAAGAACATTCTCAAAAGGACTCTATACTATTTATGAAATAGTAAACATTAGAGTGATAAAGCAATAGGTTAATACTTAACTTTTGAGGACCTACAGGCAAAACATCATTCTATGCTGCTTCCTAATAAATAAAACATGATTCCATTTTAGTGCTTTCACTGTCACTAGTATTAATTCTAAACTTTCAAATTAAAATCATGGCATGTATTCAATGATCAGACTGCTAAAAATATGCCCTCCATACAACTTAATTTTCCCCCCTGTTATTGTTAAACAGGGAAGCACAATAGTGATCCAAGCCAATATTCTCATCTCACATTTCCTTGTCCTTGTGATTGCCAAAGATCTTAACTTCTCTTCCATTTCATCAACCCAGGCAGGATTTTTCACAGAAGTGCTGTGGACACTTCATGCAGGAGCACTCCACGGCTGCTAAATGCTAATCACGGCCCCACAACCACAACGGCAATTGCCCCACACATTGCTCAACACAGTAGTTGAGAACCACTCTACCTTATTTCTTGTAAGGCCCCAAGTTAGATGCAAAGTTATCTTCTCTAAATTTTTCTTCTTTTCTTGTTCTATTAATTCCAATGAAATTCACTGTGATTTTGCCACACTCTGCAGGTAAGTCAGTTCATTCCTTCTCTCTCTTCCTTTTTCTTTTTTTCTCTCTCCCTCTCTCCCTTTCTCTCTCCTTTCCTTACACTCCCTCCCTCTCTGTCTCTCTCTCTCTCTTTTCTCTATTCTCTTCTCTAGTCCCTAAGCCAATTGAGAACAAAACCTGTGTTGTTTACTTTTGTGTCTGCAGCACACACCAACGTGTGTTTAATAAATGTTGTTGAATTAAATTGTTCTGCTTTTACAGAGGACTGCAGGCTTTTCCAACCCAGAAGCATTTTCATCATGCCAGTTGGCATCCATCTGATTGTAACTACTAAGCCAAACCTGGAAGGCAGCATAGTCACTTAGAGAGCTTTTAAAAATACAGGTTCAAGGGCCCCTTTCCAGAACTACTGAATCAGAGTCTGCCTCAGAGAAGCCTGAGACATGGTATTTTAAAGAAGTTCTACAACAATGCCAATCCTCTCCTAAATCACAGCTTTTAGTAGAACCCTTTAAATTTATTTGTACTGTGAAGAAAATAGGGAGATACTCCTTAGAAATATCTCAGATGCTCTTCTATTTAATTGGACAGCCTATAGGAAAGTGTAAATAACTTGAAAAGCATGTACAAAATATATGCATTGAACTATCATATATATTTTACTACATCAAATAATAAAGTATACTAAAAAGCTGCTATCAAGAGAGAAGCTTAGCCTTGGCTGGGTTAGATCCCATGTCAGGGCACATACAAGAAGCAACCAATGAATGCATAAATAAGTAGAACAACAAATAGATCTCTCTCTCTCTCTCTCTCTCTCTCTCTCTCTCTCTCTCTCTCTCTCTCTCTCTCTCTCCCCCTTCCTCTCTTCTCTTTATAAATCAATCCACCAATAAAAGACAGAAGCTTAAATTATTCAAGAATATGGGGAAAATGCTTGGTAAAGATAAAAATTCTAAAATATATTTCTCCTTTTTGTGAAGATGTTTAAAATAAACACATTTCTAATAATTCAGATGCTTGGCAACCATTTCCACCCATGTTTATGTTTGAAATATTACTTTTCACAGCCATTTATATATTTTTCTTCTTACTGTGCCAAATAGATTACAAATTCCATTGTGGGCCATGGAATTTCAATTTGGGCCTGGACTGTTAGAAATCTGAGTCACCCTTCTTCTATTCCTTGTTGGATGATCTATATATTCCTCCATCAAAATAACTCTCAGGTAATCATCTTTATTCCTAATTATGTTTTATTTTATAATTAAATCTTTATTGTTGAAAATATTGCATACGTCCCTCTCCTTTCCCCATTGACCCCTTCTAGCCCACTCTTGTCCCCTGCCCCAGGCCTTCACCACCCTATTGTCTGTGTCCATGGATTATGCATATATGCATACAAGTACTTTGGATGATCTCTTCCCACCACCGACCCACCTCCACCTTCCCTCTAAGATTCCATAGTTTGTTCCATGCTTCTATGTCTCTGGATCCATTTTGTTCACCAGTTTATTTTGTTCATTAGATTACACATATGAATGAGATTATGTGATACTTATCTTTCTCTATGTTTTAAATTATCAGTAGGAAAAGGAATGTGGGATCTGAATGCTATTGGGGGAATGCTAAGCTAAAAAAGCCAAGAATTTCTAAATCATCCCTTGCCCTCTCACTACTCCTCCAAGTGTATTTCCCAAGGGGGATATAAATACAGGGTAAATGGTAGAATAAAGCAAGATGTCACCTGAATTTTGTTGAGAAGTGACCCAAACTCAGATACCAGATACTGCCATCCTTAAACCTGAAACAGAGTATATGATTTAGGTTTAAGGAGGTTCTCTCCCTCCTTTTCTTCCAGCTGCAACCTAACTCTGATCCTTTTACCACCTTTGGGCCAGGTCATATGGGACGGGATAATGAAGAGATTTAAATGTTGGGTCACTAATAAGAAATTACCTTGCCTTGCCCTGGGTGGAAGACATCTTCCACCCCCAACCACAGTTGTTAGAGGGAAGGAGGAAGAAGTTAATTGGTGATCTGGTGATTGGCTGGGTTTCTTTGCAACTTAAATGAAGGGAGGGAGAGGATTAAGCCAAAAGACAAATATACCCAAAAAAGCAAATAGTCAAGCTCCTTCCAATTCAAGAGAAGGTATTACCATAAAGGAGAACTAGGCAGGGTGTGCATGAACTTTAATGACACCACCTTTCTGGGGAAGTAGAAGGTGAAAAGTTGAAGGATGAGGACCTCCTCTGGGGTGAGGAGAGAAGCCTTTACCCCACTCTTCAAAAAGCCTAAGGCTACAATTTGCTGAGGCCTCACTAAATAACAGTCACTTTTCATACTCTGCTTATGTAGAAATAAACAAAGACCAGAGAAATGAGAACAAGCAGAGTACTTATCCACAGCCTGTTACAGCAAGGGAGTCAGCCACCACCACTTGCACTTAGGCGAGATTTGAAGGCAGGCAGAGGAGCGGAAGATCTTCATCGTAGAAAACAGGGAAGGCTCAGGTGTGCCAGATTGGAGGCTCTTGGCCTGAGGAAGCTATAGGTGGGCTAACTAACCCCTCTGTGATTGTTTAGGGCTGCGTATTTGTTTTTCTCTGGTAGGCCCTAAAGGGGGAAAAAAATTAGGGAAGATGTTCATTATTAATAAAGTCTTGACCTTTTTGGTCTCATTGTTATAGAAGTAATTGTTTGGCTTCTATTACTAGAGAGAGCAGGCTGACTTCCTACAGGTATGACTCAGCAGGCTAGTTCCTGGGCTTCTTTTCAAAGATAAAGGGTGGCTTCCTGGGCAGGTTGCTGCAGTTAGTGATTCAGTTCTACTTTATATACGGTTGGCCATTATCTGTATAGTCAGTCTTCACTTACAATCTTGCTATCACTCAAAGAGTAATCCATGAACCAGCAGTATTAGGAGTCAGTTGTGAGCTTGTTAAAAATGAAGAGTATCAACTCCCTCCCCACATCTTCAGGATCAGAATCTAGCAAGTAATTCTTATGCAAATAAATACTTGAAAAACTTTAGGCCATAATTCCCTCTCATTGTATCAGAGGCAGGCACTATCCCCATTTTTTTTTTTTTAAATATATATATATTTTATTGATTTTTTTTTTTTTTTTTTTTTTTTTTTACAGAGAGGAAGGGAGAGGGATAGAGAATCAGAAACATAGATGAGAGAGAAACATCAATCAGCTGCCTCCTGCACACCCCCTACTGGGGATGTGCCCGCAACCAAGGTACATGCCTTTGACCGGAATCGAACCTGGGACCCTTCAGTCCACAGGCCGACGCTCTATCCACTGAGCCAAGCAGATTAGGGCACTATCCCCATTTTAATAACAAGGAAATAAAAGTTTAGAGGGGTTTAGTAACTGACACAGGCATGTATAGGAGGTGACCAACCTAGGACATGAACCCAGTTGACTTCCAACTTGGCCTTTTGTACTCAACCTGAATGTAATCACTAACTCTTCCCAACAAAGAGAGGACTAATAAGTGCCATGGGATAACACAGCACTGTGTGCCAGGTGGGGCTGCAAGATAACTTCTTCTTAACAGGAAGCCCTCAGCAATTAAGTGAAGTATCAGTGCAGACTTTGATAACTCTCATTCAGGGACATCAAAGTTAGTGAGCATTGGGTACCCAAGGCAGGGGCATTCCTACTATTACTGGGGAAACCTCAGAGGACACTCATTGGAACAGAGATGGTTGAGCCTTGACATGGAACTTTTCTTCTTTTACATAGGAAACAAATGGGATTAATAATGTATAATTATTATTTTTAAACAGGCATAATCCTTTCAGAGAAAAAAAATACTTGTATAGATTGCAATAAAGGTAGAATGTGCAATGTACACAAGATTCCTGAATTCCTTCTCGGTCTGAAAATAATGTTTTTACCTTTTAACTAACTTTATGTTTTAGGGCATAGAGAAGGACTTGCCCTTCATGTTCCAAAGATTTAGAAAGTTGTAATTTAATGTCTCCATTGAAACTGCCTCAAATACAATTAGAATATATAAAAAGTATGTCATCAAAAAACCACAATTTGTGCATCCAGTGAGGGATGAACACACTGTCTTACCTCTGAAACAGTGACTCTGCCATACTAAGAATCTTGATTGTGGATTGTAGGCAGACCCTTCTAGGCTCCCAGTGGCCAGGTGAATTACAGCAGCACCTGGAAAAAACACACAGGTGGGAGTTAAAAGTTAACTAACAGCCCTCCCTGATTTGGCTCAGTGGACAGAATGTTGGCCTGTGGACTGAAGGGTCCTGGATTCAATTCTGATCAAGGGCACATGCCCAGGTTGCAAGCTCGATCCCAGGTCAGGGGCATGCAGAAGGCAGCTGATCAATGATACTCTCTCATTATTGATGTTTCTATCTCTCCCTCTTCCTTCCTCTCTGAAATCAATAAAAATATATTTTTAAAAAAGTTAATTAGCAAAGATATAATTCAAAGTTTAAAATAAAAGTAGGAGCCATTGTACTTAAGTTTCTTTTTTAATGTTGACTCTCTGGTAAACATTTTATTTATTAATTTATTGATTGATTGATTTCAGAGAGGAAGGGAGAGGGAAAGGGAGATAGAAACATCAATGATGAGAGAGAATCATTGATCAGCTGCCTCCTGCACCCCCTCCCCCCCACTATAGCCTGCAACCCATGCATATGCCCTGACCAGGAATTGGTCTGTGACCTCTTGTTTCATAGGTCAATGCTCAATCACTGAACCACACTGGCTGGGCTTAATTTTCATTCTTAATCTGTCTCTCTTTGCCTATATTCTACCTATAATGAGCCAATAAATGCAATCAATTGATACATTTTTTTTTGGATACAGCATTACATATTTCATAGAAAAAAAATGTATACTCAGCTTGGCTGATATGGCTAAATATTTGAGCATCATCCCATGGACCAAGAGGTACTGGGTTTGATTCCCAGACACATGTCCAGATTGTGGGCTCGATCCCCAGTGTGGGGCATGCAGCAGGCAGTCGATTGATGTATCTTTCTCATCGATGTTTCTATCTCTATTTAAAAATAAATAAAAACGTATTTTAAAAATTGTATAATAAAAAAAGATTTTTTCTTTAAAATTTTCTGTAACCACATTTGGGAAAAAAATTAACATCTTTATCTATTTACTAGAGGCCTGGTGTACAAAATTCGTGAACTCAGGGGGGTGGTCCCTCAGCTGGCCTGCGCCCTCTCGCAGTTCGGGAGCCCTTGGGGAATGTCCCACTGATGGTTTAGGCCTGCTTCCCATGTGGAGCAGGCCTAAGCCATCAGTCGGACATCCTTAGCACTGCCGCAGAGGCAGGAGAGGCTCCCACCACCGCTGCTGCGCTTGCCAGCGGTGAGCCCAGCTTGTGGTTGAGAGGCACTCCCCCTGTGGGAGTGCACTGACCACCAGGGGGCAGTTCCTACATTGAGCATCTGCCCCCTGGTGGTCTGTGCGTGTCATAGCAACCGGTTGTTCTGCCATTTGGTTGATTTGCATGTTAGCCTTTTATTATATAGGATTTTTTCCCAGTGCATTTATAACCCTTTGCCTGATGACAACCCTCTGAACAGGAGTTATAAAGACTACAAAAATAAATAATGTAAACAGAGAGTGATCATAAAATCCATCAGATGATGGCATACATCAAATTTTTAAATTTTTTACTACAAACCATAATCAAAGATACTTTATTTTTAAATTTATTTATTGATTTCTTAGAGAGAGAAACATCGATTTGTTTTACTTCTTCCTTCATCGGTTGCTTCTTGTATGTGCCTTCACATGGGAGTGAACCTGTAACCTTTGCATATTGGGACAATGCTCTAACCCAGTGGTCAGCAAACTCATTAGTCAACAGAGCCAAATATCAACAGTACAACGATTGAAATTTCTTTTGAGAGCCAAATTTTTTAAACTTAAACTATATAGGTAGGTACATTGTTATTAACTTAATTAGGGTACTCCTAATCTGGCCTTTGCTAAAAACTCAAGGGGCCAAAGAGCCGCATGTGGCTCTTGAGCTGCAGTTTGCCGACCACTGCTCTAACTCAACTGAGATACCTGGCCAGGGCCTAATCAAATATACTTTAAATATTTTTTTAAAACTTCAGTAGAGGAAATAAATCTGATTTTGGATAAAAAAAGATCCAGTTGAACTTAGCTGAATTGTCCATTTAATAAAAACAACAACACACAGTCTATTGAGTAAACTTTCATAATAAAATTGAAATACAGCATAACAAATATACCACTCTTAAGTAATAATCTATCAGTAAGAGTTAAAACAAAAGCAAAGAGGAATGTTCATATATACATTTTTCCCCCTTGAATAAAGTTTTAGGCTTTCATTCTTTTTCCATGGGACATGCTGTCTTACCCTTTATAGATAGGAAAAGACATTAAGAGAAAAGGAACCATTTCACTTTTTTTGAGACTCAAGATATTCCATAGGACATTGTATTCAGGTTCAGTTTTTATCTGTACACTAGGCTCAATACTGTAAGTCATGAAAACTTTGGGTGTTATTTTTCAGCTTATAGAGATAACACATGTTAAAGGTGAACAGAATAGAAAAAATTCTGTTGGTCATGTCTTTCAAATGTCTACTAGAGCTGGTTCATGGAATCCCAGTCCTAAATGTAACTTAGTTTGAAAGCAACAAATCCACGTGGCAGCTAAAAGAAACTGAGTCCCCTAAAGTTCTAACTCACTGTCTCACACAAAAATACTTCATGTTTCCTTTAAAAATTGTAAATGCCCCCAAAGCATTACAATCCTTCTTATATGATATACTTTTTTTGTATTTCACATTTTTTTTTCTAAAAATTAAACATATATATGAACAAGACTATTTTCCCAAAGCAGACAGAACAGTAATGAAATTGTAATAGGGAGAGCCAGAGAGAAAAATACTTAGATTCTGGGATCTCAAATACGAACAAGCAAAAGTTATGGCCACACTCATTTCCAATTGGAAATGCTTTGTTATTAATGGGAAGGAAAGTGATTATAAATATAGCACAGACATCATTCAACATTAAGATCCCCAAAATGACAGAAAGTATTTTAATTACAAACTCAGTATGCATTGCTTACATTCATTAAAGAAGCCAAAGTACAATTTTATTTTTACTTTATGAATTTTCCTTTTGCTAGTCAAGCCCAGAGAAAGCATCATATTTCCACTTTGACTGCAAATTCAGTAGTGCTGAGGGATACTTAATAGGTGCTTGTGGTGGTTTCAGGGTAAATTCAAAGAAAGTTGAAGACTTGGATGAGTCACAAAGCCAACATCTTTAAGTACAATGGAAAATGCTTTACATGTGGTGCACATTTTCCTGATTGTGAGGATAGATAGACTAAAGTTCAAGAACATAGAAAATGAATGGATATAATGTTGGCTCATTGTGTCTATCAAGCAATTAACTCACTCATCAAGAATTTTTTAAAAATATGTTTTTATTGATTTCAGAGAGAGGAAGGGAGAGAGAGAGAGAGATAGAAACATCAATGATGAGAGAGAATCATTGATCTGCTGTCTCCTGCACACTCTCTGCTGGGCACTGAGCCCATAATCTAGGCATGTGCCCTGACCGGGAATTGAACCATGACCTCTGGTTCATGGGTCAATGCTTAACCACTGAGCAACACTGGCTGAGCCACTTGTCCAGCATTTAAAATAATATGTAGTCCTCTAAGTAATGAAGATATAGTAAATTTGTTTAAAAAACTATGATAAGAATCTTGGTTTAACTTGGAAAATACATGTTTTACAAAGGAATAAATACAAAAGAATGGTGATATTCCTTTCTAACTCAGAATAAGGGGAAGTGCTAATGTTTAAGGATCATCATTTCTTTACCATAATACAATATTAATAAAAATAATATAAATAATTACAATAATAAGATGGGAGAGGCATTGGGGAATCATTGAAAGAACACAGCAATGAGAGTCAGTCAATGTAGGTTCTAATTACTTCTCTGTCAAGTCAATGTACGTTCTAATTACTTCTCAGATTGTGGAATGACCTAGAATGAGTCACTTCTCTGGGTCTTATTTTCTTTTTTTTCTCTGATATGGAGGAAAAATAATGCTTTCCAACCAAATTCTACGTGACTATAAGATTTCATGTAGGTGCTTTATGCAAAGCTACCAGCACACACACACACACACACACACACACACACACACACATCTACATATATAATAGCTGAAAAGAAAATAAAAGCAACATGCCTAAGTATGTATTTTTCTAGTTGTAATATGCCAGAGCCAATCATTGATTAGTACTGTTGTATTATCTTTCTTTATATTGATCTCAAAAGAAAGCATGACCTGCCATTTCAATTTGATAAAAAAATATCCTGAGATCTTCAGGAATTTGGCTTTAAATATATGTTCCCACATATACTTTTATAATGAACAAGTGGAAAGGAATTGTGATGATTACAATATTTATTATATCTAACTGTTTTTTTGTTTTTACTGACTTTACAATAAATTTTAGACATTGAATTTATAAAAGAGTGATACTAATGATGTTACTCTTTTTGTTTCATACATTAAAATTCTATGGAAAATTTTATGTAATTAAGGATTAATATTTTTTAAGCTTGACTATCTTGAATAAATTATTCTATAAATTCTCTTTTACCGCTAATCTTGACTAATTTTTAACAATTGGCCAAAGAAGAAATCTCAAAGTTATCTTAATTTAGACACAGAAAAAACAGCATTTCTAGAGAAATGTCATTGTAATCCTGGGAAAGTCCTGACAATAATCAAAGTGTTTATTGATAAAGAACACTTTTGAATCCATCATGACTACAGTTCACTCAAATAAATACTGTTCATTCCAAATGGAGCTAATCTCTTCTTCTAGTGGAAACAGAGAAGAGCTGACTGGAAGTTAGTCTTTCCTTCGAGAAGAAACATGTCCATAATGCTGAGGATATTAGTGGACTGATTCCTTTAGATTACAGTGGTCGGCAAACTCATTAGTCAACAGAGCCAAATATCAACAGTACAACGATTGAAATTTCTTTTGAGAGCCAAATTTTTAAACTTAAACTATGTAGGTAGGTACATTGTTATTAACTTAATTAGGGTACTCCTAAGCTGAACTTTGCTAAAAGCTCAAGGGGCCAAAGAGCCGCATGTGGCTCACGAGCCGAAGTTTGCCAGCCACTGCTTAGAACAGCAAAAGGTGGCAAAGACTTTCCTAGGCTGTTGTTTCACTGGGGAGAAATGGCGTGACTTTTGCCTCCTTTAGCTCAATGAAATATTCATGATTCATTTGCCTAAGGTTCTCTGTTTAGTCATATTAATAATTCTGTTTGTTAAGTAGGCAAACTATCATAAAATGGGAGATGAGATTTAAGGTAGAATGGAATTAGAAGTGAGGGGATGGATAATGAAAATAACTTTTCTGTGTTGTTTTGTTTGTTTGTTTTTAAAGAAAAATTGGGGAATAAAATAAGAGCAGTGTAAATAACAAGTTATCAGGGTAATACTTAATTCTGTATTGGACTGGTCCTAGAAATGTGTGAATGAATACAGTGGTTTGTCTCACCTTCCCTAAACAATTCATTTTCTTCTTTGGTTATTTCATCATTTGTAAGTATTTCTCTTGCTAAGCCATTCTGGGTCTGTCCATCTGTTGCTTTTGGAATACTACCTCCTTTTCAAAGCTGAGTTCAAATGTTGCTTCACCTATTAGTGTTCTTTTATTCTCCCAGTGATCTACTTTTTACCTCTTTTATAAAACCAATCAAAACTCTAATAGTGATATTAAAATAACTTTAATGTTTTATAATACTATCATTTTAAGACAAAAATAGAGGTGCTTTTTAAAAGAAGCTAACACTTTATCTTAAAAGATGAGCAACCATAATGTACTGACAGGCAAGAACTAAAAATGCATTTAACCATTCCAAAGGAAGGAACTTTACAGACAGAATGAAAGAGAATGAACTAAGCCAAAGAATTATCTGCTAAGCTAAGTTTTAAAAGTTAAGATTCAATAAAGTTGTAAAATGACCACCATACCCAAAAGAATAGATGGCGAGGAGTATTTCAGCAGGCCTCCCGCAAGGAGTAGGGAGCTGTGGGCTCTTGTGGAAAAGTGGTGACTGCAGCTGGCGCCACATCTACTGCAGGCACTGTGCATGTTCCTCCTCCAGGTAGACTAAGCACTCCTGCAGGGCAATGAGCACTATAGCAAGCCTACCCAATACAGCACAAGGAAAGAATGAATGAATGAGGCAATGCTGGAAGTGCTCATTCTCCTTAGTATTTTACTTTAGACAGAGTCTTAAGGTTCTACTTCTCACTTTGACTTGTTTAATGAAATATTCTATTTTTAAAAGTTATTTATGCCATGCCTGATCCGAAACACACCTTCATATCTGTTACCCTATAAACAGCTTTATAAGAAGTTGTTTTTCTGGTTTCCCTGGGATTAAGGCCTGAGGATGATTTCTGTCTCTAATCCATTCCTGTAAATATGAAACTGCAGTCAAGCATTGCAATCTTGTCTTTCTGAGAGCAGGTGGAGGCAAAATAAACCCGATGAACTTCAGGCTGCTTTTATTTGGTCTGTTTTGTTTGTTTCTTGGTATCCAGATTACCTTGAGTGACATGATTCAGGCTGAAGTTCTCATATAATTTTCCTCTCAGACTTGAAAGCAAAAGCTTAGCAACATGAAGAAAAAATGGTTATTGACCGTAATTCTATCAACAGCCTTCTCGTTTACATGTAAATGAAAAAAAAAAAAAAAAAGGAGCAAATCACCTTTGTGATCTTGCATTATTAAATGTAGCTATTGCAGTAAAAATTGAGAGGAGGTGAGTAAACACCTCACCAAAATCTACAGAGGCAATCAGTGCAGAAAAGCTGTGTCAAACATTATGTGATCATTTTCCTCTTAATATCATCTGTTTCCTAAGCTCACTGGTAGCAGTGGAGCAGTATGTCACTTGAATAGCAATGTGTGCCCTTGTCTTAGTAAAGCCAGCAGTGCAATAGCAAGAATAATGGCCTGACATTCTGGCTCATAGATGTTAACTCCTAAGCAAACTGTGCAGGCCATTCTGCTGTAAATTATTTCATAAATGTTTGACACTCGACCCCTGAGCAAACTCTGTGACCTTATCCTACTGAGTTATTTTTTATTGAAGTTTGGAATTCAACACTATTTTACCTTTTTTCCTACTTTCTCCTATTTCCCAGTATTTAATAATTTATTTTACCTATAGTAGTCCACAAAACATATTTCAAATGCTTAAATGAACACCCCACACATGGACACACACACACACACACACACACACACACACACACACACACATACACACACACATTAACATTTGCCATATAGCCCTTTGCCCTAGTGACTGGTTCTCAATTCCAACCTGAAAAATATGAAGAGAAAGGATCTTTGTCTAAGCCAGTAATTGTTTTCAATATGAGGTCTGCAAACTATGTGACTGGGCTTCACCTGGGATGCTTATTAAAAAGATAGATTCCCTATGACCAAAACTTGACTCATTGAATTAAAATTGCTGGAGGTGAGACTGAGAAATCTGCAATTTTCAAATAAGTCAGTTTCTTTCAATGATTCTTTGAATTACATTTTGAGAGTCTCTGAAAGATAAAAACATAAAATCTTAATTTTCTAAGTTTTCTGTTATGCCTCTTTATTTTTTATAGGTTAATTTCTATCTTTTAAAATATTTATTGTTTAAAGTATTACATATGTTCCCTTCCCCCTCCCCCCATTGACCCCTTCTAACCCACCCCTGCCCCTGCTCCAGGCCTCAGCTCCCTATTGTCTGTGTCCACGTGTTATGCATATATGCATACTAGTTCTTTGGTTGATCTCTTCTCAGGCACCCACAAACCCCCGCCTTCCCTCTAAGATTGACAGTCTGTTCTCCTGCTATGCCTCTTTATGAAACTAACCAAGGTCACCCAAGCAGCATCAAATCTCACACCTCTACCCTCCCCTACAACCAATTTTGTTTCTATAACAATTGGAAGATGACTTTTACCTGACTCTGTAGCCAGAGGCCATTGAGAGCGAAAGCCCCACCTAGTCATTGGAACAACAGATCATAAGTACCTCACAAGCTGTTTGATCAGCAGGTATTCACTCTATTAACCCACTTCAGATGATCAGATTTCACTTGCATGACTCCTATAAAGTGAGGAGGAGGTGGAAGGCTGGGAAGTCCTGTTAAACAATGGAGAGTATCAACAGCGTCTCTTAGGTCAACATGTTACCCTTTTCATTAAAAGTTATGGTTCTGCCCTAACAGGTTTGGCTCAGTTGATAGAGCGTCGGCCTGCAGACTGAAGGGTCCCAGGTTCGATTCCGGTCAAGGGCATGTACACATCCCCAGTAGGGGGCGTGCAGGAGGCAGCTGATCAATGTTTCTCTCTCATCGATGTTTCTAACTCTCTATCCCTCTCCCTTTCTCTCTGTAAAAAATCAATAAAATATATAAAAAGTTATGGTTCTACTCTCGTTTAAATGACAGGCATTGAGCCTGGCCTGTCCAACTCAGTGGTTGAGTGTGGACCTGTGAACCAGGGTGTCACAGTTTGATTGCCATTCAAGACACATGCCCAGGTTTCGGGCTCGATCCCCAGTAGAGGGCGTGAAGGAAGCAGCCAATTAATTATTCTCTCTCATCATTGATGTTTCTATCTCTCTTTCCTTCTCCCTCCCTCTCTGAAACCAATAAAAGTATATTTAAAAACAAATATATAAATAAATGGCGGGCCTTTGAGATTATTGGTCATGCTTTCATTAAACTCAGTAAAAGGAAAGATAAACATACTCTAGTGGGTAGAAGAAAATTACCAAAATAATAAGATAAAATGAGTAGGACTTAAGGGAAAAAGGCCATGATTTTTAATAGAAACCACTTAAGGCTTAAAGGATTCATTACGTTAGCTGTTTATTCAATTTTAGAACATTATAGTTGAGTCTCCTAGGTAATTAAATGAATTTCTTCACTGACTTCTACCCTCTCTTTGAAGATGTCAGGATTCATGAAGCTCAAATAAAAAGCATCCTATTCCAATACTTTGATTATTTTTGCTGAAAAGTTTTTCCTTAGGTTTAGCCAAATACTTTCACTTTCTAAGTCCCACAGCTGGTTCTGGATCTGCTCTCTGGTGCCCCATTACCAAGGCCAGGTCTAGACCTACAGAATAGACCCTTCATATAATTGCAGATGATGCTCATGCTTATGTCCTTGGATTCAGCAAACATTCTTCCCAGTGATACTTTGAAGTTCTGCCCTGCTCCTCACTGTGTTTGCTTCTGGAGAAGTGCGTGTTTACCTGTCTCTTACAATGTGGTTCTATGAACTAAACTGGAGAGCTTACATGTGGCTGGACAGCTAGTTTATCATATAGTTTATTCTGGACACTATTTTTTATAATACAACCTAAAATTTTATTTATTTATTTATTTACTTATTTATTTATTTATTTATTGCAATGATCACAATAATATTCACACAGAACTCAGAGTCAGCTAAAACTTTTAAGTATCTTCTTTACCACACACGAACAACATGCTGGTATTTAGCCAAATCTCCCCCAGTCTATACCAAGTCTTTTCATTTTTAAAAATGTAAATAGATTTACATTTTGTAAAATGTAAATGCATTTACTGATAAAATTTTTATTTTGTCCTGGATAATTCAGTTCACAAAATGAATAATGGTTTTACCCCAATATTTAAACCTTCCTTCCAAGCACTATGCCATCCTCAAATGTAACAGACCTGTTATTTTGGTAAGGAAATATTATTCACATAAATTATTATTGGCAAATTTTCAGATTTTAAAAATATTTTTAAGATCTAGTTATCATAATACATAGTATTGGCATAAAAACAGTCATATGGATCAATGGAACAGAATAGAAAGCCTATGCTTTTATAGTCAATTAACATTTGACAAAGGAGGCAAAAATATACAATGGGCTAAAGATAGTCTATTCAATAAATGGTGTTGGAAAATTGGACAGATATGGGCAAAAAATGGAACTAAACCACCTTCTTATAACATACACAAGAATAAAATCAAAATGAATTAAAGATTTAAATGTTAGACTCAAAACCATAAAAATCCTAGAAGAAAAGATAGGCAGTAAAATTTTGGAGATTTCTCATAGTAATATCACATTGGGCAAGGGAAACAAAAGAAAAATAAACAAATGGGACTACATCAAACTAAAAATTTTTTGCGCATCAAAGGAAGCCATCAACAAAATGAAAAAACAACCCACTGAATGGGAGAACATATTTGCCAATGATACATCAGAGAAAGGGTTAATATCCAAAATCTATGGAGACTTATAAAACTCAACACCAAAAAAACAACAACAACAAAAAAACAACAACAATCCAATAAAATAACCTGAATAGACACTTCTTCAGAGAGATCATACAGATGACCAATAGACATATGAAAAAATGCTCAAGGTCACTAATCAACAGAGAAATGCCAATTAAAACCACAATGAGATATCACCTCACGCCTGTCAGAATGCCTACCATCAAAAAAATCTACAAACAATAAGTGTTGGTGAGGATGTGGAGAAAAGGGAACCCTCATGCACTGTTGGTGGGAATGCAGATGGGTGCAGCCACTGTGGAAAGCAGTATGGAGTTAACTCAAAAAGTTAAAAATGAAACTACTTTATGACCCAGCAATTCCACTTCTGGGAATATATCTGAAGAAACTCAGAAAACTAATTGGAAAGAATATTTGCACCCTTATGTTCATTGCAGTGTTATTTACAATAGCCAAGATTTGGAAGCAGCCCAATTGTCCATCAGTGGATGAGTGGATGAAAAACCATAGTACAGCCCAGCTGGCATGGCTCAGTGGTTGAGTGTCGACCTATGAACCAGGAGTTCATGATTTGATTCCTGGTCAGGACACATGCTGGGGTTGCAGGCTGGATCCCCAGTGTGGGGAGTACAGGAGGCTGTCAATCAATGATTCTCTCTCATCATTGATGTTTCTGTCTCTCTCTCCCTTTCCCTTCCTCTCTGAAATCAATAAAAAATATTTATATATTTTGAAAAGAAAGTTGTGGTACAGTTACACAATAGAATACTAGTGGTATGTAAAAAGAAGAAAGGAAATCTTACCCTTTGTGACAGCATGAATGGACCTAGAGAGCATTACACTAAGTGAAATAAGCCAGTCAGAGAAAGACAAGTACCATATGATATCACTCATATGTAGAATTTAATGAACAAAATAAACTAACAAAAAAAAATAAAAACAGAGTTATATAGAACAGACTGACAGCTGTCAGAGAGGATGGGGTTTGTAGGGCTTGGTGAAAAATGTGAAGGGATTAAGCAAAAAAAAACCTCACAAAAACTGATAGACACAGGCAACAGTGATTACCAGAGGAAACAGGGGGTTGGGGGAAAGTAGAAAAGGGAAAAGGGGGGATAATTAAATGGTGATGGGATGATATTTGACTTTGGGCGGTGGACACACAATACAATATACAGATGCTGTATTATAGAATTGTACACCTGAAACCTACATAATTTTATTAACCAACTAGAGGCCCAGTGCATGATTGAATCATGCACGTGTAGGGTCCCCTACACGTTTTCGCTTTCAATTGCGGGGGAGCTGGGTGCCTGTCCGCTGGTGCACCAGGCCTTTCGGAAGCCTCCAGCATGGCGGAGGCTTCCGAAAGGCCTGGTGCTGGAGCAGACAGGCACCCAGCTCCCCCGCTTTTGATGGTCCGCAGTGGGACGTGAGCTTGCTGCCCCAGAGGCCCCTTCTGTTCCGCAGCACAGCCATGGCGCAGATGCTGAGCTCGCGCTGCCACTGGCAACCTCAGCATCCTGCTGGCCCAATCGGCTACCCCGGCCACCCCAAGTCCTGCCCCCTGTGCCTCCCGCTGGCCCAATCATGGGCATAGCGGAGTGATGGTAATTTACATATTACCATTTTATTAGGTAGGATGTCACCCCAATTAGTTCAATAATAAACAAACCTATTTATTATAAAAAATAAATACAACAAGGTATTATTTACCAAATAATTTCTACTTGTTCATATATGTATGAATCATAGAATTTCTGTGAAATATATATGAGGGTGTAGAAATTATTTAGAGGTATCACAGTAATATCACAGTGATGTAATGATTATACTAGAGGTAAGTTAACTTACCAGTCGGAGCGTCTGCCCCCTGGTGGTCAGTGTATGTCATAGCAAGCAGTTGAGTGGCCTTAGCAAATCATTAGCATACTAGAAGCCCGGTGCACGAAATCATGCATGGGTGCAGTCCCTAGGCCTGGCCGGCAATCAAAGTGTGAGCATCTGGTGTGGAAGGGTAGGTCCCAGCTGACCTCTGGGCCCTGGGCAGCACCGGGGCCCTGGGGCCCCATGCGCCACCTCCACCTGAGTCACTGCGCCCGAGTCACTGCGCCCAAATCCCCACACGAGATGGAGTGAGCGCAGCTGGATGCCGTAGGCAAGGGCACAGCGTGGGCCTCTGTGCCACCCAGCGGCATCACCTGGAAGCCAGGCGGGCAGCACTCTTTCTCCCGACCAGCTTCACAGACCGGCTCCCGTACGAACCCACGGGGAGCCTGACTGGCCCCTGTGGTCCCGGCAGCTGTGGCCTGGCTTACCTGGAAGATGCTGCACGGGTGCCGGGTGGGCTCCTTGCAGGCACCCGGCACCTGAGCACAGGGGCTTCCCCAGTGTGCAAGCCCTGGCGCCCTGGGGGAGGGTAGCAGGGAGAGTGAGAGCGAGCTCAGTGGACACCCCACATTCTCACCGCACATCCATCCCCATCACACCTGCCCCCAGGTAGCCAGTGAGAGTCATTGACGCCCGCAGTGTTCCACACCACCCCCTGGTGGTCAGCGCAAGTCATAGCGAGCAGTTGAACTCCCAGTTAAGGGGACAATTTGCATATTAGGCTTTTATTATATAGGATTACACTTTGATTGGTTGAACAGATGACTGGATGACAAGACACTTAGCATATTAAGCTTTTATTATATAGGATTCACTTTTTTGATACACACACACACACACACACACACACACACACACACACACACACACACTAGAGGCCCGGTGCATGAAATTCATGCATGCGTAGGGTCCCTAGGCCTGGCCAGTGATCAGGGCCAATAGAGGCCTTCCGGCTGGAGGCCAAGGCCTTCCTTTGTTCCGTGCCACCCCCTTGTGGGCAGCACATGTCACAGAGAGCAATCGAACTCCCGGTCTCCCAGTTGAACTCCCGAGGGGACACTTTGCATATTAGCCTTTTATATATATAGACTAGAGGCCCAATGCATGAATTTGTGCAGGGGTGGTGTCCCTCAGCCCGGCCTAAACCCTCTCCAATCTGGGACCTCTCGGGGGATGTCTGACTGCCTGTTTAGGCCTGATCCATGCCTTGCAGAGCCATGGGTCCCCCAGGCCTCACCACGTAGAGCAGCCACCGGGCCCCAACTCTGCTGTGCACGCAGCCATCTTGTGACAGCCATCTTGTGACAGCCATCTTGTGACGACGTGAGGGCATGATGCCACCAAGGCTATCATTAGTACAGATAACCTACATTTATTTCAATTAACTACCCCTGAATTATGTCTGGAGATCAAGTGTACATAATCCTGTTTAAATTTATTACAATGAAATACTTACTGGATGATTATAATATACCATGTTCAAACATTTATTCAGCACCTAACACAGTGACAGGCATAGGTGTTGAGTATACATTGGTGAATAAAATAATCAAGGTATCATGAAGCTCATAAGTTACTATCTAGTGATTAAGACAGAAAAAAATATATATATAATTTGATAAATATGATAATGAAAAGGAATAGACAGAGAAAACCAGGATGTATGACCTACTTAAGTAGGGTGGTCTGTACACCTTCTATTACTAACTCCATACAAGGTATTCATTACCAATAAAAGAAATCAATTCAATTTCTGTGATAGTTTATAATGGCTAATTGGAACCATACATCTGTTCAAAGGCTTTTGTGGCTATTTGAGTAAGCCTTAAAACACCATTATTATATAGTTTTGAGACAAAAAATGTATTTGGTCTGAAATATGGAAAAAATGATTGTTGAAATTCTGCTTTAAATAGGGTTCTGAGTTTTCAGTTTTTCTGTGGGATCCTTAGGAGCAAACCCATAATTCATAATTGTAACCTTTTTTGGTTTGTCATAAATTCATAGCTATTGCCAAATGATATCAATTTAGGAAATGCATTACAAAGTCTTGTAAAGAGATCTGTGCAATCATGTGTGTGTAGTTGCATCCCTTGATGGTATTAGGTTTGCTAGGAATTCCCAGGCTGTGAGGGTAGCCATTTTCTGGAATTTCTTAAAGCCATCATTTGGCTGCCTCGTGCAGAGCTCGTTCCCAATAAAATAAAATGAAAGACATAGTATTACCTAACTTCATCTATTTTGATTAATGGAAACAGATGTACTGTGTCTGTTAAATTTTGCTACTATGGAAGAAGTATTTACTCTGAGTTTATTTTCACTTGATCATTAGTAGAGTTTTGGAAAAACAATGAGTTAGACTATACCCAGGACTGGTGAACTGATAGAAGAGAAGCGACTCAGAGTACAGGGAATTAGGCAAATGACCAAAGCTTAGGACTCAAACATCAATGCCATGACAGAGAGCTTGTCTGAGCAATGGCACAGAAGATTCAGGAATAATGCTTGATGGTAAGACTTCAGGAATGAATGCAAAGGCACGGGGATTATCAAATATAAAGCAAATTAATTCTCAGCATTCGTAGAGTCCCTCAAAAAATGACTGTTGAGAAGTAAATCAGGTCCAACTCACAGAAAATGGGCCTGACAATAGGCCCAAAGTAATAGGTAGAATTTAGAAGTGGTCTTCCCACTTCCTCAATAATTCCCTGTGCTTTGGCACTGACAGAGAAAGTTCTGGTAAGAAAGAGACCCACTCAGCAGAAGTTAGCCAGGTAAACTGCCTGACCCTGTGCAAAGATCAGGGCAAGGAGGCAGTAAATTGCTCTTTTCCCATTTAAGTTTTCAGTCAAGTGTTGGTATGGACTACACAGCTACAGAGGATGTTCAAGCCCTCTGGGAAAGTTTCATTCATGCAGAAATAGTTTGGAAAACTCCTGGAAATGGGTTAAACAGTGAAGTGGGGGAAGGGCCAAAAATCTGAACAATTTTAAAGAAAGGAATAGCAAAATCAGTCCAGAACTAGCTTTGGGAACAAGTGGAGGGATAGTGAGGTAGGAGCCAGAGTGGCAGAAGAGATATTATCTGGACTAGTTAAAGAATAGACCTTTCTAGAAGTACAGGAGGAAATAAATTGAAAAGTAAATTTTAAGTCCACTCACCTCAGGACTTCTTTCCAGGCAGAAAGCAGAAATATCAGGACTGATTGGATCCCAGTTCCTGGTGATTAAATACTGAAAAGAAATTAAATGGGGTGCAGCTTAGTCAACTGGTGGAGATGGGGCATTGTTTAAAGCAGGAAGGAGAAGGTCTAGTAGTCAGTGGGGTTCAAAGTGGCCTGGCCATCCACAGTAGCATTCAAAAGAGGCTTCCCACTAAAAAAGCTTATGGACTTGGCAGCGTGCAGGCAAAACTGAATCCAAATGCCTTCTGATGTGGAGTTGAGGGAGATCAATGAACTGATGGCTCAGAGGGTCTTGGGATTATAGCAGGCAGTCTACACCTCCACAGATGCACTGGTGCTGGGAGGACTTCTAATTTACTGATCTATGACCTCATCATTGGCGAATGGAGAGGGGCAGCAGCCTCAATTAGTTCGGTTACCTAATGTTACCATCTGGAACAGGCTGGAACAGGAATCAGCAAAGGCTGATTGTGAAGATCAGCCATGAGGTATGATGTGGCTGGATTTTCAGGAATCTGACATTTATGTAGAACTACAAGCTGCATCATTTACCGCACTTTCCTAATATGCTGAGAATATGTAACTTGATAACTTGGTGGCAGTGGGAAGTGGTGTCTCCAAAACACAGGGAAAGCAGAGATTTTAATTGTCATCTTAATGATAACAGGCAGGTCAACAAATCATAGGGATTATGAAAAGGAGGCACAATTACGCTGGTACTTTGGGCTGAAGAACCACATTCCAATCTATAGGCATATCCTTTCCTAGTGATTTAGGTACATGGGGAGGTGAGGGAGGAATGGGAAGCAACCAAATCAGCAGGATCAATTCAATGCTCAATAACAGGGCAAAAACTGCAGTTGGATCACCCTCACTGCCAACAATATAAAAACAAAGTTATAATACCAAAACCATAGTGTTTTCACAAATTATTCGATAGAGATGTCCACACAACCAAGTGAAGAATTTAGGAAACTCTTTGTACTGCTCTAGATATAAAGCTACTCTGTAAATAATCAATTCCATACATTCCAGATGCAAATCCTTATTGCATTGGTTTAGGAAAACTATTCAGCGTGAGGTGTGTCTTCAAAAAAAATTGACCCCAGTCAACTGATTGGAAAATAAAAGAGCAAGTCAATTACATACTTTTATCCAAAGAGCAGAAAGCAATGGATTGAACCAATTAGTTTTTCCTTCCAATGACATTAGTTTCCACTCTTGTAAAAAAATTTTAAAAACACCCGAAGATACTTGGTGAAGAAAAGAGACTACCTTATAATCCAGCCTTATTGTCCCACTTAATGAAATAAATTTTGGTGTTCATTTTCCTCACACATTAAATGAGAGGACAGCCATATTTGCCATAGTCAATTCAACTTTGAAGAAAAACAAAACATGTAGCACAATCTGGCATAGAATCATGAGTAAGAAGAGAAGAGGAATATAATATGAGTGAAGCCCACAGGACATTCTTTAACCAAAAATAAAATCTATTCCGCTTTTACCTTTGGGTTAAAAAGTGGTGCCTCCTAGTAAATATGGACTTTTTTATTAAAAAGTTTAGTAATTCTGCTATGATCAGTTATAAATCATAGCTCAAATTATCCCTGTGTAGTTAACTAATTATCAAGCTGTGACTTAAGGGCACCCATCAGAGCCTGCTCGGTTTTTGTCAAGTTATCACATCTATCCCCAATGAACCCAGAGTCACTCCATAAAGATGAGCCATAAAATTACCTCTATATTTCAGTTCTATTTTATCCTTTTTCCACATGTTCCCTAAACCAGACTCTGGTTTCAATCTGCTATTCATTCTCTAGGAATTATTTGTTTAATTTCCAATGAACTCTGTTACTGATTTTTCAATGCATTACGATAATTCTTCTTACTTATAATTTGTGTTGAATAATATATTTCCATATAAATCTAATTTTACACAAAAACAACTAAAACTAGGAAATGTCATATTAAGTGGTAAATGTATAATAATTGCTTGAAAATTAATTTATCTCCAATTAAGAAACTGAAGCATATGGACTATTGTGCTTCATTGGTTCTATGTATGGTTTCAATACTAACATTATGTTTTCCAGACTTTGTAAAATATGTTTAAGATAATTGCATAAGTCCATTTAAAAAGTCCCTTTTATTAACAAACAGGAACAACCAAAAAGTCTTTAGCTTTCTTCTGTTGAATTGCATAACCATCAAGGCTGTTAATATGACAATTCAATAGAATTTATGTGACATCTGCATCAGTCTATTTTATAAATAAAATCTTGGCATGTGTAGATTCATAGATTTTTAAGTCCTCAAAGAATGCGGAAAATAATTGTTGGTTTTGTGGACCACCCTTCAGGAAAACTGAACTTATTTCCAACAGCTGGTTATCAGGACACATCACACCCTAATCATTTTGGCAAGAAGAAAAATATCCTCACAATTTTATTACATCTCAGAAGATTTATTTAATGCCACAATATTGTCCTAGTTTATCCAGAGGAATAAATTTTAAGAAGTATAATCAAGGTGTCATAAGAATTTTTTTCATTTTCAACATTAATTCTCTTCTTTAGAATCATGAGTTTATAATGGCCATATGCCATCTTATCATTCAAAATATAAAAGAAAAACTAATATCTATAATAATAAAAGTGTAATATGCTAATTAGACCAGACAACCTAACGACCTTCCAGACATCATTCTGGACGTCCTTCTGAGGCAGAGGCGGTTAGAGGTGATCAGGCAGGCAGGCGAATGGTTAGGGTCCATCAGGCAGGCAGGCAGGTGAGCAGTTAGGAGCCCGTGATCCCGGATTGTGAGAGGGTGAAGGCTGGGCTGAGGGACCCCTCCCTGCCCCTCCGTGCATGAATTTTATGCACCGGGCCTCTAGTATCTAAACAAAAGCTTAGCACTCTCCCCATCTTTGTCTTATCCGCCTCCATTCTCTGCCTTTTCACCTATTACCAGCTGACCTTTACCCCCTCTCCTGATATTATGTGATATTCATGGGTAAGGGCCATGAGTTAAACTTTCATATGAAGGTAAAAATTTTAACAAAAGGGGTAGAATCACTCACAACAGTGTACTTACAGAGGGTGGGGAACAATTTTTCCAGACTCCTAATATTTCCTTCCATGTGAAGGGAATGTCATTAGAGAAGGAGGAGGAACTGAATCTGCAGCTGTACCTTTAGAGAGAGAAACTGAGCATATGGAGACTTTCTGGACTTCCTCCTGAAAGTCAAGCTGCCAACAGAGAGCTCCACTCCTCTAAGATGTATGACCTTCAAGCTGTACACAGAGAAGCTTATGTTGGTCAGCAATGCTTGCCTGATTCAGGGAATAAGTTGATGTGTGCTTCATGATAAGAAGCTAATGCTATTGTGAGCTAAGTCAGTTTCTCCAATATCACCCTTATCAGTATAAAATTAACTTTGAACCTCATTTATCAATTGGTGGAAAACTTGAGTGGAACTTACTGAGCCTCCTCTCTCCCATGCATTTCTCCCTAACCTTGGACCTCACCCACCCCTCCCTATTCTGGAGTTCAGAACTAGGAGTCAAAGACTATATTCATTTGTATTTGGAGAATACTAGTTAAAGATTTAATCCTTCAAAATGAGATTATGTTACTTTTCAGAACCAAATTCTCACCTCCTCTCCAAAACTCATAAATATCTCAATTAGTCTTTTTAAGGTATAAAATCAGTGGAAATTTAGTTAGTTATGGCATTTCATGAAAGAAAAACAGGGTGAAAAAAATTATTATTGATTGAAACACTTAGTAAACATTTATTTTGCAATGTTGACCCAGTCAACATACATATAGGTGACCTTCTGAGCTCTTAGTTCTACCAGCTGTAGTTCAATACTGAAATAGCACAACACACACACAGGCAAGTTAATCTTTATTCTTTCTTGTGATATTTCTTTTCTTTTATTTATTCTATTCAAACATGCCCTACTCCAGAGATACTACCCAGAATCTGTTAACACAAATAGATGAAATGGACCACAACCAACATTGAAAGGGTGGGGAAGAATCATTATTGCTTTTATAATGATTTTTAAATATATAAATCTATGGAAACTGGAGAGGCTAATTACAAGTATAGTAGGTCTACTCATTAGCAAGTCACGATCTGTCTCTCTTCACTGCTCCTCAAGGCTTAACAATAATGAGTCTTTGTCAAGAATGTAGAACTTCAAAGTAAGTGATTAGAGAAAATTCTATCCCTCTGGCTTAGGAGGGTTATGGGAGAAGAAGCTCAAAGGATAGTTGGGGATGAGACATTATTTACTGAATTACTTATTTACCCTTATGACTTAGGTCAGACTGAGTGAGGATCTTGAGAGAAAAAGGGCAGGGGTAGGGGATTTTGGTCTCCTGTAAATGTGGGACACTGGGAGGAGGTGGCCTCATAAGCTGCCTGTGCACCAGTGTGAGGCCAGGCAGGAGGGAGAGTATTAAAGCACACTCAGAGACACAGCTAATAATGTAGTTGTAGTGTCTGAATGAACTTTTCTGGGCTCTTTCCAATTCCCTTGTGGCATGCATGGGACATTGGATATTCTTTCTTTCTTTGCTACACAGATTCACAGTGCCACAGTTGTCTTTTATAATTGTTATCTTTCAGCTGTGTTTGATTTTTACTGACATACTGTTTTAGTGTCCACAGTTTGAATAATTATCACAGTTTGAATAATTTCTACCAGAATAGGCAAATCTGGGCCCAGTAGTAGTTCAACAATATTTCACCTCTTCCTACTGTACCAACCAGCTGCCTATCCTTAATTTTGATGACAATACACTGCAGAGGAAGGAGTGTCCAATGTAGTATCCCTCTCATCAGCCTCTTCAATTCATTAGGATCTACACAAGTGCCTATAGTTCATAAGCTACCCCATAAAACCTGATGACTCACTGAAGGTATCCTGGCATAGTAAGAATTATATCACTTTACATCTGAAGATTTGTAATCTAGCTGAGAACCACTTGCCAACATCTCTGAGAAGGATGTACAAACTGAAGGCTCCTAAGGGGAGAATGAGGGATCCTGTATTTGCCTGTAGGCAAAGACCATGCTGTCAAGGGCTCAGAAATGTTACATTTTCTCTTTGTCATATTATTTCCTGAGAGGGATTTTTAACAAGCATGTGTAAATGCCACAGTCCTTACGGCACTTGGTTAGCAATGCTTCAAAAATTCATTGTGAAACCTTTCTATCAGCTGATGTCTGTTGAATTCCCTGTTCTAAGTAAAATTTATAGATTTTTTTAAAAAAAGCAAGGGATTTCAAAATTGTAAATACTTTTAAAAAGGATTTGGATGATTTAAAACACAAATTTCCACATAATTAATGTTTCACTTTGGCTAGGTAGAAGTTCATATAATATCATGGTTATTTCAACAGCATCCTAATTACTTTCTATGCTTCCACAATTGTCCTCCTCTGACTGATTTTAATACAGTAGCTGGAGTGTCAGATTAAGTTACTCTCCTACATAAAACTCCCTCATGGTTAAGATCCCCATCACACTTAAAATCTCAGATTTTTACCACAGCCTACATACTTCTACAATTTCAACCTGCAATTTCATCCACTACAATATTCCTTCCTGCTCACTCTGTTCTAGGCATGTTGTCTCTTTGCTGTACCTTTAACACACCAAGCACACTCCTCTCAGAGCATTTGCACCTGAAATTCCTTCTGCTTGGTGTTCTTTCCCTGCAAACATGAACATGCTCACCCTCTCACTTTTTAAGGATCTCCGCCCAAAATCAACTTCTCACAGATGGAGATTCTGAGCAATGAATGGCCTTAAAAGAACACCATCCAGTCAATATTTGTTTATTTGCTGTCTCTCCCAATCAGAATAAATGTTTTGAAAGATCAAGAAGTGCATTTGGTTGCCAGTGTCTAGAATAAGGCAACAGTAACCAATATTCAATTTATTTTAGACAATGTTATAAATAAAATTAGTGTATTTATGAGATGTGATCATATTTATTACTTGGATTTTGAATTTTCAGGCAGGTGTGTAATAGGTAGACATAGGAGAGTAACATCTGATTCTCATCAAATTAATTTTATTGTGTCATAAGTGGCAAGCCCACTTACTGACTGTTTTCCAGAATTCACACCATGCTGGTCTTTGTGATGAGCTCAACAGAAAATTGAAATGGTTGATTTATACATAGATTGTTCATAGAGAGAGAATCTAATTATGTCATTTGTTATAAAAATCATGAAGCAGAGGCTGCATTTCATACTTACTGGTAGAATCTAAACCAGAGAATACTTGGAAAAGAACATTCCTTTTGACTTTAACATAAGTTGTTTGATATCTCTTGGTGGAAGATTTCCTTCTTATTTATATTTTTTCTTAGTTAATATTAAAAAGAATGTTTTTCCAACAACATGACAGTGTATATAGATCAAACCTTTGGAGATAGACCGAGACTGTATTAGGTTACCAATTCCAGCACTTATGGGTGGTAAGTTTCCTTTTCAATTTTAGACTTAGTTTTTTCAAAATACCTACATTGCAGTGTACATGGGAGGAGTTATTGAATTAATAATCTATGAAGGACCCATCCTACTACTTGGCATATGGCACATGCTAAACAATATCCGCCCCTTTCCTTTTTATAGCCCTCTGCTTTATCAGTGCCTAAAAGCTTGTTGGGAAAATAAGACCAGACTCATCCAGATTTTTTCCCCCAGAGAATTTAGAAAAGCTACTGCACTTGTGTGAATAGCATGAGAATATGTATTCCCAACAGTTGAATCCTCTGTTCTAATATTTATATATTTTTGTAGAGTGAGAAAACTGACAAGTTGACATTAGTCTTCCCCATCTCCATCCTTGCAAAAGCAAGCATTTTCTGTGACTTCAGAGTTGTCAACTGATGTTACAGTAAGAATTGATATATTGAACACACTTGGTAACATCAGCCAGACAAATATAATTTTGATGAACATGTCCTGGCTAGTCTTCCATCTCTGTTTACTGCTAGAACTCTAAATCCAAGCACATGACATTGTATTGTATGCTTCCAAGGGATTCAAGGGATTATATTTAAGTACAGAGAACATAACTTGTCAGTGTTGATGTTGCTCTTACTCTGTAGAAGTTTTGTCACATATTTTGGATCAACCGCTTTATCTATGGATTTGAATGTATCCAAATTTAATCTAAGTTAAAACAAATAAAGTCTCTTAAGTATTAATCAGTTGTCTTCCTTGTTCTACAAAAACAACAACTGATTTTTCTTGCAGGCTTTTGCAAGGCCACAGCATCGCTCAGCTCCAAAGGGCAATCACAATAACACTGGATTCCTGATATTGGATGTGAGACCTGATTTTTCTAAATAATTTAAAAATAAAAGCTCAAATATAATTGCTACTTTCAAATTGACTATAATTTTAAACATCTTACATCACATCATGAGTTGAAAAATACATTTTCATGGCTAGCCAACACTCTAAACTTTAATGACACATCTATAATAATATAATTCTTCCAACTATAAGGACATCCATATATATATAAAAGGCTAATATGCAAAGTGTTCCCTTGGGAATTCAACCGGGAGAACAGGAGTTCGATCACTATCACATGTGCTGACCACCAGGGGGTGGCATGGAACATTGGCAGGCAACCAGAGGCAGTGGGGTGCTGAGGGAGTGAGGGAAGGAGGAGGCAGGGAGGCAGGGAGGCGGGAAATCTGATTGACCCTGATTGGCCCTGATCGCTGGCCAGGCCTAGGGATCCTACCTGTGCATGAATTGTGTGTACTGGGCCTCTAGTAGAATTATAAGAGAGAAGTATATACAATTTAATTGATTTTTAGGAAAAATATATTGATGTTATCTATACTAATAAAAGGGTAATATGCTAATTAGAGGAGACGTCTTCCAGACGTCCACAGCAGCTGCGAGGTCCAGGGCTCAGGCAGCCTGGGGCTCAGGGCAGCCATGGACTCAGGCAGCCATGAGCTCTGGTGGCTGCGAGGTCCAGGGCTCAGGCAGCCGCCACAGCCAGCAGTGGCAGCAGCAGCGGGATGATGGGGGCAGCGCCTTCCCCTTGATCATCCCAGTCACCTCCTGCAGAAGGAGGCCAGACTGTGGCTTAGGCCTGCTCTCTGTGGGGAGTGGGCTTAAGCCATCAGTAGGACATACCCTGAGGGCTCCCAGACTGTGAGAGGGGGCAGGCCAGGCTGAGGGACCCCCCCCCCAGTGCACGAATTTTTGTGCAATGGGCCTCTAGTTACTAATAATAATCAATGTCTTTACCAACCCTTCATGAAGAAGGTGCTATATGCAATTTTTTAAATTATGCTAAATCTGGCTCTTTTTATTGCTGTAATATACACAAAAATAAATACATTTGTGTGTATGTGTGTGTCTGTACATGGGTTCTTCTATATATACACATATATTTTTTTATTTCTGTCTGCTGATAAGGCCTAGAAATAGTGACATTTTAGGAGAATATCCAGATCCAGATCTTGGTTTCTAAATACTACTCTCCATCCAATATAAGGAAGCAGAGCTCCTTGGAGAATGGCTGATTCTAGGGATACGGTGAAGAAAATATAAGATATTTCTGGAGCATCTTACAGTGCCAAAAATTAAGAAAGTATACAACAACAACAAAAAACAAAAAGGTGGATTCTACATACACAGGAGCAATCTGAAAAAATATGTATATGACTCACAGTAATATTTGAGTGTCTCATAGAATACAAGGAAAATTTCTGGCTAGCCCTGAGGATCTCTGCTTCTTTCTGCATGTCTTCTTCATCTCTCTCTTTCTTCAATCATGGCTACCAATAGCACCAATCTTGGGTTTAAACCTAGTGCTGCCAATTGCTAGCTTTTTTCTCCCTTGGAAAATTATTTAATCTCTATGTATTTCCATTTGTTAATATATTAAATGGGAATAAAAATAATAGCACCTACTTCACTGAGTTGCTGCAAAGATTAAATGAGTTGCTATATGTAAAACACACAGAAAGGTGCCTGGCATAATAAACATTCTACAGATTTTTTCATTTGTATTTTAAGGTCACCATAAAAGCCTTTTCTGTAGCCATTAATTACAAAAAAATAAAATAAAGCAAATGCAGACATTTTCCTCAAAGTAGCTCATTAAAGAATGAAGATATTAAAATCAAAATAACCTTTACCATCTAATTTAATTAGAAAAAAATTAAAGCACCATTTTAAAAAAATATGTTTTTATTTGTTTCAAAGAGGAATGGAGAGAGAGAGAGAGATCAATAATGAGAGAGAATCATTGACCGGGTGCCTCCTGGGGATCCTGGGGATCAAGCCCACAACCTGGGTATGTGCCCTTGACTGGAATCGGACCTGGGACCCTTCAGTCCTCAGGCTGATGTTCTACTCACTGAGCCAGAGCAATCATCATTTTGTAAAAACAGATTCTATAAAGGCCCTAGGTTCTAGATTTTTTACAGAGCTATTCTACTTTGTTCGGCCATAGTTTTGCAGATAGCAAATGTCTTCCACATAGCTCTCTAGATCACAGCAACCTTTAGATACATTTGGGAGTCTGGGAAGATTGGGCACAAGGTGTCCACTTGAAATTAACTGCAAGCATAAGAAGGAAATGGAATTAGAAAATAGAAATGCAAGATGGATGCCTTGTTTGCTCTTACATCTAGCCAAGAATAATGAAATGGGGATTTAGGAGATATTGAGAAACAGAAGCCAACAATGGTTCTGTTTTATTTTTCTTCTTGTCTTCCTCCGAGTATTCTCTCTTACTAGTTCCAATCCTTAATTTCTCCCATTTACTAGTAAATAATCTTGGAGGAGAGAAAGGTAGAGATTCTTACCTTATGTCATTTCCAATCTACTTATTGTCAAACCTTGTATTGCCCCATTTCTTGAGCCTTAGTTTGGAAACTAAGAGTGTGTCAAGTTTAGTGGAAAGAATAAACAAGTTTATTTTTTTTTTTAATTAAAGAGGCTGAATCAACAAGTGAAAGAAAGAAGGATTTTAATAGTAGATACTCAGGAAATAGCAGAATTAAGAGAATAATTCTAGATTTGAAAAGCAGAAAAATGAAGACTGGGTAATTGCTGCAGGCTAAGTATGTATTTAAAACATTTTTTATAAGATTTTACATGACTAGGCTATAGGCTTTTAAAGGAAAGTTGTAAAATTGGCCACACTTATTGGCATTTACAATGTCAAAGTACTGTTCTATCAGTCTCATGTCTTAAATTATTTCATTCTTGCAATAACCTTATGCATAGTACCTTATTCCCATTACATATAAGGAGACTGGGCCCAGAACAGTCAAGTAACTTTCTAAAGTCTCACAACTGGTAAGAGGCAGAGCCAGGACTTAAATTCAGACAATTTAGTGAGCTCAAGACTTTAAACCCTACCCTTTACTATTCTAATTTAAAAAAATAACTAAATTAGAAGCTTAACACTATATAGCAAAACCACGACTTAAACAAATTAAAGCAAATGTCATCAAGATTTTTAACAGTCCTTATGAGAATGAGAACAAGATCTATATGGTTGTATTTGCCAAGAGAAGAAGAAAAATACTTTCATGCAAGTTCCTGAGATTAAAAAAAAAAACACACATAAAAATTCTTGTAAAATGAATAATTATGGACCCCTCTTCCCTTATTTAAAGAAATAGTACAGAATATTTTAGCCTTTGAGAATGAAAATATTCAACTAAACTAAAAATTCTGAGAAAATTAAATCAATGAAACAGGATATTTGCATGACTTAATTCAAGTTTCAACCTTGAGTCAAAAGAGTAAAGACTTAAGAAAAATAACAGTCAACCACTGCTAAGTATAATTTATCTCCGGTATAATGTTTGGATTAAAATTCAGAAATCTTTTACTGTGATAAAACATATCAGTTGGTCAAAGTATATCAGCCTCATGCCCACACACACACACACACACACACAAACCACACAACACAAAAACCCAGGAATATGTTCAAATACTTAAGATTTCATTAAAATCAGTAACTAAATAAAGGTGTCCATCATGGTATAAAATACTGGTAGAAATTAGTAATTTAACTTTAAAAGCTATATCAAGGTGCTAGAATCCCACCATACCCGCAAAATCAAGTAAAAGCCTTTAGAATTAATGAAAATAATTTGGCAAATTTGTTGGTTATAAACCATACAAACATTAATAGTTATCTCCTATTTTAGCAATGATCAGTAAGACCCATCTCACAACAGCAACCGTAATCCTAAAACATCTAAGATTAGATTTCTTTAGAGGCTTGTCGGGAAAAGCTGTAAAACTCTACTTTCGGAGATAGAATCTTTTAATAATTGAGGAATATGCCAAGTTCTTAGAAAGTAAGGTTGAATATTTTGCAGATATCATCTAACCAAATTAATTTTAGGTTTAATATGAGCCTAATAAAAATTCCAAAGAGATTGTTTTTGGAACTCGATGAAATGATTTTAAAGTTCATATGCCATGATAATGGGCAAGATGTTCTAAAACATTTTGAAAAGATGAAACTTGCTTGCAGATACTAAAAGATATTGAACAGTCATATTGCCTTTTATGACTCTTCTGATTTTTACTATATTTAGTAATAATTCACATATTTTATAGTTATGTTTAGTTAATAAAGTCATATTATCTATAAAAGTTTGTCTCTAAGTTATTCAAAAATGTTAAAACAAAGTGACCAAGATGCAACACATAGAGAACAAGTATTTCAAACATTATTGACTCACACAAATTATAAATACATGGCACTTAGGGATAGTACTATATAGAGATGGGTCATGACTGTTCTTGCTGCTGCCACAGTTTAGGCACTCATCTTCTCTCCCATGACTATTGCAATATTTTCTAACTGGTCTTTTCAGTTCCTCCAAGTACATTATCTACATGACTGAGAAAGTTATCTGCATACCAGTGATGGCGAACCTATGACACGCATGTCAGCACTGAAAGGTCCCAGGTTCAATTCTGAGGCGGCCGCATGCCGAGGATGAAACATTTGCTGCTCCTGAGGATGAAACATTTGTGAAATAATGTTTTTTCCTCAAAGTGACACACTACCCGAGTTATGCTCAGTTTTTTGGCGAAGTTTGACACACCAAGCTCAAAAGGTTGCCCATCACTGTAACAATAAACTAAATAACACTGCTCCCAGGCTTAACAACCATCTTTGGTTCCCTGCTAGCTACTCTGCTTACATTTATCATGATGGCCTACTCCACAGCTCTAACCTCATTCCCTATAATCCAGCTGCACAGAACATCTCATCACACTCTCCTATTTATGTCATGATTATTAATATCACTGTTCTTTGCACATGCTTTTTATCCTGCCTAGAAAGTTATTGCAATGTCCTCCTCAAACACAGTCTTAATTTAAGAGTTAAGTTTTTTGACAAATCATGGCAAGCCCATGAAAGCAGGATTTTTGTCATCACTGTATGCCTTGTACCTACACCAGTGTCTGGTGTAGCAATATGATTAAATATTTTTCAAAGAACGGGTCATTAAAATTTGTTCTGAATTTAAATGAGTCCAAATTATTGGCATTTACTGTATTTACTGAACTCACCGAATTTAATCAGATTAGTTTTTCACATAGCAAGCTATCCTTTAAATCAGCAGCTTAAATGAATTCAGACTTTTTCTTTTTTCAAAAATTATTTTAAAGAGAGACACAACTATACCATGAGTTTGAATTTCAGATTAAGTTGGCTCACACTGAAGGCAAGAGACAGCAAATAAACTTAAGAATATTTTATATGGGCAGAGGTGAGTGTCTTCTTTCCTTTATCTCAGATTAATACGGATTCTCAGTCAACACATCCCTGATAATAAAGTCCCCAAATCATTACCATTGAGGTGTAGCACTCTCACCTAAAGTCTAAGAAGCTAGAACCTAGAAAAGACAAAAGGAAAAAAGACCTTCTGAAAGTATCTCATGTTTTAAGAAAAGATATAATGAAAAGTAGCATACTATCTTGCAAACCCTTTGAGAATACCAATACCTGGTGTTGATTTTATTTACCTACCGATTTCTTTATTTTTCCTTTAGTTATATTAATTCTTTAAAATTTTATGTATGTGCCTTAAACAGCTGGAGGATTTAAACTTACCTATGCCCATTACAATAGGCCAGACCATTTTTTGCCCCCTTTTCTAAGTCATATAATTGGATGTAGCTTAGAACACACACACCAGGTGCTATGAAAAATGCTTACATGAAGCAGAATTGGTTTCAAGCCACCTATTTGCTTTTAAAAAATGCATAATGCCATAGAAATTATAAACTATTTCAGATATTGCTAATGATAAAATAAATAGTGCTTCAGTTATTATTCCCCTTAAACAATGAGAAGGGCTAAGCCTCCCAACTTCTGAAACAATGAAACGCCATTCCGACCTTTCCCTGGTGTCTGTGCCTGACATCTATTTTTGCAGCTCTGAGAGACTGCTACCCATCAAGCAATGGGTCAGTTGAGCTACTAGTAAAAACTCATTTCAGATGAATTTATTTACATTGACCTTTGTCCTCTTAGCATAGATGAAAGCAAAAACCCAGGAAGAGCTATCCAAATCAGAAGCTTTAGTAATAAATCAGAAAAATATGCAGTTGTTAATGATCAAAGAGCAACTTCCATCAATATAACAAAAAATGCCTCAAAATGTGATTAGAGTTTCATTTGCTTTATATCCCTATTTATCTATAGATAGTAGCCAAATCCTCTAATCGGGCTATCTGCCTGAAATGAGTTGCCCCGCGGTGTTTGTATTTGCATCGACTCTGCTTTTCTTGGTATTTGCTCAGCAGCTTCATACCAATTTGGAACCAAAACTGGTGAACACAGAATAATGCAATACAATATTTGTTGCAGTGATGAATTGCACTGCATACAAATGTTAACAAAGGGGCCAGAAACAAGACAGCAGGTGAAAGCATTGAGATCAAGTCCACAGGATGGATGAACCTGCATCTGGGCCTGGGCTGTATATTCATGATTTGTCTGTGCTGGGATCAGGTATTCTGCCTCACTTCTGTTACAGAAGAGCCAAGACGAAGAGCTAGGGATTAAGTTCTGCTTGAGCCTACAGACCTCAACTCAGTGGCACAAACCCCTGCAGCAGTTTTGAATAGTGGCAAATCAGCAGGTTTCAGAACTAGTCTAAGAACCAAGTCATCATCACCATCTGATTCAGCACATTTACATCTGAACTCATACCAATGTAATAATCAGATTTAACCTCTTGTAAAGGAATTTTGTGGACTTAATGATGGCATCTTCTTATACTAGTAAAGGCTAGAAAAAAAAAAAAGTACCTGGACACAGTTTTAGAAGTAGGCAATGAGTATCAACGTTGCTAACAAACCCCAGCAACTTGAACTTGGCAGATCACTTTGTTGAGAAAGTGAGCATTGCCGAAAGGGAGTTTTGGCTGCTGAATAAATTTCTTTCTTTCTTTTTTTTTCTCCCTCTGCACTTGGTACATTTTGAAAATAGACACAGAAAACCCTGGTTGAAGCAAATAAACCTTGTACATATCAGATTATTAGCCTCATGTATGACTTCTGGGTGCATTTTTGAGGATAGTATCCATCTTAAGGCATTTTAAAATTAGGGCTTTCTCGAGAATGTGGTAAGAATGGAATTTATAACAAGGTCACTAATGGAATGTATTTGCATGACTCATTTATCCTTTTATAGGACATACATGGCCAGACACAAGGGTGTTATCGACAGTGTTTCTAAAATTACCTCTCTGGGATTTTTCATCTAGCTTTAAGAGACTTCAAAGAAAGAATCAATAATACATATTTCTCTTGGATTACTTTAAAAACAGGTAAATGATTTTAAAATGAAAGAAATACAATATTCTGGGACTTGTGTATAGGAATCTTTACTTTGACAAGTATTTAAGATGGAAATAAAGAAAAATTGGGAAAAATCAAATTTACATGAAAACTTTAAACTTATAAGTCTCCAAAAAGATGGTCTATATATTAGAAGACATAAAAAATGTTTCCTTACATATTCTTTGTCTTAATGGTAACTATAACTAGAAAATAAAACAAACTAAAATCTTGTTTCAATTTTAAGAAGCAATTTGAACTGGCATGGCTTCTTCCTTATAACGGAGCAAATTTTTTTCTCTTCCTAGTTAGCGAGTGAAGTTAAGCCTTCAACCAAACATGTGAACTTTCTACAGGTTACTTAAACATATTATAAGGTCTTAAGGAATATATAATTTTAAATTTATAATAAGAGATAGCCTGCTGGTATTTTAACTCTTTAGGTGTAATACTATTCTCCTTTGCATTAAAATATTTAAATGAGATATTGACATGACATTATATTAGTTTCAGGTGTATAATGTAATGATTTGATATCTGCACATAAAGCAAAAGATCACCACATAAATCCAGTCAGCATCTCCCTTTGATGTTCCATTTGCAGCTAGGTAACCCATCATCACCAACACTGATCCTACCTATTATGGAGAGAACTAATTCATTGAACAAATTATAGGAGAGTCCAAGCAAACTGCTTATTCTCTTTATCAAATTCAGGATCATATTTTATTTCCTTCTAAGTGTGAAACTTCTGTTGCTTTCTGGGTTATGACGCTTGATATAAGAGGCCATAAAGGAAATAAAAAGAAATAAAGTTGATGGTCAAATTCAAGTTCAGCTTTATTTCAACATGAGTTGGGCATGTGCCTCAGGCTGTCAGGGATCTGATAAACTCCTATTAAGGAACACAGGTCCTTCAAGTTCTTTTTCTTCTGACAAATTCTCAGTTCTGAACAACCTTAACAGAGGGAAGTCAGGGAGGGGAGAAGCTGAAGTTAGCCTCACCTCCATATCCTGGCAGAACATCAGACCCCTCGGGAACATGTCTAAAACACAAACAAACAAAAACCCCTAAACATAGGAAGTTGAACATAAGGATAGATAGAGCTACAAAATGGACTATGGCAAAGTCAGGGTTGGGCACTATCTGCATGTCTTTCTTCTATGTAGGCCCAAAGACCTCAAATGTTCATGACATCAACTTTGCAATCTGTATTTCTGGGACCTAAGATCTATGGCACTTTTTTTTTTTTTTTTTTTTTTTTCCTAATCCATGACAAAGGATTTTGGTATTCTTGGCCCTGGGAAAAGAGTTCATAGACGGCTATTTTGTCTTTGCCTAAAACTTGGTTGATATTTGAAAGAGTTGGTTTAAAGGATAAATAGCCATTTCATTGCTGTTTTAAGAATTATATCATGAGAAAGCGATGTTCCTAGATTACCTCAGCTCTTTGCAGAAATGTCTTCTAAAGATTAAAATTTAATGTTATGCTCTCAGCTTTTATAGAGGTAAAATTAAAACCTTGGACATTGTTCCTTTTGTAAGAATCCCCATGATAAATTTCTTCTAGGATTCAATCAAGAAAAGTTTTTTTCTTCAGATGGATTTTAATACTACTTTATTGGGGCAGAGAGAAATTAAATAAATAAATCTGCGTCTCTTTTGAAATTTGCTTTTAAATTCATTGTGCAGCTAAAGTAACAAAGCCACTTTAAGTTCTTGTTATAATGGACTAGCTCTCCCTTTCCTCTCAGTGTTACTCATACTTAAGATCTATAGATTACCTGTTTCACAGTCACCTAGAAAGCCTTTGAAAATTACAGGTCCCTGAGCCAAACCCCTGAGATTTGGATACAGTGGTTCTTGAAAGGGACGTAGGAATGTGGGTGTACTCTATTCAAGCAAGCCTCATGTTTATTATGCACCTCTGAGTTGGAAACTATTCTAAATGGCTTTGGTTGGTCTTTTACTACTGTTACCAGACTCAGATTTATTTTTTTCTAAATGAACAATATAAGTGATTTGAGATATTCACACACATACACACAGTCATTTTCTTTTCAAAGATGTAAGATGATGAGGGAACAGATGACCAGAGGAAAGGGATAAACATACAACAAGAACTTTTACTTTGGAAATGTGAAAACTCACACAGAAATATGTTCCTTATCATTAGTCACACGAAGAAAAAACACACACATAGAGAAACCGAGGAATTCCGCAAGGAGACCTCATAAGCCTTTTGCAGAAAGGGATAAAACTTCAGACTTCTAGTTTCCAGGTACTTAAGGACAGGATCCCAAATTATTTGTAGGTGCTTTTTTCTTTAAAGCTTTTTCATGCAAAAGGTTTTGTTTGGGTTATAAACTAATAGCTTGGGTTTGATTACTAGATAGTTTCTAGCTTGCCTCTGCAAATGGTTTTTACAAACATGAAAACTAGGGTATAGACAATTTGCAATGAAGGCCATTGGTAGAAATCTGAGACATATTTTTTTCCTAGCACAACTATTGATTCTGACCAGTGTGAACACAATATAAAACTACTAGAGGCCCGGTGCATGACATTCGTGCCTTAGGGGAAAAAGGGGGAGGAGGGGGAGGGGGACAGGTTCCTCAGCCAGGCCTGTGCCCTCTCACAGTCAGGACCCCTCAGGGGATGTCTGTCTGCTGTGGAGTGGGAGGGGCTCCCGCCACTGCCTCTGCACTTGCCAGCTGTGGCCTGGGTTTTGGCTGAGCAGCGCTCCCCCTGTGGGAGTGGACTTACCACCAGGGGGCAGCTCCTGCATTGAGCACCTGCCCCCTGGTGGTTAGTGTGCGTCATAGTGACCGGTCAGTCTGCTGTTTACTCGATTTGCATATTAGCCTTTTATTATATAGGATAGAAAGTTGGCATATAATTCAATTGGCAAATAACTTTTAAATTTCTGTTCATTTTAAACAAATTTAAAAAACATTATTTTTAAAAAATTATTATTTATGGTGTAGTTAAAAGTATAAAATAGGGAAACAGATTAAATTAATTTTAGAAATATGTAAAAGAAATCTGATATATTCTTTAAAACACTAATCTCTTCTTTTTATAGAATTCACATAGCAAAATATTTCATAAAACTACATAAAAACAAACAACACTAATTGTGGTCACATCTTGCCCAATAGGTTTGAAAGTACATACCAAAAAAAAGTATACGGCAGTTAATTGATTTTTAAATATCCATTAGACTTTTTAAAAATATGTCAATGAGCACAAATATTCAAACTCATTTGGTTATAACTAACAAAAATAAACAAAATAGTAAAAACATAGCTAGTAATAATTACAATTTAAAACACTCCAATAGCACTGAAAACTGGGTAAAGTGCAAGCCATAGGCCATAAAATTCAAGAAATTTCAGCTTTATAGAGTGCAAGTGAAACCTGGTTGAATAGAGATATTTAGAAGCAACTCGCTTTCTTTTTTTTTTTCTAATATATTTTTTTTATTATTGATTTCAGAGAGGAAGGGAGAGGGAGAGAGAGATAGAGACATCAATGATGAGAATCACTGATGGGCTGCCTCCTGCATGCCCCCCATTGGGGATTGAGCCCGTAATGCCGACATGTGCCCTTGACCAGAATCAAACCCAAGACCCTTCAATTCACAGGCCTATACTCTATCCACTGAGCCAAACCAGCTAGGGCAACAACTCACTTTCTTAAGAAAGCACTATAGACTCACAAACAAACAGCAGCGAGGTGAAGAAATGTCCAATTGATTTTCCCATTTTTGAGAAGCAAAGGTCAGAAAACCCTCGGAAGAATTCCAATCTGTGCTGTAAATCAGAATCAGCTGGGTAAGGAAACATCCAGGCAAACTCAACTGTGCCTAACAGAAAGCTGGCTCCTTGCTGGTTTGTCATTGAACTTTGGTTGAATGAAGCCACTTCCTAAAACAGAAAGAGCTAAAACCTATAATCAAAGAATATTTTAAAAATAACAATAATGAAAAATGTTTCACATAAAAATTTTGAGATGCAGCCAAAACTACTCTCAGGAAAGAAATACTAACTTTCATGATTCAACAAGAAGAAATAAAAATAAATTAGCTAAATATCCAACTCAATAAATTAAGACTAGAACAAGAAAATAAACACAGGATAAACAGGAGAAATAAATAGCAGCTAATATTTGAGTTTGCTCTTCTAGTTTCGCTCTTCTAGTTTCTTTGTAGGTGGGATTTAATTTAATCTTTTACCACCCAATGTAAAAGATACTACTAATAACATTATTTTAAAGACGAGGAAACTGAGATGCAGGGAGTTGAAGTTTAAAAATGCAAAAGTGAAATAATTGGTAAATAAGAATTCTTAGTTATTCGCAAAAATAAACTAAACATAGAAACTATAGATCCCCATGATTAGAAATGTGAAAGGTTATATGATTGGGGGGTGGGGGGTGGAGGTGGAAGAGGGTATAGGGGGAATAAATGGTTGTAGAAAAAAATAAAATTAAAACAAAAGATATTCATAAAGTTTAAAAGGATATTATGTTTGGCTATCTTATTTGAAAGTATTAAAGTTTGATGAACTCTGTAGTAAAATGTAAATCACCAACTTTAGCTTAAGAAAAGCTAAAAAAGGCTGAAGACCAAGGAATTTTAAGTTTGGTCAATAAATCCCTCAAAATAATGGATAGTTTTAAGGTTGGGTGGGTGAAGAATCAATTTTTACATATTCCAAATTTTAATTACCCTCCCTCCAAATAGCCTCACTTCTCACTGCTACTCTCTATTGCCCCTTTCACATTTCTTTTCAATGTTAAAAAACAAATAATGTCCAGGCTATAATTCCTGCATTTCTAAGCCAAGCCAGAGCCTGAATATATAGATGTTAGCCTACTCTCTTTCCAGATAGTACATTAAATTAGAATAAAGGAATGCAGAAAGCATATACCTAAAACTACACACCAAATGTAGGGAAACTAAATGCAGGTTAGGCTTTTCAACACATTTCTAGAAGAAGGACGGTGATTATGTGATTACCAGTGGGGCAAGGGAAGAGTCCACCTGCCTGGAAGAGTAGAGAGGGTACAAGTCATGGTTGGAAGGCACTGTGGGGCTATTTATAGCCACCCAAATTAACATTTAAAATATGTACAAATTGATTCTTCGACATCCTTCCTCCATCCCCATTACCTGAACATACAGAAGAGTTCGGAGTCAGGAATTACCATAACCGAAGTTTCAGAAAAAAAGAATGAGAGGAGAGAAAAAGAGAAAGAGGAAGAGAAAAGGGAGAGAGGGAGGAAGGGAGAGAGAGAGTATGCTAGCACAGTTCTCTGGGAGAAAAAAGGGCATCTAGGATAGATATTCTTGCCTTAAAGCCCTCTTTGTTGAAACACTTGGAGATCATCCAGTTTAGAGGAACAAGCCCAGCCTGACATGCTGAGGCAAGTGCAACTTGTCCAGATCACAACTTGTCCAGATACATTAGGCCTCAGTCAGCCTCTCTGTTGCTTTATTCCTAAAAATATGAATGGATAGCCCACAGTCACCAACTATATGAGGAAAGTCAGCAACATGAAAGAGAAAGACCGAAAGACACAAACTGAAAAAGTACAGCAGAGAAGAGCAGTAGTTTACGGAACAGGAACAAAATAATAAACCTTTATCAAATAAGATAAAAGATGATAAGCTAATAATCATAATACAATGTGATATAGCTATAGTAAATGTTCATTTATTCATTCCTGTAACAGATATTTATTGAGCTCCTGCTATGTGGCAGACACTGGTCTAGGTCCTGGGCATACAGCAGTGGCCAGGACCCTGGCTTTATGAGCCTCCCGTGAAATACCACACACACAGAATAAATAATAAAGCAAAAGAGGTAACGTAACAATAGGTGAATCTGGGTAGAAGGTATATGAACGTCTTTTGTAGTATCCTTGTCCTTGCAACTTTTCTGTAACTTTGGATTTTGTTGTTGTTGTTACAAATAAAAGTCAAAAGTTGGTTTTCTAAATTGTTTGCCATGAAAGTTTCTCAGGAAGGTACTGGAATATGTACTCTTCTAAAAAGTAAGAAAGTAAAGTAGGATGGGGGTAAGGGAGAGAGATCAACCAAAGGACTTGTATGCATTCATATAAGCATAACCAATGGACACAGACACCAGGGGTGTGAGGGCATGAGTGGGAGGTTGGGGTGGCAATGGAGGGATAAGGACACATATGTAATACCTTAATGAAGAGAGAGAGAGAGAGAGAGAGAGAGAGAGAGAGAGAGAGAGAGAGAGAGAGAGAGAGAAAGTAAACTAGGGAAAACGAAGGCATGAGATACAGAAATCCAAAGCTATGTTACAAAAGATAGGCAGAGGAAATGCCCAGATGTACAGGGGAGAAAAACAGAGAGGAAGGAAGTCTGGAGTTTTCAGGGAAAGATTTGCTTAAAGAAGTTGAAACCCATGAGATGACTTTGTACATCTATTTCTTTTGAGAGGGAATTTAGAAAACATGTGGATAATTTGGTTTTTAATTAGTAAGCACACAGAAAACTAAGTAAACAAAGACACTCAGCATCATTAATAACTACAGAGACATAAAAAGCATTTTGGAAAGGATAAGCAATCTTAATTTTCTACATAGTTCTGCTGCGGGTAAGTGTTTTCATAGCAAAATAGAGTAAAGGAATATTAATCTCACAGCATTGGGAAGATAGATGGGGCATATTTTATGGAGTAAGAACAGGGGAATGAAAAGGACCTCAATCCCCATTATAATTCGTGAACAGTTGAAATGGAAAAATTATGAAGCAGCAAGGCAATTAAGTTATTTGGAGGTTTTGATGAAAATAAATGAATCGGCCAAGAGACAGTCAAAAGCAGTGGCTTCCAAAAGGGGAAATTAAGAAGGAGGTAACAGTGAACTGTTAGTTTGCATAATAAATATTATAAAACTAATGTATAACTTGAACAAAAAATGAAAATAAAATTTTAAAAGTAGAGACTGGGATGTAGAGAGAAGGGGGAAAGGAAATGCAGGATGAGTACTAATACACTTAGTATAAGAGTAGAGGCCTTGAGCTTGACCAGTGTAGCTCAGAGGTTGAGCATCAACCTATGAACCAGGAGGTCACTGTCCCATTCCAGGTGAGGGCACATGTCTGAGTTGGCGGCTTGATCCCCAGTAGGGGGCGTGCAGGAGTAGTGATTGATAATTTTCTCTCTTCATTGATGTTTCTCCCTCTTTCTTCCTCTCTGAAATCAATTTAAAAAAAATCTTAAAAAAAAAAAAAACCAACCATCTTCAAGAGAGGAGGACTTGAGATGCTGTCCATGGCTGACAGAAAATAAAAGTCCATGGTTCAAAAACGCATGTGCTCTGGAACAAGACAGATACCACAACACTCTGGGAAGAAGGGGTGCAGGGTGATGGAAGGTCATACATATGGCAAAGTCCTCAACAGTCAGTGGATAATATCTCAGTTAACAAATAAAGGAGTATTCTTCTGGAATATGGAAGAAACTTTGAGAAACTCTGAAATAGAAATGGCTAAAAGGGGATGCACCCAGGAAACAAGACTCAGAGAGAGGAGGGGTAAAAAAGGAGATCTGTGAATTTTACTAAAAGCCCTTCCTTGCAATTTGAATGTGTGTCTGTGTACTTGTATTACTTTGCTAAAAATGAAATTTTTAAAAACACATTTTAAAAGCATTACACAAGGTAGGAAGTTTTGCAATACATTTCAAAGCTATACTTACCCTGATATTGATGACACAATAATATTTAAGTTACCAATACACTTAAGAAAATAGAGGAGAAAAATCTAAATAAAAGGCAATGCTGTTAAATTGAACTCAAAATAGTATTTTAAAAATTAATATAGTGTGACCAAGCATGGTTTCTCTTTGAAATGTATGGTTGATGTAATTGTGAAAATAACACAATTTATTTAAAAAAAAAAAGAGGTCAAAAGCAGATTATCATGTAAGATTACAAAATGGTATTTGATAATAATAAATAGCTTGCTTATTAAACAAAAAGACCTCATAGGAAAATAGAGCAACTGTAGCATCCCTTAAACTCAAGTTAATCATGTGCCCCTACATTTGTTTATTCAAAAAATGCAATTGAGTGCAGTACCATCCTATAGTAGTGATTTCCCAGTGAACAGAACAGACTATGTCCTTGGACTTGTAGAACTTTACCTTCTGGTAAGGAAGGTGGCAAATAAATAAAAAGTAACATACTTTCTTGTACTAAATTTAAAATACAGAGTGAGAGATAGAAAGTAAAATTTCTATTTTAGGGAAATTGGTGAAGGTTGGATTTGTTGAAGCCATGATATTTGAGGAAAGAGTGTGCATGTGATTACTGGGATACAGGCATTTCAGGCAAAAGAACAGCATGGGTTGTTTTGGAAAGAAGGAAAGAGTGGTGATGAAGAGAATTTGAGAGGGAGCCAGGTACCAGATCATGCATGGTCTTAGACACCACACTGAGGACTTGCTGAATCAATTGCTCCACATTCCAAATGGCAGAGTATCAGCCTGACCCTCTCTCTGGCCTCTTGGTCTTCAAGAAGAGTTTATTGTAAAAAAGAACTATAATAACAATTTTATCCATGTTCCTGCCTTCTTTCTGATCCAGATGGGTTGTATAATTTTCAGCTGGGAAAAGGTATAACACACACACACAAAAACCCAACAAATAAAAATGGAACAATGGCCCTAGCCCATTTGATTGGCTCAGTGGATAGAGCATTGGCCCTTGGACAGAAGGATCCCAGGTTCGATTCCAGTCAAGGGCTTGTACCTACATTGCAGGCTCAATTGATCTCTTACCCTGGTTGGGGCACATGCAATAGGCAACCAATCAATGTGTCTCTTGCATCCATGTTTCTCTCTCTCTGCCTTTCCCCCTCCCTTCCACTCTCTCTAAAAATCAATGGAAAAATATCCTCAGGTGAGGATTAACAAAAAAAAAAAAGGGGGGGGGGGGGGCGTGGGGAATTATAAAATAATTATAAAAAACAACAACACAGTCCTATATATCTTAAAACAATATAAAAAATTTAAAGGCAAATGATAAGTTTGAACATATACTTGAAACAAAGATGAAAGAGAATGATGATTTATGTTGTTTAAAGGGGTGTTATAACTCAATAACAAAAAAGATAAATACTCCAATAAAAATGGGTAAGAACACGAATATGTTGTGAAAGTAGACAGCCAAAGGTCATAAACATGGAAAAATGACCAAAATTATCATAATAAAAGAATGCAAATTAGACTAAGAAGGAATCTTTTAACTACCAGATTGTCACAATAATATCCAGAATTGGCAAAGATGTTAAAAATAAAAACTTGCACATATCATTTAAAACTTGGGGGGGGGGGGGGGGGGATGCTCATGTGCCCAAACTAAAACTCCACTTTTTGTTTATAAAAAAATGTGTTGTGAAGGGTAAGTCACGCTAATAGTTTTCTGAGTGAGAGCTAATGACATATCATTGACAAAACTGTTTATAAATACAACATAATTCTAAAAAGTTAACATAATGATAAATAACATATTTAGTTTGAAAAATAAATAAACCTGAGGTTTCATTAGGTAGAACTAGTGATGAAGACGTAAAGGAAGAAAGAGTAAAAGTGGCAGAGTTTGGAGAACTGGAAAGTACACTATGTCACTATGTGGGAGTCTGGCCTCAGTTCTGGAACTAGGGAGTTTCTGGGAGTAAACCCCTGGGGCCCCGTTCCCTCAGTTCTCCTTGCTTAATGTCTGGTTGTCCCATAGTCCCTGCTTTTGTTATTGTCTTCCCACCAGTCACTCTTCATGTCACTGCTATCTTTCTAGTTTCATCCTACTGCCATAGAGACTGCCTACTTTCATTAATACACCAGAAACTTTCTTCCATGATGTTTCTCATGCTATTTGCTTCCTGGAATTTCCACATTAACAATATACTAAATTCCTACTCATTTTTTCAAAATGCAGGTCAGACATCACTATTGCCTCTGCTGTGGAACCTTCCTAGACATTCCCACTGAGTTTTCACTTGCTCCAATTTAGTTATACTAGTACTAGAGGCCCGGTGCATGAAATTCGTGCACTGGAGGCGGGTGTCCCTCAGCCCAGCCTGCACCCTCTCCAATCTGGGACCCTCTCAGAAAATGTCCGACTGCTTGTTTAGGCCCGATCCCCTAAACCAGCAGTCAAACATCCCTCTCATAATCCAGGACTGCTAGCTCCCAACTGCTTGCCTGCCTGCCTGACAGCCCCCTAACCACTACACTGCCAGCCTGATTGATGCCTAACTGCTCCCCTGCCAGCCCAATTGCCCTCAACTGCCCTCCCCTGCCAGCCCAGTCACCCCCAACTGCCCTCCCCTGCAGGCCTGTTGCCCCCAACTGCCCTCCTTTGCTGACCTGGCCACCCCTAACTGCCCTCCCCTTCAGGCCTGGTCACCCTCAACTGCCCTCTCCTTGCTGGCCCAGTCACCCCCAACTGCCCTCCTCTGCTGGCCCGGTCACCCCCAACTGCCCTCCCCTGGTGACCATCTTGTGGCTGCCATCTTTTGACCACATGGGGGTGGCCATCTTGTGCGAGGGTGTGACGGTCAATTTGCATATTACCTCTTTATTATGTAAGATACATGCAAAAGATAGAGAGCAACAGAGACAGAGACACAGAGAGAGACACACAGACACAGAGAATTTAAATAACAAGTGAACCACCTATCATTTACTTGAGTATATGCACCATAGTAACAATGACATGGAAGACTGGAATCTGTCCTCTTTTGGTAGGTTTCTCCTCCTAATTGTCCCTCATAGATGGGCATCCTGCATTGCTGAATGTGATGCAACTTTTAAAATGTAACTGTATTTCATAAAACTTGGCAGCTGATGCAAGGGGACTACTTCATTTGATACCCAACTGAGAAACAACAATCTTTTCTGAATGCATGAAGAAAAGCAGGCTGGTTTAGATTCACTGAGAAACAGCATGTAAGTCTCCAACCTGACAGCTACTTTAGGAATTTTCAAGGATAATTTTCATAGCACAAACTATTTTGCCTTAAATATTGTCTTTATATTCTAACCCCACATAATATGTGATTTTAAAACCAATTTTATTGTTTTGTTCCCTCAAGTTGCAAGTTTTTATTTATATGGTTATGAGCTCATTGAAGAATATGTCCAGAATATAATAGGAGTTCAATAAATGTTTGTAAAATGAACAAATTATGTGGCTGATAGTCTTAAAGATCAGTCCTCTGTTTGAAAACAGCTACCAAATCTTACAAGTATAAATGTCAATATGTAAAATAATACCACACAATGCTCTTTCGGACTTCACAGATAGCAGAAGATTTCCAAAGATACACCCTCAAGATTGACAGGATGTCACAATTTTAGGGCATGATGAAAATATTGAGAATATGTGATGGTTTGGGCCCTCCTCAACTCTATCAGACCAAATATTCACTTATTTTTCCTGCTTTTAGACTAAGCTTTACAGAAAATATATTTTCTTAGTTCTGTTAAGCTGCTTATGGGTGATAACAATGAATTTTAGAGCTTTTAACCTATCATTTAATGGAAAGTTTATTTGCAACTGTATTGGCAGCATGAGTGTTTGAAATCTTTCAAGGGAAGAACTGAAAAATTTAATTTATTTTATTCTTCTTTTTATATACAGGAGTGGGGAAAAGTAGGTTTACAGTTGTGAGTATGTGAAACATCCCTGTATTTAACAGTAAATCCAGGTGGGACTTATGACTATGTAGATGCATGATGAAGCACCTTCAAAATATACACATGTACTCTATGCAAAGGTTTTTATATGCTGCAGAGAAAATGATCATGCAATTAGGTTAACAAAGAAATGTGAGATGAACCTTATTTCTGGACATGTAAAAGTAACCTCTTAGAATTATTCTGAGGGTTTAGTTAATTAATGTTTGTGTATAACTTCTCAATAATTGCTTAGAACACTAAGAGGCTTATCATAAGTAAGCAAATATGTTGAATATTCTATTAACATTATTAGCATTAATAAAACAATTATCTCCTCTATAAATATGGAGAGGACTTAAGATTTGAGGTTTTTTTCTTTTTCTTTTTGGCTCATGTTAATAAAAGAGTCATTTTCTTCCTGTCTGACAAGATTTAGTGATGTTCACACAGCATTTGAGACTCTAAATGCCAAATTATATGTTAGCCTTCATGATGTTTCTTTTAGGATAGAAGAAAGCTGTGTGTCTTCCAAAAGTCCTGTTTATTTGTTCTATTTACATTTTATTAAATTACTCAAGTCTTATTATGTTACCATTTAGTCAAAATTATTGCAGGTAATGTCATAAACACTAAGGTGAAGTAAAGCTAGTAATTTGAGTATCTCTTCTAGAACATCAAGTGTATATTGTAAGCAACAAGGAAAAAAGTCAGACAGGAAAGCTAATGTGGCACTGTGGGAGGGGCACATTTCACAACAGAAAACACTGACCTGAATTTAAGGCGTGAATGTCATTCCTGTAGAGGGTCACTGTGGTCCAGATTGAGGGGTTCACTTGCTGAGGTTCATGAGAGTGACCCCACACCCAGACCGTCCACGCTGGCATTCCTTGTGGCCCACTCTGGCCTGCTCTGATCTTTAATTCCCTGGGTGATTTCAGGTTCAAAGAATTACATGTAAAGTTCTTGTAAAGATAGTCCTTATTCTCAGGACAGCAGAAATGGTGTCTCATTGCCCTGTTCTTGTAGAGGTAAGGAACATCATGCTTCTGTGGACCTTCCTAGCACAAGACAAATCCTTTCTGTGCCTGAGGCAGCTGTCAATTTCTCTTACTGAAGAAAAGAAAATTGCTAGTTTAACCTCTGGGCGGGTGACCCTCTACTATATTTGTGTAGTGTAAGATCTTCTCAGAGCTTATCTAAAGGTCCTTGGCTCTGTGACTGTTGTGAACCCAAAGGACCAGGTAACAAAATTGGTTGTGGGAATGGGAGACGGTCATTTTAAATCAGTGGTTCTCAACCTTTCTCATGCCGCGACCCTTTAATACAGTTCCTCATGTTGTGGTGACCCCCAACCATAAAATTATTTTCATTGCTACTTCATAACTGTAATTTTGCTACTGTTAATGAATCGTAATGTAAATATCTGTGTTTTACGATGATCTTAGGTCGTGACCCACTGCTGTAGAGCCTAAGACCATCAGAAAACACAGATATTTACATTACAATTCATTAACAGTAGCAAAATTACAGTTATGAAGTAGCAACGAAAATAATTTTATGGTTGGGGGTCACCACAACATGAGGAACTGTATTAAAGGGTCGCGGCATGAGAAAGGTTGAGAACCACTAATTTAAATGGATGGTGGGGGAAGTTGTGAGATGGCACAGTTTCTCTATTTCTTAAGTTTCTCCCTTAAGGACAAAAATGCTATTTTTACTCAGTCACCAAACAAGCTAAGCCAACAATTTATACTAATTATAAAGATATTTTATGTGCTACCATACTTCTTACGTTATAGGACTTACTATATGCCTCCTAAAACATCACAATGTGATGGTACAACGAAGCACCAGGAGGGAATGGTGGTGGTGGTGGTGGTGGTGGTGTGTGTGTGTGTGGGAGCCTTATAATGAAGAAGGAAGGAAGAAAAAAAATCTTCCCATTACCCATAAAACTATGAATTTAGTGACAACTTTATTTCTCTCTTTTGAATATTGGTCCAGTGAAAAAGAAATTAATTAAAGGAAGAGAATTTCCCGTTTCTTCTCTAAGTATTTGGTCCTAATTGCTACTCACTATAATGATTCCTGTTTCTTTTCTTGCTCACACACTAAGAAAATAATTATCCAATGACTAGCTTATTTATCGTTGTACCAACTCAATCATAATGTCACTTTATGTTTACAAAAGCTAAACAACATTTAAAAGCAACTATTTAAAGGCAGTTAAAAGCACCTAAAAGCAGACAGAACCAGCAGAAGAGTTTACTCTTATGAAACTGCTATTGCAACAGGTAAGAAATGTGTTTGTGGGCTTTTTTCCCTAAAGTGCTCCCCATGGAAAATTGCAATCTTACTATATCAAGGTGGCAGGGGAAAACGTTCAGGCAGAGACTTAAGAGCTAGAACAAAGAAACCATGAACTATAAAATACTTGATAAACTGGACTTCATTAGTACATGAAAAGATGCACATTGTTATTCATCAGGAACATACAGGTCAAAACATCAGATATCACTACACATCCATTAGAATAACTAAAATAAAAATGACTGGCAATATCAAATGTTGCCATGGATTTGGAGTTACTAGAACTTTCCTATGCTTTTGTTGGGAATGAAAAATGTTATAGTTACTTTGGAGAATAATTTGAGAGTTTCTGATAAAGTTAAATATAAACTTATCTTATGAACCAGCAATTCCACTCCTATGTATTTACCCAACAGAAATGTATATGTATAATGTATGTAGAATATTCATAGTAGCTTTTTTTTTTTTTTTCAAATCCAGAAACTAGCAAAAATCTCAAATGCCCAACCACAGGTCAATGAACACACAAATTGCAATAATCTACATAACTAGATACTGTTCAGCAATAGAAAGGAACACATTACTGATAAATGCAAAAATGAATACATTTCAAAATTATGCTGAGTAAAGAGGCCACGCACAGAAGAGTGCATATGGTGTGATTCCATTTATATTAAGTTCTAGAAAATGCAAGCTAATCTGTACAAAGTAAATCACTACAAGCCTAGAGAGCTCAGGGGTAGGGTGGAGGGTTCCCAGAAGAGTTTTTGAGGTGAAGGAAATCTGTGTTTCCATTGTGCTGATGGTTACATGGTTATCTTGGTCAAAACTCATTGAATTATACACTTAAAATGAGTGTAGTTTATTGTATGTAAATTATACCTCAATGGGGTTTCCTTTTAAAACAGAGAAAGAGGAGGTAACATAAAACTCAGAGTAGTTCCAAACGTATACAGTGTATTTTTCTAAAAAATGATCAGCAGATCCTTCTGAAACCTCCCAATGAATACTGATGCAATCCCAGGAGCTGCGATTCAGGTCCCAGGGCACAATCTTCTGAGCCACATCCATACACTCACCTCTGCCTGTTCCCCAGTGTGGGGCTTGGTTGGCAGAAGTCAGGTGACGTTTCTGTCTGCTGCTGGCCAGGTGAGTGTTAGCTGTAGTCTCTCCCCTCAAGGGTAAAACGATTGAGATTTAAGATTAAATGTAAGAATCTAGATTTGGGCCTCAGATTTAAGCTGATTTCCACAACCCAGCTTTACCAGTTTTAAAAATAAGTGTATAGCATTGGTGCCTAACTGAAGCCTAAGTCTACTTAAACTGTTTAAAAGTCAAGGAGTGTGATGGCTAACTTTGCATCAACTTGACCATGAGGTGCCAGATATTTGATGAAACATTATTCTAGGCGTTTCTGTCAGGGTGTTTCTGGATGAGATTTACACTGGAACCCATAGATTGAGGAAAGCAGATTGTCCTCCAAAATGTCCTTAATGCCTTGAATGAGTAAAGACAGTCAGTCTCTCTCTCTCTCTCTCTCTCTCTCTCTCTCTCTCTCTCTCTCGTCTTTGAACAGAAACGTGGGTCTTCTCTTGCCTGTCGATTTGGACTAGGACTGGAACTACACGATCGCCTCTCCTGGATTTCCAGTTTGTTGACTCTCGATCTTGGCCTTCTCATTCTCCATAACTGCATGAGCCAATTTCTTATAATAAATCTCATTATATATAATGCAAACTTATTGTCTCCAGTTCTGTTCTCTGGAAAGCCCTGAGTAATACAGGGAGCCTGAATCCGAAAGGCCTTCTAAGAGAGACCTGGGAAGCCTGCTAGCATTTCACACATCACACAAATTGTGGCCAGCCTAATGTGCTCCGAGGCCTCAATCTGCACCAATTGTTCACATCCTGCATTCTTTATTCTTTTGTACATGCAAACAGTGAGAAAACAGAATCTTGAATAATGTAAACAGAATGGAATTTGAAGTCCTAAACCCAAAAGTGAGCTACCTTCACACATGTGCATATTAGAGATGTTGTATTCCTTGGGAATAAGCCATATAATTGGGATAATGTTTAATTCAGGAATCTAAGGATTTTGAACAGGGAAGTTTTGCCCTAATCAGACTTCCACATAGAGTATTCAGTCATAATTTTAGGCTCAATAATACTCTGTGTTAAACTGAGTATGTTTTCTGTTTCCTGTACCCACATGCCCATCCATCGATTTCAAAAAGACTCTGTGAGGTAAAGTTCCCAGTCTCAAATAATTGTGTATATTCTTTCCATCCTTCCTTCATGGGTAACCTTACCCTGGAGTAGGTTCTAAAAAAGAAGTGAAAGTAAATAAAAAATACATCCTAAAAGAAAAGTCCTCCTAAAAGAACAAACATGAGTGTGAGGCATATAGGTATTTAACTCAAAATGATTAAATAAATGAGAAAGCCTTTATATTGCTCTAATCTGTCTTAAAAGTTCATTGCCATACATTAAAAAGTTATACAACTTTAATACAGACATTTTATGTTTTCAAAATATACTGGGTAATACATTTTTTGTAATATTTAAATCAAGTATGAATTTAACTAATAATTGTAAGCAATTTCTCTATTCTTCATTAAACCCTTTATATAGGAGCAATAATCTTTTAATGACTGACAGCCAAATGGGAAGGGACCATATGTTAATATGTGGGGAATTTAGCCCAGCCAGAGTGGCTCAGTTGGTTGAGTGTTGTCCTGTGTACTGAAAGGTTGCTGGCTTCATTCCCAGTCAGGGCGCAAACCTGGGTTTTAGGTTCAATCCCTGGTCAGGGTGCTTAAGAAGGCAACTAACCGATGTCTCTCTCTCTCTCTCTCTCTCTCTCTCTCTGTCTCTCTCTCTCTCTCTCTCGGCATGTCCTCAGGTAAGGATTACAATAAAAAGATGTGGGGACTCTGAAGGACCCTCTTAGGCTTTCAGTCTCTTCTATTAACATTCACAGAACTGCACAATAGCTCCTTCTATAAAGTCCCTTCTTGGTGGCCAAGGTGACTATTTTTATTGGTAAATTCAGAAATAGTAATAAAATAGAAGATTTAAAAATCCTCAAAGAGAACTAGAGTGAACAGTCTGCCCGATTCAGCCACTGTTTGCAAATATTTATTTTTTCATCTTTAAACCTCAGAGTGTGTTTGATTTGAAGCACTAAAACAGCATTTGCTCTGACCCACAGAAAATGTTTATGCTGAATAAACCACCTCACAAGCTGAAGCTTGAATGTTAGTGTGGATGTCTTTACACAGAATTCCCCTTGTCAAGCATCCGGAATTCTGGTTTTCAAGTGACTTAATTGTCATGTCACTTCACAAAGCTTCCTGGGACCTTAAGGAATGTAGGCCTTACATTTTAAGGTGCAGTTCCTCACTTGTATTTCCTTAAGATGCAACATGAGTGTTTGCTCTGTTCTGATCTAATTTTAAAAGGGGATGTAGAATGCTGGTACCTCACAGATAACTACGTCTCTTTAGATATAAAAGGCAAGGTAAAAAGCTATACAATTCTCTCTACCTCAACTTATTTTCCAAAATTGTATTCTTTTTTATTTACTTTTGAGAAAGCCTATTTTACTCTGCTATCATATCTTCCTCTACAAATTAAAGAATAATAAGTTATTTCTGTTTATATATTAGAGTAAATTGAATCTACATACTAGCTTTAATTTATTTGAAAAATGTAACTTTTAGATAGTCAGCATTCATGGTACAGCATTGAAATAAAGAACTGTGGTGACTTCAGAACAATTTCTTCTCTCAACTTTTAACTGTATGACTTATCTTCCACCATCTCCACAAGAGTTTATGAATTCTGTTGATGTACATCTTTATGACAACAGTCATATTTCACCAGAGTGGACTGAAGCTGGATCCAGTGATCAAGTGATCAAAACATTCTCAACACTGTCAGCATCTACCAGTAGCTAGAAAACCACCAGTGACAGGTTGGGAAGATCAGGTCTAGGGAATCAAATAGCTATTAACAGGCATTACAGAATTCATAGAATCAAAGGCAAATGTTCACATTTCTTTATGTAACCAGGTCATGTTTTTCCATTGCCTAGAATGCTGTTTTTCCTATTGACCTCATGGCTCTTGTCTTCTCATCTTCTAGTCCTCATCTAACTGTTACCTCCCTTATGACACTTCCTTAACCATCCCAACTCTGTTATTCTCAATCATGGCACCTTGTTTGTTTGTTCATGTTATATTAATATCACAATTAGTATTACTAAGTGTATCTTTTTCTTACTTTTTTAAATTATATTTTTATTGATTTCAGAGAAGAAGGGAGAGGGAGACAGAAACATCAATGATGAGAAAGAACCATTGATTGGCTGCCTCCTGCATGCTCCCTACTGGGGGTTGGGCCCACAACCCGGGCATGTGCCCTTGACTGGAATCTTTCAGCTCACAGGATGATGCTCTATCCACTGAGCAAAACCAGCTAGGGCTTTTTTTTTTTTAACTTTTTGATCATCTGTGTTCCCATCTGCAAATTCTATTAAGGGAGAAACATTCATTGGATACCCAGTATGATAGTTATCTGGCATACAGTGAACATTTGATAAGTGATTAAACAAATAATGAATGTGCACATGTTCCAAAAAACTGAAAAAATAGACTATGTTTAGTTGTTGTGAAATTTTAATTTTTATCTTTGCCTGTTTTAGTATTTTTTCAGGTTTTTATTTGAAGATGTTATATTTATCATAATATTTTCAAAGACTTTAGAAAGTAATAGGAAAAAACCCAAACAAATAAAAATAGTTCCATAGTATAAACTTTATCTCCCAACAGAGAAGCAGAATTTAAATAAATTATGATATTTGGAAGGTAATTTTTATATAGCAGTGAGCATAAGGTATATAATTGTTGACTAAATGATTAAGTCCATTATTAAGCTCAACCAAATGTCTTTCTGGAGTAAACCCTTTCTGCACATTTTCTGTATTGCCCTTTTAATCTTCTAGAAACAAGAGAATTATTCCCCAGTGTTCCATGTTTATGGAAAAGGACAATTGTCTCAAAATAAAAAGATAAATATTTTAGCAGGGACAAAGAAAAGATGAACTGGGCTTCACATGTTCTACTTCCTATTCTTGATAGAAGGACGGTTTTAGGATGCATTAGAGATGAAGGGGTTAAAGTCGAACCTTCATTACATTAACATTTTATACTTAAGAAAAATTACAGGTTATTGAATTGTATCACAAGCAGTAAAAACCAACTCACACTGAAAACTGATGTAAATGGATTCAATTTTATTTTCAAAATTTAAGAATATAGATAGCGATTAGAAAGAGTTTAGAAAGATGAAACATTGAGCTTATTAAAGGAATAAAAATAGATACATGGACTGAAAAACAAAAGTTCTGATTCTTTGAGGAACATAAATCTATTGGTTATCACTGATAGTCTTTTGGCCATTGTTTGGATAGGATGGATTATTTTGAGCAAAACACCAAGCAACTGATCTTTTACTTTATTGAAACTTTGATCAGAGAAGGGAATATGCGTTACAGAGAATTTGGTCAGATATAAGAAAGACATATTTTCCTTTTATCTACCATTCTTAACATTTATTTTTAAGGTTTTTAAGGAAGAACTTCCAAATGTAGGATGAGTCAACACTGAAAGGAAATGCTAGCAAAGCATAGAACTATTGTCCTTGGAAATTATTAAAAATTTGCAAGTTTATTATTATTATTATCATTTTAATCCTCACCCAAGGATATTTTTTCCATTGATTTTTAGAGAGAATGGAAAGTAGAGGAAAAGACAGAGAGAAACACCGATATGAGAGAAATACATCGATTGGTTGCCTCCCGCATGCCCCTGACCAGGGCTAGGAGCCTCCAACTGAGGTAGGTGCCCTCGACTGGAATCAACCTGGAACCCTTCAGTCAACAGGCTGATGCTCTATCCACTGAGCCAAACCGGCCAGGGCAAAAGTTTATTACTAATACAAAGCTAATATTCTGATGATCTTGTGTCAAGAAAATCAACAGTGACTACTTTGGCTCTGATATTCTATTATATGTTGCCAATATGGGATATGGCTAAGGACTTAGAAGGATTTGGGACAAACTGCAACTAAATCCCCACCCAACTGCTTTCCTTCACCCACCTCTCATACACTCTGCCCTAGAGCCACTTGTTATTTTTCTCTTCTTTAAAAAAATATTTTTATTGATTTCCGAGAGGAAGGAGGAAGGAAGAGGGAGAGAGAGAGAGAAACATCAATGATGACAGAAAATCATTGATCAGCTGCCTCCTGCATGCCCCCTACTGGAGATCGAGCCCACAAACTGGGCATGTTCCCTTGACCAGAATTGAACCTGGGACCCTTCAGTCCATAGGCCGATGCTCTATCCACTGAGCCAAACCTGCTAGGGCCACTTGTTATTTTTCTTCACATCATTTGTCTGACTCTCTGAGTGAAGTTCGAATTATTTAAATACTAAGACATAAAAGATCAAGTAAATGTGGTTTGAATATTAATTTCGCAAATCACATACCAAGAAAAGTAGATGGGGCCATTCCAAAAAGCAATCCAGATTTTTGGGTGATAAATAGTACAGTGCCACACTTGCTTTAGCTGACCAAGAGAACTAAAGTTTGAATTTTTAAATCTACAGTGATACAGAGTCCAGAAATATAGCCAAGAAACATTACCCAGTTGGTAGTTCTTGCTTTACTTACTATTGCTGTCAAGGCGAACACTGGTTATTTATTGTTAGTTGAATTCTGCTCATTCGGCAAAAGTCCATAAATTTAATGTTAAGACAATATACACTGCACTGAGAAAATCAGTATTTTCAAGTCATTGAGGTCAATGAATATGTTGTAATTAATATTGCTGTTAATATTACTTTCACTTATTTTTTAAAATATATTTTATTGATTTCAGAGAGGAAGGGAGAGGGAGAGAGAGAGATAGAAACATCAATGGTGAGAATCATTGATCGGCTGCCTCCTGCATGTCCCCTACTGAGGATCGAGCCCACAACCCAGGCATGTGCTCTGACTGGGAATCAAACTGATGACCTCTAGGTTCATGGGTCAATGCTCAACCATTGAGCAACACTGGCCGGGCATACTTTCATTTATTGAGTATATACCATATGTCCTATTTCAAACCAAATCACATCTTAAGCCAAGATAGAAATATTTAAACATTTTAGGACAGTTGTTTGCCCACCAAACTTGCATTGAGAAACTATAGGCACTGAAAAACAAAAGACAAAACAAACAAAAAACAAATTCATCTGTGAAATGTCTATATTTTGACATACCTCATGGCAAATACCTGGTATTTTCTCATTAGGTTAATGTAGTCAAGTTTCTTTACATTCTAAGCCAGCTCTTACAATATTCTGCATATTTTCAAAGTAATTATAGGCCCACTATTCCATGGAGGTTTTGCTCTCCTATGAAATGAGGCAATGGTGTTTCTTCAGGCTTTCATAAGGAAAGCAGCACTGAATCTTTATTTATAACTTGTTTCCAACAAGAGAGGAAACATAAAGCATAGGAAATATAAAGCATAGGAAGTTCTGTAAACCAAATATTCTTATATACTGGCTTCTACTCAGCATCAGTTGAGAGAAAATCATACTAAAGACTATCAGGAGCCCTAACTGGGTTGGCTCAATGGGTAGAGCATCAGCCCATGGAATAGGATTCCAGGTTTGATTCCGGTCAAGGGCATGTACCGTGGTTGCAGGTAAGATCCCCGGTCCTGGTGGGGGCACATGTTGGAGCAACCGATGTTTCTCTCTTTCTGTCTCTCCCCCTCCCTTCCACTCTCTCTTAAAAGCAAAGGAAAAAATATCCTCTGGTAGGATTAACAATAATAAAAAGAAAGACTATCAAGAAAACAAAAAACAAGCATTCTTCTAGGTCTGGAAATGGAGCTTCTCTTTATGTTAGATGTGTGAGGAATGTATTCTCTACCAAGAGGAAAAGACACTTAAGAAATCCAAGTTTTTAGTATTACCTAACTATCTACTAGATTTCAATCCTGCCTAAGAAAGCTGTGTTCTTAGTAACTTCATAGGTTCCCATTTGATCTTTAGTAGCCAAATCTTGCCTTTTGTACTTCTGTAGGGTCCTATAAGTATATTTCAACTTCCCTAACTGCAAAATTTTATTTTCTAATGCTGGAGTGTTCCCATTTTAGGATTTCATATTACTCTCTGTTTACTGATAATGCTTCAAAATGAAAACATATTGCTCTAAAGTATCTGACTGAAGAAGAAATGTCACTAAATATTTGCATCTGATGTCACCAAATTATCAAAGACCAACCTTTGTAGCTTTAGATAAATGCAGTTATCTCTCATTTACATATCACTACAGGCAAAATATATCAAAGCATAGTTGATCAGAAGATAAATATTTACTTTACTGGGAAAAACCAGAATAAATACTCTTTGAATAGAACATTGGATAAAAACCATCTCTTTTGGAATATGTCCAGGTTTTAGAGGAAATGGATTTATCAGAGAGTACCTGTATTTACTTAGGTTCAGATTTTCATGAGGAGAAATGTGAGAAATTGTAAGAGCTTTGTCCCCTATCAAGACTTACATATTTCGGCATCAGTTCTCATGGGCCCTCCTCAACATACACAGAAAGGCAAACAGTTCTGGGACCCTTGTATCACTTAGTAGTTACCCAATGAGGTTAGAGCTTATTGTTCTCTATTCAAAGACTCCATGAAAACCAAAGAGGAGATAAAACTCTTTAGCAGATAAAGAACTGGAATGACAGAAAATCTCTATGTATGACCAATGTTACGCACTCTTAGAGCTTTTTACAGCAATAAGCTTTAATAACTCCCCCTCCAAAAAGTGTTAGGTTTCTTACCTGCTCAATTTGCTTTGTTTAATGTTGAATTCCCACCATCCGATACAAAATGCTGTAGTTGAAACTCTTTTTCTCTAGTTCCAAACTTTAGTTGTTTCCCAGTAAGAATTTATATGTATGCAAGTACTGATACCCAAACTGTGATTTTCCTTTACTCCTCCACAAACTACTCTACTTATGTCATAATTCCTTCCTCTTCCTTCTAGTGTGAGTGAAAGGCACTGGCAGAGAGCACCTAGGCCAGTGGTCCATGCTTCTGGATGGACTCTGGCAACCCTGAGTATTATGGGAGGAATAGTTCTGACATGGTATCAAATATATTAGAGAAAGTTGTTCACTGACTACAATACAATTAGGCCACATACATATGCAGTCACACATACATTTAAAATTATAAGTGAAGTTCCATTGTGCAAAAGAACTTGAAAATTTGGATTTAGGCCCCAGTTTTACCAATTTTTAATCCATGATTATGAGCAAGTCACCTCTTCCACACTTTTATTTTCTCTATTTCGTGATTGCAAAGATATGTGTTCTGCCTGAGGCCTCACAAACATCCAGCATACCTGGGTCCCTGTATTATTACCTGAAGAGGAGATCATATACCTGAAAGTGTTTGGAAAATAATTAGGTACTATACCAATATATATGTACAATGTATAAGTACAATCCTACCTAATAAAAAGGTAATATGCAAATTGACCATACCATCGACACACCCACAAGCCACGCTCACCAGCCACGCCCACCAGCCAATCAGAGCAAGTATCCAAATTAACCCAATCAAGATGGCTACAGCCACAGAGAGCAAGGTTTCCCAGGTAACAGAGGAAGCCAAGCTTTCCATGAGCTATTGCAGGCCTAAGCCTCCACTCAAGCTACAAAGTTTCAATTATAGAAGGTAAACAAATTCAAACAGAAATGGCGGCAGAACGGAGCTTAAGAGAGCAAGCCAGGGTTGCCGGCGGCAACAGGGGAAGCAAAGCTTTCCGCACACCCTGGCCGGGCCCACCTGCTTAAGGCAACAAAGTTTCAATTATAGAAGGTGAATTAACTGCAACAGAAATGGCTGCCGGCCACGGAGGGAGCAGCAGGCTTGGCTCTGCTCCAGGCTACAAAGTTTCAATTGTAGAAGGAAAATAAATTCCAGATACAAGGGCCTCCGCTTGGGTTGCCAGGGGGCGTGGCTGGCCTGCAAACCACCACAGGCCCCTCACTCAGGCTGCCCCATGCCCCAAGGGAACCCCCACCCTGATCTGGGACACCCTTCAGGGCAAACCAGCTGGCCCCCACTCCTGCACCAGGCCTCTATCCTATCTAATAAAAGAGTAATATGCAGATTGAACATCACTCCAATGCACAATATGTCTGCCCCCATGTGGTCAAAGATCCTGCCCCCATGTGGACACAAGATGGCCACTACAAGATGGCCAGCAGGAGAGGGCAGTTGGGAGGCACCTGGCCTGCAAGGGAGGGCAGTTGAGAGGGACCCGGCCTGCAAGGGAGGGCAGTTGAGAGGGACCAGGCTTGCAAGGGAGGGCAGTTGAGAGGGACCAGGCCTGCAAGGGAGGGCAGTTGAGAGGGACCAGGCTTGCAAGGAAGGGCAGTTGGAGGTGATCAACCCTGCAGGAGAGGGCAGTTAGGGGTGACCAGGCCAGCAGAGGAGGGAAGTTGGGGGCAAACAGGCTGGCAGGGGAGCAGTTAAGCATCAACCAGGCTGGCAGCAGAGTGGTTAGGGGGTGATCAGGCTGGCAGGCAGAAACAGTTAGGGACAATCAGGAAGGCAGGCAGGCAAGCAGTTGGGAACCAGCAGTCCTGGATTGTGAGGGGGATGTCCGACTGCCCGTTTAGGCCCGATACCACTGGGATCAGGCCTAAACGGGCAATTAGACATCCCTCCAGGGGTCCCAGATTGGAGAGGGTACAGGCTGGGCTGAGGGACAACCCCCTTCCATGCACGAATTTCGTGCACCAGGCTTCTAGTACATAAAATAAGCAGCTAATCCAAAAACAGGTCCATGTGACCATAATTGAGACCCACTCAGCAAGGGTCTCAATTCTGATCCCAACATTAAGATTTACATTTTGCCTCTGTTACAAATGACAAGTGTTTATATATTAACAGCAATTATAACTTGATGTTGGTCCCAGTGTTTTGGACTTGACTGTCCTAAATTCTTCTGCCTCAGATTAAAATTGTATATCAATTTCTCACATTTCTCCTCATATATGTAAAAGAGTAAATGCTTAGACAATATTATCAAAGACTACCTCCTACTAAAGAGTGGGATTGTTTAGCACAAATCATTGTGCTAGATGCTATAGTGGATACAAGGAATTTACAACTTTGTAAGGCAGATAAAGCATGTATTCAAGGGTGAAACATATAATTAGCATTGCATGGGTACTAACCATTTAGATAATGCCAGAATATGCCACAAAAAAATCAGTCCTAAGTGAAAAATCAAAACAATGTATTATAGAGAAAGGTCTTGATTTTCTGTGTGACCTGCTCTTTATACATTGTACATTGTCACTCCTATACTATAGTAGCTGAATTAAGACTTTCTGATGAAGGTTAAAGAATTATTACTTGCAGATATTACATGTTAGTCAATGGTTCAATTCAACAGCCACATCTTTGTATAGCAATGCCTGTAAGTGCTATTATCATGATATTTAATTGCATTTTGACTTACTGTTTCATAAAGAAGTAGCAAAAATTTTAAAAGTAGAGAAACTAAAATTAAGAACTATGGATCTTACATTTAATAAAATTGAAGAAAAGGTATTATCAGGTGAGCCAAAAATTTTAAATTATAATTTGTTAACTTAGAAATTATGTGTCATATGAAATTAAGACAATAGACCATGTGTTCAAATGTTAAGTAAAAGAGTAAATGCTTAGACAATATTATCAAAGACTACCTCCTACTAAAGAGTGAGATAAATATTTAGATGTTACCATGATAGTAATTTTAGCACAATGAGAATGAAACAATTGAACCTGTTATTTGACTTCTGGTATCTTTGGTCTTTTAACAAGTTTTCAGGAATGCATTATGTGTAAAAGTAGTAGAAAATAGATAGAAAAATGCTGTGGCAATTGGCAAAAAAGAAAAAGAAAATAAATTTCTAGATGAGAGAATAAGAGCTAAGTCTCAAAAGAGACCTAAAATTTGAATTTGTGAAGATGAGAAGGACATTGTAAATATAGAGTAAAACTTGGTCAAAAGTCTTGAGGTGGGAAAATGCAGGGCATATCTGAGGAATGGTCAATCACTGTTTCTGACTAGAAAGGCAATGGAAAATCATTGTTGGATAGTTGCAGTATAGTAAACAAGATTTCAAACACTCAACTTATCTCTTTGCAGCCATCCTATTCAATTTTGCCTACATGTGTTTTCTTTTCCACAGCTAAAGATGCTTGACCATCAAATTTATACTTTAAGCTCCATTCCCCACCTTGATACACAATTTTAATCTGAGGTAGAAGAATTTAGGACAGTCAAGTCCCAAACACTGGGACCAACATCAAGTTATAATTGTTGTTAATATATAAACACTTGTCATTTGTAACAGCGGCAAAATGTGAACCTTAATGTTGGGATCAGAATTGAGACCCTTGCTGAATGGGTCTCAATTATGGTCACATGGACCTGTTTTTGGATTACCTGCTTCTTATAAACTGACTAGAGGCACAGTGCACAAAATTCATGCACTGGGGGGGGGTGTCCCTCAGCCCAGCCTGCATCCTCTCCAATCTTGGACCCCTCAGGGGATGTTTAACTGTGGTTTAGGCCATAGGGATCGGGCCTAAACCGGCAGTCGGACATCTCTCTCACAGTCCGGGACTGCTGGCTCCTAACTGCTAGCCTGCCTGCCTGCCTGATTGCCCCTAACTGCTTCTGCCTGCCAGCCCGATCACTCCCTAACCACTCCCTTGCCAGCCTGATCGATGCCTAACTGCTCCCCTGCCGGCCTGATCGCCTCCAACTGCCCTCCTTTGCCGGCCTGGTCGCCCCTAACTGCCCTCCCCTGCTGGCTCAGTCACCCCTAACTGCCCGCCCCTGCTGGCCTGATCACCCACAATTGCCCTTCCATGCAGGCCATCTTGTGGTGGCCAACTTGTGACTACATGGGGGTGACCATCTTGTGCAAAGGTATGACGGTCAATTTGCATATTACCTCTTTATTATATAGGATCAGTATTCCAAATCATTTGGAATAGCATTGTTTTCCCCTTTGACCAGCCCAGTGGAATAAGATCCTCCATGTAATCCAAATTATTCCCAGCACCCACTGTCTTTTTGTACCCAAGAATGTCTGAAATCACCAGCCACTGCCCCATAGTTTCCCATAGCTTTCCTCTGCCTATTTGTTAAACCCCAATTGTCCTCACTAGTTTTGTCATTGTGATTATTGCCTGTCCCTGAGTGTACCATGTTCTTCCTGTTGATCTGGCATTTTTCCTGGTGATCACAGTTCATTGACTCTAGTACTAGGTCCTACCACCCTAACCTGTTACAATTAATAGGATCATTCCCAACCATGAAATGACAGATGATATATTTCTTCCTTCCTCATTCTAAATTTTTGTATTTTATAAAATAGAGCCAATACATTGTATCTTTTCTTCAAGGCTTTCTCATGAATGATTAACCTCTTGGCATTTGTATTATAGGAACTAAAATAACTCCTTACCTTAAAAAAATAAAAAACATGGTTGGTATATGCAATCACTTGTATATGATTTCCCAGTAAAGAATAGGAAGCTTGCCCGGCTGGTGTGGCTCAATGATTGAGCATTGACCCATGAACAAGGAGGTCATCATTTGATTCCTGTGCATATGCTCAGGTTGTGGGCTCAATCCCTAGTAGGGGGTTTGCAGAAGGCAGCCAATTGATGATTCTCTCTCATCATTGATGTTTCTGGCTCTCTCTTCCTATCTCTGAAATCAATAAAAACAAACTAAAAAAAAAAAAAAGAATATGAAGTTTAGGTATTCCGATCGCTGCCATTGGGTGGCACATTGCTTCTATCAGTGACAGACGGTTAATGCACTGTGTTTCTGGGGTCAGTCCTTAGACTGCAGAGGTGGGTAATAATTGATCACATGCATTTTACAAGTATGTGATCAACAGCAGGAAGTGAGGGTGGACCTGTTGCTCAACCAGATTCCTGAACCTACACTAGCTGCAGAACTGGTAGTAAACACTAAAGGAGAGGCAAAGAAAGGACAACATACTGCCTACCAGTATATTGCCTACTTCAACAAACATCAAAAAGCAGTGGCTGATAACTCTGCCTAGGCTCAGGGTCAGCTGGGAAGCTGTGAAAAGCAGCAGATGCCACAGAGTCATGGGGTGGAGAGAGGATTCCGATGAGAAGCGAGGGTTGGAATTCACTAGTCTACGGTCAAACTGGAGAGTAAGCAAAGATTTATGTAATCAACATCCAAAGACAGGTTACTATCCACAACCAGTAATGTTTGCTTTTAACAAAGATAAACCATGTGGAGATTTGAGAAATTCTATTATGTTACAGTTTGCCATTTGTCCATTTCCTGACCTTCATTATCATTTCAGAGTTACCCAAACATTGTAAAAATCGATAAATCTCAAACAATCCTGATGATAAAAAACACCGGAAGTGTTTAAGGCTTTAAAAATACAAATTCTAGAGCCCCATCCCAGCATCAGAATATCCAAAGAAAGAGCCTAGGAAGCTGGATTTCAGCAAGTATCCCAGGTGATTCTTATCCTCAGGGAAGTTTGAAAACATGGATCTGGCTACTGAAAACATTAGGTGGACTTTGAAATTGTTTGTGATATGGGGCCTGTGAGCTCATGACAAGGCATATGACAGGCGTACACCAGCGCAAGCCAGTTCTCCCATGGCCTGGATTGCAATCACCCAGACCTCTCACAGTTCCTTGACTATTCCAAGCCTGTTCCCGCATCAGGTACTTTGCATATGCTGTTTACGAGTCCGAAACTTTGTCCCCAACTCTTCAACAGATGAAATCCTATTTATATTTTTCAAAAAAAAGCCTTCTCAACTCTGCTCAACTAAATTAAGTGCCCTGTAAAAACCTCTTTGCATCCTTTCCTTCAGAATAATCATTATTGTTTCTTGATAATGTTTTTGTGTTTGTCTCCTGCACTAGAAGATAAGCCCCTGGGGAGTGGGGCATGGATTACCTGTTCACAGCTTCATCTCCAGTATTTTACAAAAGCAATGCATATATAAATAAATGAATACATGAATGAATAAAAGTGCTGAGCGGTAGCATGTAAAGAGGAAGCAGAGAGTGGGGAGAGATTTGCTGGAATGACTGAGATAAACATGGGCAAAGCAAGAAAGCCTTTCAGCCAGAGGTGAGGACTGTGCTGGGCTCTGAGGCCAGCAGCAAGGGGACTGGCAGAGCAGAGAGGAGCGGAAACATGCCAGGTGGGCGGAAGGCGCTGTGAATGCCCTGGAGGAGAGAGACAGCGTGTGTGTGTGTGTGTGTGTGTGTGTGTGTGTGTGTGTGTGTGTGCTCTGAATGAGGAGCCAGGCAGCTTGAATTAAGCAGGGAGAACAATCAGGCTATGATGAAAGTGGAGGACAGTTAGATAAAGAGTGACTCATGATCAGTTTTGATTTGACGTAAGCAGAAACTCAGAGATCCTGCAGGGTTCAGAGAAGGAGAGAGATGATCAAAACAACTTCCAGGGGATGACTCACACTCTTTGTGTAGGACTGAATGAAGGGACAGGCCTAAAGACATGTGAAACCAGCTAGGAGGCTGTGGCAATCAAATTGCAGTGCAATTAGGAATCAAAATGGGTGCTTTATTTTATTGGGGTATGTTCTACCCAGTGCCACAAAAAGTTTGACGCACCTGGGTAGAAATATGATAACAGCTATAGACTAGAGGAAGGGAAGGGGCTCTCCTATGTGCTCAAACAGCTGGTTATAGCTTGCCTCCAGCAGAGAACTCTAATTTGGGTGCTTACTTTTTTTTCTAACTAAAATATTACCTCCTTATGGCAAGGCCATTGCCTATGCTTGGCACATTGTAAAAACTGAAATACTGTTTGAGTTTAAAAAGGAAGGATGAAGGAAGGAAGGAAGGAAGGAAGGAAGGAAGGAAGGAAGGAAGGAAGGAAGGAAGGAAACATCTTTTCTTCTCTCCAAATAAGTTCTTCCAAATGGATAGGAAGAAAGAGGGAGGGAGAGAGAGAGAGAGACAGAGAGAAAAAGAGAGCAAATGCCAAGGTATAATTAAAATTGGAAAAGATTTAGTGAATTAAATGAGTTTGGCAGTCATTAAACAGTATAGATTTTTAAAATAATTTATCATCATTTAAATAATTCCATGTGGAGCACTGTGTTTAATCATGAATGCCAGGCACGGTGCTGGTGAAGGGAGGTGGTATAAAAATGAATAAGGTTCCATCTCTGTCCCTATGGCCCTCACAGCCCATCTGACATACATTGCATTGACGCCCACAAAGTACAGAAGAGGGAACAGCCAGACATAATGGAGAGTAATGTGGTTCACAGAGGTTTCAAAAGGCCAGTGAGTCAGAAAGGATGAATGGAAGTGTGCCAGGGATGAAAAGGGAGGAAAAGCATTCCAGAGGACCGGGGCATTTTGGATAATGGCAAAGAATTTTGAATGAATGCATTTGGCCAAATACTCTCCCTTTGTTATTTTTAGGAACTTGTGGGTAGAGAGATATTAAAATGTAGTGTTATCTCCTTTCTCAGATAGCCTCAGACATGTCCTGTCACTTTCCCCTCTTTTGTAAAACCACTTGCTGCCCTACTTCTTGTCTTTTTCTCACATCATGTTTGTCCAATAAGCTAAGCAATTCTGCGCTCCTCACTCTTCCATGATCCCCCTACCTGCAGTGTCCAGTGCACTTAATCATACCTGTACTTCAAGGACAATCTATTCCCATTGGAACATGTCAAGGGGATGGACAATGGTCTCACTATTCATTAAAACTTCCTAGTTATATTCACCCTGAGAGACATTCTGGTAAATAAGTTCTATTGTCATTTTATACAATTCATCCTAACTCATCATTGTCACTAAAGGGCTTTTCTGGTCATTCTGAAAAGAAAAATGAATGCCAATTTAAGAGATGGCCATCCTATTCAGGTGCTGCTAATAGTTTTTTCTTGCCATCCAAGTGGCAAGTTTGTAAAGGAAAGCATACTGCCACAGCACATCCCCAGCGCTCTTACTATTTATTCCCCAAGTCCCTCTTGGCCACAGAACTAAGTCTTGGCTGGACCACTGTCTGAGCCAGCCAATGATGCTCATATTGGAAGGCTCCTTATGAACCTGCAAGCTCCTTTGTGTGGTTTGATGGACCTAGCAGGAGCTGAGAAACTAGTATTCACCAAGCTCTGTGCTTGGTACCCTTGTTATTTTAATAATTCTCATAGTCAAGGAAGAAATGTATGGTAATCACTCCAGTGTTCTAGATGAGTTACCACAAGGGTAGTTTTCTTAAATATTTCACTCAAAATAACAAGTGCCTCATAAATAAGTGGAGAAGCTACCATTCAAATGATACCAAAGATGCCATTTTCCTGATATATTTGTAGCACCTGCTCTTCTCTACCCAGCAAACATCACTGGTAAATCACGAGTGTGTCACCCCATTCACAGTTGAATGCAGCCTCAGAAGGGTTGTAAGAAGTGCTCCAGGTTCCCCCCACCAAACTGGTGGTAGCATCTGGGCTCAGTGCAATTGCTTCCTATGGTCATTGCTTTGGCCTTACCGACTTATCTCTCTCTATATATAAAAGCCTAAGTGACCATTACGACCGAACAACTGGAACAACCAGACTGACCGGTCGACCAGTCACTATCATGTGCACTGACCACCAGGGGGCAGATGCCCAATGAGGGAGCTGCCCCCTGGTGGTCAGTGTGCTCCCTCAGCCAACCTCCCACAGCCAGCCAACCTCCCTGATCCCTTCCCCTGGCTGGCAAACCTCCCATGGTCCCTCCCCTCATGACTCCCCCCATCCAACAGGCCCTGGCCGGTGGCTGGCCGGCCCTGGCCGGTGGCTGGCCGGCCCTGGCCAGCCCAGCCCCAATTGGGACTGGGTGAGATGGCCCTGATAGGCCCTGGTCACCGGCCAGGCCTGGGGACCCCACCCGTGCACGAATTTCATGCACGGGGCCTCTAGTCTATAATATAGAAATAAGGAGTTCAAAAGAGCCAGAAAGTAGATTTACAGAAGTCGTAGGGGCTTTTCAGCTTCAGGGCTGAAACAGATACAAGTAATCACATTGTTCAGAGAAGTGCCCCTCCTACCCAGTCACCTGTTCTTACTCTGCCCACATTTTCCATCTTGTCTCTTTCAGATTAATCCAAAACTTATGAGCAGCTTATGTGTCAACACCAAATTGTCAGTCGTTAGTTCTACCCAATTTGTTCCCTAAGCCCATATCTTCTACAACTCATTTTGTCTACCTCTGTGACTTTCTAAATAAACTTTCTCTTGTAGTTTGAAAAAAAAAAATAGTCTCTTCACTTCAGAAACCATTTATTCAGACATACTAACGTTATGTTTGAGAATAATTGGGCCCTTTACAACCTAACTATTGCTGATTACATCTTTGCCATTTCATTTTATTATAGAGAATTATACTACTATATGAGAAGAAAAGAAGTGGTAAATTATAAGATTTGTCATCTATTTACTGGCAGTGATTTCTTTTACTGAGAGAATTCCAGAAGCCTGGGAGTTTAACATACAAAGAGCTGCCTGGCAGTGAGTTAAATGCTCACGTGTGGATATGCTTACTTAATTTTCAAAACAACATTGTAAGGTTCGTGCTGTTAGTACCCCCATTACACAGGTGAGAAAACTGAAGCTTTTAATAGACAAAGTAATGTGCCTAAAATCCCAAAACTAGCCAAGGAATGGTGTCAGTAATTGAACCTGGAAGTCTGTCCCCAAGCTTTTTAAGCTGCACATTATACTGTCTCCCTCCATTCACCAAGCACAGCCCCCTCTGCTTCTTATTGGGATCCCTACTGCCCAGCACACAAGATGGCCACAGACAATCAAGGAGACTGCAACCAGGACATAATTAATTAGGAAGCCATTCAGAATCATTTGAAGTTTCCACCACAGCTATAGTGCCTCCCTATCATGCCCTGTGGAGATTATGCTCTGCAATCAAAGAATATATGAGCCTGTATCACGTAGCTCTTTTGGTCCTTTGGCAACCAAATTCCATTTCAGGCCCAAGAAATGCAGGATGTACCTGTTTCTTCCCCTTTCTTGGATTGGATGCCTGCTTATAGATGTAGCCCATTGTATATTCTCAACCAGCCCTGTCCAGAGCTAGGTTTTAAGGTGCTTTTTCCCCAGCCTGAGTCAGACATGCTGTTGGTTTATACCAGGACTGAAGTCTGGGATTCTGCTTGTCCTCGAGTTCTCCGTTAGAGCTGAACATTTCCTCATAGCAGCCAATCCAATAGTGATAGGTCTGAGTAACACCTACATGTCAGGTCTGTAACTCATTTATTTTTCAGTTTAATTCCATTGCTACACATCTGTAAGAGCAGAAAAGAAAAGAATCTAAGCTTATGTGATTAGATTTTGATATTATAGTGAAATTGACCAAGAGTTTTTATCATCTTACATCAATGCTTCTTCATCCTTAATAATCTTTCAGTATTAAACACTTAAATACTAAAATATCAGACAATGACAAGACTGGGCTCAGATATTACCATGCTTTAGACTGTAGTAATACAACTTGTAATGAGAGGTGCAGTAAGCAACAAGATAATTTATCATTTATGTCATATTAATTATATAAACTTGAGCTATTTTAGCTTTATAGTGTGTATGACCTGTAAGTCCATCTAGCTTTCATCACCAAAACTTTCCCATTCCACTATCTAAGCAACAAATTAAAAGGTTTAATAGTTATTTAAATCACTATGGAGAAACCCATAAAGCATAGGAAGCTCAAAATTTCTAACACCTTTCACCTGTGGTGGGAAGGTTTTTTTTGGATATATTTTATTGATTTTTACAGAGAGGAAGGGAGAGGGATAGAGAGCTAGAAACATCGATGAGAGAGAAACATCGACCAGCTGCCTCCTACACACCCCCTACTGGGGATGTGCCCGCAACCAATGTACATGCCCTTTGACCGGAATCGAATCTGGGACCTTTCAGTCCACAGACCCACGCTCTATCCACTGAGCCAAACCGGTTTCAGCTGTGGTGGGAAGTTTTCATTCATAGATTGCTTTACTATGGCATCGGCTCTGTGAGGGAAGTGATGCACTGTGTTTCATAATTGGAGGATGCTGGTCTACTCCCCCATATAGGTGATTCAGGATCCAATCCAGGAGTCTAAGACAGTACAGACTGAACAGACTCCATTAACAAGCAACCCTTAGTAGTATCTAGCATCTTAATTATCAGCATCTTCAGTGAATACTTTAGAATTCCTAAAAAAAAAAAAAAAATGTTTGCAGGATTGGGCCTAGATGAGGCTAAGGAATAAAGACGTGCTATTACAAAATGTAGGACAGAATCAAGGCCTACTTCACTTGCTTTATGAAGTTGCCTGGGGCTGCCCCATCTATGGGACTTCAACCCATCTTTGGCATGAATGACTTTGTCGCCAATCACCTGACTTTAGATAAAGAGGCAGAGAATGGTTCCAAACTTGTGTCATCTGGTATTATTGTTCCTTTTCTGAGGACTGAAATTAAAATGTAAGAAGGAAAACAATGAAGATTGTAGTTGGGGAAAATGAAAAACACATTTTGATGTTTATTTCACTGGTCTCACGAGGATAACTTTGAAGCAAACAAAGGGATGCGGTAGATTAAAAACTAGCATTAAAATAAAGAAATACAGAAAGGAATCAAGTATTTAGACATAGGAGTATACAGATCTTCAATTTTAGTTTGTACAGCTGTTTATTTTTAAAGCATATAATTATTCATCTAAAATAGAGTTATACACCAAAATCATCTTAGAGACCCATGAAATTCTTCTCCTAAAAGGCCCCAACAATTCTGATTGAGGCTCAAATTATTCTGATCACATTAGTTTGTCTTGGATGATGTCAGTTTAGTTGGATTAGCTGATCATTTTTGCTATTTCACTCACAGATTTTATCATTTTCCCACAATCTAGAAGACTTTTTTAATGCCCATGGTATTGTTTATAAAACTAAAGGTCAAATTTCTTTTTACAGTTGCTTAATCCAAAGATTTTCTAGGCTTAGAGTTATGGGTTCTAATCCTGAAAAATCTACAAAAAAATTCTGGTAATTCAGGACAGTCTTTTTGTCCTTTTCCCATCTTCATAGAATATTGTCATAAACAAGGAACACAGGTTGGCACTTATTTTACCTATAGAAGTGAAAATGACACCTTCAAAATAATAAAGTGTGAATAATGCAATATTCAACTAAGTTCTATATGATGATTTGGAGAATCTGATGCAACTGTAAGCAGCTGGAAGTGACATTTCTCTGCATACTTCTACAGAAAAAAATATAATAAAGAAGGAGAATATCTTTTTTTCAACATAAGAATAGGAAAAAAAAAATCTTAGGTAGCTCATTCCATTCCCTGCTAATTTTAAAGGAGAATCAGGATGATTCTTGAAGGTCCTTTAGAAAGTGAAAATAAAACTCTTTACTTGATTTAATCATAGTTAATATCAAGTATAACATGTGCAACTATTGGCCAAAATCAGTAAGTTATTTGGAAACATGGGCAGATAATCTATAAATGAATGAGCAATATAAACTTTTTAATCATTGACCATAAGCTTGAACAATTTTGGGGGGTGTTGAAAGGAATATATTCCACATTAAAATCTTATTTGTGATTTCTAAGGCTCATTCCCAGTGAAGAGAATGCACACATCTAGTCTGCATGAGGAACCCTTTTATTAATAATGATTTCTGAATTTCCTTGCAAGTTTTTAAAAGGTTCGATGTGTTACTAGTATACAGACTAAATGCAACATTTCATGGATATAAAGTTTAAAATAAGAGGATGCTGTAGACTTAATGTTTTTGTCCCCCCAGTTTCATATATTGGAACCTAATCCCCAGGGTGATGGCATGAAAAGTAGGGCCTTTGGGAGACAATCAGATCATGAGAGCAATGGTTGGGTCATTAGGATACTTATATTTAAAAAAAAAAAAAAAAGATCTCAGAGAGATTATTTGCCCCTTGCACCAGGTAAGGACTTCCCACCCTCCAGAATTGTGAGAAATAAATGTCTGTTGTTTATAAACCACCCAGTCTAGGGTATTTTGTTATAGCAGTCAGAACAGACTTAGGGGAATGGGGGAGGGAGGAGGTAAGGTTTTCATTTCTATGGTAATCCAAGAAAAGGCATAAATTAGACATGATTTGTTAATAAGGATGCCCTACATTTATGAAATATGAAAAAGAGAAAGTTTACAAGTTAAGTATATATTTTGTTCTTTTAAAAAATACCAAACAAAAGGACAGGAAAAGATAAACTAAGTTTGTGAGGTGTAGACTGTAGTTGGGTAATTAAAATAATAGCATATTGATAATTGAGTGTGTGTGTTTGTGTGTGTCTGGTATTATTGAAAACTATTCCTTATCTTTTTAAGGAGTATATCAAAAATAAAATTAATAACTGGGTTGGATACATTTAAAGGATAACATATTGATATTAGTATCAAGCTTAACATTGTAAATTCTTAACCTTGCTATAGCTAAAATCAAACAGATTTTTCCATTAAAAACAACAGAACACTTTAGACATTTTACAAAGCCTTAGTGTTAACAGAGACCAAAGCAAACATAAACTGAGGCGACAGCCAACACCAGAGTTTCAAACCTATTACAAAGAATGCAATGGTGTTGAAAATCTCACAGCTTGAGATATAATGATGCATCAGTTTATTTCATAATTTGTAATTAAATTGGAATTTGTTTTCCAAATTATCTGATAAATATTAAAAGACTTTGAAATTTTAATCGTTGGGACTAAAATTAGTTAAGTGGTGATTATTTCCAGAAAAAAAAAATCATATGATCATTTTACTTACACTCAACCCTTCTTGGAAGGCCTGACTTAAATGGCAACAGTCCTCTCAACCTGCCTGCCTTTCATTTACAAAACAGAATTCAGTCACTTGATTGTTTGGGCTTTTAAATCTGGCTCTGAGTCCTTTGGAATATAATCCCTTTGCTGGAAATTAAGTGAAAGTAACTCCTTCAATCTCCAGACACTAGCCAGATAAATCACATTTCCAACTTCACTCCCTTTCACCACCACTCTGCAGAGTTGGTACTGATGGCAGCGAAGACCACAGCTTTGGACAGTAGGGCAGGTTGCTAAAAATCAATCTCTGTCAGTTGGCATCTATTTTCCTCTCTTCACTTTGTTCATCTACATTGTCAACCCTGGCTGCCCTTTAGACACCTGGAAGGCTCTTAAAACTTCTGCCTCCACCCAACAGATTTTTATCTAATAGGACCGGGGTGGGGTCCAAATACAAATATTTTAAAGAAACTTTCCAGGTAAACTGAATGTGTAAATAAAATTGAGAAGTTCCTGTTTACAGAGAGTTAGGATGCAAAGCTCAAACAGAGCAGGGTGGCCTCCTGCTAACCAATCAGGATGCTCTGAGCCTACTCTCAGTGAGGCCATCAGAATAACCTAAGCCTCTCAATGAGCCAAGGCATGGAATAGATTGTAAAGATAGTGTTCCCTCAACTTGAATGTGCATAGGCCTCACCTGGTCATTTTATTAAAATGTAGATTCTGAGGTCTAACTTGCTTCAAGGGGGCACTGTGGTTGTTGATCCACAGACTTCACTCTAATGTTCCTCTGAGGATGTAATTTTCTTTTAATGCATTATTTTGGCTGTGGGGAGGGGCAGAGGTGGGAGGTAAGCCCGTTTCAAAGCTTCCATTTAGCCTTCTCTACTATGTTAGCTTTTACCCTTCAGGACAAGGAACCACCGGTGGCATTCTGTCAAGTATCAAGTGTACCCATTCCAATTGTATACATATGTGGGGACTGGAAAAATAACTACCAGATGGATATGGAGATCCAATGAGACAGAGCTGGGCCAGGATTCCATTTTTAATCTAATTCGCATATACTTTTCTCTCTAAGAGAGAGAGTCTTGGTGATATTTTGGATCCCAAAGTATCAACCTAAACCTCATGTTCACCGTCCTCAAAATATCTGAATTACTATTCCCTTCCTTGTATAAATGGCTGTTTTAGAGGGATTATGTTATACATCTGCTATGGTATAGCAACATGTTCCCTCATGAGGATACAGGTTTTCCTTCATTCAGTGATTCAGGATATAAAATGAGGATAAGGTCCAAGAGTTGCACAAGGGTTATCATAATGTTTTATTTGGGGTGACTATCTAATAAATCTTTGATTTATTTAGGCATATAAATTTTATAAATGGAACAATACTTTTTGGCTGCCCATTTATCTTGCACCTCAGAATATAGTGTTCTATAATATCTCCATGGTTCTCTGTCACTCAGATCCCCCTGACTGCCCTTCAGACCTTGTTGCCAATTATGAGGATTACACTTACACAGCTTCTAAAGTTTAAGTTCTGCCATCTGGTCAGGAATCATCATCTATTATTATTCTGAAAACCATCACCCCCATTGCTATCAGGAAAACCAATTCTGTAACACTGTAACATCATCTCCTATGTCATTCCTGCCCTATAAGAGACATTAACTGAACTACCCAGGAGTGCTACAGCCTGTGCCCACCCCACCCCCCATCTCATTAAAGCATCTCTAATCAGTTTGGTAGGTGGAGTCTCCTCCAAGTTCTCCTACAGTGAGCCAAGATTTTCCAGCCTTACATGGTTTATCTTTTCCAGCATACCCACCTTTCTCTCAAACACTTGCTCACCTTTCTCTCAAACAATTGCTCTCTTGCTCTATTGTCCACCACAAGGTTTTAGCATTTCTAATTTATTTATTGAGGGCTGCCACTTTTTCAAACTTCCAAGAATGTTAGCAGATTAGCACTACGGTCCTCAACAGGGTACCATATTTTAGTGCTCCCAAACTGATGAACTCTCTCTTATCCAAAGTCCTTTCACCTCCCCACTTTGATTCAGCAGCCTTAGAATCCAGTCCCATACACATTCTCCAGGTTCCTGCTGGTACACATTGGTTAGCCTTGAAGTATCCTCTATTTAGTGCCAGTATATCTCTGGCAGGGCAATGTTGTAACTTAACCCTAGTTATTTTTCTGACAGATAGTAGGAAAGGTGGGGATGAATACTGAAAGGGTGTGTATTGTCTTGTGAGCTAGAGGCCTCTGCATTGTATTAAAGCAGGGGAGCCCAGCCAGCATGGCTCAGTGGTTGAGCATTGACCTATGAACCAGGAGGTCACAGTTCCATTCCAGGTTAGGGCACATGCCCGGGTTGTGAGCTTGATCCCCAGTAAGAGGTGTGCAGGAGGCAACCTAGCAATGATTCTCTCCCATTGATGTTTCTCTCTCTCCCTCTCCCTTTCTCTCAGAAATCAATAAAAATATATTTAAAATAAAAATCAGGGGAGAAATACTAGACTTTAACAGGAAAACATGGTCTATTTCTACAGGTCCAATCTCCAAAGGGAAGCTGAAGATTCAAGATTTCCAAGTACATTGATTCAGCTGTTTCCACCCCCAAGTCTCAGGGTCAAACACCTTTCCAATAAGGTTCTGAACATAGCATTCTTGCTAGAGTTAAGGATTAGCATTCTCTGGAGTTTTTCTGCCATTATGATTGGTCCTGGGCCTTATCCTTAGGTATTTTTTTTTGCTCTCTAGCTATTGGAGATGAGAGTCTATTTATATCCTGCTTAAGAGCCACTCTTGCTTTCACACAGCACCTTAAATTAGTGATTCATCACCTTGTGCCTTTCATTGTCTTTTTCCAGTAGCATCCAGCAAGGATCAGGTTTCATAGTCCCTCTATTTATTACTTTTTTGAAACTTCTTCAAATTTTCTAATTAAAAAAAAAGTCTTATAATGTGTTTAAATTGTACTTAAATCCTGTAATAATGTTACAACTAAGGTTGTTTCAACTTTTCCTCATCATAAATAACTCAATTAAGCAATTGTACATCATTCTTTCCCATCTACTTTGTTGGAGTTAAATTACTAGAAGAGGAATTTGGCACTCAGAAGGTACATGCCTTAAAAACTCTTGGTATGTATTGTTCAATATGTTTCAAAAAGGTTAGATGAGTTTACATTCCCACCAACAGTGAATGAGAGCACCTGTGTCTCAGCTTTTGTAATATCATTCATGGTAATGTTTGCTAAATGGCAAGATAAAAAGGCATTCCCTTTTTTATTCTAAATAGCTTGAGTTTTAAATGTGCTGATGACTATATATGTTTTTATTTTGTAAGTGGCCTATCGAAATTCTTCAGAAAGGTCAACAACAGTACTCAGGAGAACAGCAAAGGTCACCTGGTACAGTGTTTGCAAAACCATTCTCTGCAGACAATTCTTTGCTTTTGTACTGAGAAACTTTGGGGGTTGGAAGAAGGGAAGAGAAGCCATGCTGTGGAGGAAGGGAAGGGAAGTAGCACTATGGCTGCACACACTGTATTTCAAAAAGAGTATTTACAATGATTTTTGTTTTATTTCATTGACTTCTTACAGTTTCATTTTAAGTAAAGGGTCAAGGAAAGTCACTTTACAAACCACTGCTTCTTGTCCAGCCTCTCAGTGCTTTAGACGAGAAGGAAATTGAATCTCAGAAATGCTAGAGACCACTGGGCAGTCGAGCAATCACCTGCACCTCAGGCTTATGCCATCAAAGCAGGTGATCACCTACACTCCACTGTCCTAAGGTGTTTTCTTTTTCTGATTACCCAGCCAGAAAATAGTTCAAGGTGATTCAAGTGTAAAAAGTACAAAAACTTGCCCCTTAAAACCAGTTACTTCCCTTGAGGAGGGGGGTATGACTGTTTTAACAAGCCCTTTACCACTAGTCACCTGCCACTGGCCTTCATGTTCTGTGGCTCTCCAGATACAAAGCAGCCTCATCGTATGGATGTCTATAAACACATGATTTTAAATGGAAGATGAAGGATTAAGCAAACTGCCTCCATTTTCTACCTATTGTGTACTGGGATTCACATTTCCTTTATCTCTTCTAAATATCTAATTGATAATGTTTTCTAAATGGTGATTTGTACATAAGTTACCAAATCATAACTTATTGATTCATCTTGGATTTGAGAAACATCATCTTAGTTATTCAATCCTTGGATCTTACCAGGGCTGAAGATATATTTCTATTTCAGGTTTGACATATTTTTAGCAATTGTTTTCAGTTCATGTACTTTTGCCCTAAAGCAGTTTTAAGAGAGTACAATTTTAAACATCAAAAGGAATAATGATAAATACTTTACTTGAACTTTAGGACAACCAGCATGTTTTGCACTCTAAAAATAATCTTAATTATTTCCTGTTTTCTACTTTTTCAATTATTAACTCTTTATCTTCTTATTCAATATTTTATATACAATTATCTATATCTACCATTTATTTTTTACCTTCTATGTGCTAAGAAATGTATCTGTAGCACCTCATTTACTTCTCAAAGTAACAAATATTTAGGTGGTTAGGGACTACTATTATCTCTAGTTCACGGACACAGAAATGAAGTCTTAAAGAGGGTAAGTGCCAAGTCAGGCTTTAAATCATGGTTCACCTGTTTCTGAAATTCAAACTTTTAGCAGTGCATTTTATGCTCCCCATGATACAGAAAAAAAAAAAAAATTCTGCAATTGTTTGGATAGTTGCTTTGATTGAACTTTAGTTTCTATGGTCTCTCTAAACACTCCAAGTCATATTTCAATTAGATATTTTATTATACATATAGTGAGATATGCTTTATAATCGCAGTTGAATCTGTCAAAACTCAGCATTCTGAAGACATCCTATTACATATAGAAACACTAAATTGTTATAAAACCATTTAATACTCAGTAATTCCCTTATGCATTAAAATAAAAGTATAGGATCAAAATGGCCTGGCTTATAAAATCATGAACCTTTTGATGGCAGGCTTTCTCTAGCCCAAATTATAATATAAACTAGAGGCCCAGTGCACGAATTCATGCTCATTGAAAGGAAATTAATTAGAATAAATATTTTAATATAACTATCGACCTTTCTCTATAATAGAAGTGTCAACCAAATTCACGATAGACAATGACAGATGGAAACACACCCATGTGATTGGTGCCAGCGGGAGCTTTATATATATAGATAAGCTTGCTTAATTAGACCTGCTTTCTGATTTAGCTAAACTTTTTCCAGCCCAGTGAAGCACCCTAACTTCTCTTTCAGGTAATTGTCAGCAACATAGCAGTAAATATCAACATGAAGCAGATTATTATTGTAGATCACACAGGGAGAACAAAGGGTGAAATATTTAATTGCAGCAGTGTTTGACTATATTCTGTGCAGTGAGAAAACCTGAAGTCATTTTCAAGATCCACCATTGTTACTTCTTTTCAGTTGGGTCAAGTTTCTAAGCTTTCTTAATCTCCATTTTCTGGCTAATGAAAAGAAAATTGGATTTTACCAAGTCTCCTATCCAGGACTTCTGTGAGGATCAAATGAGATGAGGCATGGGAAAATGCTTCACAGACATTTGGTTAAAGTGTGAAATGTTTTCACCTGGCTATAAAGCAAGTCGTGTTCCTGGGCTGAAGTAACTGCAAGGAGGCTAGTCGTCGCTAGGGAGAGGAAGCTGGGTGTTGCTACGTGACATTATTACCCAGTGCCCACAGCCACCGTTTCCAGGCTGGGCTGGGCTGTGGGCCGAATTTCGCGCCATGGGCTCTCAGCAGCATTGGCTGCATTTTGATGGGCTGTTGCTCTGGGGTGGTGGCAGGGCCTGTGTCCCACTTGGGGGAAACAAGTCCAAGGTGCTGTTTCTCTGTAAATGGCCAGTGCACATCATGGCAGCTCCTATGTTGAGCGTCTGCTCCCTGTTGGTCAGTGCACATCATAGCAACTGGTAGGACGGTTGGACACTTAGCATATTAGCCTTTTATATATATATATAAATTGTTAAATGTGAGCCTACAAAAGATCAGGGACACGTTTGTTAGACTTATCTCCTTTCAGCAAACATACCCTTTGACTTTCTAATACTGCTCATAAATAGATTTTCAGTTCTCAGATGTAAAGTGATAGAAATGGTAAGTACTATACTCAAATTTATCAAGAGATCACCTACTAAATCTCATTTAAATATTGAAAAATAATTAAATAATGAGGAATCATTTTGGCTCAATGACTATGTTTTGATCAGTTTCAAAGTCTAAAAAGAAAGAGTGAGGGCTGTTGACAAGGTTGTTACCATCACTTATGGATAATAAAAATTATTTAGAATTCAGTTTCATATTTTATGTCTGACAACACTGAGACATGAAACTATGAAGTATTCTACTTGTCTTGCAGTTTTATATAATTGACAAAGAATTTGTACTTCTCTTCAAATATATTTGAAGAGAAGTACAAATTCCCCACTGAGGAAATTTTTATAAGATGACAAATATGTTTCCCACTGAGGAAATTTTTATAAGATGACAAATATGTTTCCTTGTATATTAGTTTGGAAAATAAACCCTATGGAGCTAAACAAATTCACTTAAAGTCAATACAGAACATAAATCAGGTCACAGAAAGTAACTGAGATTACATTTCACTGTGGCATTAAAATCCATGAGCCTATTGTTATGTTAGTTGTTTTCAATGGTGGCTTTGTATCACTTGTTACTATCCTGCTATTGATTAGCGTGGTTTCTCCTGTGTCTTAGTTTAAATTTTTGAGAGTTGGATCTAGTGACCCAGTTCACCCTTTGATGCTAGGGCATAGGTCTCCTATGACAAATGTGACTTGCACTGACATCATACCACATGACCAGCAGGGGTAGACAATTCCATGGAAAAGTGGAGGCCCAGAACTGTTCTTTGTAGCCAACACAACAGCCCTGGGCCCAGCTATCTTAAAGTCTAGTGTCTGCTTATTTCTAGAATTTTTTTGAGATTTCACTGGAAACTTACCATAAATCTCAAATTTTTGTTGAGCTAGCTTGAGAAGGTTTCTCTTCTTTGTAAACAAAGAACCTATTCCAGAACAGATTCTAACAACCTTGTCAAACATTTTTACTTCCACTTTTTATGTTTTAAAATATACAGTTTACCTAATATACATCACTCTTATCTTGAAAAGAATGTTTTTTAAAAGAGAAAGTGAAACATCAAAATAAAATATACTACACTTACATGATAATAGACAGCAACACCAATACCCAGGAAATAAACAAATGAGGGCACTTGGGAGAATTAGGAAGTAGAAAAAAGGGAGGGAAGGAAGAAAGGAGAACAATTTTTTCTTTGTTTTGCCTTTAGGTGTTGGATGGGAAAGTTGCTCTAAAGTGAAATACAATAGGACAGTTAAGTGGGTATCTATGAAGCTAGACTGATAGGTGCAAAATGTGGCTTTGCTCAATTTAGCTGGATAGCCTAGAAACCAAATTTCTCCATGCCTCAGTTTCTTTTCCTTAAATTTGGTGGAACAACTTTCAGTTTTTAATTAGTTATCTTAGGTTCTACAAAAACAAACTAAAATTATTTTATGTAACCATAGTCACTAAACAAATACATAGCTCCAAAGGGCATTTATTTAATCCTTCTGTCTATTATATCCTTTTGGACAAGGATAGGACAATAACCCTAGATAACATTGTGATCTGGCTAAGCAGTCTGATGGCAAGAAGACTGAAGCTTCTTTCTCAGTTACCCAAGAGAGTTGAGACCCTCTACAGCTCATTTTAGGGATCTGCAGCAGTCCTAGACCATAACACAGGTATCCTTCCTCCATCAAAAAGTATTACGAACTCAAATAGTTTATTTCCTTCCCACCGAGGGACAGCCACTTAAGTGTCCAATATGCTGTAGAATTGAAGAGTAGCTAGACAAAAAGTGTTTGCAATGAGCCATGACAGGTAGCAACTAGACCTGTATCCCAAGATCTCCTTTTGGCAGGTGCTACAAATCTATATTCTGGGTTTGCCTAGATTCCTGACCCTCCTTTGCAAATCTTGCCAGCTAGTTGGGTTCTGAGCTCTAAATTCTTGCTAATAGCCTCACCACCTCCATTGGTAAATATGTGACTCTTGGTTCTTTCTTGGCTGCTTAGGTTCAATCCTATTACTTTGATGACCTAAAGGGAGGTACTTGGTGTACTCCAACTCAAGACTGGTTTCAAACATCCGGAGTTTGCTGTCTGAAAATTTCAGCTATTTCCCTGTCAGCTGTGTTTCCTTGCTTAACCTTTGGGTCAAGTTTACTTGGTCCTGGGCTCTTAGTTCCTGCCACCCACGGTCCTGGTATTATCATACCCAACACTTGCCTCTTTGAAAACAACAAATTAGGTGAGTTTCATGGCAGGGGCATGTCTGTACTTTTAATATTTAATTAAAACTGTGATATAAAGATTACTATCCCCATCTTACAAATGAGAAAATTGAGGCTCAACACTCATATGTAACTTGCTAGAAAAAGTATAAAGTTAGCACACAGTGGGATGTCTGGCTCCTCCTCTCCACTGAACATAGCAGAACTGCACACCATTAGTAGTTAGATGTTTGCCTTCATCCTTGGCTTGCTTTCCTTTGCTTCTTTGTGGAGGAAACTGTCCATGTGGTTATTTTTATTTTCTAAATAAATCTTGGCTACTAAAATGAATCAGAGTTTCCTGGAACCCAACATTCACTGGGACCTGTATTATTCAGATTCTTCCTGAACTTTTTAACTTTTAGTTGAGCCAGAAGGGAAAGCAGTATAATGGTTAATACACAGGCATTAGGGCTAGAAAAATATGGATTCAAGTTTTGGCATCAGCATTAAGTAGTGAGTAACTTGGGTCTAATTACTTAACATCTCTGTATGAGTTTGTGCACGTAAAACTTTCAACAGGACCTTAGAAGTGATGAAAAAGAAGTGTTTAGTAAACACTAAGTAGTGTTATGCTACTATTTCATAATTATTATCCACTGCTACAACTTTCTTCCAATTCACTCTCCCAATTCTATGTTCTGTATTGAGGTCACGTAGAGAGTAGGGCAAGTAAAAGTTAAGTAAAAGTTAAGAAAGTGGAATGAAAACCAAAGACTTGAAACAATAGTTCTCTCTTTTCTTCAGCATCTGTTCTGAACTGCCTGTTAAGAGAAGAAAACATATGGGAATGAGAGGTTCAAAGCTTACAATAGATGGTCATACTCCAGTTCTTTTCTAAGAATTCAATTGATCTATTACAGCAAGTAATCATTTTGAAACTAGGGATAAAGAATGGTTAATGGAGTTTTAACATAGAAGTACACAGAACCAGATTAATGAATGGAAGTTGAATCAGAATTTACTAATGAAATGCAGAACCTTTCCCCCTGCATCTCTGATCCAAACCTGGCTGGGCTGTCATTATGTTTTATATCATAATAACTTGAGCCACAGTGCTGGGGGCACTTTGCACTCCATGATTTTCTGGCGGACTCTAGTCCAAAAATACTTGAAAAAAAATTGAGTGCATATATTCTTTTAATGGCTAACTGAGTAACTCCAAATGAGCTTCTTGAAGTGCTTTAGCCCTGTATTTGTTGATCTATAAAACTAGTCCCTTATATCGACTGCCTACAGCTTCACCAGTGAATGGTGAGTATAAAAACCTGATAAACAATTTTAAGTGCAAGTCAGTTGACCTGCAACCCATCATCCCAGTGTTATATGATCTGAAGCAGATTGTTTTTAGTGTCTCTGGCCTCCATTTTCTCATCCATAACACAAGCATTTTAATGGTATAATTTGTATGGTTTTGCCATTAGCAAATCACTCTCCCATGCATTATCTCAGTTCATATAACAATCCCCTCTTCGCCTACCTCCTTAGGTTGCTGTGGAGATAAAGCAAGTCAATAGGTATGAAAGCTTTAGGAAATTAAAGAGGTCAGTCAAATGCATGCAGAAATAATGTGTTCATGATATAATTAGAAAATACTACAGAGAGAAACCATGTGTCCATTGGTTAAGCAGGCACTGTTCTGAACCATTAACACAGACTTCCTGGATTTTTTAGCTAGTGAGCATTTATTTAATTTGTGTTGCTGAGTTCATAAACCAGCCAGTGCTTCCTAACCCAGCCCCATACCAAGGGTAGCCTCTGATTGGCTCATTCTGGACAAGGACAGATTGTAGCTGTTATTCCAAGAAACCCACACAATGTAGAACTGCTTTTCCTTTTACACTTCCCACTGGTGTAGTAAATATTAACTTTTTGCCAACCATTCATAAACTATTATGCCACACACATCTGAAGTACCTATTTTGAGATATTCTAAGAAATATGCAATCTTTAAAACAGCTCAACATTTTTCAATTCTCACTTTTCTCTGTAAGCTCATAATTTAAAAGAATTTACATAATGAAAAAGGCATTGAAAAGCACGTAATTATGTGGGGTTTTTGAAAAAAACATATGGCATAAAAATGCAATTTCAAAAGTCCTAGACTCAGGAAAACAGCAATCTATTTTTGCTCTAATTTAAAAACTTGCGGATCTAAAAAAAAAATATTTCAAAGACACCGTGGAGCAGTCTTAACTAGTCAGTGACAATTGTGGCAGGCATTTAATGAGTTAATGGTATACCTTCTACTTATTGTCATTTTAAGTATCTTTTTTCAATTATAAATGCAAACTGTTACAATGAAGAAATACATATAGATACATTTATTAAATTAGACAATTGTCATGCTCCATCTAAAAAATAAATGACTTTATATTGTTAAAAGTTAATGACAATGTATACTATATGTCATATAATAATTTTAAAAATTAAATTCAACACTCACAGACACCAGTGGTAAAAAAGTTAAAAACTAAACTGTCAACTCCTAAGAGTTTTAAATGGAACTACTCAATTGGTAGATAGGAATTTGTTGAAGACTTTTAAAAATGTTTTTTCAAGTTCCTATGTTACTTTCACTGTGTGTGTCATAGAAAGCTATAAAGGTACAAATATGTGAGAAAAAAAAAAGGCAGGTCAGTGATCAACCCCTCTGCTTCGTCTCCTTTTCACCAACAGGACCAGACCACATGGAACTGCTTTTCTGAAAGCTTACAGCCAATGAATGCTACCAGCATAATCACCTCTTAGAATCCCAAAGATCTATTATATAAGTCTGAGAGAAATTGATACATTTTAATCTGATAATTATACTAAAATTTATAAAAGAGGAGAGCTTTTACAAATACATAATAGATTTAAATATAACAAAACTCTTCATTCACTTATTTGTGACCTAGGAAATTTGTATTTTTCTTTCTTAATTTTTAACAGATAAAGAAAATAAAACATTCTTTAAAAGTTAAGCAACACAGATCAGTAGAAAAGATTTCTTTCTTATATGAGAAAGAGAATAAAGTATATTTGGAGAGGATATTAAGATTAATTTAGAAATTAATAAAAGTTGACTTTAACTGCTTAGTGTTATATTCTAAAATGAGTAGGAAACAAAGACTGTGGTTCTTTAATTATAAATTAACTAGAGGCCCGGTGCACGGGTTCGTGCACCAGTGTGGTCCCTCGGCCTGACCTGAGCCCTCTCACAATCCGGGACCCCTTGGGGGATGTTGGAGAGCCAGTTTCAGCCTGATCCCCACAGGCCAGGCTGCAGGACCCCACTGGTGCACAGGGCCTCTATTATGCATATAAGATCTTTGGTTAATCTCATACCCAACACTTGCCTCTTTGAACATAGGGGTGCATGTATCCTTTCTGATTGGTGTTTCTGTTTTCTTGGGATATATTCCTACAAGTGGTATTACTGGGTCAAATGGCAGTTCCATTTTTAAATTTTTGAGGAAACTCCATACTGTTCTCCACAGTGGCTGCACCAGTCTGCATTCCCACCAGCAGTGAAGGAGGGTTCCTTTTTCTCTGCATCCTCTCTAGCACTTGTCGTTTGTTGATTTGTTGATGATAGCCATTCTGACAGGTGTGAGGTGGTACCTCGTTGTTGTTTTGATTTGTATCTCTCAGATGATTAGTGACTTTGAGCATGTTTTCATGTGTCTCTTGGATTTCTGAATGTCCTCTTTCAAAAAGTGTCTATTTAGGTCCTTTGCCCATTTTTTTTTATTATTTTTTTTTTTTTATCTTCCTTTTATTAAGTTGTATGAGATCCTTGTAAATGTTGGAGATTAAACCCTTAACAAAGATAACATTGGCAAATATGTTCTCCCATGCAGTGGGCTTTCTTGCTGTTTTGTTGATGGTTTCTTTTGCTGTGCAGAAGCATTCATTTCTTTTAACAACCTTAATCTCATAAGAAATTAAGATGTGTGATTGAAATATAAATAAAAGTTATCGAAAATGAGTCTCTTGGAATGCTTACATTTGGGACACTCTCTCTCAGAACCCAGCTGCTATGTTGTGACAATCTGAAGTCATATGTAAAGCCCACGTGTACATGCACCAGGTGACAACTAGTATCAATTGCCAGCCATGTCAGTGAGCCATCTTGAATGTCAAGCCCCAATAAGATTTCAGACAATTGCAGCCCTAGCTGACATCTGATTGCAAATGCATGAGATACTCTAAGCAAACACCACCCTTCTCAGCTCAGCCAACCCACATAACCATGGGACAAAATAAGTTGTTGATATTTTAAGTTAGTAAATGTTGTGATGGTTTATTATGTGGCAATAGATGACTGTAACAATTTATGTCATATTGAACTCTTCTTTCTGAATAAAATTTTAGTAATTACCTAATACCAAGATTCTACTACAATGAATGTTTTTTATTGCCTATGTAATTCGTTATAAGAAGATTTAAACTTCAAAAAATATTTCCCTAACTTAGACACAACTCTTATTTCTTAAAATGGGTATAAAACCAGCCAGCAGAAACAATGTGAGGAAAATCATTGATTATTCAGAACCACTGGTAAAACACACACACACACACACACTCTTAATTGGATTACAATAAACCAGGAGGGCTCTCTTAGTATTTGCTTGGCAAGCCATATTGTCCCTTTGGGAATGAGGTATTTAATTAGTATTTAATTATTACACTAAATTTAAGAGGTAACTGCACTGCAAAGGCATGTTCATATTTAAATTCACTGTCAGCATCAGAATCACAAGAGATTCAAGGAATTTAGATTTCTAGGAGAATCTTAAGTCTCTTTCTAGTCAACTTTTTCTCATTTATATTAAGAAAGCTTAACTACTCACAAAAAAGAAGGAAAAAAATGATTACGAGTGTATTTTCAGTATCAGAAAACATTTGTTAGTAAAAGCATATTTTTCATGTAAAGGAAGAAAAAAGATAGACCAGAATGTAATATACTAATTTTAGGTTGGTTTATAAATGTTATATTTCTGTATAAATTAAGAAAAATGTTTGCCTGAATTGATATTAATATTGACACTTGAAACTCAATTGTTGAAAGATTTGACAGCTCATTCGTGACTAGAGACTGGGTAGAAAACTCAAAACTGACACAAACAAGAACAAATATCCAGGAATCTTTCTTCAAAGAATACCTCTGAGAAATAGAATTCATAGGCTTTCTAACCTTGCTAGATCAAATGTGTCCTCAGTTTAATGCCATTAATGTTCACATTATTAAGGTAACATAGAGAAAATGAGATTAGTAAATATTTCCCCACTTTGTCAATGAGAAAGAGATATACTGTTATTATTTTGTTTATGTATATCAATAAACTGAATACTTAACATATTTTTTATTTTATTGGCAGTCTTCTTTCTTTATATTTCCTATAACAACTATTGCATATTTGTAAAGAAATAGCTCAAGTGGAAGCACACCCAATTACTCACAAAATGTGAATTGCAGGGATGCAGTTATTAACTCAAATGATGTGCAGTCAAAATAACATTTCAACAGCACTCAAATTTTTCAAACTAATAAAAAGTGTTGATGTCATAGATCAATTTCACTCTTCATTTCTTTGAAAAAAATTTAAATGATCATCATTTTTCATTTCTTTCTCAAACTTTTCACCCTAGATCACTGATCAGTTTCTCCTATATCAAAAGGAAAATCATTTTGACTTAACCCAAATATATATGAGAGCATCAGAACATAATTAAATAATATGTGCAGTAGATAAATAGACTAACACCTTATGCTCACAGGCACACATACAGACAAAAATACTAGAGATTGGATTTAATTTAGCATCTTTAAAAGTTGTTTTCTGGAAACCACAGGCAGCAAATCTCAGACATCTCTCGTAGCACTACGTTTAAGGATACATCTCCTAGGGCAAAAGAAACAAAGTAGAAAATAAACAAATAGGACTACATCAAAATAAAAAGCTCCTGCACAGCAAAAGAAGTTATCAACAAAATGAAAAGGGAGCCCATTGTATGGGAGAACATATTTGGCAATGACATATCTGATAAAGATTTAATATACAAAATATATAAGGAACTCATACAACTTAACAAAAGGAAGATAAACAATCCAAATAAAAAATGGGCAAAGGACCTAAATAGACACTTCTCCAAAGCAGACATATAGATGTTCAAGAGACATATGAAAAAATGCTCAAAGTCACTGATCATTAGAGAAATGTCAATTAAAACAACAATGAGGTATCACCTCACACCTGTCAGAATGTCTACCATAAACAAATCAAAAAATGACAGGTGCTGGTGAGGATTTGGAGAAAAGGGAAACCTAGTACACTGCTGGTGGGAATACAGACTGGTGCAGCCATTATGGAAAACAGTACGGATTTTTCTGAAAAAATTAAATATGGTATGGCCATTTTACAAAGTGAATCAACTTCTAGGAATCCTATATAATAAAGAGATAATATGCAAATTAACCCTCACACCCTCACAAGATGGCTGCCTATGACCAGGCCGGCAGGGGGGTTAATGAGGGACAACCAAATAGCTGAACAGCAGGCTGCATGGGGTGACCAGACCAGGAGGGAGGGCAGTTGGGGGCGACCAGGCTGGCGGGGGGGAGGGGGTCAGTAAGAGGTGAGCAGGCCAGTGGGAAAGGGCAGTTGTGGGTGACCAGGCCGGCAGGGAGGGGCAGTTGTGGGTGACCAGGCCAGCAGGGAGGGGGCAGTTGTGGGTGACCTGGCCGGCAGCGAAGGGAAGTTAGGGATGACCAGGCAGGCAGGCAGGTGAGCAATTAGGAGCCAGCGATCCAGGATTGTGAGAGGGATGTCCAACTGCTGGTTTATGCTCGATCCCCAAGATTGGAGAAGGTGCAGGCTGGGCTGAGGGGAACCCCCCCCCATGCATGAATTTTGTGCACCGGGCCTCTCATATATCATAAGAGACCCGAAACATCAATCAGAAAGAATGTATGCACCCCTATGTTCAAAGCAGCATAATTTACAATAGCTAAGATCTGGACTCAGTCCAAGTGCCCATCAGCAGATGAGTGGATAAAAAAGCTGTGGTACATTTATAACATGGAATACTATGCAGCAGTAAAAATGCATCTCTTACCCCTTGAGACAGCATGGAGTAGAGGGACCTGGAGAGTATCATGCTAAGTGAAATAAGTCAGTCAAAGAAAGACAAGTATCACATGATCTCACTCATATGTGGAATCTAATTAACAAAATAAATTGATGAACAAAATATATCCAGAGACATTGAAGCATGGAACAGACTGTGGGATCTCAGAGGGGAGGCAGAGGTGGGAGGGTGGGTAGAAAGAGATTAACCAAAGAACTTGTATGCATAAATGCATAACTCATGGGAACAGACAATAGGGTGTGACGGCCTGGGGCAGGAGATAAGGCAGGCTAGAAGGGGTCAATGGGGGGAAGAGGGGACCTATGTAATAGTTCAACAATAAAGGTTTTATTTTAATTTTTTTGTTGAAAGTATTACATAGATCCTCCTTTTTCCCCCATTAACCAAATCTAGTCTGCTCCCATGCTCCCCCACCTCACCACCCCATTGTCTGTGCCCACAGGGTATGCGGTGAGGGCCTAGGGCTGGTGTGGGGGTGAGCTGGAGGGGATCAATGGCAGGGGGGACATATGTAAGACTTTCAACAATACAGAATTACTTTAAAAAGTAATCTTTATTTATATCCAGATGTACTACTTCTTTCAGAGAAACTCCATCAGTGCAGAGAACTATTTCTGATGTGTTTTTCAACAGCAAGCAGTCTACTGTGGGCTGAAGAGACTTATCCTAAGGTCCCAGAATTTGGCTCTGGTGAGATAAGAGCCACATTTAGCCATTAATTAGCCTGGGAATTTGGCTAACTCTATTATCTGGCTTTTCTGGGAATAAAAGACTGCACAATATTCATGAATCATCTGTGCACCAAAAAATGCTATAAAAGCAAATTATATAATTAATAAGGAATTTATTTGCATGTGTCTAAGGAACACAATGACCCAAAAGATGAAAATGGCATGAATATTTTAAAGAAGAAGTTCACTTAGCCTGTGCCAAACCAATGTGATTTGAATCCAATGGTGACGTAAGTTAACAGGCAGCATGTCAGCCAAACACACAATTCCCTGGTTAGGGTAAATGTTATCACACTTTCTGCAGATACTTCTAATAACATGTACTCAGAAGTAGGCATGCCACTTTGTAAATGTCTCCCCAGACACAATGCTTTGACACTCTGGATCAAACACACCGTTTGGAGGCTTTTTCTAAGAAAAAATGTCATCCTTGCAGTGACACCTAAAATCTGACATGCGATTATTAACAATTTCAATAGTTTCTTGCATAATACATGTTGTAAAATAGAATTTAGCAAGGAGAGAGAAACAAGATGCTCTCCCAAAAGACTTATTTCAACTAAAGACAGAATTGAAACTAACACAAAATTAAATAGTTCATAAAACAAAATGATCCTTCTTATGGCATAAAGACAGTGCTCATTCATTAAAGAAAAAAAATATGAAGTAAAGAATTAGAAAAGAAGAAAAATTATCAGGAGAAAAAAAATATGAGATGTATTTTGAAGTTTGATTTTTATATTTTTAAAAGTTCAAGTAAACCATTTCCATATCTAGAGCTATATTTAAAAGCAGTTACTAGATTTAGAGTAATTTTGGCAATATGTTGGCCCACACATACCAGATAGTCTAGAAATGAAAAAGGGGGTTCTGTGGTAAGGCCAAAACATGTCTTCACCCCCACATCACCCTGACTCTGACTTTAACTATACCCACTCATACATCATTCCAAAAAGAAACTTTTAGTTTTATATTTATCCTAGAGGCCCAGTGCACAAAATTCGTGCACTGGGGGTGGGGGTGTGGGGGGGTGTTTCCCTCAGCCCAGCCTGCACCCTTTCCAATCTGGGACCCCTCGAGGGATGTCTGACTGCCCATTTAGGCCCGATCCCACACCAGCAGTTGGACATCCCTCTCACAATCTGGGACTGCTGGCTCCCAACCGCTTGCCCGCCTGCCAGCCTGATCACCCCCTAACCACTCCTCTGCCAGCCTAATCGATGCCTAACTGCTCCCCTGCCAGCCTGGTTGCCCCCAACTGCCCTGCCCTGCAGGCCTAGTCTCCCCCAACTGCCCTCCCCTGCTGGCCTGGTCACCCCTAACTTCCCACCCCTTCAGGCCCGGTCTCCCCCAACTGCTCTCCCCTGCAGGCCCAGTCGCCCCAACTGCCCTCCCCTGCCAGCCTGGTCACCCCTAACTTCCCTCCCCTGCCAGCCCGGTCACCCCTAACTGCCCTCCCCTGCAGGCCGGTTGCCCCCAACTGCCCTCCCCTGCAGGCCTGGTTGCCCCCAACTGCCCTCCCCTGCAGGCATGGTCACCCCAACTGCCCTTCCCTGCTGGCCATCTTGAGGTGGTCATCTTTGACCACATGAGGGTGGCCATCTTTGACCACATGGGGGTGGCCATCTTGTGTGATGGTGTGAGGATCAATTTGCATATTACCTCTTCATTATATAGGATCATTTCTCTCAATAAACATTTACTTGTTTGTCCTTGAAAAATGCCCCATTAATTTTATTCTAAGGAAAGAAATAGATGCCCTTAAAGGATATGAACAAACAACGGGTATTTAAAGTATCACTTTACATTCTACAAATACATGAAACTTTTAAAGTAAAGAATAATGCAAAAAAAAATCATCTTCTTAAAAAAAAGCACACATAAATTCATTTTATGAATCTCAGACTTAAATTAGCCTATAGGATCCTTTCAGAACATAAAATTCACCACCTTAGATAACAGGATTCTCTTACCAGGGAGATGTAGAGGGAGGGATTCATGTTAAATTTTTTCTGATGCTTTGCCCAAATACATGCCTTCTGTACACCAAAGAACCTCAGACATAAGAAGGAGAAAGAGATGTTTATTTTTAGAAAGCTCTCCAATGTTTGTGGTATATCTACTTCAGCCTATGTCATCCACATTTAAAAAACACAGTGTTGAAATTTCCTCAATTGCTAAAAGATGTTCTTACTGTACGTTACTATATATTTGTGGGCATTTATGAGGTCTGAAATTCTCTTTAAATTCTCAGCTCAAGGAACCCTTCACTGACTCTCACCTCTCTCCTTTTCCTCCCATACATCTTATCTGATTTGGATGTCTTTCTACTCTGCTCACAAAGCCCTGTGTTCACCCTTCTAAAGAGCAGTTACTATATACCCATGCCCTGTAATTATTTGTTTTAGTACATATATTCTTTACACACTTAGGAGCTAGAAAGTACCTAGTATAAAGAAGAGGCTTACATAGTGTTTAATAGGTAAAAGAGTGAATCAATAAATGTATCAACAAACTCAATAAATACTTGTTGAGTGCCAATTATGTGAATCAGGCACTGTTCTAAGTGCTGGGAATACTGTCACACACACATGAAAGAATAAGTAAATGAACAAAAATGGAGGGAGGGATGGAGAGAGAGATGGTTAAATGACAGTGAACAAGGAACAATCTCTCTTCTCAAGGCACATATAGACTAATAGTGAAAACAATCACCTCTTTTTCCTCCCATCAGCAATCAGTCAGTCCACAAGGGTTTACTGAGCTCTCTGTTATGTTAGGCAGAACTGGAGTCACTCACAGTAGTGCACCAGGAGCCACCTCAGTGATCTTAGAATCGAGGGCAGTGAATAGTCAATGGACAAATGCACATATCGATGTTTGATATAATATGCTGAAGGCTGATAGGGTTAGGGAGAAAAGAAAGAGAATGAAACAGGTGAGACAGGGTCTAATTTCCACAGGATACCCAGGGAAGGTATCTCTGTAATGTTACCTTTAAAAGACTCTAGAGCAGTGGTTCTCAACCTTTCTAATGCCGTGACCCTTTAATACAGTTCCTCATGTTGTGGTGACCCCCAACCATAAAATTATTTCCGTTGCTACTTCATAACTGTAATTTTGCTACTGTTATGAGTTGTAATGTAAATATCTGTGTTTTCTGATGGTCTTAGGCGACCCTGCTAGTGGTCGTGACCCACAGGTTGAGAACCGCTGCTGTAGAGCCTAACACAGATATTTACATTACGATTCGTAACAGTAGCAAAGTTACAGTTATGAAGTAGCAACGAAAATAATTTTATGGTTGGGGGTCACCACAACATGAGGAACTGTATTAAAGGGTCTCGGCATTAGAAAGGTTGAGAATCACTGCTCTAGAGTAAGCATGTCAAACTCGCAGCCCGCAGGCCGCATGCCTCGTTTATGTGGCCTGTGTTAGCCTTTGAGTTTGACATGCTTGCTCTAGGAATACCACAATTTAAATGTTTTGGAATTCTTTATTACATTTTTTATGTGTACAAAATTTGGTAACAGAAGTTGTTATAAAGAAAATTTACGATACCCGATGCACTCTCATTCTTTACAAAGCCACATCATACTACCTATTAATTTCACTACAAAAACCCAAGTCTGTTTGCCTGCCAAAATGATGCCTCAAATTCCACTGTAAAGCCACCAAATCAAACAGAAGACATATAAGATTAAACATTTCTCTTTAGTAATGACTTTTCTATTCACCCCACCCTAACCCCCATCTGCTTTCCAGCTGTTTAGCTCCTCCCAATTCCCATTTTTAGAACTCATTCGCTAATTTTTTTAAAGAAACCAAAATTCCCATAGTAGTTAATATGTAAGTAATTTTATACCTGAATATTCCAGATGGCCTCAAGTATAACTCACTATAGTCAAAAAGTTATACATATAATTATTCCTAATAAATTTCCTTTAAAATAACTGCTGTCTTCTTCCCCAGGCTTATTTCCAGGATCCAGATTTGCAATCAGAACTCAGGGTTTTTGTTTGTTTTGTTTTTTAAATCTTTTTTAAAAATTGATTTCAGAGAGGAAGGGAGAGGGAGAGAGAGACAAACATCAATGATGAGAGAGAATCATTGATCACTGATCAACTGCCTCTTTTTGTTTTTTAATTGATTTCAAAGATGGGAGATGGAGAGGGAGAGAGAAACATCAATAATGAGAGAGAATCATGGATCACTGCCTCCTGTATGCCCCACCCCGGGGATCGAACTGCAACCCAGGCATGTGCCCTGACTGGAATTGAACGGTGACCTCCTGGTTCATAGGTCGATACTCAACCACTGAGCCATGCCGGCTGGGCTGCAATCAGTACTCTTCACGCCAATATGTACTTGCAAAAATCTCTGGTCTTTGTCATAGGCTCCATCCATTCATATTATCATTTCTCCTGTGACACAATCAGTCTCTCATATGATGTCAATTTTTAGAACTGTTTTAAAAGGGGGGAAAATACAATGAAACACTGAGCTTTTGTTTATGACTTTTTATTCTTACTCTCTCCAGCTGTGTAAAATCCTCATAATGCTCATTCTTCCATAGCTTCATCTATCATCTTTATACCCACATTTCCAAATTCATGATCTCTAGTCCCATCCTTCCTGGCAAATTGTCAACTCCCTGCCAGATGCTGACACCAGAAACTCGGCAGGCTCAGAATGAACCTTGTTATCCTGCTGACCCTGCAATGAGCTCTTCTGACTTTCTTATCGCCATTTCACCAACCTCCCAGCCACTCAGGTTCAAAATTTTTGAATAACCTTTTATTTGTCCTTCACTTGCCAGGTCTTGAAATGTTTTCATGCTGCAGTGTGGCACTTGATCTTCTCTATTTTTTCATTTCCACTGTTAAGCCAATGCCTCGGATCTGGGTTTCTGCAATCGGAAGGCTAACTGCTTCCCTAATTCCTCCATCCATTCACTTCGTTTTTGTTACCTGTCAGCACCACATGAGGCATCCTAAAACACAAAGCCGAATACAGAATGTCCTTTCTCTGATCCTACAGAAATAGATTAAAATTCTTCAGTTGGGCATTCAAGGCCTTCCATGTTAAAAATAAAATCTACTTTTCCAGGCCTGAGCAGCCACACTGTTATTTCTCAAACTGCCCACTATTCCTAATACATGTTACCCTCTCCTTGTTGACTTTGACACAATGTTCTTTCAGCCTGAAAATGTCTTTCCCTCCCCAGCTCTTCTTCCACTTGGTAACATTTAAATCCTATGTAATAAAACCCTAATATGCAAATATACCGACCGGTGGAACGAACGGTGGCTATGACGTGCACTGGCCACCAAGGGGCAGACACTCAACGTAGGAGCTGCCCCTTGGTGGTCAGTGCGCTCCCACCAGGAGAGAGCTGCTCAGCCAGAAGCCGGGCTCATGGCTGGCGAGTGCAGGGTGGTGGTAGGAGCCTCTCCCGCCTCTGCTGCAGTCAGGCGGTAAGGAGCGAGGGGTCCTGGACTGTGAGAACCCTGGACTTCAAGAGGGATGTCTGACTGCCGGCTTAGGCAGACATCCACCGAGGGGTCCTGGACTGCGAGAGGGCAAAGGCCGGGCTGAGGGACCTCTCCCACCCCCGAGTGCACAAATTTCGTGCACTGGACCTCTAGTAATTTTATAAAATGAAATTGTTATGTTCTTCTATATGATTTTTTTCTCCATGTTACAATTAATCCACCATAAGATTTCACTACTAATTAAGTTTCAAATATATTTTTCAAGTTTTATTGAGTCAATTTAGGCTTATCTCAAAGTGACTTTTCCTCTTCCATTAAAAACATTGTATTCTCCCTCCTTAGAGATTTAAAAAATTGCATAATTCTTAAAAACTTAAAATGGTGTGTGTAGGTTGTTGTTTTTTTTTTTTCTTTCTTTATGTCATGGTTCTTGCTGTTATCTACTCCCTCATTCCAAAGCACAATCCCTACATCAAAATTAAGTATATCCCTAGCTGGTTTGACTCAGTGGATAGAGTGTTTGTCTGCAGATCAAACGATCCTGGGTTCGATTCTGATCAAGGGCACATACCTTGGTTGCAGGCTCCTCCCCAGCCTGGGCCCTGGTCAGGGTACATGCAGGAAGCAACCAATCGATGTGTTTCTCTCACAGCAGTGCTTCTCTCTGTCTTTCCCTCTCTCTTCTATTCTTCCTAAAAATCAAAGGAAATATATCCTCAGGTGAGGATTAACAAAAAACAAACAAACAGAAAATTAAGTATCAATCAGGATAGTATATGTACCTTAATTTATTTATGCATGCATACTCACTGTACACTCATTTACTCACTCTTTCATTCACCGTGTATACAATATCAACCATAAATGACTTAACATTTCTTATAGAGTTACTTAAAGGTAGTGATTAAAATACTATTAAAATATATAACAAAATATGAAAATGAAAAAAGATTGAGCATTAGAAATCAGGAGTGGAAAATCAAACAAAATACAAGCTATCAAAAATCATACCATTTCCTAATTTTGGGCCTTGTATATAATAAAAGCCCAAGCGACCATTATGGCAGAACAACCAGAATGACTGGTCACGATGATGCGCACTGACCACCAGGGGGCAAATGCACAATGCAGGAGCTGTCCCCTGGTGGTCAATGCGCTCCCACAGGGGGAGCATTGCTCAGCCAGAAGCCAGGCTTACAGGTGGTGAGCACAGCTGCAGTGGTGGTAGCCCCTTCCACCTCAGAGGCAGTGCTAAGGAGCATTCGAGCTGAGCAGTAAGGAGCAGCAAGCAGGAGGGTGGTAAGGAGCGAGGGGTTTTGGACTGCAAGAGGGCACAGGCGGGGCTGAGGGATCCCCTCCTCCAGTGCACAAATTTTGTGCACTGGGCCTCTAGTAAATAAATAATTTGGAATCTCCTACATGATTTATCACAATATCTGATATCTGGAAAAAGATTAACAAATGCTTACTAAACATTAACTGAGTTATTCTTGCTACATTATTTGAAAGAGTGAAAATTCTTCAGTATTGTTTTGTATTTTAGCAAATCAACTGTATTATTTATGAGTACTAATATTAATGGCATCATAAACAAAAGACTGATAGGAAAAAAATACTGAAGAAGAGTTTTATGGATACCCCAGACCACTAGAAAGACAAAGTAAGCCTGAAAGCTCGCTGGAGGCAAAACTGACAAAACTAAGCTGTCTTACACCAAGTACATCATGAGAAGGCAGAGTTCTTTGGAAAAGGCAATAATACTGTAAAAAATAGAAGGCAGCAGGGAAAGAGGAAAACCAAATGTGAGGTGGATGGACTCAGTAAAAGAAGCCGCAGGCCTGAGTCTACGGGAGCTGATCAGGGCTGTAAGGACAGGATATTGTGGACACCACTCATTCATAGTGGGGCCAGGAGTCTGAGCCAGTCAATGGCAGGTAACACACACACACAGATTTTAAGAAAACACACACACACACACACACACACACACACACACACACACACACATAAAAGAACATAATGAACAGACTCAAACGTAACCTGACAAACAAGAATGTACATATTTATATAACTAAGGTGTACATGTATTTGCTCATTCATAAACATTCACTGTCCACTCTGGGGAAGGCACATGCTACCAGGTTCTTTAGAGAAGCAAGAAGAAGAGTCTCTCCTAGAAAAAAAATTAATTCAAGAAAAAGGAAGATAGAAATAATTGAGTAAAGTGTTATTTCCTTAGTCTAAGATTCCAGAAAGCCCTTGTCTACATGTCCCATTTCATCAAGAACTTTATTCTTTCAGCATTTCTTCTCTCTGTCACAACATCAATCTCTCCGTTTTCTACTGCATACTTTCTTCAGTACAAAGCAATCTCTTATACCTACCATATTTGAAACAAAACAAAACAAAACAAAACACTATTGCCTGTCTCTGAAAACCTTTCCAATTATTGTTCTCATTCATAAAACTATTCTTCATACCATCTTCAGTCTCCACATCTTACTTCCCACTCTTCCAACATAATCTTGCTTCTGGTCACTGAAACTGCTCTTATCAGAATCACCAAAACCTTCTTGTTTCCAAGTCCAATGGAACTTTTTTTAAACAGAGCAATGAACAACATTCCACATCATGAGTCATTCCCTTCTTTAAAAACTACTATCTCTTTGTCCACTCCTAAGTCTAATTCTTGAGTCTCTGCTCCTTAACTCCTCCTAAAATATAGAATTTATACAGGGCTTAATCCTTGGTCCTCTCCTTTTCTCACTCTATACTCTTTCTCTTAATAATTAATATCATTCAATTCCATTGTTTGAATATGCAATATTAACCATTCAAATGTGAATCTCCAACCTAGACTTCTCCACTGAGCTGAAGACTCACATATAAAAGTGCCCACCAATGTCTCTTGTATGTCTGAAATGCATCATAAACATGGAATATCCCAAAGTGATCCTCATTCCAAAACCTGTTTCTCCCAGGTTGTTAGTAAATTGCGCCACTATTTACCCAAAAGTTCCACCGCTATTGCTGGTAGACAATCAGCAAATACTATCAGTTCTGCTTCTAGAACTGTTCTTCTTTATTTCTCTAGCATATTGTCCTAGTGCAAGCCACAGTACAAGCTATTATCACCTTTTGAGTGAACTATCTTCTCAGCCTTCTAAATGCACTCCCTGCTATTTTTCGTAATCGCCCACAGCAGCTAGATAGCTAGATAAAGTAGAAGTACATCTGATCTCTCTCTCTCTCACACACACACACACATTCTCTCACACTCTTTCTCTCTCTCTTTAAAATTATTGACTCCTTGTCTTGTCTCGCAATGTCCTACATCATCTTACCTTGTGGCCCACCTACTCTCTACTCCAATCACACTGGCTCTTTCAGTTTCTGAAAAACTCCAGGCTCTTCCGTGCTCAAATTATTTTGCTTATGCTATTTTTTTTCTGCCCAGAATGCTCTTTACCCAAATCTTTGCATGGCTGAATCTCTCTTCCTTTAGGTGTCAGTTTAAGTGTTACCTCAGAGAGGAATTGACTCAATCTATCAGCATTAATTTTTTTTAAAGAATTTAACATTTTTATTATTAATTTATTTACTTAGTTCTGTCTCTCTTAGTAATCTATAAGCTCCATGTGGGAAAGCACCTCTTTCAGTTTCATGCACTTCCGTCTGAATCCCCTATCAAAATGCCTGGTATTTAGTTGGCAAATATATATATATTTTTTCAAATAAATATATTTTTAAGTGAATGAATTATTATAATGGATATAAATTGATTTTCTAATTTTTGATCCAGTTGTATATTAAGCTCTGAAGAAAGTCATAATTTTGTTTTCTTAATCCTCACCTGAGGATATCTTTCCATTGATTTTCAGAGAGAGTGGAAAAGAGAGGGAAAGACAGAGAAATATTGATGTGAGAGAAACACATCGATTGGTTGCCTCCTGCACATGCCCTGACCAGGGCCCAGGCCAGGGAGGAGCCTGCAAACGAGGTACATGCCCTTGACCAGAATCAAACCCGGGACCCTTAGGTCTGCAGGCCCATGCTCTATCCACTGAGTCAAACCTGCTAGAGTAAAAGTCATAATTTTTAATACTAAATGATAGAAGCAAGGATTGGATAGATTTAGCATTTAAAGTCAATGAAAACAAAAATAAGAGGCCAACCATTAAATATTTGTTATATGCATCAGCCCATGAGATAGTTTTTTGTTTTTGTTTTACTTAGGTGGATTCCTTATGCAATTAAAATTCAGAAGCAAATACAAAATTTTATGGGGATTTTCTTTCCCAGTATCCTCAGGATATTATTTGACATACTTCCATTTTTTAATTTTTTTTAAATTTAATTTAATTTAATTTATTTTTTTTTTTTTAGTTTGTGAGCATCTGGGAAGATTTAAGTTTTCATAGGATTATGGTGTGGAAATCTCTGTATTCATTGTTTCTTTAAAGATTGTAATAGCATGATTAAATAGGCTAAGTGATAAGGATCTCCAATGACAGAATTCATACTTTTTGTTTTTACATTTTGTAGTCTAGCTGGGAGTCTCTTCAGCCAAAATTATGAATCATTTATTACAACCCAGCAAAGGGCCAAATGCAGCTCAACAAGGGCTGGTGTCTGGCTTTAGTGTAACTTGTAATGTTATCACTTTTTACCATGAAGCAGTAAATCTGAAAGACAGCAAAACAGAAAAAACAAATAAGCGAGAAATCTTTTCTTCTCCCTTAAAAAACAAAATAAAATTTTCGATTTACTTTTCATAATTTTATATATTCCAATAATCAAACATCAGTAAAAATATTTATATAAACACTAATCAACTAAGTCATAGTTAAATGATTTTTGAACTATTTGTATCAGGAACCTCTATGATTAGCATGAAGAATCAAATACTGATTATACCATGATATTTGAAAACATATTAATAAACAGAAAATGTTACAAAATAAGTTTAAAATTAAAGACGAAAAGTATTTGCCAAAAGTTGACTTTGAATGATAAATATTAATATTCACCAAAAATTTTGCATTAAGCATCAGTCCAATTCTCTCCTTTTTTGCTTAGGAAGAAGAGGGAAAATTTCCTCAGAAATTTCAAAACTCAGATACTAATTTCACATGTACCTGCAACTGCTGGCAACATAGCTTTCCCAAGAAGCAGTGTCATAGAGGGGAAAGAGACTTCTGAGTTCGCTACATGTAAGTCTGAATATAAACCTGGCTCTCTAACTTTATAACTTCCTTATGAATCAACTGATTTTTTTAATTTTTAAAATTAGAAAGATAGTGTCTTCCTCACTGACTTTTGGGGATGATTATTATAAATAAGATACTATAGGGTGCTCAACACATATTACTTCCTATGCTGCTAGAGAAAAATAAAGAAATTAAATTTTATGAAAGGTTTGCTAGTGTTTCACAAAAATTCTCATATATGGTAGGCAAAGCTTATATATTCCTTGCAGAGCTGATAGCATTATCATTAGGTGAATAAGTTGCATCCTGCACAATTGGTACACTGGGGTGACAAGGGTTTCAACTTAGATCTTAAAAAAAAATTATCTCTCCCCTTGCTTGACACCTAAAGGCAAATCTTCTGTGATGTTAGAAACTGTCTACCAGGAAGAGCTCACATTGGTTTGAGCCATGGGGTGAGATGAGATAGAAGACTGCTTAAAAGAAAGTAAGAGTAAATCAAGAGAACAGTTATCAAGTAAAACAATTCATTGAGGGCCCATAATTTAAATGTGTCTTCACAATCCTCCTTTCCTATTCCCAGGACTAAATCAGCAAGCCCCCAAGAAGCAAATGACTTTGTAGAGAAGCCCAACCAAGTATCAATAAGATATATTTCTAAAGAATATGGATTAAGGAGAAACTTGGATTTATCACTATTGCTATCAATAGGTTGTTTACTTTTCCCTCTTTTTAAATCTAATATATTAATGATGGTGAAAAATGGTAAAAGCTCTGGATAGACTACAAAATAAACTATTTCAGTAATTCCCTCTAAATCAATACCCAAACCTGACATTACCTTAAATATCAGAGGATGAAACCAAGGTTGTATTAATTGCTACTTTTAAAAATGGGTCCCACCCAACTGCAACACCTAGAATCAAGGTAACGTACATAATCAACTACAGAGAGATTGCCTTGTTTCCTCTCCATAGCTTAAGAAGAATAATTGCATAAGAGCTTGCTGACCCTTCGCTCCCAATAGGTGCTCATAAATTAGTTGTGGTGGTCAAAACTAATTGACTTGACTAGGAGCACATCATTTAAAATATTAAAATCTCTTCTTCTAGAGTTGATATTATTTCTCAAAAACAACATCCCACATTCCAGAAGCTATCTGTTCTAAACATTACATGCAACTATCTGTTCTTAGCATTAAAAGTTAGCTCATGAAGATCTTAAAACACTTGAGAGTATTTTATTTAATTTTACTCTCAAAATACTTTTTTCCAATCAATATTTGGCTAGCTTTAAGAAATCTGGCAATCATGTATGATTTGGTAATGATGATGACTGTCCCACTCACTCTCCCTCTGCCTTTGAAACCAAATCTGGAAAATATTTCTATTCAAAGTTTATTCCTTCTTAAAACATCTGGCTACTCCATTTTTACCTCCCGTCTCAATTAGGTTCAAAATTGGTATAACCTATGGTTATATGGTAATCATACTCATAAAATAAACCAATGCATTTATTATAAGTATGAGATACCTAGTGGTACAGTAGAATAAAACAGCTGAAACATAAACTGAATCAGAGAATCTAGGACCTGTGGTCAAAGTATATACAGTGACTGCTGATAATTCTTCATTTTGTTCTAAAGCCTTCATTATTGTTTGCTGTTTGAATAAAGTACTCAATAGGACAAAAATAGATTTATTTTACAAATGTTTTCTGGTAGCCAAGATGCTGGATCTCAAAGCAATGGAACTTGGGACATTTCCAGGAGAGGTGTTCAGAGGAGTACAGAAGAGAATTCCAGAGCTCCTCCTATAGATATCTGGGTATCTATAATATCCTAGGTGTCTGGGAAAGAACTCGTTTTAGGGAGGAAACAGTCATCCAGCAGAGAACAGCACCATGTAGGGACACACAGGAGAACTCAGGGAGCCAGAGGGAAAGGTAACATTATGGTAAGATAACATCAAGCTTGGGTCTTAGCCAATGTTTAAACCGAGTAGATCATTCAATGATGGAAAAAGCAAATGTTCCAGCAGAGATCCCTTAGATGTCAACATGAAAACACACACACACACACACACACACACACACACACACACACACATCAAACACCAGGGAATTTTGAGTGAGTTTGGGGAGCACCATTATGACACTTAAAGCTGGACTTCGTGAGGTGGCATGATGCAATATGTTTGTATCTTAAACAGAGTGTTTGTTATTTTTTTAAACTTTATTTTTAAAGAGCAGTTTAGCTTAACAGCATAGTTGAGATGAAGAAACAGAGATTTACTACTCCTATACATTCATAGCCTCCTCATTATCAACATTTCCCACCAGGTGGTACATTTGCTAGAATTAATGAACCTACATTGACATATCATAATCACTCAAAGTTCATAATTTACCTTAGGATTCATGTTTAGTGTTGTACATTCTATGGGTTTGGAAATTTGTTATTTTTCAGTTGTAACCACATTTTATTCTAATGATAGAATCCTTATAAATGGGAATTTTGTTTCTGTGAGTAAATTTCCCAGTTATCTTGATGGGATTTGAGTCAACAAAATAGTGTAAAAAATAAACAAAACAAAGCCCTCTAGGGTATAATTTCTAAGGATATCCCAGTACAAGGGTTACATCAAATTAGGTCACAGAGGTAACCTATAGAATTTGATCATTCATCTGGACTGCTATTTTTTCCCCCATATATTGAGCACCCCCCATATGAATGCCCTGGAACCATGGGCAGATGATAAGTCCTGAGTGAACACACCAAGCTGTGCTCTCAAGAAGCTTACTGATGGACAAAGAGATAATCCTATTGAGAAAGATGGAAATTGAAGTTGTTACAATGACTCAATTGCCAAGTGACTGACAGTTGTTCTAGACTTGGGAGGGGGCCATAGAAAGGAGGATAGAAGAAAACTTTTCATAGATAGCATGCCCCCCAATGTAAGATTTGAAAGCATCAGATGATAACAATAAAAGGCAGTTATCTGAGTTAGCCTTCAAATGAGACAATTATCTGACTTGCCAAATGTATCATTAACACAATTATAATTATACTAGAGGCCTGGTGCATGAAATTCATGCATGGGAGGTGGTCCCTTAGCCCAACTTGCAACCTCTCACAATCCGGGACCCCTCAGGGGATGTCTGACTGCCGGTTTAGGCCCAATCCCACACAGGATTGGGCCTAAACCGGCAGTCAGACATCCCTCTCGCAATCTGGGACCAATGGCTTCTAAATGCTCGCCAGCCTAACCACTTGCCTGCCTGCCTCATTGCCCCTAACCACTTGCCTGCCTGCTTGATTGCCCCTAACCACTCTGCATGCCTGCCTCATCACCCCTAACCACTCTGCCTGCCTGCCTCACTGCCCCTAACCACTCTGCCTGCCTCATCACCTCTAACCACCTCTGCCTCAGCCCTCGCCTCGGCGGCTTCATCCGGAAGGACATCCTGAATGACGTCTGGAAGGTCGTTTGGCTGTCCAGTCTAAATAGCATATTATGCTTTTATTATTATAGATTTACCAAACATCATGGTGATAGATGGTATAGCAAGGAATTATGCAACTGAGAAATGAATTAAACCTGGACCTCTGACATTTTATCTTACCTAACTAGAGGCCAGGTGCACGAAATTCATGCATGGGGTGTGTGTGTCCCTCAGCCCAGCCTGCACCCTTTCCAATCTGGGACCCCTTGAGGGATGTCCAATATCCCTCTCACAATGCAGGACTGCTGGCTCTGAACTGCTTGCCTGCCTGCCTTCCTGATTGCCCCTAACCATTTCTGCCTGCCAGCCTGATCACCCCCTAACCACTCCCCTGCCAGCCTGATTGATGCCTAACTGCTCCCCTGCCAGCCTGATTGCCCATAAATGCCCTCCCCTGCAGGCCTGGTCACCCCAACTTCCCTCCCCTGCAGGCCTGGGTTCCCCCCAACTGCCCTGCCCTGCAGTCTTGATCGCCCCCAACTGCCCTCACTTGCAGACCTGGTCCCTCCCAACTGCCCTCCCCTGCTGGCCATCTTGTGGCGGCCATCTTGTGGGGGCAGGATTTTTGACCACATAGGGGCAGCCATCTTGTGTGTTGGAGTGATGGTCAATTTGCATATTACTCTTTTATTAGATAGGATAGAGGCCTGGTGCACAGGTGGGGACTGGCTGGTTTGCCCTGAAGGGTGTCCCAGATCAGGGTGGGGGTTCCCTTGGGGCTTGGGGTGGCCTGGGTGAGGGGCCTGTGGTGGTTTTCAGGCCGGCCATGCCCCCCAGCGACCCAAGCGGAGGCCCTGGGATCTGGGATTTATTTATCTTCTATAGTTGAAACTTTGTAGCCTTGAGCAGAGGCCTGGGCAGGCCAGGAAGTTTGGCTTCCTCCATCTCCAGGGAAACCCAAGCCTCCTGCTCGCTCCATGGCCGGCCGCCATCTTGGTTGGGTTAATTTGCATACTCACTCCTGATTGGCTGGTGTGCATGGCTTGAGGGTGTAGCGGAGTAATGGTTAATTTGTATGTTTCTCTTTTATTAGCGTAGATAATAGACAAACATGTAAATTGACCATACCTCTGCTATGCCCACAGCCAATTAGAGTGAGTATGCTAATTAGAAGGCCAAAGATGGCGGCCGCCCAGCTGCTCCAGGTGCGGAGTGGCCAGGCGGGGCAGGATGCTTGCTATGAGAGAGAGGGCGGGGGGTGAAGGGATCTACAGGAGCGGCACTCTGGCCACAGCGAAAACGAAGACTGCAGACTCCGGAGTCTGCAGCCAAGACCAAGACGGCACACTCCGGCCTGAGTCTGCAGCAAAGACGAAGGCGGCAGACTCCAGCGGGAGCAAAGGCCTGGGTCCTGGGTGCCGGAGGAAAACCAGTGCTGGAAGCCAAGGGAAGGAAGGCCTATTGCACAAATCTTTTCGTGCAATGGGCCTCTAGTTATATAATGTTTAGCCCAACAGTCGTGATACACACCTTTAAGCACCGTGCTAACTCAAGAACTTTTTAATTTAACTCAGATGCTGCAATGATAACTCCTCAAAATAATTTGTACACTAAGACTAGAATTCTACATTCTTTTGCTTTTATGGAATTGTAAATGGACATATTCTCAATTTAAGGCATTCACTATATCCCTATTTGATTGTTTTTCTAGGAGAGAGTGGACAGAACTCAGAGAAAACATGTAGCAGGGCCATCTGTCTCTTTAGTCACTGATTAATGGCTCTACCCTTGGAAATTTTCAACCTTTTTGGAAAAACTGCAATGACATAAATCTAGAATATGCTAGTAGGTACAAGATTTATGCTGTGCTTCCTTTTCTTTGTCATATTTGGATAAAACATCAAGACACTGTAAAATAAGAAAATGGAAATCTTGATTTAAAATAAGGGTCCTCTCTTTCCTCATTCTCCATTTCAGTTTTCTTCTAGTCACTCTCCCATAACAAAATTTATATATATTGTGTGTCTATGAACTTGAAAAATGTATCATCAATCTATAAAGACACATAGCTTAGTGGTTTTTGTACAACACATTTCAATGGGTTGGGTGCTGGAATCAAACAAGTAAGAACCTTTTGCTTCCCTAGAAATTCTAGTATAAATTAATCAATAGGAACACAACAGGCATTCTAATTGCTACATAAACACTGACTAATGAATAATGTATATCTGTTTTAAAATTTTAGTAAATATGGGTTATGTGGGGGGAAAATAAAAAGTGAATTGACAAACCTTTTGACTATTAGAGCTGAAAGAGGCCTTTGAGACCATCAAGGTCGGCAGCCTCATTGTATAGAAGGGAAAACCAGAGCACAGTTTCAGAGGTGGGTATAGAGGAAGAAAATCATAGCATTGCCTCCCATTGGCGGAGTAAGACTGTTTATATGTCAGATTTCTGAATACTCGGAGCAGAAAAGATTGAGCTCTCTGTCCAAATGATCAGACATATTATCAACCTGAAAACAACAAGGATTTTTCAAATGGGAACAAATTTCCCTTGCAAACACAGAAAAGAGCCTCAGGAATGGATTCTAAGATTTCCTTATGGTTATACTAATGCGGTTGGGTTTCAAAAAAGGTATTCCTGATTTCTGGGCTAAAGGATGAAGCTACACAGCAACCTTACCTCCAAACACCAGGTTTTTATCCTTTTTTGAATGGTCATAAGCCATCAAATGTAAAGACCATGAAAGTCAATTTTAACAAGTCCAACTCAATGTAACTGGGGGCAGATGATCCCCAAATGTCCTATGTGTAGCCAAACAAGGAGTAATATAAAGTTAACACATTTCTTCTGACCCAAAGGTAAAGTGCATTATTAAAATATAAACTCTAATTTCCAAATATTATAAATAAAAAGGGGACATCTGTAATACTTTCAATAATAAAGATACTTTTTAAAATATCTGAAGAGAATGCGTAACATGGAAATGTTGAAAAAGGTTTGGCTTTATATTGGAAACTCTGTCAGCAATTTATTCCCACCGGTAGTCATCAGCATTGATATCGACAATGCCTTCCCTAAAATATCCAGCGTGGAGTTCTGCATACTGGGTGTACTCAATAAAGCTTGCTCATCAAGTCACTGACTCACTAACAGATCTACCACTGCTTTGTGTCATCAGTTTAAAACATCTTTATTTGAAAGTAATTTATGGATATCCATGGTCCTTGAAAATGAAAATCATACCATATTGTTTTCAGGTTTCATCATCTTGATTTCCTTTCTCATAAACATACAAATGATAAGGTAGACTACCAGAACTGTCACAGCTACATTGCAGTCTCCTTTCATCTCTCTCACACAAGATGTCCCTTCTTTATTTATTGCTGCTGTTTTGACAGACGGAGAAAGCCCTATAATTTTAATGTTTAATCTAGAAAAAATTTCATTCCTTGTTGAAGAGCCTTGGTTGATCAAGATACGTCAGTAATAATATCAGTGCATCTACATAATTAAATCATTAACATCATGTGCTAAAGGCTATGGGACAACAATGAGCATCCTGTCCCATTAAAATGTAAGAATCACATGTAATTAGTTTTATATAGTTCTCTGCAAAATATAAAATGTTCAACCTACCTGTGTTTTATATTTAAGAAACTAAATGTTTTTATTTATGTAAGCTACGTAGTCTGTTTACTACAAGAAGTTTACAGTAGAGAGAACACAGTATAAATATGCCAATGGGAATGAAATAGAAAACTTGGATACAGAAGCAATAGAAATGAAGATTCTCAGTTACCTAAAATGAACCAATTATTGAATTCATTTCTGATTCTTTGGCATTTAAGGCAAACTCTCACTTGTGCTTCAAGATCCAGGTCAGATGGCACCCACTCAGTGAAACCTCTCCTGAGGCCTAAGGGCCAGCAGCTCTTTTCTCCTCTAGAGCTCTCCTAGCCTTTTATACTTATGCTAATGTGAGTACTTATCATGGTGTTGCAATACTTTGCTCATACATCCTTCTTTAGACATATGGTCAACTCTTAACTTGTCAAAGTCGGTAACCCCTGCCTTTCTTTGGTTTAGTATTTAGCATTTGTTGTTAAATCAGTATTTAGCTCCCTCTGGTGAACTGTTTCTCCTGCTCTATGGAAAGGTTGGCAACTTTCATTATCTTTATAGAGTTTTGAAATATCACAGATAAGTTGATTCCTCCAATCTGAAGACTTGCACTACCTTTCTTTGATTAGGACACATTTTCTTTTTTTAATATTAAATCATTTATACAACTCAATTTTCCTATACTCTTTTTCTAAAACTTCTAGAAAGATATTAGAGCTCCTGAATTGGTTTCCAATGACTCTTTCCAATGACTCATTATTTCACTCACATTTTTTTACTTTTTTATTCTATATTTTATCCATTTATCAACTTTTCCAGAATAGATCATTAATTTGGTATGTTTGATTTTCTTTATAAATTTTCAGAAAATATGTTTTTCATTCTAAAATTTTGCTTGTTTTTAATGGTAGTCTGTCTTTCCTTTCCTTTTTTTCTTTTTAAATTATTTAACCAAATAAAATCTTACTGCGAATGTGATTAGAATATTTTTCAAGTTCTCTTATGTTCATTGAACTATTTCTTTCTCCTCTGTAGTCAATTGTTTCGTTTCCTTATCTTGTCTTTTTGCATTTAGGTTGTTGGTTTTCTTAAACACTCTGATGATCTTTAGTGGGAGATTTATATTTCTGAGTAAAGAACTTCACTGATGATTAAGGGTAGATGTTACACTCCCTCTGTGTACAAATGGATCTATTTCCCCAAAAGGTCTTTCCATGGAATGAGCAGGCTGCTTCCCTGTCTGTGTAAATAGGTGAGAACATGTCAACTGGTATGCTGTGTGGCAATAGAAGCAATAGAAATGAAGATTCTGTCACTTTAGGAGGCTTGGCCAGGGGGTAAGTAGGCAGGCTGCCCAAATGCCAAATTTACAAGAATATTACTCTGAGAATTACTTCAGAATGTTTTCCTGCTGGTCTGAGAGGTCTTTCCTTTTATATTCCCTCAGCATGATTGTAGAGTTTTGATGCACTTTGAAAGTCATCTTTGCTTCTATCTCAGATCACAAATGTCACACTGAATTGCTAGCCCATCCTATGAAATCTATTTAATTTCTTTAGAAAATAAGTCTCTGTCTTAAGCTAGAGAAGAAATGTCACTGCTGGCAGTCACTCTGAAGGGAGGTGGTGAAGGGTCACATTGGTCCAGTTATCCTACACACAGATTTTTCAATAAGTATCCTGATTACTTTTTCATAACTCTCCCAGACCCCACATCCTACTGACTGAACTTGGAGCTTTTCCCAACATAGTCAAGGTGTTCCTTATAACTGTAGTGGATTCCCTATGCTTTCTTCTAGTCTGGAATATTTGTAATAGGATCCTATTCTGCAGAAATCATTCACAATTTCAATTGTGCTGATCACTTCTTATTTGCAATGCTCTTATGGACTCCCACCCACCCTTCCCATGAAACAGCTTTGTTGTTTCAAAGGAACTGTTTCAAAGGTAAACCCACTTCCTATGTTCACTGTCATTGAGCAAAGGGCTCTGTGAGTTTGGATTGCCAGTTGAATTTAGATTTATTTCTTCATTTGGACTATGGACTTCCAAAGATAACAAGCATTTGCTATCTGTTTGTTTAACTGATTTTCTATTATTTAGAATACTTCACATGTCTAATTATTAATCTTTAGATAGGTTCTACTCTTGTTCAGAAAATTACAAAAGCCAGACTCAAGAAATTATCTTTTGGCTTGCAATAGCCTTCAAAAATGTGAAGGTCTGTTAAATTCAGGCTCAGGGATGAATCTGATATCTGAGTCCCAGGTTTCAATATAGCTGTGAATATTAAAGGGAAAAAATGCTCTTGATACTTATCTTATAATAACAACAAATGTAGGCTTCTTAAATGTTTTTTTAAATCTTCTAATCAGTTTCAAAAGTATATTTAAAGTCCAAGTAAAACCTAAATAATTGAAATTATGTATAATATTTCAAATATATTATGTAAATATGATATATTTTTAAATTATGTTATGTTTATATAACACTTTTTCTAAGTAAAAATCAAAAGTAGTTCTCTATTAAGGTATTATAATACCTTAATAAAAAAAATTGGAAAAAAAAAGTAGTTCTCAATTTTGTTTTTGAATCCTTTATCACCTTTGATAAAAAATTATCCAAGAAATTTGGTTTAACTCATCTTTCTCTAAAATCACTGGCCATATGTTCATTTAATCTCACAATTACAGGAAATCTTCTATTACTTTTCATTCAGTGACAATGAGAGGCATTGACCTTCTCAGATTGCACTGAAATCACAAGAAGTGCCCTTTGAAAAGACAGTAGCTCTAGCTTTCCTCTCTTAATAGTTATTTAGCTTCAATATTTTTTAGACATTCTAATGATAAATTACATTTTCTATTTCCATTGTGTCATTTCATCTTGAGTCAGAATAGAACATGAGGGAATTTTTCTTTGTTTCCTATTGAATTTTATTTCATTAAAGTTTTTTTAATAGGGAATATCAATATTATTTTTCAGAATTTTCTAAGATTTTTCTTTCCTTTTGTTTCTAACATTCATTAAACCATATTTCACATACCTCAAAATATACTTTAAATATTATCTAAATACACTAGATGCCTGGTGCACAAAATTCATGCATGGGGGGGTGGGTGTCCCTCAGCCCAGCCTGCACCCTCTCCAATCTGGGACCCCACCAGGATCGGGCCTAAATGGGCAGTTGGACATCCCTCTCACAATCCAGGACTGCTGGCTCCCAACCGCTTGCCTGCCTGCCTGCCTGTCTGATTACCCACTAATTACTTCCCTGCCAGCCTGATTGATGCCTAACTGCTCCCCTGCTAGCCCGATTGCCCCTAACGATCCTCCCCTGCCGGCCTGGTCACCTCAAACTGCCCTCCCCTGCAGGCCTGGGTCCCCCTCAACTGTCCTCCCCTGCAGGCCTGATCACCCCAAACTGCCCTCCCTTGCAGGCCTGGTCCCTCCTAACTGCCCTCCCCTTCAGGCCTGGTCACCCCTAACTTCCCTTCCCTGCAGGCCTGGTGGCCCCCAACTGCCCTCCTCTACAGGCCTGGTTACCCCTAACTTGCTTCCCCTGCAGGCCTGGTCGCCCCCAACCTGCCCTCCCCTGCTGTGCCTGGTTACCCCTAACTTTCCTCCCCTGCAGGCCTGGTCCCCTCCCAACTGCCCTCCCCTGTAGGCCTGGTTCCCCCCAAAGCTGTCCTCCCCTGCAGGCCTGATCACCTCCAACTGCCCTCCCTTGCAGGCCTGGTCCCTCCTACTGCCCTCCCCTGCAGGCCTGGTCACCCCTAACTTCCCTCCCCTGCAGGCCTGGTCGCCCCCAAATGCCCTCCCATGCAGGCCATCTTGTGGCAGCCATCTTGTACCCACATGGGGGTGGCCATCTTTGACCACATGGGGGTGGCCATCTTGTGTGTTGGAGTGATGGTCAATTTGCATATTACCTCTTTATTATATAGGATATTCACTGTGAAACCAGATCTAATCTGCTATAATCAACTAGTTAAAAAATTAAATGTGTGTCATTAACATGAAAAAGGCAATATACAGATCAGATAATATACTTATTTCTCAATTAATCCATTTCACTGAATAAATTAAGGCAAAATGCAAGTGAATGCAAAGAATAATACTAAATATAAAAGTATTTGCATGTTGCCGAAACCGGTTTGGCTCAGTGGATAGAGCGTCGGCCTGCGGACTCAAGGGTCCCAGGTTCGATTCCGGTCAAGGGCATGTACCTTGGTTGCGGGCACATCCCCAGTGGGGGGTGTGCAAGAGGCAGCTGATCGATGTTTCTCTCTCATCGATGTTTCTAACTCTCTATCCCTCTCTCTTCCTCTCTGTAAAAAAAAAATCAATAAAATATATTAAAAAAAAAAGTATTTGCATGTAAAATGTGGAATTAAGGGCTTAGGTGGATTAATGTGGGCTGAAATAGACAGCATCAATACTGAAGTGGGGACACTTTTTCTTTAATAGGTAATTTTTAGTTTTTAGTATTTGGGAACTTGATTTTATTTTTATTTGAATAATCAAGCTAAAGATAGTTCACAAAGTCAAATTTAGAGGGTTGTGAGTAAAATCACTGTATGGGAACATAATTATTTACTCTGAAAATATATCATTGCTGAATAGATCACAGTACTCCTATAAATTTAGCATGTTCTCTTCCCAAAAGTAAAAAGGAAAGTTAAACTACTGCTACATGAATATAGATTCAAATTAAAGCAATAGTGTAATATTAATAATGCCTTGCAAGGACTTAATAAATATTGAATAAATGGTTGTTAAAAATAACTAATTAAATAAATTATTAATGGATGATATCATCATATTACAATAGCCTGATATAGTCACTTTAACTATACTATTGTCCCTCCTAAGGGAATTAGAACTAACATTGTATTTTATTTATTTATTTACTTACTTACTTACTTACTTATTTATGTGGTTTCTTCTCTTATTAATCTGTGAGATCCCTGAGAGCAGGGACTTTATCCTATTTATTTCTATATCACCTCTGCCCAGCAAAGTGCCTGACATTATTAGATGCTCAGTATTTCTAAATTTAATTAAAATGAAATATTTATGTTGGTCAATAGCCTCTTTTATCTCAGAAGTTTAGGCAAATTTCTAGCTCTAAGGGACATAGAGTTTTAAAGATGAGATTTACTGGGAGAAGAGCCTAGAAATGCTAACTTTATAAAGCTCCCCATTATAAAAATGGCACCTCTCAGAACACATCTACCTGAGTCTTATGCACAATTATTATTGCCTGGTAGATCTGACCACATTCTCTGTTATGTGAGTTGTATTTATTTTCCTCTGTCAAAATTCTTACTCAGTTCCTTCCCTGTTCTTGCCATGTTTTTACTGCAACATGTGACCTTGACTTTGCATTTCTCTAAACCATCATCCAACCACTGAAAACAGCTGCTATCTACTTCAACTTTACTCCCATTCCAGAATTTCTATTTATTTATTTTTATTATTTATTTATTTACATGGTCCCACCATTCAATGTATGTGCTCAACTATACCAACTTGACTTTCAATCTCCAAACAAAAAAGTGGTTCAATAAGCTTTCCAGCAGCTCTCTGCTATTCCCATTTATGGCATCCATTTATGGGCCTTATCAGCAATATTAATATTAAAAATAGCTAACATTCACTGAGCACATATACATTTATTCCTTCCTGCCTTTTCAGATGTCTATCTCTCCAACAAAACTCCATATAAAAATATCTTAATATTTGATGAATAATTCATTAAATCAATGAATACATTTTTCAAATAAATTAAGCAAGTGGTAAATTATTAGTTGAGCCTCTCACTTGGACAAACTTGCCTTGTTTTCTATCTCCTATTTTCACAGCACTGAGAAAACCAACTTATCTTTTATTTTTTTAGATTTCAGGCAAGACTACTTTCTTTCTGCTTTGATATACTTAATGTACTGATAGATTTTCTTATAGTGGGCATCCCAATGGCATTGGGAAAAGCACTTAGTTTCACCGGCAACACTTTTATAACTGTATTTTGTAGATTTTTTTCTGATTTTGATATTAATGTCACAAAGAACTTTTGTCTTTGGTATGACAGCCAGAACAAGCTGAATAAGCTATTAAATTACCATTATTGTTGTTTTTAATCCACTAGAGAGCTGAGGAGGCAAAGAACCCTAGCTGAACTACATTTCAAAAGTGACAAGCCTTTCACAGGAGAGAAGAGACACATGCCTGCTCTCATTTCTGGTGAGGAGCAGAAATCTGCCATTAAAGGATATAAAGAGGAAGAAACTGGTCCAAACTTGAATGAACCTCTAGGACTATGGGCTGGCTGGCATGACAGATACCATTCCCAGAAGACCCAGTCAGAAAGCAAATCTGCACTCATCCAAAGACTCTTGCTCACGGGTCTTCATATGAACTATATTAAAGGCTGACAGTAAGGCTGATAGATCCTCTAACGTGTGCGGGCCATCCTGAAACTCAGGTAGGCACCTTCAAAAGGCTGGAGGTACGAGGAGCTGAGAGAAATCTTTCCAAGGTATTCCAGTCTTGACAGCTTGCAGTTACCCTCCCAAAGCTAACTAACACCAGACTGGGAGGGCAGAGACAGATTATCTATAATACAACTGAACTGTAAACTAGAGACAAAATTCCCAGGGTTCAGAAAGCCAGTGACTTTTCTAAAACACAAAGATATCTTTGGCATGCCAATATTCAGATGTTAGAATTATCAAAGAGGGATTATAAAATAATTATAACAAAAGTGGAAAAATAGACCACATGTATGAAGAGATGAAGAATTTTAGTGGAGAAATGAAAACTGAAAAGAAACTAAAAGAGAATGATATAAATGTAAAATGTTATCAAAAATGAAGAGTGCATTAGGTGGGCTTAACAATTGAGCACAGAGGAAAAGATCAGTTCCCTGGAAGTCGGGACAATAGAAAATATCCATACTGGAACATAAAGAGAAAAATATAGCAGGACATTCACTATCTGTGGTCAATAGTAAGCAGTCAATATTCATGTAAAAGTAGTTCCAAGAGAAGAGAAAATGGAAGAAATATTTTTAAAAACATTGGATGAAAACTTTCCACATTTTAAGAAAAGCGTCCTCCCAAAGGTATCAGAAGCTCAATAAAACCAAAACAGAACAAATCCCAAGAAAAATCACATCTAGACACATCATAAACACAATGCTGAAAGTCAAAGATAAAGAACAAATCTTAAAAGCAGCCTGAAGAAAAAAGATACATTACATGAACAACAACAACATGGTTAATTTCTGACTTTTCATCAGAAAATAGAGGCAAAAAAAAAAAAAAAATGCAACTGCACTTTTAAATTTCTGAAAGAAAAAAAAATCAACCTAGAATTTTATATTTAATAAAATATATCTTATATAATACAAGAGAAATAGATTTTCAGACTGACAAAAATCTTATATAATTTGTCTGTAGCATATCTGTACTGTAAAAAATACTAAAAAAGAGAAAGAAAATAATAGATGAAACCTGATATGCAGGAAGAAATGATGAGCATCAGAAACAGAAAATACTGTGGTAAAATGTAACATATTTTTATTTAAAATATATATTATTAAATATTTATATAATATATATATACAGACATATATTTTAAAATAAATATTTGGTATTTATGACATATGTAAAGCAAAACAATGCAATTAGATCACAAAAATTAGGGTTATACTGTTTAAGATTCATGAAAAAGTATATAACTATTTGAAGGTAGTGATAAATTAAAGATACATATTACTAACTATTATAGAGTAACCACTAAGCACACACACACACACACACACACACACACACACACACACACACACTCACTCACACACTCACACACAAGAAGTATATATAAAAAGCCAAAAAGGAAGTAAAACTAAATATGAAAAATATCTAATTTACCCAAAGCAAGACAAGAAGAAACACATAATAAAAGTTATATAAATAGAAAACAAATAGCAGTGTTATATATTTAAACCCTATAAGATCAATACTTGTCAGACTGAAAATAAAAGCAAGCCCCAGTAGGTGCTATTTATAAGAAACATGATTAACATAAAGACACAGTAAGGGATTAAAAGTAAAGGAGTAGAAAAAGATATACATTTAATCACCAAGCATATTACATCTGCTATAGCTTTATTATTATTAGACAAGGAAGACTTCAAGAGAAAGAAAAGTAAGTGAAAATAAAGAGGAATATTCCAAAATGATAAAAGAATAACCCCATCAAGAAGATAACAATCTTAAAGGTGCCTGCAATTAATAGAACATTTGAACAATACTAAATACCAATTCAAACTCAATGACACTTACAGAACATTACACTCAATATACATTATTTTAAAGTGCACATAAAACATTGATAATAGATTATATTATTCTGAGTCATAAAACATATCTCAAATATAAAAAAACTAAAATTATGTATAGTTTTCAGCCACACAAGCATTAAATTCACAAGTTGTCTTGATTTGGAAAACTTCCAAAATATTTTAAAATTAAGCCATATACATTAAAGATGCATCAAAGAAACACAAGAAAATTAGACAATCCTTTCAACTAAAAACAATATTTTGAACTAAAATAATGAAAACATAACATATAAAAATATTTGAGATTCAGTAAATGTAGTATTTAGAGGATAATTTATAACTATACTAAGCAGTCATTAAAGAAATGAAAAGTGTGTGAGTTCTTTGAAATAAGTTTACATTTAAAAATTTAGGAAAAGAAGAGAAAATTAGACCTCAAGTAAGTCGATGGAAAAAAAAATAACAAAAATAAGAGAAGAAATCAATGAAATAGAAAACATACAAATATCAAAGAAAATTCACAAAACCAAAGCTTACTTTATTGAAAAGACTAATTAAGTAGACTAATCTTTTGACTGATCAAGGACAATATAGTATAGATAGCACAAACTGTCTATCTAAGGAAAATAGGGAGGATTATTGCTACAGATTCTAGTAGATACATTTGCCATCCTGAATAAAATGTACAAATTCTTTAAAGACACAAATTATCACACCTATAATGAAAAGAAATTTTTAAAAATCTAAAAAAAAAAATATCCACTAAAGAAATTAAATTTATAGTTAAAAACTTTTCCACAATGAACACTATAGGCCCAGAGACTTCACTGCAAAATTTTATCACACATTTTAGAAAGAAATAATACAAATCCTATGTAAATTCTTTCACACACAAAAAATAGGAAAGGGTATTTCCCAGCCCCTTTTAGAATATTAGTATTATCCTAATTTCAAAAGTTATGAAAAGAAGAACTATAGACTAATATTCCTCATAAAAATTGATGAAAAATTCTTAAAGTATTATTAGCACATCAAAATCAGCAGCACATATAAAGAACAATACTTCTTTATCTAGTGAGGAATATTCCATGAATGCAAAATTGGTTTAATATTTAAAATTCAATCAGTATAAATTACTACTTTACATACAATAAAGGAGAAATTAGAATTACCTTTATAGATAACAGAGATAATAGGATTATTTTAATAGATGTACAAAAGTATATGACAAAACTCAAGACTCATCTTTGATAAAATTTTTAACAAACTAGAAAAGAAAGGAATTTTTTCAATCTGATATAGGTTATCTATAAAAAGCATACAGTTAACAGCATACTCAATGGTGAAGTATTATGTTAGATCCTTATCCTCTAAAATTGGGACAGGACAAAGATTCTCCATTCCTGTCCATGTGTAAAAGAAAGAAATAAAAGTCAAATCTGTGAGATAGGGAAAAGTTAAACTCTCATTATTTACTGATGACTTGATTCTGTATGTTGAAAATTTTATGTAATTACTAAAATACTACTAAGTAAATTGTACCTTTATATGCTAACAACAAACATTTGGAAAAGAAAACTCCTTTAAATACTATTTATTATAGTATCAAAACCCTCACATGTATAAAAATAAATTGAATAAAGTATGTACAATACTTCTACATTAAAAACTATAAAATAATACTAAAATAAATTAAAGAATACTTCAATAAATAAAGAGATAATTGGTCAGTGGAATACAATAAATAATGATAAAACTAGATTCATATATGTGTGGTCAAATGACTTTCAACCAAGGCATCAAGTAAATCAATGGAAATAGAAAGCAGTCTTTTTACCCAGCTTTATTGAGGTACTAGAGGCCCGGTGCACGAATTCGTGCATGGTTGGGGTCCCTCTGGGTGGCCTGCAGGGATCGGGCCAAAATCAGCAGTCCAACACTGCCTGCAGCTCCTACCTGCTGCTCCTGCTCATCCTGGCCCCACTGTGCCTGCCACAGGCTCATGCCCAATTAGTCCTGATCAGGAGTGCTCGCCAGCCATGAGCCCTGCATCTGGTGCCCTCCCAAGGGATGTGGCCTGAAGGATTGGGTTGTAACCGACTCTCCAACATCCCCCAAGGGGTCCCAGGTTGTGAGAGGCACAGTCCAGGCTGAGGTACCCCACCGGTGCATGATTGGTCCAGGAGGGCTCCAGGGCATGTCCGGCCCATCTTGCTCAGTCCTGATCAGCCAGACCCCAGCAGCAAGCTAACCTACCAGTCAGAGCATCTGCCCCCGGTGGTCAGTGCACATATCATAGTGAGTGGTTGAGCAGCCTTAGCATATTATTAGCATATTATGCTTTGATTGGTTGTTTGGTTGTTTTGCTGTTTGGTCTATTTGCATATTGCCCTTTTATTATATAGGATAATTGACAAGCAAAATTGCAAGCTATTTAAAATGTACAATGATATTGTAAAAATATTCCCATATCTTTTACAATGAACACATCCGTTACCTTGCATATTTTTGTGGTAAAGTTCATTTGAGTTCTGTTCTCTTAGCAACTTTCAATTATACAATTGTACAATAATAGCTAACATGTTGTATATTAGATCCTCATACCTTGTTCATTTTATAACTGCACCCTTTACCAACCTTTCCCTAGTCCCCAATTCACCAGCCCTCAGCAATCACATTCCTCCTTTCTTTTGCTAGAAGTGAAACTTAATTTTTTTAGATTCCACATATAAGTGCAACCATGCAGTATTTGTTTACAAATAATGCTAGAACAACTAAATCATCTGTAGAAAAAGAAAATGAATCACAACCCCTATCTCATTCCAAACACAAAAAATTCAAAATGTGTCAAACTGGCAGCTGACTTAGAATTGGTGCAAATCAAGGAATCCAACTATTTAATTAAAATAAAACAAGATGTCCACTTCTAACCAACATGAAGTGAGAGGAACCAAATTTACTCTCCTAACTGAATCACCCAAAAACAAATAAAATATATGAAATAGCAGTTTTGAAGGCACTGAGCATTAGCCAGGGAAGAACAGCAATTCCTGAGAAAAGGAAATGAACCAGCTGCACCCTAGAGTTGCTGCAGCTTACAGCCTTGAGACAGTGTCCAAGGTACAGCACAGAGTAGGGGAACTCCTTCAGAACTATACAGACTTCCTGTGAGGAAACCAAGGAGGCTACCGTTCACAGGACAGAGTACAGGAAAGTAGGAATGTAAGAATCAGAATGATGAAAGTTATGAAACATTTACCATGACTTGTTATTTCCCTCATTCAACAAATCCTATTTATGTTCTTTTCTTCATAAGGGTTGTTGACCAATTCTTGGGTTATTTATTACTTTTTAAAATTTTAATAAGGCTCAAAATTGCTTGGTTGAGAATGGTTAATGTGGGTTACTTGGTATAAATTATTTTTACTTTAGGATAGCAAATGACTAAATGAGCATTGGTCATCACAAATACTTGTGATAATCTTCAGAGTACTGGCCCTTCACTGTGTGCTGTCCTCAACCACAGAGTAAGAGAAATTACATGGTATTCATCACAGCTGCTTTGTTTCACCCTCAAGCAGACTGAATTTTAGCAATGGATGAAATAATTTTTACTGACAAAATACTTTTTTACTACTTGGACTGGAAACTTCAGACGAAATATAATAAACACCCACCCACTGTTTCCAGGCTACTTGCAGATTAAAGTGTCACATACGTTTGAGAGTTAAAAGACTCACTTGGTGGCTTTTGCTTTTTATCTTCATATTTCCTACTCTTGTAAATAATGTACATGTGACTACAGCTAAATTGTACATTAAATTGAGATTATTATATCTATACCATTATATGTCTTTATAAAATGAGTGCTACATTGTTTATACATATCTCTTTAGATCATATGGGGAAAAGTATATGGTGTGAGAATTCATTGCTTTTTATTTATGGAAATCGTGACTTCAACTACAAGTACATTTTTAAAATCCTAACCCCAAAGATATGTTTTTTGTATTTTTTTATTGATTTGAGAAAGAAGAAGAAGAAGAAGAAGAAGAAGAAGAAGAAGAAGAAGAAGAAGAAGAAGAAGAAGAAGAAGAAGGAGAAGAAGAAGAAGAAGAAGAAGAAGAAGAAGAAGAAGAAGAAGGGAAATATCAATGTAAGACAAACATTGATGGGTTGCCTCCTGTTTGAACCCCGACCTGGGATCGAACCTACAACCCATGCGTCCACTGGATACAAATGCACTTGTAGCCCTGGCTAGGTGGCTTAGTTGGTTAGAGTCTCCTCTGGTACAAAAAAAAAAAAAGTTTTTGGCTTCAATTCTGACTGGGAATTGAAGCCAAAAACTTTTTTTTGTACCAGAGGAGACTCTAACCAACTAAGCCACGGGGCCAGGGCTACAAGTGCATTTGTATCCAGTGGACTTTCTCAGTGATTGAACAGAAAATAGAGAACATTATGTCCATCTTCCTCAAACATATTCTTTTAGTTTTAAATGTGTCATTAGGAGATTTGTGATTTAAGAAACTAGGAAACAAACCAAAACTAAAAGCCAAGGTGAAGTGTAACAGACAACAGAAAGAATTTATCAACTTCAGGTCAGCATTTAACCATAAGGATACAGAGAGCCCACAGGAGGAGAGGCTTAGGGAGCTGAAAATGGGACAAGTATTAAAGAAGAAGAAACCACTGGGCCATGCTGGAATCTGAGATACAGGTGGAAGCTTCATGAGGACTATTAATACAATCCAGTGGGAAAGTAGTATAAGGATTTGTCCTGTTTTCTCTAAACCATAAATATCTGCCTGGCCCTTGAACCTGCCCTTTATTCAAGGAGTAGGGCTTCCGAAAGCCCTTTGTGTTTAAGCCTACAGTGTCTAAGAGGGGTTTCGCCTTATAGACCCCATTTGCATTGTCACAAAATAGGTGTGTACTCATTTGAGTCCTTTGAAGTTTTAAAACAAGGCACACTTTTGTTCTTCTTGTTGATATATTGTCTTTGGCCATGGTTTTTCTAAAAATAAACTACATCATCTATATGAAAGGTAATGTCTCTTGATGAGGATCACAGGAAAACTGGCCTTGAGCCTGACGCACCTTAGTTTTCCAGAAAAAAAAAATCATCAGCTCTTTCATCTCTATCTCCTCAAACAGTCTTATCCTCTGTTGGGATAGCATTTAGTCAATAAGCACTCCATAATGATGCTGATCTTCCTAGCCACATTAAACATTTTTTGAAAGGGAATGTGTTCTTAATTTCATCTATAACTATTCCTTATCTTTTGCTGAGTATCATTGACTGTACAGATAACATTCATCATATGTTGAATGACTTGTTCTTTGCTCTTTTGAATTTTTCCTACAGTCCAATAACTTCTCACTTCCAGTTGGCTCATTTGTTGTTTCCACCTTGTTTTTGCATTGGTTGATCTTGATGGAACTAATAATGGCCAACATCTCAAAACTAAGGGCAAACCTGACAAAATCATAGTAATCACTGTGGTCTACATGTTTGTGTCCCCAAAATTCACAGGTTGAGTTCCTAATGGCCAAGGTAATGGAGTTCGGATGTGGGGTTTTTAAAGGTGATTAGATCATGAGGGCAGAGCCTTCATGAATGGGATTTATAAAAGAGGTTTCAGAGAGATATCATGCCCTTCCCACCATGTGAGGATACAGCAAGAAGTTAGCAATCTACAAGCTGGAAGAGGGCCTTCACCAGAACCTGACCATGCTGGGGCCTTATCTTGTTCTTCAAGCCTCCAGAGCTGTGCAAAATAAATGTGTTATTTATAAGCTACCCAGTTTGTGGTTCTTTGTTACAGTAACTTTAATAAACTAAGACAGTGATCTCGTCAAAATGTGAGGACAAGGATTAAAACATTCATACTTCACTGCTCATGCCAACCATCAGGGTTGCCAGCATTGAATGACTATTTTTTTGAACTATAAGTTGAAAGATGTTATACAGAAATCACAAAACTGTAGGCAGTTGCTTTTTCTCCATTGTTTTCATCAGATTGTGTGTCATGTGAGGGCAGAATACATGTTTAATGTCTCCAATATGTCCCATAATAATTGTTCCATAATAATAATTCCTATGGTGTATTTTTTAATTCAACAAAACAAATTCATAAAAATCTTTGATTTCAAGAAAGGAATGCAAACATTCTTTAAAGCTACATTTACCTTCCTAGGATTGAACAGTGTAATTATCTGGAAAAATTTGTTCAAGCTTATATATTCCATCTTCTCCACACTAAATATGTATTATTTGAAAATATCCTGATATTTGTTTCTGACTTAGAATCATAGCAATAAAAGATTCAGTTTGATATTTTTGTTATTTTTACTGTGTTACAATCTCAAAGGCAACAAAGAAATAACTACACATATATTCATGTATTTATACACATAATGTACACAGATATGTATTTATAGATAGATAGATAGACAGGTGAGACATTTGATCTGACCTTAAATCCAAGAAATACAAATGTGAAATAGCAAATGGAAAATAATATTAAACATTTTTGAATGTGTACAAAGATTATTTAATTATAATAGAAAAAAAACAAAAATAAAAAAGACTATTTGAAAGTATCACATAGGCTAATGAGCCAATAAAGGTTTTATGCTTATGTTCTTATCATAGAGACACTTCTATATGTTGCCCTTCCACATTTTTAAATGAATATAAAGCAGGTAATTTACTATATTTTTCAAGAAAAATTTTTGGGTATAAAGACATGTTTTTATCTCAAAACATTTTAACAATAAAGCATTAAAACTAAAACTCATATCTATGTTGTTTTAATTCTGTAGCCCCAAAGATGGCCTTAAGTACAATAAAAGAAAATGAGATAATGAGAGTCCCTATAATTATTTTTAGATTAGCAAAAAAATTATAAGCCATATCTCTTAAACATATGAAATTGAGTCCTATATAATAAAAGGCTAATATGCAAATTAACTGAACAGAGGAAGGACCAGTCGCTATGATGTGCACTGACCACCAGGGGGAAGATGCTCAATGCAGGAGCTGCCCAGTGGTGGTCAGTGTGCTCCCACAGAGGGAGCAGGGGATGTCCTACTGCTGGCTTAGGCCTGCTCCCCATGGGGACATCCCCTGAGGGGTCCCAGACTACGAAAGGGTGCAGGCCGGGCTGAGGGATCTCCCCAGTGCATGTATGTTGTACACCGGGCCTCTAGTAAAAGAATAAGTTATTTATACTTAGTAGTATCAATCTTCATTGAAAAAAATAGCTATAGTAATACACACAGAATTAAGTAAATGTAGCTATTTGGTTAAAATACTCCCCTGCCCATCCCAACAGTGTTTGTTCTCAACTGCTGCATAGTAAATTACCCCAAATTTAGCAACTTAAAAATAATAGGCATTTATTATTTAGTTTAAGTGGATCAGAAATCCAGGAATAGATGGCAGTGGCTCAGGTTTCTCATGGCCTGTGGTTACAACTGAATTTGGTCAGGAGGTGTTGGGAAGCATCAACTTTAAAGCTTACTCAAGTGGTTGTCGTGGGCTTTGGTTCCTCCCCATGTAGGTTTTTCCATAGGGCTGCCTCATGACTTACAGCTATGGTTCAGGAGTGAATGAGAGAGCCCAAGCACCCCCAAGATGGAAGCCACAATCTTTTATAACTCAGTCTTGGAAGTGGCATACCCTCACTTCTGCTATATTCTATTCACTAGAAGCAAGTCACTAAATTAAACCTACACTAATCCCTGAGAATTACACAAATGGACATTGAGTAGATGTCATTATTAGATGTCATCTCAGAGGCTGCCTACTATATCACCCTTAAAACAAACATTGAGAGCAATTTTATTATTTCTATTTCACAACCCTGATGATGTAAAAAGGATAATTGAAATCCCCATCAAAGATGCAAAAAATTAGGTCTACAAATCATGATAGAAAAATCCCCACAATTTATGGCCATTTCCTCTGACTGCCTTCTCAAAACTCCACTAAGAAGATTGCTTCTCCATTCAGTATATCACATGCCCCAGGGAACTGTGAGAGGAGTCCTGTCTAGTAGGCTCCAAGGTGTAGCTGAAGCCATTACAGCCCAACAGTCAGAAGGTCTGCACTGTGGTTTCAGGTCTGATAAATTTTCTGGGTATCAAGTTCTCTAGGTATAAATTTAATCCTTTAAAGAGTTCTTTTGTCCTGCCAGTATTCAATGAATAACAATGGGGGAAAATCTGAGTGCTATTACTTTTATGTATCACCCACCATTGTTTTTCTACATATATAAGATAAATCTAAAGTCCTTTTAGGGCTGCTTAAATTTCTAATACAACTAAAATCTCAAAGGAACTCCAATACCAAGAGTTAAACGTCAAGAAACTAGTAAAATGATATTAAGTTTATCCATGAAACAAAAGGATCCTGTTGCTGTAATAAGTCAAACCTCAGAGGAAAGGTAGGGGAGGGTGGGAGTAAGGGGGAGAGATCAACCAAAGGAGTTGTATGCATCCATATAAGCCTAACCAATGGACACAGACACCTGGGGGGTGAGGGCATGAGTGGGGAGGTGGTGGTGGTGGTGGGGCAATGGGGCGATAAGGACACATATGTAATACCTTAATCAATAAAGAAAAATAAACAAATAAAATTATAATTAAGCCCTGATTGGTGTGTGTGTGTGTGTGTGTGTGTGTGTGTGTGTGTGTGTGTGTGTGTGTTTAATAAATTTTTTATTTGGGGATAATTTTGGATTTACAGAAAGGTTGCTAAGATAGTACAGAGAGTTTCCATGTACCTTTTACCTAGTTTTCCCTAAGATTGGCATCTTATGTAACCAGAGTACATTCGTCAAAACTAAAAATAACATTGGTACATTACTATTAAATAAACTACAGACTTTATTCAGATTCTACCAGTTTTTCCATTAATGTCCTGTTTCTGTTCCAGGATCCAATCCAGAATACAACATTGCATTCAGTCTTCTGGTCTCCTACTCTCCTTCAGTCTGTGAGGGTTTCTCAGTCTTTCCTTGTTTTTTATGACCTTAATAATTTTAAGAAGTAGTGCTCATGTATTTTGTAGAATGTTCCTTAGGTTAGGCTGTATGATGTTTTTATCATTATTAGACTGAGGATATAGTTTGAGGAAAGAGATGAGGTGACCTTGTCCTCACATCATATCATGATAGCAGCATGAGTTATTACTGAGGATGTTAACTTTTACCGCTTGGTTAAGGTGTTTGCCAGATTTCTCCACTGTAAAGTCACTTTTTTCCCTTTTTTATAAAGAAGATGCAAGTCACTATACCCAACCCACCCTCAAGGTGATCCAAGGCACATTTTATTATGACCCTTTGTAAAACTCATTTTGGAAATTTCAATATAAATATGCCTCCTTTCTAAATTTCTATAACTTTTTATAGAAATTCATTTCTCAATAAATGGTTCTTTATTCATACTTATCTCTCATTACACTTACCTACAATAACATTTTAAACATTTAGAGAGAAGAAACATTTAATGATAATTGAAAGATAAAGCAGAATATAAAATTCCATCAAAATTGGATTAAGTGACCTTAGTAATTTATCCTTAAGTCAGTGAGTGATGGCTCTGATTATGCTGTTTGAGGGAAAAATAATTTTAAAAAAATGAGTTTTTACACAAATTTTGTTTATTGCAGAAATATAAACCATCCCATATCCATAGACTTATCATAAAAGAGTATTTTAAATTATTGTTTTTAAATGACAGGTATTTAAATGAAAGATTCTAAAGACAAACTTCACAAAGTATCTGTCCTTGCTTGGGTTCTAACTTCTTGGATTTTAATCTTTCTAATTAGACTGCATGAACCCTGACCATAGCTCTGAAGGTGACCTTGAAACAATGTGAAGGGCTACAAAGTAGTAGTCTACTCAACAGAGCATCCTCTTCCCTGAAAATTTAAAATAACAACATTCTTGCTCATTTTCTTCATTATTTAAGAAGTTTGGGTGTGATTCTCTATGATTTGTGCTACAGAATTTTGAAACTGGCAGAAAAATCTCTCTGAAAAGAGGTTCTACAGCTGTGAAATGTTCTCTCGCTGACACAGTTTCAGTCCGGAGGCATTTAGAGTATGAAGTAAGAGTCTTCATTTTTATTGGCTATGTGTGGGTTGTTTGGTTTCTTGGCAGGCGTGTTTTGCATGTTGAATATTTCCCATGAATACTTTCTTTTTGTTTAGTGTTTTGGGGCCTCTGGTTCTAGTAGGTAACCAATAAATTAACCAAAACAAATTAAATATCCCTTTTTTCATGCTTTGGTTATACACCTTTAAGAGGGAAGTGTTTAGGGCCTAAATTTTCTACTTAATTGACTAAATTCTAGATTTTTGTTTTGCTTGTTATAAACCCTCAATGAGTTTGTAATTTTCTTTGAGGATAGGGATTATCTTCTGTTTATTTATGTCTACATGGTTCCATTCAGTGCTCCACAGAAAACATGTCTTCAAAGTAGAAAGAAAAAAACTCTTTAGTTTAGATTTTACTCATTCCTAAAAGTTTGATAAAAGCTTGATACCAAATTAATGCTACAAAATTAACTTGGGAGATAGTTTAAATATCTGATGACCAAAAGATACTCCTATGTTTTAGTAGTATTTTTATACAGTTCCTATGTTACACACAAGTTGTTATTTATTTGCACACCAGTCTTCTGCACATTTACTTTTCACTTCTCTATTAACTCCTCATATTAACGTATAAGAAAATTTGAAAAGACTCTATGTTCTTTGTATCCCTTCGTTGTCCATTGTGAATATTATGTCAAGAAACCAGCCTGATAAGATGAATCATAACAGTTTAGGTGTATTCATGTAAAATCTTATCTCACATGTGTTATCTCATTTCCTTTTCTACTATGGAGGCTCGGATCCTCCTTACCATTGCAGTATCCACTGACTGTAACCAGTTCCTCCCTTCTGTAGTTCATTTTACAAATTATTACTACATCCATTCTGATAACTTATATCCTGGTCTTGTTCCTTACTTATTAAAATAAATCCAATAGTTTCCTATGTCACACAAAATAATTTCCAAAAAAAAAAAATATGGCTCCTAAGAAATATTTCAAGAAAAATACAACAGCCGGATGGCATGGCTCAATGTTTGAGTATCGACCTATGAACCAGGAGGTCACAGTTCGATTCCCAGTCATGGCACATGCCCGGGTTGTGGGCTCAATCCCCAGTGTGGGGTGTGCAGGAGGCAACTGATCAATGATTCTCTCTCATCATTGATGTTTCTATTGCTCTCTCCCCCTCCTTTCCTTTCTCTGAAATCCATAAAAATATATTATTAAAAATAAAAGAAAATTTAAAAAGAAAAGTACAACATACCACAAGCCGTGTTCATAGAAAAGAATGTATACGATGAAAATAGAAGGATTAGATAGGCAGATACGTAAATGAATAGAATAGTAAGTGAATACCAGTTTGGTAATGAGGAGTAACTGCAAGATTTTTAGAAAGTGATGTAGTGATGTAAGATTTGTGTTTTAGGGACAGCATTCAGACTATAGTGCACATAAAAGGAAGGGGGGAAAAGGCCTGATGGGAAAGTTGGACAGAAGCCTATCTGAGCAAGGCCAGGTGAGAGATGATAAGGGAGTGGGGAGAGAGAGATATAATCAGGAGCTGATTACAGAAGTAGGGTGAGGAAGCTGAAGGAGCAGAGGTTTCTAGTTTGGATGACAAAGTAGATGGGTTTTACCAGTAACCAAATAGGAGATATTGGTGGAAGAACAGGTTTGGTAGGAGGTGGGATGGGTGATTAGTGATAGGAGTGTGGTATGAAGAGTATGCTGAATTTAGTTTTGTATTTATTGAAGTTGACAGTCCTGTGGAACCCTCAGAGAAGGCATTTCATATGGAAACATTTAGGCAAGTTTCTGCATGTAGCTTGTCTTCTATTTCTGTAGTGCCCAGCATATTGCCTTTGGTTTTCAATAAATATTTCCTTATATAAATAAATAAATAAATATTAATGAGGGAATGAATAAGTGAATGATTGCATTCAGGTTCCCAAATAGCAGAGAGGTATTTATAATTTTTCTCTACCCCATCCTCTTGGCTGGCTCAGGAGCACCTCAAGGAAATCAAGGTCCCACCAGAGGTCTCTATAGGAGTGCACCCTGTATTCTAAATGTCATCACTCAGCCCCATGGCTCACATGACATTCACCTGGCCCATGGAAAGAACCAGCAAGAATGGAGCTTCCATTGATTAGCTTCCATTGATCTGGAGCTTCCATTGATTAGCAACAGATCATGCTAGGAGAGGCAAGAAAAGGGCTTCATGAGAGTAGAACTCTACCTTTACTTTGTTTCATCTTTACTCCCTTTGCCTTATTTTTGTTTGTTTGTTTCCTTGGGCATTTTCTCTTCTTTCTTTGTTTTCCTGTTTATTAACTTTATTTATACTTCATGTCATTCTTCTTTTAAGTATCATTTATCATATTTTAGAGATTGAGAGAGATTGGATGGTCCAAGTAGAAAAATTCAAAAGCAATTTGACAACATTCAAGTAAAATGCAGTGTAACATAACTATTGTGAAAAATTCAGAAACAGTGAAAATTAAAACCAGAGCAATCAAAAAAGTACTTAGCAAAACTTTACTGTGCATTTAAGAACAGTTCACAAACTGGAAATCTTCAAATCAACTGTGCAGTGAAGCTCAGGCATGACATTAGAGGATGGCTTCTAAAATGAAAATGAGGAGGTTGTTTAACCCTAAAAATGATTGTTTATTAAAATAATGATTTCCGGACAGCAGAAAATTGGTTAAAAATTATGATCTTATACCATTTTAGAAAGATGACTTAATTTCTTTTTATCAGAAGAATTACTATAACAAGAAATAACTTGTTTCATTTATATTCATCAAGTAAGATAGATTTAGTTTTGCTTATGTGACTTAAATAATTTTATCTGCTTGGGGGATTTTCAACTCTGGTCTCCAATGTATTTTATTTATTTATTTTATTTTATTTATTTATTTATTTATTTATTTTATTTTATTTTAACAATTCCGCCCTTCTGGTCATTCTCTCAGCAAGCTCTGAGTGTGACCAATTAGTATAGTGTTAATCTCGAGTACCACTGCTGATGTAATTATTGGGATGGATATAGTTATATAGTCACTCTTACCAACAGTTGCATCATTATCACAGACATGTATGGTTGGATCATTGCGTTCTTTGAGTTTTCTAACCTTGGTAGAAATCATTTGAAGTTTGAGTGGCTGCTGAAAGGAATTTAAAAGCCTTGAAACAATGTGATAGGGAGGTTAATAGGATAACTATGAGGAGAATAATAGCCAAGGAGTGAAAAATTTCCCAGAGCACAGATTCCCAGGAGTCAAGATTTAAATACATCAACTGGGTTATAATCAGATTCAGGTTTTACACTTCTAAGTCAGTTTACATTTTTGGGAATAATGGGTCATTGGGTTTCAATTTTTTCTGTTATTTACATCACACAATATGATGTATTAGCAATCACATATACTCATGATTACTTAGGACAGAATGAACATGAGGATATTTAATTTCATAAGGTGGTGTTGCAGGTGAGCTTCCACCTAGATTAGGCCTGTAATCATGTGAGCAATCAGGTAATTTAAGAAGAGAAATTTCTATGGAAACAAAAGAAAAACAAAGGTTAACAGAGTAAATTATAAACTCAATTTCTGAGTTTGGAGAGCAGTCAATTGAGAAATATTTAGATTTCAGTACAAAGCATCTTTAGATGGTGGGATGAGAGTAGCAGTTTCAACCTGATGGAGTTTCCTGGTTTGCACTTTGCCTGTCTTTGATGATGCCCTTGGGTGTGTGGTGAGTGGCCCATGCAACAAGCATGAAGGTTGTCCATACATGGTCTGTTGTGGTGATCCTCTGGCTTACAGGTAGATTAAAAAAAACAAAAAACCTCCAAGATAATGAATACAACTAGAATCTGATAAAAGGTGTACTATAGTTTTCTATTAAAACATTTTTCTATAGTAATCCCATTTTTATCAAAGGTAATTACAGTAAGTCTTATTTATAAAATAAGTCTAGCTTCATTAAATGTGGCCTGATTATTTACATAAATGTAGCAGGAATAGAGATTCCATGTATATTCTCAAATATGATAGTTTAGTCAAAGTTTCGGTAATATCCAAGGGACTTCATTGGCTCCATAAAGCTAACCTTCAGTCTTTAAAATTGTCAGATAATAACAAATCTCAGATTAGATCTATAAGTTTATAGTTTTCTTAAATATCAAGATCATGTCTCTTTAAGCTAAGAAGACAAGCTAAGGACTTGCCCAATTGTGTCCTGTTATAAGGAGGGCAGATTATTTTTGAACTTATGTAAATACCTATATTGTCATGAAAATAAGAATATTTTATAAGATATTCTGAATTTGGGGTGGATTAGATAGGGAGATGAAGATAAATGTTTTAACCTTTGTTTGCACAGGTATATTTTACCAAATTGCTGTAAATTATAGCTTTTAAAAAGGAGAAAAAGGGTTGTTTAAATCTGTAAAACAAACATTAAAGAACTAGCAATGTTTCAAGCAAAGTCATAAAAATTATAATCATTTCTATCAGTTTATTCAGCCCCATGTAATTAATATATATAAACACTTATTTTTAGCCAGTTAAATAGAACTTAAAAATACTACATATACAACCATACATAAATAGATATGCATTAACATATAGACAGATACAAACAGAAGTCTTATAGCTTTTGTTTTAAAATTTTAGCCATGTCTCAGATACGATAATACAAAATCCAAAAGAATAGCTTGATCCATATTGTTTCTGGCAGATGGACTAAATTAAGATTACTTGCTCATATGGTTAAAGTTTTTTACTAAAGATTTTTATACACATGCTGTAATGATTCTTTTAGAGGAGCCATTTTCAAAGTCATTTTGTGTTTTAGAAGCTTCTGCATATTAATCAAAAAATGCATTCCATTATCTCTGAGAGCTTTGGGAAGCTCTTTTCAAGACTTCTCCTTTATGTGGGCTATCGTATATAAGTTAGACTTTTTCCTACAGTTCCAAATTATCCAAAAGTTCAGCCATTTTTCAAAAAGACACAAGATTCTGGCCCATAGTGGGTGTATATATAGGAAGCATGAGTTTCTGAGGGCGGTGGAGAAAGAGTTTTAGACCAGGTGGAACCTTTCTTTGCCTTTTTATTCCCTAAAATGACAAATTTATGAGGAGCCTGGTAATTTTACACTACCCCTAAACCCTGGGAATCATGAGTTTCCTCCCTTAATGAACAGAAGGGTGATTTACCAAGAAGCTTCAACAAATAAAACACGGGTATGCACAATAAAGTCAGAGAACTCCAACTGCAAAGAGAGCAGAGCTCAGATCCAATAGGAACTTACCTTTGAACTCCATGATGGGCAAGAGAATATTGAAGACAGTGGGCTCCGTGTGTAACGACATATGGCTGCTCACCTGCCTCAGAGTCTTTCAGGAGGCCATCTAGGATCCTACTTCTGATACTGGAAACTGTTAAAAATTCAGAAAGAGTAAAAATTAAAATCAGATTAGTAAAACAGCACTTATTTTATTGTGCACATAAGAACAATACACACTATGTCTTCCAACAAACAGTGTAATGAAGCTCAGAAGCAAAACATTAAAGGATTACTTATAAAGGAAAAATGAGGAAGCTGTTTAATCCTTACAATATTTGACTATTATAATGGAGGTTTCCAGACAGCAGGAGCTTGGATGAAAGTGATTATCTTATACCATTTTTAAGAAAAGGACTTAAGATTCTTTAATGATTAGCAGAGGAATACATTTATAAGAAATAATGTAAGTTAAATAAAAGAAAATGAAAAAAAAAAGAAATAATGTAAGTTAAGTTTTGTTTATATCCATGAAATAGCTAGATTTAGTTTTGCTTAAATGCCTTAAATGGTTTTGTCTGCTTGGGGGATTTTCAACCTGATATCCATTTTGTTTTATTTTCACACTATTATAAAATTGAGTGTATTATTAAGTTTTAAGGTATTTCTATAAAATCTTCTTTAATTATATCCTGGTGACAAATAGAAATTCAAGTATTTTGTTGTTGTTTTGATTTTGTTCATTTGTTTTAAGAGAGAACATTTAATATAAGGATTGCTACATAGTATTCAACAAGTGGAAAAGCAAAAAGTGAATTATCAGAGGTACTGCCTGCAGGTAATAGTTACCACCCCTAGGATGGATGGACAAAGAAAGAAACTGGGATTATTAGAACCTAGAAACTAGGACCCAGGCCCTTTAGGAGGGCACACCTGTGCCTGATGCTGATATACATAAGGCTGGTCTGGGAATTTGGCAAAAAACTGGAAACCGGAACCAGTTGCTACTGGAATCAACTGCCCCTGCCAGGGTGAAGTGTTATTGTGAGATCACACTGATAGAAAGAGGTCAAGCTCTTTCTTTCTCATCTAGTCATGGACCCTCTGTTTCCTACTATTGACAGAAATGGCTGCAAAAACAGCTGAAAAAACGGAAATGGGGCTGATAGGGTTTCAGTCCCAGGGTCACATAACAGAATAGAAAATATCCTATATAATAAAAGGCTAATAAGCAAATAGACCGAACAGCGGAATGACCGGTTGAAATGACACACACTGACCACCAGGGGGCAGATGCTCAATGCAGGAGCTGCCCCCTGGTGGCCAGTGTGCTCCCACAGGTGGAGTGACACTCAGCCAGAAGCTGAGCTCAGGGCTGGCGAGTGCAGCAGTGGTGGCAAGAGTCTCTCCCGCCTCCACAGCAGTGCTAAGGATTTCCAACTGATAGCTTAGGCCCGCTCCCCATGGGGTGCAGGCCTAAGCTGTCAGTTGATATGCCCTGAGGGCTCCCGAACTGCAAGAGGGTGCAGGCCAGGCTGAGGGACCCCCCAAGTGCACGAATTTCATGCACTGGGCCTCTAGTAGTGTAATAAGTATGTATGGTGCCAGGTAAGTACTGGAAATATCAAACAGTGGAGATATGCAAGTGAGATGTATTTAGGAAAAGAGAGAACCTCCCATTTGCCAGCTCTACCCCATTTCCCAACAACCTCCCAGTGCCAGTAATTGAACTACTAGCTCACAGCTCCCAAACCCATTCCTCTACATCCTGTATTTTTTTCAATTACAGTTTACATTCAGTATTATTTTGTATTAGTTTCATGTATACAGCATAGTGGTTAGACAATCATATACTTTACAAAGTGTTCTTCCTGATATTTCCAGGAATTCTAGTCTTTAAAAAGTCTCCTTCAGCCCTTCCAGTGTGGCTCAATTGGTTGAGCATCATCCCAGGAAGTCACCAGTTCCAAATTCCCCGTCAGGGCACATACCCAGGTTGTAGGCTCGCATCAATGTTTCTCTCTTTCTCTCCCACTCCCTCCCTCTCTCTTAAATCAATTAAAAAAATATTTTTAAGAAGTCTCCTTCATCCCCAGAATAAACCCTACTTAATCATGGTGTATGATCTTTTTAATGTATTGCTGGATTCCCTTTGCTAATATTTTGTTGAGAATGTTAGCATCTATTTTCATCAGGATTATTGGCCTATAGTTTTCATTCTTTGTAGTGTCTTTATCTGATTTTGGAATTAGAATAATGCTGGCTTTGTAAAATGAGCTTGGGAGACTTCCCTACTCTTGGAATTTTTAAAAATAGTTTGAGTGAGAAGGACAGCTGAATGTTTGGTAAAACTCACCTGTGAAGCCATCTGATCCAGAACTTTTGTTTGTTGGGAGTTTATTATTATTATTATTGCTTCAATTTCATTTGTTATAATCAGTGTATTCAGATTTTCTGATTCAGATTTGGAAGATTTTATGTTTCTAGGACTGTATCAATTTAGTTCAGATTGTCCAATCTGTTGGAATATAATTTTTTGTAAAATTTTCTTACAGGCTTTTGTATTTCTGTGGTGTTAATTGTTACTCCGCCCTTGTAATTTCTGATTTTATTTATTTGGGTCCTCTTTCTTTTTTTTTCTTGATGAGTCTGGTTTAAGGTTTGTTAATCTCGTTTATCTTTTCAAAGAACCAGCTTTTGTATTTTTTATACTCTATTTTGTTTATTCTTATCTAATATTTATCATTTTCTTCCTTCTACTCACTTTGGGTTTTGTTTGTTATTCTTTTCCTAGTTTCTTTAAGTGTAAAGTTAGGTTGTTTATTTCAGATTTTTCTTGTTCTTTGAGGTAGACCTGTAAGGTCACTGTTTCCTTATTGATTTTCTGTCTGGAAGATGTATCCATTGATGTCAATGGGGTGCACCTCTCAGAATGGCTATCATCAATAAATTAACAATGAACAAGTATTGATAAGGATGTGGAGAAAAGGGAAACCTTAGGCATTCTTGGTGGGAATGCATTTTGGTGCAGCCACTGTAGAAAACAATACTAAGTTTCCTCAAAAAATTAAAAATTGAACTGCCCTATGACCCAGTGATTCCATTTCTGGGAATATATCAAAAAAATCTGAAACACTAATTCAAAAGAATATATGCAGCCCTATGTTCACTGCAGTGTTCTTTACAATAGCCAAGATTTGGAAGCAGCCCAAGTGCCCACCAGTAGATGAATGGATCAAAAAGCTGGGGAACATTTACACATGGAATATACTGAGCCATAAAAGAAAGAAATCTTACCCTTTGTGACAGCATAGATGGACTTGGAGAGTATTATGCTAAGTGAAATAAGCCAGTCAGAGAAAGACAAATATAATTTCACTTATGTGTGGAATCTAAGGAACAAACAAACAAAAAGATAGAAACAGACTCATAGATACAGAAAATGGACTGAAAGCTGTCAGAGGGGAGAAGGTTTGGAGGGCTGGGTGAAAAAGGTAAAGTGATTAAACAAAAATAAACCTCATAGACACAGACAACACTATAGTGATTATAAGAGGGAAAGGAGGGTGGGGGAAGGTAGAAGAAGGTAAAGGGGGAATAAATGGTGACAGAAAGAGACTTGGGTGGTGAATACACAATGCAATATACAGATGATGTATTATGGAATTGTACACATGGAACCTATATAATTTTATTAACCAACTGCAAGCCCAATGCATGAAGATTCGTGCCAGAATGGGCCTTCCTTTCCCTGGCTGCCGGCACCGCCTTCACTCTGGCCAGAGCCACTTTTCTGCCTTCCTATGCTGCTCAGAGGCCCAGAGTGGCCGGGGGTGGTGCAGAAAGTCTGCGTCATCACTATGGCAACGACGCAAGCATCCCGCCCCACCCCCAGCCATTCAGCGCCCATGTATGCAAATTAACCTGCCATCTTTGTTGGGTTAATTTGCATACTCACTCCTGATTGGCTGGTGGGCATCACAAAGGTACAGTCGATTAGCATGTTACTCTTTTATTAGGTAGATATCACCCCAATAAGTTCAATAAAAATTAAAAATTAAATAAACACCATGGATCAAAAAGTCTCCTTCAAGGAGAAAAATAATACTTAATATTCAAACTCAAACCTAAAAAAAGAAACAGAATGTACAATGATTTCTAATAGTTTCAACGCTAACAATTGCCAATAGATGGAATTACTGTCTTTGATTTTTAGCTGAGAAATGAGTATTATCTTCCCAAATGTGTCTACATTATTAAAATTTACAAATATTTGCAGAGCTTAGAAAAGAGGAATTACTTGGTACATAAGTCTCACACAGTAAATATTTGTTGACAAATTTATTCTTAGAGCTCCGAGGTGTATGATTGCCCTGACTTAATTATCACAAATTTTGTTAAGTGTATACATGGAAAGGAACACAGACTTTGGAGAATAAAAGTCCTCAATTCAATTTATTCCTCCATTTCTGATTAGCTGCATGATGATACATTATTTAATCTCTTTAAACCTTAGTTTCTGCTTCTGAAAAATGGAGATTATAACACCTTCTTCCCTTTGATGAGATAAAATTAGACCTTGAATTAAAGCATTAAATACAGTAGTGGCCATGTAGTGCATGACTGCTAATTTCTCCAAGACACTATTGCTAAATTCTCCAAGAGTTTGTAATGGTTTTCAAAGAAACAAAATAAACATGTAAACTTATCACAATATTGAACTACTATTAAACAATAATAGAAGAAATTCAAATTTTCTCTTGACAAACAATACATGATACTGTATGATGTAGCCTTTTGTATCACTAGCAAACCAAATGTGGTTTGCTTTACACATATTGAATTCCAGAGCTCCTTCTAGGGCACTTGGGGTCAGCATCATGTGCCTGAATTACTCAGGGGAGTTTAAGTCAGGTAAGAAGATCCTTGCTCAGAGGCAGCACAGGTCTAGTGATTTCTAGGACCTAGATGGGAAAAAAAGTGTCAGGTGTAATTAACGTTACTTTTGCTACCGATGAACATGAACAGCTAGAAAGTCCTTGAAGAGGACTGGGCAGCATGAGTCATTCTTAGTAAGTGACCTTTCTTGCAAAGGTGGACAACAGGTGGGATACTCATGCAAATGATAAAGATGACTCACTGAATCTTAACTAACATTACTGTTAGTGGGTAGGGATGTTTGAATTCAGGAGGGAGACAAAAGCCTCTATTATTTCTTTGGCAGGTCTTTTTGCTTGTTTTTGACACTGCTTATCTCCCAAATTAGATAAAGGAACAAAAATAGAGGTAAGATTCATGGAGAGGCTTAGATAAGAGCAAGGCCTGTGAAAATTCTGCCTGAAGTAGGCCAGAAGAGCAGCCCACACTGAAAGCAGTGAGATCCACCCTGTCACAAATTGGAAAGAAGAAGAAATAAGATATGTAATAGCTATTTTCTTTTTATTTCAAAAAGATATGGCTACAAATTTTTATTTAGTTTTCAACTTAAAGGCTATTAATGTAGGAGGTTTTTCAAAATATTTGAGATTTTTCTATCACGACAATTACTTAAGATTTTATTAGTCTTATCTTAGGCAAGTAAGACTTGAGACATTATCTTTTTGCCTTTTCAAGTTGTTACCTTACTTTTGTTAAAGAATCTTAAAGACTGCATTGGCTTAAAATGAGGAAGCATCCAAACGGTGACAAAAAATGGTGAGCAATAATTGGACACAGTGATCTAATAAAACTGTACTGTACCACTGTGTGGCAGGACAAAGTAGAGCAGACTAACATCAGTAACTACACAGCAAAGGGTCACTCTGTCTTTGACCGAAAATATTTAATGTTTTGAATCGCTCACATAATATTCTTACCACTCCTTGGAAATCTATATATACAGGGTGTCCCTTCCACACTTTAACAGCTAATAGCTCAATTTTGAAAATGCAATGTATTTAAATAAGCATTGCCTTTAAAATTATTCAAAGTGTGTGTATATATTTTGGGGGACACTCTTTAAAGTGCTATCCTTATAAATAAATAGATGATAGATAGATAGATAGATAGATAGATAGATAGATAGATAGATAGATAGATAGATAGGTAAAATAAATACCTGACTTAATTATGACTGTGTAGTGCTCCCTGATATGCATTTTCTCCCAGCAGTCTGTAGTCAGTTGCAGTGAAAACAATTTGAAAATGTTGCTCTCATTGTCATGTTTTGAACCTTGTATCTGCACTTAGTCTAGCAGGAGACCATAAATTAGAGTTCCAGGAGCTCTTCATTGACATTTTTAAAGAAACTGTTTAAGGAGTGAGTCTAGCACCAGCAACTTGGAATGTTATGACTCAATATATAGGCACTATAAAAGACTGCTTATCTCCACGTGGTTTCAAAAGAAGCTCAGAGCCCATGTGAAGAAGCTTTCTGTGCTGAAAAATGGGGAGATTCCCAACATGCAGGGGAAAACACATAGATCTACAAATAAAAGTTGGTCTCAAATTTCAAGGAATAGCCCTGGCCAGGTGGCTCAGTTAGTTGGAGTGTCATCCAGTACACCAAAGGGTTGTGGGTTCAATTCCCAGTCTGGGCATATGCTCAGGTTGTGGGTTTGATCCCAGGTTGGGGTGCATAGGGAGGCAATGGATCAATGTTTCTCTCACATTGATGCTTTCTCTCTCTCTCTCTCTCTCTCTCTCTCTCTCTCTCTCTCTCTCTCCCTCTCTCTCTTTTATTTCCTCTCTCTATAAAAGTAAATAAAACATATCCTTGGGTGAGAATTAAAAAAAAAATTCAAGGACATATTTTCTTATTGTTTGAGGAAGTACTAAAGCATAGTTTCCTTCCAACTACCCACCACATAAATGTGTTTCTAAAATTTTTCTGAGAATAGAATCCCAACAATTGGAAGTTCATTTTAAAGCAAAGCTACCAGCTTATATATTCTTCCAGTTTCTATGTTATATTCACCAAATCTCCATCTCTAAGATAGCATGCTGCCCCTACCCATTACACTAAGGGTCATGAATAGATTAATGGAATAAAGCACGTGATTTATAATAATTTATAATAATATATCATGTATGGACTACATATATGTTTAAATTATCTCAATATGTGTGAAAATTACTAAACAATTTATGGAATTAATAACTGGAGTTTAATTATTCTAAATATAATAAATTCTACTAACAGTCCTCGTCAAGTTTTGTCTCAGCTTTTAAGTCCCAGGTGAAAGAGGATATTGAATGGAGTGAATTCTACCTTGGTGAATTCAGGAATGAGCCAGCCAAATAAAGGAAAAGAAGACTACAATTAGAATATAAACAATTCTATCTTTCTTTTATCTTTCAACTTTCATTGACTACTTTAATAATTTCCAAATCAAAAGTTCGTTGAAATTTACCACCCAAACCTGAAATAAATGTTTAATTAAAATCTAAAAGTGTCAGCCAAGGAATCAAAATCAATAGTGCTCAGAAGATCATGGTTCCAGGAAGGGGACAAAAAAAAAAAAAAAAAAAGGTTTCCTATAGGTACAACATAAAAGCCTCCAGGTGTTTGCTGGAGAGAAAAAACAAAACTGATAGTATGGACTATTTTAGGTTGCTTATATGGAAAATTGTGCCATCATGAAAATTGCAGTAATTTACCACAGACCCATGAATATCCTTTTTTTGGAATCATTAATTAGTGGTATAAGTGTTTAATTGTTTGGGATTATTGAGCAACCTTATTTTGAAATTATTTGAAAACTGTGATCTCATCTGTTGTTAGGACTTCCCACGACACCTTTTAAGTCGGTTCTGCACAAATCCCATTCTAATGTGTTTCAGTTATGTTTTTATGTCCCCAAAGAGGATTCTCATTCAAATAAAAATGAAGTCAACCCCAAAAGTAAAAAAAAAAATTAAAATAGCTTTCTTATTCTTATTATACAGGAATAATTCATATGAGATTGAAACATTAGAGATATATTGTTTGAAAAATAATTAAAGCTATATTTTAAAATGGCATTTTTTTCCCTTAAATTTTTCCATAGGAAATTAAATGTATGACTTCAAGAATGGAACAGTTTGCTAAATTCAGAGTGAAAGTGACAATGAGCTTTCATTTTCCTGGAAAAACTGATGACAAATCTAATAAAACTTTTGTTATTGTTTTATAATTAATTTTTATATTGATATAAATATAGATTCACTTCTAAGTATAAAAAGTAATACAGAGATTTCCTTTATCCTATTTTCCCCAGTGATTTGCATTTTGCAAATCTATAAAAAATTATATCATAACCAGAATATTATCAATAAAATCAATTAAACTTATTTAGATTTCCCCTGTTTTACTTGCACTCACTTGTTTTTGTGTGTATTCTATGCAATTTCATCACAGGTGTAAGTTTATGTGCCCACCACCATGGTGAGGATGCACAAACATTCTTGGCTGTGTCTTTTTATTATAATCCACTTTCATTACTCTCCACCCTCTGGAACTCCTGGCAACTGCAAATCTATTCTCTATCTTTATAATTTAGTCATTTAAAGAATCCTATATAATAAAAGCCTAATATGCTAAGTGCCTGGTCATCCGGTCGTTCGTTCAACCAATCAAAGCGTAATATGCTAATGATATGCTAAGGGTGCTCAACCGCTTGCTATGACGTGCACTGACCACCAGGGGGCAGACACTCTGACTGATAGGTTCGCTTGCTGCTGGGGTCTGGCCAATCGGGACTGAGTGAGATGGCTGGACATGCCCTTGAGCCCTCCTGCAGTCCCTCCCCAGCTGGCCAACCTCCTGCATCCCTCCCTGGCCCCAATAGTGCACCAGTGGGGTCCCTCGGCCTGGCCTGCACCCTTTCACAATCCGGGATCCCTCAGCAGATGTCAGAGAGCCAGTTTCAGCCCAATCCTGCAGGCCAGGCCAAGGGACCGCACTGGTGTATGAATTCGTGCACTGGGCCTCTAGTGTTATATAAATGAAAGCAAATGTGTGGAAACAACTTTTCCACTCTACATAATTTCTTTGCAATACTTATATCTGACAAAATGGACTTTAAATCCAAGGCTATATTAAGAGACAAAGAGGGCATTATATAATGCTAAAGGGAGCAATCTATCCTTGTAAACATTTATGCACCCAAGATAGGAGCACCTAAATATGTAAAGCAAATCTTGATGGACATAAAGGGAAAGACTCATAATAATATAGGCATAGTATGGGATTTGAACATCCCATTGACATCAATGGATAGATCTTCCAGACAGAAAACCAACAAGGAAACACCAGCCTTAAATGACAAACTAGATTAGAAGAATTTAATTGACATGTTCATAGCATTTAACACCAAAACAGCAATATATACATTCTTTTCAAGTTCACGTGGAATGTTTTCTAGGATAGACCACATGTTAGGACACAAAAAAGTCCCAACAAATTGAAGAAGATAGAAATCATATCAAGCATCTTCTCTGACCATAATGGCATGAAACTAGAAATCAATAACAGGAAAAAAACTAAAAAACATACAAACATGTGGAGGCTGAATAACATTTTACTAAATAATGAATGGGATAACAATGAGATCAAGGAAGTAATCAAAAGATACCTTGAGGCAAAGGAAAATGAAAGCACAACAACCCCAAATCTATGGGACACAGCAAAAGCAGTTCCAAGAAGGAAATTCATAGCATTACAGGCATGCCTCAAGAAACAAAAACAATCTCAAATAAACAACCTATCTTTACACTTAAAGGAACTAGAAAAGAACAACAAGGCCCAACATGAGTAGAAGAAAGGAAATTATAAAATCAGAGCAGAAATAAACAAAATCGAGAGTAAAAAATACAATACAAAAGATCAATGAAACCAAGAGCTGTAGCTTTTTTTTTTTTTTTAAGAAAACAAGATCTACAAACCATGAAAATTCTAGAAGAAAATATAGGCAGTATGTATTACCTTGGACATTTCTTATAGCAATAATTTTTCTGATATATCTCCTTGGTTAAGGGAAACAAAAGAAAAAATAAACAAATGGGAATTTATCAAACCAAAAATGTTTTTGCATAGCAAAGGAAACCACCAACAAAATGAAAAGACAGCTCATTGAATTCACCAATGATATATCTGATAAGAAGTTAATATCCAAAATTTATAAAAAATGAATAAAACGCAACACCAAAACTCCAAACAATCCTGTTACAAAATGGGCAAATGATCTGAATAGACATTTGTTCAAAGAGAATACGTAGATGGCCAATAGATATATGAAAAGATGTTCAATGTCACTAATCATCAGAGAAATGAAAATTAAAACCACAATGAGATATCACTTCATACCTGTCAGAATGGCTATCATCAATAAATCATCAAACAAGTGTTGTTGAGGATGTGGAGAAAAGGAAACCTCGTGCACTGCTTGTGGAAATGCAGATTGGTACAGCCACTGTGAAAAGCAGTATGAAGTTACCTAAAAAAAATAAAATAAATGGAATTGCCTATGACCAGCGATTACATTTCTGGGAAATATATCTAAAGGAACCTGAAACACTAATTCGAAAGAATATATGCAACCCTATGTTCATTGCCAGTGCAATAACCAAAATTTGGAAGCAGCCAGTGTCCATCAGTAGATGAGTATATAAGGAAACTGAGGTACATTTATACAATGCCATACTACTTGGCCATTAAAAAGAAAGAAATCTTACCCTTCACAATAGTGTGGATGGACCTGGAGTGTATTATGCTAAGTGAAATAAGCCAGGCAGAAAAAGACAAGTACCATATGATTTCACTCATGTGTGGAATCTAGTGAACAAGATGAACAAGCAAATGGAGACAGTCTCAGTGAGAGCAGGCTGATAGCTATTGGTGAAAGGTTGTGGGAGGGTTTGAAGGATTGAACAAAAAATTTGAAAAGAGAGAGAAAACTCATAGACATGGACAACAGTGTGGTAATTGCTGGGGGGGTGGTGAGGTGGAGGAGGGTGTAGGGGGATAAATGGTGATGGACAAAGACTTGGCTTGGAGTGGTGAACACACAATATAGTGTACATATTATGTGTTGTAGAATTGTGCACCTAAAATTGGTATAATTTTGTTAACCAGTATCACCTCAATAAATTAAATAAAAAGGGGGGGAAAAAGCAGGGTTAGCTATACTTATATAAGACAAAATAGACTTTAAGCCAAAGACTGTAACAAGAGGTCATTATATAATTATATAATCACTAGAGGCCCAGTGCGTGATTGAAATTGTGGGAGGAGGCACCCCGTGGGGGGCCGGGACCTGTGCCTGACCCGCATAGTGCTGGCCACCACATTGTGACCGCTGGGGTGGGGGCAGGCACTCCTGTGTGTTGTGTCTTGGCTCCGGCCCGCCCCCAGCCCCAGCCTCCCCATGGCTGCTGGGGCTGGGGGTGGCACGCAGTCCCCTCCTGCCCATCTGCGTGTGCAGCTCCTCCTGAGTGGTTGTAATGCAGCCTCCTCCTGAGCGGTCATGACGCCCGGCTAATTAGCATATTCCCTGTTTATATATATAGATAAAGGTGTCAATTCATCAAAATGATATAACATTTGTAAATATTTATGGATCCAACATAGGAAAAGATCTAAATATATGAAGCAAATATTAACAGACCAGATGGGAGAAATAGACAGCAATATAATAATAGTAGGGAAATTCAAAATCCCACTTTCAACAATGGGTAGACCATCCAGATATAACCTCAATAAGGAAACTTTGGGCTTAAACTATACGTTGGACTGATGAACTTAACAGGCATTTATCCAACAGCAGCTTAATACACATTCTTTTCAAGTGCAATGAAACATTCTCCAGGACAGATTATATGTTAAATGACAAAATAACTCTGAATGAGTTAGAGAACACTGAAATTATATCAATTACCTTTTCTGACCACAATGGTAATAAAAGCAGACACTGGTTACCAGAAGAAAACTGGAAAATTTACAAATATGTGAAGATTAAACAACATGCTTCTGAACAACAAATGGGTCAAAAATAAATAAAAATAGAATGTATAAAAATCTACTGAGACAAGTTAAAAGGGAAACATACATAACAAAATTTTATGAAATGTAGCAAAAATAGTTTACAATGGAAGTTTATAGTTTTAAATGCTTAAAGCAAGAAAAATAAATTTCAAATAAACTAACTTCAGACCTCAAGGAACTAGAAAGAGCAAACTAAGCTCTCAGCAGAAGGAAGGAAATAAAGATTAGAGAAAAAGTAAATGAAATAGAGACTAAAAGAAAATAGAAAAGATCAATGAATCTCAGAACTAGTTTTTTGAAAGATAAACAAAATAGACAAATGTTTGACAAGACTCATCAAGACAAAAGATAGAAGACTCAGTAAATATAATCATAAATGATAGGAGACATTACAACTGATATCCACAAATACAAAGGATTGTAAGAGATTTACCATGAACAATTATACAACAACATATTGGACAATCTAAAAATATAAATAAATTTCCATTAATATACAACCTAGCAATACTGAATCATGAGGAAATAGAAAATATGAACAATATAACTACCAAAAAGATTAACACTAATAAAATATCTCCCAACAAAGAAAAGTCAAGGACCAGATGACTTCACTGGTGAATTCCACCAAGCAGTTAAAAAAGAATTAACACCAATGCTTCAGAAATTCTTATAATAAGAAAAAAATGATGCAAACTCATTTTATAATGCCAGCATTACCCTGATACAAAAACCAGAGAAGGACACAGGAAGAAAAGAAAATTACAGGCCAATATCCCCAATAAAAATTGATGCAAAAATCTTTGACAAAAGAGTAGCAAACCAAATTCTATAGTACATTAAAAGATACACCACAATCAAAGGATATTTATTCCAGTGATGCAAGGATAGGTTAATATCCATAAATCAACCAGTTTAATACACCTCATTAATAAAATGAATATTAAAAAGCACATCATCACCTCAATAGATGCACAGAAAGCATTTGACAAAATTCAAGATCCTTTCATAATAAAGACTCCCAACAAAATGTGTAGTGAATGAATGAATATACTTCAATAGAATAAAGGCCATATATGACAAATTAACCGTTAACATCATACTCAGTGGTAAGAAGCTGGAAGCTTTTCCTCTAAAGTTAGGAACAAGAGGAGAAGGCTCACTCTTGCCACTTTTATTCAGTATAGTACTAGAAGTCTTATCCAGAGAAAATAGGCAAGAAAATCTTTTTTATAAAAGCACTCAAATCAGAAAGAACTTATATTAAAATAGTCTCTATTTGCAGATTACATGATATTAGATATAAAAAACCCTAAAGACTTCACCAAAACCACTTTTAGAACTAATAAACAAATTCAGTAGAGTTGTAGGACACAAAATCAATATAGAAAAATTCAGTTTCTAAACACTAAAAACAAACTATCAGAAAAAGAACTGTAAAAATAATTATTTTGAAAATAACATAAAAAAGAATAAAATACTTAGGAATACATTTAACTGAGGATGTGAAAGATCAGTACACTGTAAAGGATAATACATTGATGAAAGAGGTTGAAGAAGAACAAATAAATGGAAAGATATTCTATCCTCATGGATTAGAAAAATCCATATTGTTAAAATGTCCACACTATGCAAAGTGATCCATAGGTTCAATATGATTTCTATAAAAATGCCAATGTTATTTTTTTACAGAAGTCTTTTTAATCCTAAAATTTGTATGGCACCTTAAAAGATCCCAATGAGCAAAGCAATATTGATAAAGAAAAGCTGGAGGCATTACATTTCCTGATTGTAAACTATACTATAAGTCTACAGTAATCAAAACAGTATGGTTATTAGCATAAACACAGACACATAGAGCAATGGAACAGAATAGAGAGCCTGGAAATAAGCCCATGCATATATGACCACCCAATATTTGACAGGAGAGCCATGAATACTTAATAGGAAAAGGATAGTCTCTTCAATAAATGGTGTAGGGAATCTGGACAGGCACATGAAAAAAAATGAAACTGGACCTTTATCTTGCAATATACACAAAATCAACTCAAAATGGCTTAAAGACTTGAACATAAGAGCTGAAACTATAACACTCCTACTAGAAAACTTGGGGGGTAATTTCCTTGATATCAGCACTGCAATAATTTTTTAATTTGACACCAAATGCAAGATAACAAAATCAAAAATAAACAAGTGGGCCAAAATCAATTTAAAAGCTTTGGGGAGGGTGAGGGGTAAGGGGGAGAGATCAACCAAAGGACTTGTATGCATGCATATAAGCCTAACCAATGGACACAGACAACAGGGGGCTGAGGGCATGAGGGGGGGAGATGGGGGTAATGGGGGGATAAGGACACATATGTAATAACTTAATCAATAAATAAATTAAAAATAAATAAATAATTAAAAAAATTAAAAACTGCACAGCAAAAAAAACCATTAGCAGAATGAAAGGGCAACCTATGGAATGAGAAAAAATAATTACAAAATATTTATCTTATAAGAAGTTAATACTCAAACTATAAAATGAAATAAACAAACAAAAAAACCCTCATACAACTCAATGGCAAAAGAAAAAAACATTTAAAAATGGGCAGAGTAACGAAATAAACATTTTCCCAAAGAAGACATACAATGGCCAACAAGTACATGAACGGGTCTTCAACTTCTGGAATCATCAGGGAAATGCAAATCAAAACCAGAGTGAGATATTATCTTATACTTGTTAGAATGGTAATGATTAAAAAAAAAAAAAAGACAAGCGATAAGTTGGCAAGGTTGTAAAAAAAAGGGGGGGAACACTTTTGCACTGTTGGTTGGAATGTAAATTGGTGCAACCATTATGAAAACTGTATGGAGATCCCCCCCCCCAAAAAAAATAAAAATATAACTATTACATGATCCAGGAATACTTTTGAGTATATATCCAAAGGAAATGAAATCAGTATTGCAAACATATATCTGCACTCTCATGTTCATTGCAGCATTATTCACAATTACCAAGGTATGGAGATAATCTAAGTATCTGTCAATGAATGAGTAGATGAAAAAATAATATAAAAATATTATTCAGCATGAGAAAGAAGGACATCTTGCTCTTGATAACAATATGGGTGAACTGTGAGGGTATTATGTTAAGTGAAATAATTCAGACAAAGACAAATACTATACAATCTCACATATATGTGGAATCTTAAAAAAATACATAGTTTATAAAAATGGAAACAACCATAGTGCTTATCAGGGGCTGGGAAGTTGGGGGAAAGGGTAGGTATTGATCAAAGAGTACAAACTTCCAGTTATAAGATGAATAACCTCTATAGATCTAATGTGATACAAAGGTTAATTGATAAGTGTATCAAATCAGTACACTGTACACCTTAAACTTATACAATGGTATATGTCATTATATCAATAAAGTTGGAGAAAAGCAATTCACTTTTTAAAAAAAGCTAACATTTCTGAATACTCACGATATATACTAGTTTTTGTTCAAAGTAATTTAATAATTATAGCCAATACTTACAGAATGCTTATTGAGTCCTAGCCACTGTTGTAAGCATACTATATAATTCTATGAGGTAAGTGATATTCATTTTTATCTATATATCTCACATAATCCTATGAAGTACTTAATATCTGGACATAGGAAGAAGAGGAATAGCTAAAAGGTAAAGCTAAAAAGACTTTTCTCTAGGGCAGTCATTAATTCACTCCACTTCAGTAACATGGAAAGTTTGTCTTCCCTATCAAAGATCAAATTCCCAGCAGAGAGGCAGAGTTAACTGAGCTTAGGGAAGGTGTCCACCCCATGGATCAACCAGCATTGCCTGGAGTAGCAGAATCACAGTTCAGACATAGTCACTGGAAGTCCATCTGTATATTTTGACCAATCTCCGACATGGGGGATGTTGGGGGAAGGGGGTAAGAATAAAGTTATAAGCCAGGTAGTTCACACCCAACTCTTGTCTCCCTTGATCCGTGATGCTCATGGTAGAGGAAAACAATGAGTTCAAGTTATCGATTCAACTAACATTTAAAAAACGTTTCTTGAGTACCTAAGCTATGCCTGGCACTTTAATAATTTGCTTTTATATAATGTGTTATGGTTTACAAAGATTTTTATGTATACCTTTCCTTTTTTAACCTCAAAACAATCACAGAAATATAAGGAAATATAAGTAGTGCAGATAATATTCTTCCCCATTTTTACAGATGAAAAACTCAAGCTGACAAGTATCATGCCCAAAAGTCACATGTTTGGAAAGAGGGAGCAAAACTAGACTCTGACCCATGACTTTTTAATCCCCAGCTAGGCCAATCCTCTTCCTGTTAATAGTTGATGTGAATATTTAGTACTGACTTTGGGAAGAAGAACTAAGAACAGCTTATTTCACTGAGAAGGAGGAACTTAATGTCCAGGGAGGTGAGTAATAGGGTCCGGATGAAAGATTTCACTAGCAATAAAATAAAAATGATAACAGAGAATTTATTCAGAAAGAAGCAGCAAATTTATTGAGGAGATTTATCTAGTAAATGACAGCAAGGAATAAAATAGACTTTGTTATTCTCATTTAGAAAAGAATCACTCTATGTGGAATAAATAGAGCAATTTTCCCTAATGATATGAAAAAACTTTACACATATCAAGATGATGAGCTATGTCAGGATGGCATTCGCTTGGAAAAGAAAATCAGTAGTGAAAAATATCCTGCTTAATTTTAACATCCTTGGAGAAGGTACCCTGTTGGATTACTAAAGAGTTGCTTCATTGCAGATACTCTTCTTTGCATCACATAAGGGTTGGAATTGAAATTAGAGACCAAGTGAAATTGCCAGGTCAATGCCATGGTCTCCTCAGCCAAGTTAATTCCTCATTAGGAAATATGCCCAGGCTTCCCCCCATGAGGGTAAGGCATGGAAATAACGAGAATAAAAAAAAAATTGGCTAAGTATTTTTTTGCAGCAAAGAAAATGATTATTTCACCATGCTTCTTAGATTTTGTTTTCAGGCAATTCCATTATGTTACCTCTATATACAGTATATGTCTAGTTTACAATGAAGAGATAATTTTAGCAAGACAGAATACTATCACCCTCATAGTCTCTTGATGCTATGAGATGGACAGTATTTTGCCTTCATAGTTATCAAATCTAAATCTTGAGACTTTAAAATTCAACCCATTTTTCACCAAATTGATGTTACAGTTGGGTTCCAAAAATGTCAGCTTGCTGAATTATCAGCAGTGTGGGCATTGCCATCATCCTCTGGGATAAATGTTGGGTTGATTTAATTATATGAGCTCACTCTCTCATTAGTGAAAGAAAAACTTTTCTGTTTATGTGATGCTAAAGGTTCTTTCATACCTTCAAGATATGGACGGGGGGGAAAGCAAGTTGCAGAACAATGTTTCACATTCACTGGTGTGTTCTCCAGTGTCTAGCACAGAGGACTGGATGGAGGAACACCAAACAGTTGAGAATTGTTACATCTGGGGAAAGGAAGAGGAAGCAGGAGGAGTGGCGGATGGGAGTAGGGGGACTTTCACGGTTTTTTGTTTTTTCTAAATATTTCTGTGGTTTGAATCTTTTACAACAATAACATATTCATGTATGATTTGTGTGATTTTAAAAGGACAATAAAAGATTCATTTAGTCAGGGAGAAATGGGGTTTTTTATTCACAATGCTGCTTAAAGGTTAATTTTTGTGAAGTCAATTAGTGGTCTTAGTTTCTAAAGCAAATTTTTGTTTTGATCTGTTACCTGGTAGTTTATTTCTTTAGGAAATTTTAATTTTTTTAAAAAAATATTCATTTTAAAAAGATTAGAAAGATTAAAATACGTTAAATGTGCTTAAGATTTTATTTTTTTGCAGCATTACATGGAATCTTTTCAGAAATGAGAATATACTACTAAAAATGTAAAGATAGACTCATAACTTTTCTTCTAATACCTTTTCCAGAGTGAAGATACTTAAAAAATGTTTTTTAAGTTGTAAGTTACTTACAAGATATCATCCCTTCCCCAGAGCCATTTACCAAGCTCTACAAGTTTTTTAATCCTGTCTTTGGGTCTCTAAACTATTTCTGTATTGTTTATTTTTCCCTCTGTAGTTAAATAGTTATCATTAAAAGGATTGTGCAAGTATACATTTGTTGAAAGGCACAGAGGAAAGAAAGAAGGAAGACACTCAGGCTGTTCTTGCCATTTTGACAAGCTCAATGTCTTCAATTTCCATTAGCTCCACATGCTGGGAATTCTAGGTGCCTGTTTTGGGGCTTCCATTCTTTTTAAACTTAGTGGGCAATCTTGCCTTTACCCATGTCTCAATTATCACATGTACATTTAATATTTTCAAATCTGTATGTACAGTCAAGATCTTTCAAGTGAGCCTCATATTCTTCCTCCAGCCCATATTAAATATCTTCAATTAGATGCCCCACAGGCATAACAAACTTAAAAAGTACAAAAGTGAACTCATATCTCTCTACCCTAAACATACTCTACCTTGCATGAACCAGCTGCAATTCCCCCCTTCCCCCCCACCCCCCGCAAGAGGTATTTGCAATATCTAAAGACAACTGAGGTAGAGGCATATGATAGATAGATCCAGAGAGGCTGCCAAACTGCCTACAATTTATAGTGCACTCCCTCCTACACACACAGCAAATAATTTTCTGACCCAAACTGTCATTAGGGGCAACTTTGAGAAAAGGTTAATTTTCCAAATGTTTGAGAAATGGTTAATTTAATGGCTAATTAAAGGTTAATGGATTAATATCTCGAAGAACAAAAACACCATTGCCCATTGTTGAAATCATCCCTATAGTCTCCCTCTCTCTCACTTCCCACCTCTACATGTTCATCAACCTCATCGACTCTAGATATAATCAATCTCCATGTTGCCATTGTCACAGCCATGACTTTAATTCATACGGTCACTATATTTTACTCCCATGTAAAAACCATCATATGACTCTCATGTTCTATGGATAAAGTTCAAGTTGTTTACCCTCTTCTTGTCTGATCCCTTTAGATCTCTTTAGTTCCTTGTTTTCCAAATCCCCTATGCTGGCCACCAGCTCCCCATATCCTCTACACAAAGCATGTCAAACTCAAAGTCTAACACAGGCCAAATAAACGAGGCATGCAGCCCATGGGCTGCGAGTTTGACATGCTTGCTCTACACACATTAATTACTTGAAGATCTAGAGAAGTTATTGCTATCTCTCAGCCTCTGAGCTTTTATGTCAGCATGGAATGCCATTCTCTTACTCTATCTTTTCTAGTTCATTCATACTTATTAGTCAAGATACAACTCAGATATAACTTGTCTTAGTATACCTTTTTCCCTAACCAAGCCAAGTCTACAGAGAATGTCCGTACTTGTCATGGTTCATGGTTGAAAAGAACAGAACAAAATTCTGGATAACTTAAGTAGAAAGAAAATTTATTAAAAGGGTATTACTAGCTGTTCTGAGTTGACTAGTATCTTACAAAAATTTATGTCCCCCCAGAGCCTGTAAATGTGACCTTATTTAAAAATAAGGTCTTTGCAGATGTAATCAAGTTAAGATGAGATCATAGTTGGTTAAGATGGGCCCTAAATCCCTGATGATTTGTGTCCTTATTAGAAAATTTGGACACAGAGATGCATACCCACAGAAGAACACCATATATATGTGCAGACAGAAGAAGAGAATGAAGTGATACATCTCTCAAGGAACTCCAAGGATTCTTGACAATGGCCAAAAGCCAAGGAGAGACACATGGAACAAATTCTCCTTCAGAGCCTCCAGATATAACACCTTGATTTCATACTTCTGGTCTCCAGAACTAGAATATAATAGATTTCTGTGTTTAAGGCACCCAGTTTGTGGGTATTTGTTGTAGCAGCTCTAAGAGACTACTATAGTAGCCCAGATAATCAATAAAAAGGATAAAAATATGTATTGTTGCTAGGCAGTCAGAGTATAGTTAAAATCCTGCCCTTGAATGATTTTCTTAGAAAAAAATTTCTTTTGACAACTACCATTATTCTGGTATCACTGGGCTCCACCACTGCTAGACATTTGTGATTGCACCCTGAATCTTCAGCTTATCTCCAGGCATCATCAACCCTTTCCAACTCCCCATGTGACTTGGTTTCACTCTCTCAAGTTGGGTGAAAAGTGCTCCTAGCAAAACCAGCAATATAGTCTGTGAGGCCCAGAACAAAATGAAAATGAAAGGTCCCTTATTCAAAAATTGTTAATGTTTTCATGACAATAACAGCAGCACATTAAACTAAGTGCTGAATCCTTCTAAACACAGGTCACATATCCATGATGCTACCTAGCCTTGGCTTTTACTAGTAATTATACTTGTGTGATATACCCACAGTCTTCACTGAGAGAATTCAGAATACTATCTACCCTTTTCAGTCTTTATAATGAAGAACAAGGCCTTCCCTCCCACTTATGTTTGCATTCCTTTAAAATAGGAAGGTGATCTGATGTTTGATAACAAAAAGACAAATGTTCCAAGGTAGAGCTTATGTATATTTCATAGCATTGCATTATGATTGACTACTTCCCATTTGTCTCCTTTGCTAAACTGTTAGAAGACAAATGCTTAGTTTGACAATTACAGTCTTCTTTTCTAGTGGCCAACACTTTAAATCAGATATGACTCACATAAATGGTATATGAAATTTTCATTTCCTTGATGTTTTTCTCCAGTGTAGATAATTCTATTCTAATCATATGAAATACGTGCAGGAAATGTTGATGCTTTGTGCTCATTTTATATCTACTAAGTTGGAATTAAGAGCATTTTTCTAAGCATCGGTTATACTGAAGAAGCATTAAATGTATTAAAATGGAAACTATTGTCCAGGCTCAGTCTTTTAAAATATCCAGGCTCAGTCTTTTAAAATATCAACCATTTTTAGGCAATTCAATTTCCATGTGTCCTATTTCTTTCCTACCAACTAGTAATGGACTATCTTTTCTGTCAGCCCTCAAATGACTTTATGTGCTCATCCAGTTTCTGTTCCAACTTCACTAGGCAGTCCAACCTCCGGAAAGATTGGATCTCAAAACTGAATGAACTCTCCACATTCTCTTTTGAAAGATAAACATGCACTCTATAAACTTCATTGGCCTAAACAACAGAAACATCTGTTTAGAATCATGTGCAGCTTGTTGGCTGAGTTCAGCAACAAGGAGGCTTAGGAAGTATGTTCATCAGCTGTGTTCTGCAGCACCCAAACATCATCGCTGGTCAAAATGATGCACTGTAGAGATTACCAAGCATGGGAATAACTAAACTGGATAGCTATCCATAAACAATCCTTGGTAATGCTATTACACTGTCCTCACATCCCACGGTTTTGTCTTCCATGAGAAATAAGTTTAGGACATAAATAAGCATGAAATATAATAGGTTGTGGAACTAGACAAGGTTGTTAGATCATATAAATGAACATAAATATAGAGTTATAGAACAAAGCGTAGAAGAGCCTTCCAAAGGCTATTTACCTTACCGGCCAATTCCTGTAGTTAATCATTCTCACCAGATTAAAAGCACAAAATATTCTTTTCTGCTGGTTACAAGTCAGATCAGAAATGTTATTCTTAAAACTATAGTCCTGTGAGTTCAGTAACTCAATAGTGAGTGGAAAAATATTTATCAAGTACCTACTATATAACAGGCTCTGTGAAAAACCATATGGATTATTATTGGTCATAATAGCTCTACCAGATAGATTGCACTATCTTAATTTAATAAAAGAAATAACTAAAGCTTAGAGAGTTTAAGTGAATTACTTGAAGTCAAAAAGTTAATGAACAAAAAGATCAAACTATAAATTTAGAACTCTTGAATCTATAGCCCTTTATTATTGGTATTGTTCTTTTCTATTAAGCTATATAGTAGTAAAGTACTCTTTTAAATTTAAAGTATGTCAGGCATTCTGTATATGTTTTTTATTGATTTTTTTTTTTTTAGAGAGAGAGATGAAGGAAGGGGGGAGAGAGAGAAGCATTGATGTGAGAGAGAACCATCGATCAATCGATCAATTGCCTCCTGTATATATCCAGACTGGGATACAACTGGAAACCTGACTAGGAATCAAAATGGCGACGTTTTGGTGCATGGAATGATGCTCAACCAACTGAACCACACCAGCCAGGGCTTATATCTGATTTTTTAAGTCAACTTTAGTAGAAATTAAGTTACCAGATAATTTCAAATATTACAGATAGTGAAAAGCAGGTATTGAGAGAATAGATATAGAAGTGTCTCCCTGGAATATGCTAGGAGTAGATAATAAAGAGCAATTGACAGAGAAGTATGAGAGAGTTAAGCAAATCCATCCATTATACATTTTTACCAGGTTCAGTCTTGTGTTTGTGTATCTTTGTTGGGGAAAAAGTGGCAGAAGTAAATGATGAAGTGAAAGAATAAGTACCCAACTTTATACAAATATTATGAAGATTAAGGTATCTTACAATTAATTTTATTGAAGTTTTTACAAGATATCTCTATAATAAAGAGCCAGGGTGTAACAACTGATCACGACCAAAGGCTGACCATCCAGAAGTCAGCTGGGTTGCCATGGTGACCCAGCGCTGACTACTGTGGTAGCAAGCCCAGTGACCCAGCAGTGACTGCTGAGGGGGCTTTGAATCAGGCTTGGAAAGAGACCTGAAGAGAGAAGCAGGGGCTGATCTGTAGCATCTGTGGCAGTTTTTGACCAGCACTTGCCTCTCTCTTTCCCTCTGAGCCTGGCCAGCAGCCCTGCCTCTATTTCTCTTCAAATGTGCACTGGGGCTGCTGATCAGCCCTGCCTTTCTGACCAGGCCCTGTTGATAGGCCCAGAGATGCTGACTGGCATAGAAACTGGCAAATCAGAATGAAATTGGCCAGCAGAGGAGGGCAGTTGGGGGCAACCAGGCCGCAAGGGGAGGATAGTTGGGGGTGAGATCAGACCAGCAGGGTAGAGCCATTGGGGGAAAGATCAGGCTGGCAAGGGAGGGCCTTTGGGGGCAAGATCAGGCTGGCAGGGGAAGGCAGTTGGGGATGAGATCAGTCCTGCAGGAGAGGGCAGTTTGGGGCGAGATCAGGCCAGCAAGGGAGGGCAGTTAGGGGTGATCAGGCAGGCAGGCAGGTGAGCGATTAGGAGCCAGAAGTCCCAAATTGTGAGAGGGATGTCTGACTGCCAGTTTAGGCCCAATCCCAATCAGGCCTAAACCAGCAGTTGGACATCCCCCAAGGGGTCCCCGATTGGAGAAGGTGCAGGCTGGGCTGAGGGAACTGCCCCCTCCATGCACGAATTTCGTGCACTGGGCCACTAGTATAAATATATATATGTGTGTGTGTAAATAAATATTTCAACTAAAATCTCTATTGCTCCTTTTACTAACAACTTTATAAATTTACTAGAGGCCCAGTGCACAAAATTCGTGCACAGGGGCGTGTGTCCCTCAGCCCAGCCTGCACCCTCTCCAATCTGGAACACTTTGAGGGATGTCTGACTGCCCATTTAGGCCCGATCCCACTCTCCAATCTGGAACACCTCAAGGGATGTCCGATTGCCCGTTTAGGGATCGGGCCTAAACGGGCAGTGGGACATCCCTCTCACAATCCAGGACTGCTGGCTCCCAACCATTCGCCTACCTGCCTGCCTAATTGCCCCTAACCGCTTCTGCCTGCCAGCCTGATCACCCCCTAACCACTCCCCTGCCAACCTGATTGACGCCTAACTGCTCCCCTGCTGGCCCAATTGACCCTAACTATCCTACCTTGCCAGCCTGGTCACCCCTAACTGCTCTCCTCTGCCAGCCTGGTCACCCCTAACTGTCCTCCCCTGCAGGCCTGGTCCCTCCCAACTGCCCTCCCTTGTTTGCCTGATCGCCCACAACTGCCCTCCCCTGCCAGCCATCTTGTGGCAGCCATCTTGTGTCCACATGGGAGCAGCCATCTTGTGTGTTGGAGCAATGGTCAATTTGCATATTACCTCTTTATTATATAGGAAGGAGGATATTTGTATTATATATAAGATTATTTATATAGACCATACACATGATTTGTTTTATAATTTTTTAATTTTATGATGGTGCAAAAGCAATGCGCCTTTCTACCATGCTTTGAATTTTGATACTTTCCAGGTCTAGCAATATGCACTAAGATGCTCTCTTCTGATGCTAGGCGGTGACAGTGAATCTCAGCTCCCTGTTAGCCATGCAATCACAACTGTAAACAACTGATTCTCAGTGTACTGCTTTGCCCGCATGTTTTGGATATTGTGTTTTGTGTTTTCACATCCCATCATGTCTACAAAATCCCCATCTGTGTCTGCTACTTCTGGTGAGAAAAAAGAGGAAAGCAATTACTCTTGAGATGAAACTCAAATGTAAGCTAATGTAAGTGTTCTGAACACATTTAAGCTAGGCTAGGCTAAGCTAAGATGGTTAGGTGTATTATCAGATGTAATCCCATCATAAGCTAAGGAGCATCTGTATATATGTATGTGTGTGTATATGTATAGCAGTACATTTAATAAATCTGCAGAGAATTTATTTGGCTTTTTTTCACATTAAAATTCTGGCAACAAAAACAAGCACTCCAAGTCCTAAATTCACTACTTTCTACATGAACTGTAGCTGTGTCATTCGGATTCAAGTTAAAATACAGCTGACTGAATATAAAGGCTGAAATTTAATCACCAGGTCCTTTGACCTCAAGCAAAAAAAAAAAAAAAAGAAAAGAAATGCAGACTGTTTAAACAAATGGTTTTCATACTTCATTTTCCAGAAATGTTACTTTTCTATTGAATGCAAAGGGGTGAGCCCTGGGAAGCTAAAAATCACAGGTCCATTTCCTAATTCAGTAATAAAAATAAATTCTGAAGTTAGAGGTCCTCCTGTGTTGCTTTGAGCCAAGACTTTCATCAAAGCTCAGGTACAGAACAGTCCAATGGCCTTTTATTTTTTTGTTTGTTTGTTTTTTTGTTTTTTTAAATATATTTTATTGATTTTTTACAGAGAGGAAGGGAGAGGGATAGAGAGTTAAAAACATTGATGAGAGAGAAAAATCAATCAGCTGCCTCCTGCACACCTCCTACTGGGGATGTGCCCGCAACCAAGGTACATGCCCTTGACCAGAATCGAACCTGGGACCTTTCAACCCGCAGGCTGATGCTCTATCCACTGAGCCAAACCAGTTAGGGCAGTCCAATGGCCTTTTAAAGATATTGTTATGAATTAAAAGTTAATGCATGCTTGCTTTTATTCTTTTCTTTCAAATGTTTCTATTAAATTTAGAGAGAGAGAGGGAGAGATAGAAACATCAATGAGAGAGGAACATTGATCGGCTGCCTCCTACACACTCCCTACTGGGTATTGAGCCCAAAACCTAGGCATGTGCTCTGACAGGGAATGGAACCAGACCAGCGACTTCTCGGAGTAATGGTTTGACTACACTCAACCAACTGAGCTATACTAGCCAGAGCAAAAAATAAGGTAATGCACGTTTATTGAAACAATTAAAAACATAGAAGTACACATTGCCTGTTATTCCAATATTCATAACCATCCTTAATGTGTGAATATGTGTAAATAGCCATTCTGTATTGTAGATAGCGTGATAGAAAGAACAAAATTGTCATCCTAGTAAAATAGTATAGCACTTTTAAAAATTCAATTAATTGCCCTAACCGGTTTGGCTCAGTGGATAGAGCGTCGGCCTGTGGACTGAAAGGTCCCAGGTTCGATTCCGGTCAAGGGCATGTACCTTGGTTGCGGTCACATCCCCAGTAGTGTGCAGGAGGTGTGCAGAAGGCAGCTGATTGATATTTCTCTCTCATCAATGTTTCTAACTCTTTATCCTTCTCCCTTCCTCTCTGTAAAAAATCAATAAAATATATTTTTTTTAAAAAGCGAAACAAAACATTTAAAAAAATTCAATTAATTATTATATAAAAATAATCTCATCATAGACAACTTGGTGAATATAGGAAAAAAGTCACCCATACCCAACACCCTTATAAAGATATTATTTTAGATTACTGTATTTTCATGTCGTTTTGCTCTGAATGCTGCTGATGATACTACAGGCACTGATTTTTTTAGGCAAATATTCAGATACAAGAGAGAAGATAATATAAGGAGAGGCTTGATGACAGGTAATATCTACCATGGCTGGTTTATTAATCATTTCCAATTTAAAATACAGCCCACAAAAACTCAGGTCTTTCAATAAGAGCTTCAAAGATCCAGGAAAGCATAACTGAAATTCTTTGGCATTAAAAATGACATTTCTTTTCTACTCTTGTGGATAGAAGCAAAAGCACTGTAACCAACTGCCCAATTTTTTAAAATAGTTTAGCATCATTAACAAGGGGCAAGCAGAGAATGACAGCCAGTAGTTTTAAGTGTCCCCCATCTATGCTATGGGAATAACAGAGATGAAAGACTTTTCCTACTATTATCAAGCAAGTGGAAGCAGAAACAAAATAGTTGAAGGAAACATACAGGTCCAATTTCCACCCTGGGCTACAGAATTCATCTAAGAACATATGATCTGACTGGATCCCTGAGGTTGGATTTCAGTTAACAGATAATCCATAAGTAATCCATAAATTCTTTTATACCAAAATTTTTCCTTTCAATATATCTTTTGTTTGACCAAAATTAGTGTTTAAGTAATTTATTTTTAAAAACAGCGTGATCTTTTCTAAATCCTTGAATATCTTGCATAAAAAGAAAATGAGCTAAGTATACTTTTGGGGTCACTACCTTCTTCTTTAGAAATTCTATTAGGGAATCTCCCTTCTTTACTATCATTTTGTTTTGCAAAAGCCAACCTGAATTTTATTGCCTTGCTGATGAACAGTTTAGCCTGATGTAGTGGATCTGGTAAGTCAATACAAAAACCTACTACAGCCTTCTTATAATGCACCTTCCTCTGCTGCAAAGGCTAGAAATCTACAAATGATACCCCGCACCCCCCCCCCCCCCCCCACCACCACCACCACCAACCCCTTTGTAGTTGATCTTGATTTGAGTTACATTTCACCAATTAGATGCAATCACATGATATTTAGATGATGGAAGTAAGGGAGGCCAACTTCCTACTGTTTTGTTTATTGCTGCGGTATTTACAGATAGACTGGGTTTCCTTGTAGCAGGATTCCCGGATCCAGTTGCCAGCTGTCCAAGTACTTAGCAGCAGAGAACTTCAAATATTGACCAACTGATTCTTCTTCCCCTTCCTAATTGCGATACCAGTATCAGATCCCTTTATAGGCAATTTAGCGGTGTTGTTCAGAGAGTTTTTACATAAAAGGCTAGCTTTTAAGAATTTCTAATAGTAATTCCTTTAGCTTCAATATTTTGTCTCCTGCAACTGGATTCTGAATTGATATACCTTTTAGATATTTCTAGAAGTTTGTATTATTCTTTTAATTTTATGTAATCTGAGAATAGATTTTATTAGTTTATGGTTATAGACATGATCCCATTAACATTAACACTAATATCTCAACTGTAACAAGCTCAAACTGTTTGATCACAATTGTTACAGTCTTTCATAGGATTCTTATCTCTTAAGTATTTCCAGAAACTTTCAGTGTGCTTATGTGTATCCCATGAATCATCCCTTGTGTTTACCACTGGATTTGCTGAGCCCCAAATTCTCAGCTCTGGGACTCATTCATATAACAGAGATATCGCTCTGAACTGGAATTCTATTTGTAGTGCTCCAGCCATATTGCATTGCCTAAGTGCTGGGGAAAATTTTTTTAAATAATAACAAAAATATTTTTGCTTTGGTGTCTTTTGAGCTAAAACTTTGTCACTTTAAAGTGTGAGGAATACTGCCACTTGATGCCATGAATTTGGAATCCCACTATACCATACTGGTAGAGCGGGAACTCAACTCGTCTTGATTAAAATAATAATAATAATAATAATAATAATAAAGAAGATTCCTGATTCTTGCAAAGTAGATTATGCTAAAATGGAGAAGGGCTTGTGTGTGCTAAAATGTTAGAAAATTCCATGACACGGCTCTAATAACTCTTTGCTGGACACACACACACAACTCCTGGTTGATTAACTTGAGGTGACTTCCAGTAGGGCTTTCATAAGGGACTGGGAAGCACCCCCCAATGTTGTAAAGAGTGTGGCTAGTAATGGGAGACGTCCATTGGCCTCTGTTATATCTGCTTTGTCTAACAGAAAGGATTACTGTATCTCCTTGTCTTCACAACCCCCTGGAAGTGCCTTATCCATACAAATATTTTTAACAGGCACTTATAAAAAAGTATGCTGACTATCTGAGCTCACGGAGAAGTTTTAAGATGCACCTTCAGTCCAGTGAGAACACAGTGTTCCAGTTTTAGTTTAAAAAGATGTTACCTGTTTTCTTCCAGCCCTGGTTTCTTTACAATGACTTTACTTGGAACACAGATCAAAAGTTTTTTTATATCTGATTTTGCTTCTGTTCTATTTTTGTTTCTACTTCAGAAATAAAAGTTATTTAAAAGTTAGATAATTATTGTTTTTCATATTCATTACCCTACCCCATTACTTTATCTCATTTGTCTTTTCTTTCACTTCTGAGAAAGCTTTAAAATGTCCTCCATCTCATTCATTTCTTTTCCTGCACAGTTTTATTCTTTTTAAAAATATATATATTTTATTGATTTTTTTTACAGAGAGGAAGAGAGAGGGATAAAGAGTCAGAAACATCGATGAGAGAGAAACATTGATCAGCTGCCCCTTGCACACCTCCACTGGGGATGTGCCCACAACCAAGGTACATGCCCTTGACCGGAATCGAACCCGGGACCCTTGAGTCAGCAGGCCGACGCTCTATCCACTGAGCCAAACCGGTTTCGGCAGCACAGTTTTATTCTTTACCTCCTCCAGTGTGAATTTTAATTCTACCATTACAATTTTAGTTTCCTGGCACCAATTATCTCAATTATCTACTTTTAATTTCATCCAGTTATCTTTACAGCTCAGTTTTTCAACATTCTTTTAAATCATTATGCTTCTTTTTTTATTATTTTTTATTTTTTAATATATTTTATTGATTTTTTTACAGAGAGGAAGGGAGAGGGAGAGAGTTAGAAATATCAATGAGAGGGAAACATTGATCAGCTGCCTCCTGCAACACCCCCTACTGGGGATGTGCCTGCAACCAAGATACATGCCGTTGACTGGAATCGAACCTGGGACCCTTGAGTCCGCAGGCTGACGCTCTATCCACTGAGCCAAACCGGTTAGGGCAGTGGTCGGCAAACTCATTATTCAACAGAGCCAAATATCAACAAAACAACGATTAAAATTTCTTTTGAGAGCCAAATTTTTTAAACTTAAACTTCTTCTAACGCCAGTTCTTCAAAATAGACTCGCCCAGGTCATGGCATTTTGTGGAAGAGCCACACTCAAAGGGCAAAAGAGCTGCATGTGGCTCGCAAGCCACAGTTTGCCAACCACAGGGTTAGGGCATCGTTATGCTTCTTTTTGATAGAAACTAAGTCTTCTGAAAATACTTCTTCATGCTTTAAACATGACTGTCTGCATTAGTACACCTACTGCTACACCACCTTTCTTTTGCTTAGTGTTTGCATACTCTTTTTATTTTTTTACTATCACTCTATGTTCTCATATTTGAGTTATCTTGTAAGTGCCATATAATTATTATTTACTAGAGGCCTGGTGCACAAAAATTGTGCATGGGGAGGTGTGTCCCTCAGCCTAGCCTGTACCCTCTCCAATCTGGGACCCCTCAAGGGATGTCCGACTGCCCGTTTAGGCCTGATCTTACTCACAATCCAGGACTGCTGGCTCCCAACTGCTCGCCTGTCTGCCTTCCTGATTGTCCCTAACCGCTTCTGCCTGCCAGCCTGATCACCCCCTAACCACTCCCCTGCCAGCCTAATTGATGCCTAACTGCTCCCCTACCAGCCTGTTTGCCCCTAACTGCCCTCCCCTGCAGGCCTGGTCACCCCTAACTGCTCTCCCCTGCAGGCCTGGGTCCCCCCCTGCCTCTGTCTCCATCTGTGGGGAAATTGGTGGGGTGATTGGGCCCCCACTTGCACCTGCCATGGCCTGGCACTGCCCACTCACCTGCTCCACCATCCCACCACGGTCCCATTCTCATTAGAGTTGGCAGCACCTGCACTGCCACCTGCTGCCAGTGCCATGTTCCACACTGCTTCTGGTGGTCCCTAACCTGCAGACCCAGTCGCCCCCAACTTTCCTCCTCTGCCAGCCTGGTCACCCCTAACTGCCCTCCCCTGCAGGCTTGATCGCCCCCAACTGCCTTCCCTTGCAGGCCTGGTCCCTCCCAACTGCCCTCCTCTGCTGGCCATCTTGTGGTGGCCATCTTGTGTCCACATGGGGACAGTCATCTTGTGTGTTGGAGTGATGGTCAATTTGCATATTATTCTTTTATTAGATAGGATTAGATAAGATAGAGGCCTGGTGCACAGGTGGGGGCTGGCTGGTTTGCCCTGAAGGGTGTCCCAGATCAGGGTGGGGGTTCCCTTGGGGCATGGGGTGGCCTGGGTGAGGGGCCTGTGGTGGTTTGCCAGGGCAACTCAAGCCTCCTGCTCTCTCCAGCTCTGTGGCTGCTGCCATTTTTGTTGGGATTTACCTTCTATAATTGAAAGTTTGTAGCTTTAAGTGGAGGCCAAGGCAGGCCAGGGCATGCAAAAAGCTTGGCTTCCTCCATTGCCAGGGAAACCCAAGCCTCCTGCTGTCTCCATGGCTGCAGCCATCTTGATTGGTTTTATTTGCATACTCGCTCCTGATTGGCTGGTGGGTGTGGCTGGTGGGTGTAGCAGAGGTATGGTCAATTTGCATATTACTCTTTTATTAGATAGGATGTCTTTTAATGAAAGTACTCAGTTCACTTTTATATAATGTTATTGATGAATTCTTTAATATTTATAATTCTACTATTTTTTTTATAATGTCCCACCTAATTTATGTTACCTTTTCTCTCCTTTTTTGTCTTCTTTTGCATTTATCAGATATCTTTCTTTAAGCCATTATTGATTTTTTAGAGAGAGGAAGGGGGAGACAGAGAGAAACATCAATGGGTTGCCTCCCATAGAAGCCTTGACCAGGGATTGAACCTGCCACCTTTTGGTAAAAGGAACGAAGCTCCAACCATCTGAGCCACACCAGCCAGGGTTCTTTTATCTTTTATTATGCCATATTTGTTCCCTATTATCTTGTTATTTATAACATTGCATATTGTATATGTATATGCATTATATATTGCATATGTATATGTACCCTTGTATCCTATATAATAAAAGCCTAATATGCAAATTGTTTACCGAGTTCAACTGCTCACTATGACGTGCACTGACCACCAGGAGCAGTGTGGAAGATGGCACTGGCAGCAGGTGGCAATGCAGGTGCTGCCGACCCCAATGAGAACGGGACCATGGTGGGATGGTGGAGCAGCTGAGTGGGCAGCGCCAGGCCATGGCAGGTGCAAGTGGGGGCCTAATCACACCACCAATTTCCTCACAGATGGAGACAGAGGCAGGGCCACCATTCAGCTCCCAGGTGCTGAGGGAGCCAGGCCCTAACCGATAGCCCCACAGATGATGACCAACAGCAGCGGTGGGTGGCGGGGCCACCGCCCAGCTCCCAGGCACTGAGGGAGCTGGGTGGCAGGCCCAGCTCCAATCGATTGCCCTGCAGGCGTGATGGTGGAGCAGGTGAGGGGGTGTTGCCAGGCCATGGCAGGGTGCCAGGCAGGGCTGCAAGGTTGCAAGGCTGGGGGCTTGAGCTGAGGCTGTGAGCCTTGGGGCATGAGCTGGGACCCAATCCCTGCAGGCCACCCAGAGAGACCCCACCCGTGCACAAATTCATGCACTGGGCCTCTAGTATGTTTATAAGTATACATTCTAATATATAAACAATAGAATAATAGGGAACAACCAGTTTTTTTTCCCCCTTCTCTTTAAATATCATGTTTCTCTTTGATAGAAACTAAAACTTCTCTCATGCTACTGAATGTGTCCTTCTGGATCATAAAAGGGTCTTACAAAAACATCCTAGTACTTTCTTCTACCTTCGGAATAAGTGAAGTTAAATGTTCTTAGATCATTAGATTTTTCAGGAAGAGGTAAAGGTACTAATATATAAGACTTCTTTTGTTTGACATACTAAGGATTATGGCATGCTACTAGTACATTGAATTATTAAAGAAAGTCAATTAAAAGGGTTCATGCAACAGAATGATATAATTCTAAATATGTACTAGTATATACCTTATGACTAAAAATAACTGAAGATGACATGCTAGACTACACTAAACTTAATAACTTCAATTCTTATTAAACTGTTCTTTCATTTCTAATAGCTCTTCAAATACTCAAGTCACACAAGTTTTGATAGAATTGGAATTCTTTTAAAATATAAACATAAATCTAAATGATAGGTCTTCTTTAGAAATTTCTAAATCATTTTTTAAATTATTTGTATTAAAATGGTACAGAGAGAGAATTGTATTAACTGTGAAACATTTAATTTCATACTTAAGTTGAATTATTCCTCTAGACTCAGCAAACATTATTTATTCCTATTGCATCAACATAGACATGAGGCAAAGGGAAAATAAATAAATTACCTGAATTTTGTAATGATCAAGTGTCAATCAAAATTAAATTCCTTTAATCTTGATTTCCCTATCCTCATGAGGCAAACATTTGTAAATTAGGAATTAATGCAGAAAAACCAGCTTGACTTACTCCAGGTGAAATCTATTTTCCTTAGAACAATATCTTGAGTCGGTGTGGCAATCGCCCAACTCTAGAAGGTAAATGTCTTTTGGTGATTTCATTGTTTTTTGTTGCTGTTGTTCTTTTGTTTTGGGTGTTTTGTTTTGTTTAGTTCTGCAAATAAAAGAAAATCGACTCCTCAAACTAACTGAAGCTAAAAGAAACTTTATGTAAGGCCATCTGGGCTCTCTTATACCTCTTACCTGTATTCTCTGCTGCTTGTTGATTTCTTTCTTCAAAACTGATTTCTTCCATGAGTCTGGAAGCAGGTGTCAGCTTGCCCCACATTTTTCATGCCTTTTCTTATTAGGAAAAGCTCAATCTTTTTCTTAGATCCAATTTTTTAAAACCCTAGGAAATTGTCCTGAAGAATCATATTCCAACCTTTGTGACAACTAGCTATAACTGAATACTAAGTACTCAGCACCAGTACTTAGGCAGAATGCACACACTAGGAGTAGATAATTAAAATAAAGAGCAATTTTCCATAAGGAGAAAGTTGTTCTCAGGAAAAATAAAAAGGTTCTGTTACAATCAAATTGTGTCTCCCCTCCACAAAAAAAAAAAAAAGAAAAAGAAAGAAAGAAAGAAAGAAAGAAAGAAAGAAAGAAAGAAAGAAAGAAAAATATATGTAAAGTCCTTACCCCTAGTACCTCAGAATGTGATCTTATTTGGAAATAGGGCTGTTCCAGATATAATTAGTTAAGATGAGGTCATACAAAAGTAGTGTGGCCCCTAATCCAGTATGACAAGTGTCCTTATAAAAGAATGACCGTATTGGGACAGAGAGACACACCAGGAGAATGCCATGTGATGACAAAGGCAGGAATTAGAGTCATGCAGCTACAAGAAAAGTAACACCAAAGATAACCAGCAAACCACCAGAAGGTAGGAAGAGGCAGGAAGGAATCTCCTCTACAGGTTTAAAGGGAGCATGGACCTACTAACACCTTGATTTCAGACTTCTAACCTCCAGAACTGAGACAACAAATTCATGTTGCTTTAAGCCACCAATGTGTGGTTTTTTGTTATAGCACTTTTAGTAAACTAATACAGATGCTGAATAAATAAATTTATATATTCTCATATCACTGATATCTTGGAGGGGGAGCATGGAAAGGCAAGTGAATCCAGTTCGTCATTTCCAAACAGTGCATCGTTTGGGAGCGATGTGCTGAATGTGTTCAGAAGCATACACAATAGCCAGAAACCACGAGGAAGATTTGGGGATATTCAAATAAAACAAGAAGAATAATCAGGAAACATCAATAGGATATATCTAATTAAAACATAATGCCAGGGTTTTACTAGAGGGTCCTAAATCTTTTTCTATTTCAAATAGTGACTTCAATTTTAGTTTTTACTTCCAGGAACTGACTTTACTATAAATGGAATAGAAATGACTTTAAAATGTTATAACATTTTTATGTGCATGATTAACTTCTACATAAAACTGTTCCCTTTAAAGCTTAGCAAAAACTCGATGTAATGTTAGAACAGCCTGTTCACCCCTTATGGACCATATCTCCCTTAACAACTGATCCTAGTTTCAGGAAGGATCATTGCACTTCTTTGTTATACTTAAAGAGCCGTAAGACCATTTTTAAAAAGGCAGATGTCTGACTGGTTGCATATTTGGTCAGCTGGGTCATTACAGCATCCTCTAATGAGCAAAATAACCACCATTAGTTGTTCCTTTGGGTTACGGCATTAGAAACACAACTTTTTAAATGGCCATGTTTTCTGGAAGAGTAGCATGTCGGCCAAGCAGCCAATTACATTTCCAGTTTGAGTTGGGAGAAGTAGCTGGTTTATTTGTATGTTTACTTTATTTGCATTCTTTCTTATTCCAGGAGAGATTTAAAATACTTGAAGAATGTCTACTACTAATCCGCTCTATGAATTTGGGCTAAATCTCAGTTTCCTCATCTTCAAATTGGGGAAAATAAGCCCTTATCAGAGGTATGTTTGTTAAGATTAAAAGGAAAATTTCATGTGGAAATTAATTGTCAACAGTAAGTGCTACCTGAATGCTCATTGGTATTACCGGTTTTTCTAGCTAATATCAGAATTCTAAAGAAATGAGACCAGTAAGTGCTTTTGAAAAGGGATATGAGGTGGGTAGTGTGTACTTTTCAGTTTAGTGAAGGCCATATGGAGAACCCTGGTAACTTGGAAAATATATAAAAGGGTGAGGAGAGACACAGAGACAACTAAGGAGGAAATTTTTTTAAAAAGTGAACTTTAAATGGTGCAGCCACTTTGCCTGGCCCCGTGGCTCAGTGGTTGAGCATCAACCTATGAACCAGGAGGTCACCCTTCAATCCCTGCCTGGGTTGTAGGCTCCATCCTCAGTGGGGGACAGGAGGCAACTGATAGATGATTCTTTCTTGTCATTAATGTTTCTCTCTCTCTCCCTCTCCCTTTCTCTCTCTGAAATCAATAAAAACATTTTTAAAAAATTAATGGTATAGCCAACTTGACAGACAATTTGGTATGTCTTACAAAGCTAAAACGTAATTTTACCATATGTTTCAGCAATCATGCTTCTAGGTAAACAAATGAATATTTATATGAGATGACGGATGTTAACTAAACTTATTTGGTAATCATTTCAGAATATATGTAAGTCAAGTCTGTGCACATTAACCTGACACAGTGCTATATGTCAATTATATCTCAATAAAACTAAAATAAAAATAAAATTTATGTTTACACAAAAACCTGCAAGTGAATATTTATAGAAGCTTTATTCATACTTGCCAAAACTGAAAGCAACCAAAATATCCTTCAATAGATAAATGGAGAGATAACTTGTGGAACAATGAAATATTATTCAAAGATAAAAATAATGAATTACCAAGCCATGAAAAGATATGAAGAAACTTAAATGCATATTGCTAAATGAAAGAAGCTAATTTGAAAAGGCTACAGTCTACTATATAATCTCAACTATATGAAATTATATAAAAAAAAACAAACAAAATTATGGAGGTAGTAAAAAGATCAGCAGTTATGAGAGGACCAAGAAAAGGGGGAAAGGTACCTGGCAGAGTATAGGGAATTTTTGTAGTGGCAAAACTATTCTGTACGATACTGGAATGATGGATACATGAGATTATCAAAACCCATAAAACTATGAAGCACAAAGAATAAACCCTAATGTAAACTATGGACTTTCATTAATGTTAATGCATTAATATTGGTTTATCAATTATAACAAATATACATATTACATAATAATGCAAGATGTTAATAATAGAGGAAACTGTGGGTAGGATAGAGGAATTCTCTGCACTTCCTGCTCGATTTTTTGTAAACCTAAAACTTCTTTAAAAAAGTCTATTAATTTAAAGCAAAACAAAACAAACTGGGTGTTTCACAACTATATTCATATTATAGACTAGATGCTGTTTGACGACACCATTGAGACTTGTCATAGAATCACAGGATAATATATAGAAGCACTTCAGTTTATTACATTTATTTTCTAATCTTATCCCAAACCCAAACAGGACTTAAGTTAGCTGTATAATAAGGCCTGGGTACCAGTCCCAGAGTAGTTAAGTAACTGTGGGCTCTGGCCCAGCTATGCTGCTGGTCTACTCCTCCCTACAGTTTCCAGGGCAATGACACTGGGGACACCACAGAGTGTGCCTTTGTCTGCTCCCTGTTTTGCAGACTGGCTGCCCGAAGGACTGCATGTATTTAACACACAAATTCTCTCACCTCAGAAATGTGTTAAGGATTTCACTTCCTTAATTCAAGCCTAAAAAATGTCTTCCCAAGAAGAAATCACTTTCCTTACTTCAGTCACAGTGGGCATTTGTGAATGGCCACAGATACTTCCATTCAGACAACATTCTTTGTTACTTTAGAATGTTTACTCTTTCATATGTTTCACTTCCAACTCTATTTGCTTTAGCTCATTTTATTTCTCTTTATTAATAAATTATTTAATTGTTTATTCTTTTTTTTTATATATTTTAATTTTTTACAGAGAGGAAGGGAGAGGGATAGAGAGCCAGAAACATCGATGAGAAAAATCGACCAGCTGCCTCCTGCACACCCCTCACCAGGGATGTGCCCGCAACCAATTACATGCCCCTGACCGGAATCGACCTGGGACCCTTCAGTCCGCAGACCGACGCTCTATTCACTGAGCCAAACCGGTTTCGGCAAATTGTTTATTCTTTATAAAATTGCCAATCTAAAAAATATGGTCTAATTAATGCAATACATTAAACAGAACTGCTGTTCCCCGTGGACTCAAAGACTGTGTTCTGGGGGAAGCTGAAAGCTCTGGTCACAGTCTCCACCCTCATCCTTTCCTTAAGAAAGCAGTCAGTCACCCCCAAAAGAAACTGCAAAGCCTAGAACACCAAAGATTTTCAGTAAATCAACAGAACTAGAAAGAAGCAAGAAAGGATTCTCCCCTACAGGTTAAAGGGACCATGAACCTGCCAACAGAATTGCAACATTAGGTCTGAATTGTTGAGTCTCTTGATATACAAAAAAAAATAAAAAAGTGTGGTCTCTAAACTACATGTATTTCTGGCAAAATCTGCCTTTTCTTTTGGCAAAGTACCTACATGATAAGCCATACCAAGAGAAGACCCAGAGTCTAATCCTCTCACAAGTTTAATGATCTAAACCAGAACTTCCCCAAATATATTATATACTAGTGACCCAGTGCACGAAATTCATGTACATTAAAAGGGAATTAATTAGAGGAAATATTTTAATATTGTTATTTGCCCTTTCTCTATAATAGAAGTGTCAGAGATGAAAGAAAATTAGTAAAATGTATATGAAAATCTTCCTCCGGTCAGAGTCTAGGGCATGCCATGGGAACCAGAGTCAAGTCCCCGCCCACCCATGTGTGCCTTGAAATTGCACAAGACCAAGACCTGGTCAGCCCCACCTACATTGGGCTAGATCCAGACCCGGCAGGCTCCACCCCCATGAAACCCCCCCAGGTGGGGGGCACGGCCTCAGGTCACCTGGCCCAGCGCTGGGGTAGGGGGTGCGGCCTGAGGTCCCCTGGCCTGGGCCAGGGGCGCACCTTGAGGGCCCCCATCAAGCCCCACCAGGTGGGGGGTCACAGCCTCAGGTCCCTCGGCCTGGTGCCGGGGTGGGGTGCACAGCCTGAGGTCCCCCAGCCCAGGCTAGGGCAGGGGGCACGCCTTGAGGTCCCCTGCCAGGTGGGGGATGCGGCCTCAGGTCCCCTGGCAAGCCCCGCATGATGGTGGGGCGCAGCCTCAGGTCCCCTGGCCTAGTGCCGGGGCAGGGGGCGTGGCCTGAAGTCCCCTGTCAAGCCCCACCATGCAGGGGGCACAGCCTCAGGTCCCCTGCCCCAGCCCAGCACCAAGCAACCTCAGGTCCCTGCTGATTGCTTGTTAAGGCTCATTACGGGAACTTGGCCTCTGCTTTGGTTGCAGCTATCTTGTGTTACAGAATTCCTGCCTCCACTGTGGGCACAGCCATTTTGTTATGGCGTGATGGTCAATTTGCATATTCCCTCTTTATTAGATAGGATACCACTATTGGTATGAGAACATTTGATGTGATGCATAAATAACAGTAGTACATGTCAGTAATACTTGAATAACAGTAATACATGATAGTAATACATGAATAAAATAAATGACAGCATTTATTTTCTTATGCAGTATAAAAATATAACTAGCACACAAAAACTATAGTTTTATGGGTATTATTGCTTGGGGACAATAAAAAAGAGTATTTTTAAAGAGAAGTAGTGTAGGTAGTACATGGCTAAGACAAAATCATAGAGAGGCAAAACTACTGTAATTTTTATTACTGTAAAAATTATGGTAATAACTGATTCTTTGGCTTCCTTAAAAAATAAATCTAACTTAAAATAATAAATCGAACCAAGGGAAATGAAAGCCTGGAGAGTATTATGCTAAGTGAAATAAGCCAGTCAGAGAAAGACAAATGTCACATGATCTCACTTATGTGTGGAATCTAATGAACAAAATAAACTGATGATTAAAATAAAACCAAAGGCATGGAAACATGGAATAGACTGACGAATCTCAGAGAGAAGGGGCTGTGGGGGGAAGAAATTAACCAAATAATTCATGTGCATATGTGCATTGACAATAGGGTGGTGAAGTCCTGGGACAGGACCGGAACTAGGTAGAGGGGGACAATGGAGTAAAAAGGGAAGGACATCTATAATACTCTCAACAATAAAGATTTTTAAAAAAGAAGAGAAGCTGAATAGCAACGGGATTATGCCTAGTAAATTCTTTAATTGATTAAGTCAGTTTCCTTAACCAAAAAATTTTTTTCAAAGGTAATGGCTAGAAGTTTAGTTATTTTTAAGATATCCACTTTTATACCTCAATCTTCTAAAAGAGAATACAAATCGATGTGTATGTATCAACATTTCCTGTTTAAAATTGCAAAGACAAACTAGTGTTGACTCCCAAATCTATGTTTTATATTTTTTGCCCCAGTTAATGGTATATCTAGTGAACCAAGTAGAAAATCTTTTATATTCAGTCATTATGGCTTATCATTTCTACTTCTTTAATACCCTGCAAGTGAATTCATTTCTATTCATTAGTATTACAGTTTTCTGGGTCATATTGCCTTTCCCTCTTTCAAGATTTAATTTTCACATCACTTTCTCTGGAGAATCTGCTCTTACACTCAGGTGCAGATTGAGTGCCTTCAAATGTTTCCCTAAAGCACACATTTCTCATCATACCCAATTGCAATTTTTTGTCAATTTGTACCATTGTCTCTATTAGACAAAACATCTGCTAAGGCTATAATACCTTCTTAGCATTAGCATTATTTTATCCCCATTGATCAGTACATATAGATGCCTAATAAATATTTCTGAATAAATAAAAATAATTAATTAATGAATTATTTCAATAGTCTCCTAACCAGTTTAACCTCAAACTTGATACCTCCTCCATCTATTCTCTGCACTATAGGCAGAGCACTTGTTGTAAAGCCCAACCTAATGAAATTATGGTTCTATTTCAGACTTTTTGGTTGAAGGTTACATAAAATAAACTTCAGCTAGCTGAAAACAACTTAAAGGGGTATTTTTTAAAATGTTTTAATTTGTTTTAATTGACTTCAGAGAGGAAGGGAGAGGGAGAAAGAGATAGAAACATCAATGATCAGAGAGAATCATTGATCAGCTGCCCCCTGCACGCCCCACACTGGCATGTGCCCTGACTGGGAATTGAACCGTGACCTCCTGGTTCATAGGTCAATGCTCAACCACTGAGCAACACAGGCTGGGCTTAAAGGGTCTTAACTTTAAGAATTGCCCATACCACCTTGAAATAGTATCCATTGTTCAGCACATGGCTCCGCACTCTCAACTGCCAGTACTAGAATGTATGCTCAAGAGCTTCTCTCAGCTATAGGAGGAGAAAACTGAAATTCTCTCAGAATTTGAGTCATCTCAAGGGCAGTTCCACATCCTGGTTCCTTGCACCCCTGATTGTAAAAAACCTCAAATATGTGACCAACACTAACCTCTAGAATTCCCCTGTGTTGTTGAGCCAGAGTTATCCTCCATTGGGTTTGGCTTCATATTGCACCCTCCATCCTTTCCTGATCCCATTTATCCCACTTCCTCATTTGCCTGGAACCATTTCCTAAATAAATACTTTCCTCATGAATCTATGTCTTACGGTCTTCACCTGGAAAACCCAAACTAAGACAAGAATGCATAGTGTCCACAGGACCCAAAGCTAGTAAAGCATTCAGGTCTTGATAGTAGCTAAGATTAGAAATATAAAAGAAGATGTGAATAAATTCAGGAAAGTGGTTTGACTTTGTCTTAGACCTCTGCTTTTCTCTCTCTCTCTCTTCTCTCTCTCTCTCTCTCTCTCTCTCTCTCTCTCTCTCTTGTAAATCCTCACCCAAGGATATTTTTCCATTGATTTTTAGAGAGAGTGGAAGGGAGAGGGAGAGACAGAGAGAAACATTGATGTGAGAGAGACACATTGATTGGTTGCCTCCTGCACCCAAGGTACATGCCCTTGACCGGAATTGAACCTGGGACCCTTCAGTCCGAGGGCTGATGCTCTATCCACTGAGCCAAACCGGCTAGGGCAGACCTCTGCTTTTCTCTTGATAATTGCTCTATATTAACTTATCTGCTTCCAAACTGCTTGGCAGAATATAGAATTCCAGAGCTCCAAAATTAACATTTCCATCTCAACATTTTGGTGGTCCTTAAATCAAATCAAAAGGAAACAGCATCTGTTTGAGCAAATCTGATTATGACATCTATCTACAATTTAGCCAATCATCCATAGCCAGAGAGACAGGGTCCTAAAGTATAATCACACCAGATGGATTAGGCAGAGACTCACCAGAGCGAGAGAAAATAATTTGTCAACTAACACAATGATTCCCCATTTAAAATCTTTAACTTATCCCTAATAATTTTTAGAATAAAGTCCAAAAAACTTACGAAGGCATAAAGGGCCTTTTTTACCTAGCCTCAGCTCTTGCCTCTACCTATTCAGATCCCATGTGAGATGTTTACAACATACGTGCCCTTTCTTATCTCTGACACTTAGAATTTGTTGCTCCCTCTTAATGAATTTTCTTTCATCTTCCCTACATACATCCTGCATCTAACCAACTCCCATTAGTACTTCTGAATATATTCAAGCATCACACTCTGCAAAACCTCTGCTAATTCCCTGAGCCTGTGTGAGGGACCCCTACTTTATGACTCTCTATATCAGGCGTCCTCAAACTACGGCCCGCAGGCCACATGCGGGTGTTTTTGCTGTTTTGTTTTTTTACTTCAAAATAAGATATGTGCAGTGTGCATAGGAATTTGTTCATAGTTTTTTTTTAAACTATAGTCCGGCCCTCCAACGGTCTGAGGGACAGTGAACTGGCCCCCTGTTTAAAAAGTTTGAGGACTCCTGCATATTATATCACACTATAAGTGTTTGTCTGCTCAGCGGCCTTTTGGTAAAAATAGAAATCCTTAAAGTGTTTTAATAGCATATGGATACACAGTAATTTTTTGGTCTTGTTGTTGTTGTTTCTAATAAAGTAAGAGATGGAGGAAAGAAAGAAAAAAGCTTGAAGGAATCTCCAGGTAGACTAGAAGTGGGTTCTCTTGAAATGTTATTTATCTCAACCTAAGGAAGAACAGTGTACAAGGAAGAACAGCGCACAATCATTACTGGTATTGAGGTGTTTTTTTCAAAACAAACATACCAAGAAATAGTGCTCAGACCTTCATTTAAAGTCTTTGTGGGAATGTAAACATGGAACTATATTTTAAAAGGTTTAGGTGACACATTTACTAATTATTCTGTGTGTGTTTTTTTCTACTTCTTTCTCATGTGCTCATCCTGTTATGAAATTTTTTCCTTTCCCCATAATCTACTTAAACAAGACTTTTTGACCAATAACAAGATCCAGACTGTCCCTTAGGGAATGTTTTGTCTGCGAGATCGATCTATGCTGAATTACCTGTCACTACAAGTTGATCCTGATTCTCACAAAGATTGGCTTCACTCTTGGAAATTGGCTTTTGTTTAATTATCCCAACTTCTGTTTACATGGACTGAATTGGAAAAACCATAAATACATCCCTTTACAAAGTACTTGTAGATCTGAGATAATGTAAGATACTACTGATGGAACATATCAGCCATTGTAGAATCCAAGGCCTAAAATAGGCATAGGTGCCTTTTTTTGTCTCTGACCTTAGAAGAAGTAATTCAGGACTAAAATAATTCTATTAAAATGTGGCAGATGGGAAATGAAAAAACAAAAATTCTGACATTCTAAGCTTCCTTTAAGGATCCTGTTAATGAAGACCTGATTTTTAAAAAATGAATTGTCCAAATATAGATCCCATCAGACAAAGTAATCAAAGGTTAGTCACACCTCAGTCATTCACTCAACAAAATTTTTTGAAGTGTAAATGTGTACAACAAATTGTCATGGGCAATAGCAGTAAAGCAGCGAGCCAAACTCTTGCCTTCTTGAGTTTATAGTCTAGTGGGAGACACTGACCATGAGACAGGCAAAAACTACATATTGTAAGTCACATTATATACTTGGAAGAAAAAAATGCAGTGCCATGAAAATCCATAACATGAGAGACTCACTTTATTTTGGGGATTAGGGAGAGTTTACTTAAAGAATAGTGATGATGCTGTGGATGGTAATAATACTTACTTAGTTTACATGTAGCAATACTATGATGAGAATTTTACATATACTATCTTCCTTAATCCCAACAACTACCCCACAAGATAGGAGGTTTATTAACCTTACATGAGAAAACTGAACTTTAAAAAGTTTCAATGACTTGCCCAAAATAACAAATCTCAGGAGGGAATTGTTAGCTGAGATCTGAAAATAAATAAGGTTTTGGCTGGGAAGTGGGGAGTGTAGAGAAATGCATTCCAATTCAGGGAAGTGGGCTTCAAGGCCTGAGGCTAGGGTGAACATCACATGGATGAACTGAGAGCAGACCCACGTGACTCCTCGTTAGAGCCTCATTAGCATAAAGGTAAGAGAATAGAGGTAGGGGTTAGCTAGCCCAAAGATGTGTTAAGGATTTGCTTCTTTCTCCTATATACAATGGAAGCCAATGAAAGATTAAAGTAGATGAATGACATGATCAGATTTGTATTTTTAAAAGATTACTCTGACACCATTGTGAAGAATTGGAGAAAGCAATGCATTTGAAAAACTTTTGTTTAACATTGGAAGGCTTAGCTGCTGGAACAGAAAATTACATACTCCTCCCTATCTTAATCCTGTTCTCTGATAAGACCCACTTGGCATGCCTCTGAGGGGTGACATAACAAAAACCCATCCCTTCTATTTCTTGTAAAAATATATTCAAGATAATATACCATCTACCAGATCATATAATTGGCCCTTGTAAAGTGTCCATGTAAGAAATTTCTCCCAAAATCTAGGGTAAGAAAAGTCCCTGTTGTGTACTATAGGTGTGCACTTATACCCACAATCTGATACTGTGTAATACACAGCCTGGAATATCTCTGGAGTAATGACTTTGTCTCAATTAGTATGAGACAAACTGGTCCTAGCAGCAGGGTTCATTTCTTTTAATTTTCTTGTGTTCATAATAACACCTAACAGAAGGCTAAAGTACACATAATGTAATATATATATATACTAGAGACATGGTGCATGAAAATCGTGCACAGGGGTGTGTGTCCCTCAGCCCAGCCTGCACCCTCTACAATCTGGAACACCTCGAGGGATGTCCGACTTCCCGATTAGGTCCGATCTCAGTAAGATTGGGCCTAAGCGGGCAGTCAGACATCCCTCTCACAATCCAGGACTGCTGTCTCCCAAGCGCTCACCTGCCTGCCTGCCTGATTGCCCCTAACCACTTCTGCCTGCCAGCCTGATCACCCCCTAACCACTCCCCTGCCAGCCTGATTGATGCCTAACTGCTCCCCTGCAGGCCCGGTCGCCCCCAACTTCCCTCCTCTGCTGTCCTGGTGACCCCTAACTGCCCTCCCCTGCAGGCTTGATTGCCCCAAACTGCCCTCCCTTGCAGGCCTGGTCCCTCCCAACTGCCCTCCCCTGCTGGCCATCTTGTAGCAGCCATCTTGTGTCCACATGGGGGCAGCCATCTTTGACCACATGGGGGCAGCCATCTTGTGTGTTGGAATGATGGTCAATTTGCATATTACTCTTTTATTAGATAAGATAGAGGCCTGGTGCATGGGTGGGGGCCGGCTGGTTTGCCCTGAAGGGTGTACCGGATCAGGGTGGGGGTTCCCTTGGGGCATGGGGTGGCCTGGGCAAGGAGCCTGTGGTGGTTTGCAGGCTGGCCATGCCCCCCGGTGACCCAAGCGGAGGCCCTGGTATCTGGGATTAATTTATCTTCTATAATTGAAACTTTGTAGCCTTGAGCGGAGGCCAGGGCTGGCCAAGAAGCTTGGCTTCCTCCATCACTGGGGAAACCCAAGCCTCCTGCTCGCTCTGTGGCTACAGCCATCTTGGTTGGGTTAATTTGCATACTGCTCCTGATTGACTTGTGGTCATAGTGGAGGTACAGTCAATTTGCATGTTCCTCTTTTATTAGTGTGTGTGTGTGTGTGTGTGTGTGTGTGTGTGTGTGTATTAGAGGCCCAGTGCATGAAATTTGTGCCCGGGGGTGGGGGGGCTCTCATCAGCCTGGCCTGCACCCTCTCTAATCCGGGACCCTTCAGGGGATGTTCAACTGCTGGTTTAGGATGTCCTAAACCGGCAGTTGGACATCCCTCTCGCAATCCAGGACTGCTGGCTCTTAACCACTCACCTGCTTGCCTGCCTGATTGCCCCTAACTGCCTCTGCCTGCTGGCCTTATGCCCCTAACTGCTCCCTTGCCAGCCTGATGACCCTAACTGCTCCCTGCTGGACTGATTGCCCCATAACTGCTCCCCTGCCAGCCTGGTCACACCTAACTACCCTCCCCTGCTGGCCTGATTGTCCCTAATTGCCTCTGCCTGCCTGATCACCCCTAACTGCCCTCCTCTGCCAGCCAATTTAGTGCTGATTGGTTGGTTTCTATGCCAGTCAGCGTCAAAAGCTCCGCCTCCTAGGCAGCCATTGGCTCCTCACACTTCACCCAGATTTGGTTCTGATCGGTCGGTTTCTATGCCAGTCAGCATCTCTGAGCCTATCAATGGGGCCTGGCCACAAGGCGGGGCTGATCAGCAGCCCCAGTGGAGGCCTGGAGAGAAATGGATGCTTGGCTGCTGGCCAGGCCTGGAGTGAAACAGAGAGGCAAGTGCTGAGCAACAGCTGCCACAGAGGCTATGGATCAGACCCTGCTTCTCTCTTCAGGCCTCTCTCCAGGCCTGATTTGCAGCCCCCTCAGCAGTCAGTGCTGGGTTGCCACAGCAATCCAGTGCTGACTGACTGTAGGACTGACTTCTGGTTGGTCAAGCCTCCAGTCATGACAGACCCAGGGTTTTTATATATTAGAATATATATATATATATATTTGTAAACTGGAAGACAAATAATCATATACTATAAAAACAAATCTAGAACTATAAAATAAATCAACTAGGCTATTTGAACAGAGATGAAAAACAAATGGTCATGCTAGAAAAGGATTATTTGAAATTATTCACACTACTAATCCCAGTCTCTGGAGACTGAGAACTCATCTTTTGGCAGCACAAATAAGTTGAAAAAATTGTAACGAACACATATCTCATTAATTAATTACAGTTGCATAAGTTCTTACTGGTCCAGCCATCTCCTATTTGATTTTTCAACAAACTCTTGCAGTACAGAAAAGTGATGCTTTACCTAAAAATGTGTTTCTTTGAGATAATTCCTATTGTTCTCACTTTACATATAAGAATTAGGCCTAAAGCTATCATGTGTCCTCCTTAAAGTCCCATAGCTAGTTGAACAGTGGAGCAAGGACTTGACCCCAGGTTTATCTAGCTCCAAAACCCATGTTCTGCCCATTGTACTTTTCTTTCTAACAAGATTTAAAATAAGGGGAGGGGATTCAGGGAAAACTTATCCATGCTATTGTTATAATTTGTTGAGCACAAAGACTTCACCAAAGAAATAGCGGGTACATGAAGCCAAAAGGGAAGAAAACAGTGTCTTGTTTGCTATAGATTTTTGAAGAGTTTACATGAGAGTATTTGTAATATTTTGTAGCTCTCTTACATCCTTAGAAGAATATAATAACATACACTTTTATCATCCTAGCCTGAACCTCCTTTCTAGGAGCCAATTTAGGCAGAAAATTACCTAATATGAGCTCAGGCCTATGGTACATGAAGTTTACATGCCAAGTCAATGGAGGGACCTTAAGCAAAGAAAGGTCCAAAGCATCAAGTAAAAGGGGGCAGATGGAGGACAGCTATCAGATTAAAGCCAAAGGGCCTCAGGACCTCTGTTTCCTTATTTATAAAATGTGGTGATAAGGGAGTTAGTGGTAAAGGAAAAGATACATTTAAACACTTAACATAATGCCCTGATCAATAATTCTTATAATTCTTAACTATTATGTTGACCGCAGAACAGTCAAGATTGATGAAATGAGATCCAAAAGTTGAGGCTGGAAAAGTTCCCAGAAGCAGGATTTGTAGGAAGACAAAAACCTGAAGTGACAAAAGTCAGTTCAAGATTATGTAGGAACATAAAAATAAAAAGAGAGTATTGCCCTGGATGGTTTGGCTCAGTCGATAGAGCATCGGCCTGTGAACTGAAGGGTCCCCGGTTCGATTCTGGTCAAGGGCACATGCCCAGGTTGCAGGCTCAGTCCCCATTAGGGAGTATGCAGGAGGCAGCTGATCAATGATTCTTTCGCATCATTAATGTTTCTATCTCCCTCTCCCTTCTTCTCTGAAACCAATAAAAAATATTTTTAAAGAGAGTATTATTTCACAAAGTCAGCACAAAGATGAGAACAGTTTTCCCTTTCTGCCACTTTTATGACTCCTCACCCCATACATATTAAAGTAAGTGTCAGAACATAGCACAACCCGCTTAAAAAGTTTCTTATCCATAGTAGTAGTATTAACAGAAAGAAAAATGGTGGTAACATTTTATTAATAATAGTTAATGTTGAGTGACAACTTCCAATTAGAAATTTTAAGAGCCAGTACATGATATACTATGTTCCATTTTCCCCTGTGATAACCCAGTGAAAATGGAGCCTCCAGGACTCTGATGATGAGCAGAGTCCCCTGCAGACATGCAGCATACACCAGAAATAAACTTGTCATTATAAGCCACTGAGATTTGAGGTTGTTTGTTACCACAGTAGAGTCTAGCCCAGTGGTTCTCAAACTGTGGTTCCAAATCAGCAGCACCAGCATAATTTGGACACTTGTTAGAATGCAACTTTTTGGATCTCATCCCAGACCTATGGAATCAGAAACTCTGGGGATGAACCCAGATATGTTTTAACCTCCAGGTGATTCTTAGAATGTTTAAGTTTGAAAGTACTGACATAATATGTCTCCCCTGTTAGGAACTTCCTAGCAAAGAGGCCAGTATGACTAGAGAGGTGTGTGTAAGGGCAGATATATGAGATGAGGCCAGAGATGTAAAGGTGTCAGATTGTATAGGTATAGATTGTTAACAGTCTATTGTAAAATGTTTAATTTTTTACTCTACTTGAGTATTAATGGGTGCTTTATGGGAAAAAAAAGATTCAGTGTTAGAAAACCATGGATTAAGTGAAGTTCAATCAGTTTCTATAAAACTATTTTATAGTCTTTGTTAATGAACATGTTTGTCCAAGATATTGAAAAAAAAGTATGTGGCTGTGTTATTGAGTGAATGGTGACACTGTTAATCAAAGATGAGAATATAGAAGGCAGATTAGTTTTGACCAGAAGGAAAATAGCAAATAAAGTTGACATGTACAATTTGAAGTGCCTATGAGGAATATCCATGTAGAGCTACTTAAAAGAGAGTTGAGAAATAAGAGTTTAGATCTCAGGCAAGACATCAGAGATCAATACATAGATTTGAGAATAAAATCTAAATATTTATGAAGTCTATGGTTATGCTATCTAAGCAAAGAAAGAAGTAAAGGATCATCCACCCTATCTACAGAAGGAGGATTAGGGGTGAATTTCCCATTTGAATTATTTGCATTGTGTGTATACCTTGGAAAGTGTCTGTTCTCTAGTTAGTTTTGTCCTGTAGATATGCAATTTTATGTTAATATTCATTTCTTAACCTATTTTCTTTTATATTATGCAATATTTGGGCTTACTAAAGTTCACTAACAAATGTAAGAAAGGGAAATGGAGGGAGAGAAGGTAAGGGAATGAATGGATGGAAAAGGGAGGAGAGGGAAGGGGAGGGGAAGGAAGGAAGGAAGGAAGGAAGGAAGGAAGGAAGGAAGGAAGGAAGGAAGGAAAGAAGGAAGGAAGGAAAGAAGGAAGGGAGGGAGAAGAAAGAGAGAGAAAACGTACCTATTCATTCATTTTTCTTCTTTGAAGATTGCTGTGCTTCTGTTTTATGTCATCACTGTTTTTTTCCAAACCAAATGATGTGACAAAAGCTGTATATCCAAGAGATGACTCACCTTTCCAAAATATTGAGAGATAATTTGACTCACATCTCAAGAATCACCTTTATTTTTACCTTGCTTTCTTTTTCTGGAAACAAAAAGCTGGATATTTTGGTAATTGAGTAACTTGGATCTTTGTTTGGTTTAATGGTAAATTTGAGCTAATGTACCAAATTAGCAAAATGAATCATAGCGAACATTCTCTGGCCAGGCTTATTAAATTTCTACAGTCACCCAAAGTCTCTTTCATGGGAAATGTGTCTACCTTCCAAAGGCCTTATGCCATACTCTTAAAAGTACTGCAGTTCCATGAGAAATGATTTATTCATTGAACTTGATTGTCAAATTTCACCATATCTAATTCTAGGGCATTGATTATAAATGTGAATACTTGAACTTGATTCAGAACTATCAAGCATGCTTAGAACTTCAGTCAGTTAATCCTGCTGGAATCTTAAACTCTAAAGACCAAAGTCACGGAAATATGTTTTGGCTTTAATGTGCAGACATTTTTCCATTGGCATAGTCCTTTGTTTTAAAATCATTTCCTTGAGAACTGTTAAAAAGTCTTAGGGATTTTTTTAATTTGCATCTCTTTAACTAATGTTTCAATTCAATTACTAATAAAGTCATGAGATAGTTACTTTAGGTGAAGAAGGCAGAATACCAGTTTACATTTTGTTATTTAACACAGAATGATATTTTCATATTTAAATATTCCATCAAACCTATTCCAAAGTTAACCAAAGTTTAGTTAATGATATCACCATTAATAAAATATTACCCCATTTACTTTGAGCCTAACAAAGCCTAAGAGAGAAATATCTGTTAGCCGATAGCAAGCAGGTTTCCTTTTAAGCTCTAAAGCTAATTTTTGGGAAGCATTAATTTTATTTTCCTAATTATAGAAAAATTTGTGTTACACTACTAAACATTAGTAAATTAGTCTGATTGGGAGCTTTATTAAGCAGGGAAATAATAACAACAGTTAATAGTCATTGAGTGCTTACCTACGTGTCCCACACTCTCTCACAATTTGTGAGGTAAGTACTTCTTAAATCTCCATTGTTATTCTGAACTGCAAATGAGGGAGTTAAAATATATGAAGATTAATTATTGTTTTTTTTTATTTTATTTTTATTTTTTTTTAAATTTCTTTATTGATTAAGGTGTCACATATTTGTCCTCATCCCCCCATTCCCATCCCCCCCCTCCCCACGCATGCCCCAACCCCCTGTTGAACTTAACCGTTGGATAGGCTCATATGCATGCACACAAGTCCTTTGGTTGAACTCTCCCCCTCCCCCCATCCTCCCCTATCCTCCCTCTGAGGCCCGATAGTCCGATCGATGCCTCCTTGCTTCTGGTTCTGTTCTTGTTCCTCAGTCTATGTTGTTCATCATTTCCCCTAGATGAGCGAGATCATATGTCACTAGATATATACTTATGAGAACTGAATGTGAGACGAGCAATAATAGTTATGCTGACAGGCAGATGGATCAGTCTGTAGTGAGTTTCTTTCTGGACCAACAGTTCTTTTGAGACCCAATTTCAATGTCCACCAGTTCCTTATGTGTACATGTCAGCACTGACCCCTCAGCTCTGGATGGTGGACAAATGGTGGTAACGGAGGTCCGACTCCCTCTGGTTTGGTCTCGGCCGGACCCAGGGGCACGGCCTCACCCGGACTAAGGGGCACGTGGCCTCACCCGGATCTAGGGACACACGGTCTCACCCGGACCCAGGGACGCTTGGCCTCTCCCAGACCCAGGAGCACGTGGCCTCACCCGGGCCTAGGTGCATGAGGCCTCACCCGGATCCAGGGACACATGGTCTCACCCGGACCCAGGGACGCTTGGCCTCTCCCAGACCCAGGGGCACGTGGCCTCACCTGGACCTAGGTGCACGAGGCCTCACCCGGATCCAGGGACACATGGTCTCACCCGGACCCAGATGCGCTTGGCCTCCCCCAGACACAGGGGCACGTGGCCTCACCCGGGCCTAGGTGCATGAGGCCTCACCCGGATCTAGGGCCACATGGTCTCACCCGGACCCAGGGAAGCTTGGCCTCTCCCAGATCCAGGGGCACGTGGCCTCACCCGGGCCTAGGTGCACGAGGCCTCACCCAGATCCAGGGACACATGGTCTCACCCGGACCCAGGGACGCTTGGCCTCTCCCAGCCCCAGGGGCACGTGGCCTCACCCGGGCCTAGGTGCACGAGGCCTCACCCGGATCCAGGGACACATGGTCTCGCCCGGACCCAGGGGTGCGTGGCCTCTCTCAGACCCAGGGGCACGTGGCCTCACCCGGGCCTAGGTGCACGAGGCCTCACCCGTATCCAGGGACACATGGTCTCGCCCGGACCCATGGGTGCGTGGCCTCTCTCAGACCCAGGGGCACGTGGCCTCACCTGGACCTAGGTGCACGAGGCCTCACCCAGATCCAGGGACACATGGTCTCACCCGGACCCAGGTGCGCTTGGCCTCCCCCAGACACAGGGGCACGTGGCCTCACCCGGGCCTAGGTGCATGAGGCCTCACCCGGATCCAGGGACACATGGTCTCACCCGGACCCAGGGACGCTTGGCCTCTCCCAGACCCAGGGGCACGTGGCCTCACCCGGGCCTAGGTGCACGAGGCCTCCCCCGGATCCAGGGACACATGGTCTCACCCGGACCCAGGGGCGCTTGGCCTCTCCCAGACCCAGGGGCGCTTGGCCTCACCTGGACCCGGAATCCTGCCTCACCTGGACCCAGGGGCACGGGGCCCCACCCAGACCCAGGGACGCGAGGCCCCACCCATACCCGGAGGCGCACGACCACTCCCGAGCCCAGAGGCGCGCAACCCCGCCCGCACCCGGGTCCCAGCGGGGCCCCGTCCTCCCGATCCCAATTCCCGCCGGTCAACCCCCCCCCAGCAACCCCCCCGGCCATCCTGCCAGACCTCCAGGACGGCCGCAGAACTCGTTGGGCGGCTGCTCGGCGAAGCTCCGGTGCGCCCGGTGTGTGGCGGCGGGCCGGTCCGGCGTCGCCGCGCCGGCCCCTGGGTCCGCATCGGCGGCCGGTCGCCAAGCATGCGCACCCGTCCGCCCCCGGAGCACCGAGATTCCTGAAGGACTCGGAGGCCAGCAAGCGCGGAGTCCCCCACCCCACGTCTCACAGGGGCCCGTCTGTCCATGCTCGGCAGCCAGTGGAGCCGCCCCCTCAGCCGGAGACCGCCGGGGGGACCGCGCCGAGCACGCTCCAGGTCGCCACTGCGTCGCCCGAGCCGCAGTTCCCAAAGTGTGGTCCTTGGGTCATCTGCATCAGCATCATCCCGCATACCCCTCTTTTATTCTAGCTGCAGAGCATCCACTCAGCCAGCCCTACGGTGGTCTTGGGTGGTGTCTGCTCCGTTCTCCCGTCACAGCCTCAAAGTTGTTGTGGGAGGCAACATCCAGGCCTCCACCCTATGCCTCCATCCCGGTCCTCCCTTGTATAGTTAAATCTTGATTGTTGCTGGTGTCACCGGGAGGGCTCTCTTTGTCTATAAAGGAAGAGTTGCTGTGCAGGAGACACTCCTATGGGCCGGGTCTTGGTGCAGCAAGGCTTTGGCGCTCACTGAATCTGCCTGTTGGATGTGTCCCTTATGCGCGTGGTTGAAGTCTGGTGTCATTTCCCACAGACCACCAGATGCCCTCGTTTCTGGGTCCCCAATGGGGCGTAGATCAGCCACTGCCTTAGGCACTCAGCAGGGATTACAGCAAAAACTGTAGTTTCCTCCTCCTGTCTGAGTGGCCCTGGAGCAGTCCGACTAGAACAGCAGTTCATCTGGTCCGCTGCCAGACGGCAGGCCACCCACATGCATAAGCCGTTGCTTGGAGCGTAGATGCGCCTGCAAGACTTGCGGGGCGGGTCTTCAAAACATGCGGGGCGGGTCCCAGGGCGGGGCGGGTCTCAGGGCGGGGCGGGTCCCAGGGTGGGGCGGGGTCTCAGGGCGCCAACAGGCCATGATGCGGCGAGCCGCAATGGCTGCGAGTCTGCTCCTTCTGCCTTCCAAGTTTCTAAGTCCCCTCGTTCCGCGCTCTAGCGCAGCAAACACTGATTGCTGGGCACACCTCCGCAAGAGTCCCGCCTCTCCCCGCAGGCATCTGGGTCTCCCGCGGGTCCCCAGAAGCTGGATTTCAGGGTGATAGAGAGCTAATCTCCCCTAGGTTTGGAACAAAAGCCCCTTTCCCCCGCCACCAGCCCGACCCACGTGCCTCCGCACCTCGTCCCCTCCGATTTAGCTGGTTTCCTCTTCCCTCTTCGCTGTAAATCTGCCGTTCAGCCATCTCTCCTGTAGTTCTGGGCTGCAGACGCTCCGTCCTCCAGTCGCGCCCCTGAAACCACTGCGCGCGGCGCTGTTCGCAGTTCCTTTGTTTAGCCCAGCCGTCCTGTTTAGCCAGCCGTCCTCTTGATTCTCCTTCGTCAAAATGGCTAGAGTACTTGAATGTAAGATGAGAACTCCTAAGAATCCTCCAAATCGGTGTTGGCGGCGTCCGGGGCCCCGAGGATCTCAGTGCGCAGCTCGGCCAGGTCGGTGGCGCGGATTAGCCCCTCCTGTAGAAAGATGGTCTCTTCCTTCACCAAGAGCCGCTGCGCCGAGTCCGCGGCCGCCGCCACAGCAGCCGAGTCCGCGGCCGCCGCCACAGCAGCCGCCGCGGCGCCCACGAGTCCATGGCCCTGGCTGCGGCACTGACTGAGAGGAGCAGCTGCCCGGTCTGGGGAGACGCGAGCAGCAGTCGCCCCCCTCACCAGCCCATGTTTCAGTTGTATTTCCGAAACTGCCATGCGAGGCAACAGATCAGCCTTTCACCTCCGCCGCCATCTTTTTTCATCCTCTAATTATTGTTGATGGTCACAAATGATAGAACCAAGATTCGAACCAAGGCTGTCAGAATCCAGCATGTGTAATCCTTACACTACACTACCTCTCAAAGAGAAGAAAATGAAAAACAAACAGAGGTTGTTCCACATGAAATGAGCTAAGCAGAATGGGTTTATAGCAGTAGGCAGGAGAACAGGGGAAATAAAGTCAGAATATGTAACATATGCCATGATTAAAAAATATTGAAGCATAATTGACAAATAAAATTTTAAGTTATTGATAATGTACAGTGTGATGATCCAATAAATGTGTATATTATAAAAGGATTCCCCTCATTGAGTTAACCCATCCATCACTTCACATAGCTATTTAGTGTGTGTGTGAGAGATAGAAAGAATATTTAATTCTATTCTCTTAGCAAATTTCAATTATACAATACATACAGTGTTATAGTCTAACAAAGCACCTAAAATTAGAGCACAGAACACTGGTTTCCTAAGTTGAAATTTAAATTGATTTAGGATAATCTATGACATTCTTTTAGGTTAAAGTGTTTTTAATTTTTTTTGTGTGGGTTATCAGCCACAATTATAAATAACAAAAGTTCAAAGAAAGTCAAATTAACATAAGGAGAGCACTGTATCTATTATCTAGGAGGTGCTTTATTACAGAAGTGAGGAAAAAGCCTGCTTTGCCAAGAAGAGTCCTGACACCCTCCTATTGTCCCAGCTTCATCTTAAATTATTCCTCCTTTCATTTTCATTGTGTCCCTGCTGGATGATTAATTTTATAGTCCCTAAATACAACTATGTTCTTAATTCTTCCCAAAAGTATAAAATCAATGCTACCAAAAGCAATTTTCATTTTTTTAAAAGATTCTTTTCATTGAAGAGTGATAGTCCCCATGAAATGGTCTAATATTCAGTGTGGTCATAAAACATCTGATATCTAAAGCACTATTGCTCAATAAGTAAGTATAACTATATGAAGAATTATATTTTAGAGTTTAAAAGGCCTATACCATAAGCACTGAGGAATTAAATTAAAATCTTTAATATCCTCTGGCTCAAGTTGAAAATATTTCATATTTTCAAGGATAATTGCAGTAAAAGCAAGAAGACAGCTTTACATATAGAAATTCTTGATGTTTATGAAATGAGGTTGAATCAATAGTTATTTTAGTTTTTTTATGAAACAAAATTATTTCATGAAACAATCAGCTTTGAACATGCACTCATATAATGATGTTTTTATCCACATCTTTTTTCTTTGCAGAGCTCCATAAACAGAACAGATTATTTAACATATTTTTCTTGTGATCTATATTCTAATTTATTAAACGACCTGTGCTACTTTCTAATTTGTTCTCTTTCTATTTACATTATTTTAAATTAAAGTTGGGGCACAGGAATAGCTTAGAGAATGGTCTAAATGTAGTGCATTAGATTTTTATTGCCATGTAACAATTTGCCACAAACTTAAAACATCAGCTCACAAGTTTCATGGATCTGGAGTCCAAGTAGAGCTTACTTGTGTTTTGTGCTCAGACTCTCACAAAACTATAATCAGAGTGTGAGCCGGGCTGTGTTCCTTTATGGATCTTGAAGGTCCTCTTCTAGCTCATGTAGTTGTTAGCAGAATTCAGTTCCTAGTAGTTATAGAACTGAGGTTGCTGTTTTCTTGCAGTTAATCATAACCCACTATTTTTTTTAAAATATATTTTATTGATTTTTCACAGAGAGGAAGAGAGAGGGATAGAGAGCTAGAAACATCGATGAGAGAGAAACATCGACCAGCCGCCTCCTGCTCACCCCCTGCTGGGGATGTGCCCGCAACCAAGGTACATGCCCTTGACCGGAATCGAACCTGGGACCTTTCAGTCCGCAGACCGACGCTCTATCCACTGAGCCAAACTGGTTTTGGCATAACTATTGGCACCGTGGGACAGTCCATGGTTCCTTGACACATGATCTTCTCACAGGCCCTCTCACAACATGGTAACTTAACTTCTTCAAAGCCATTGAGGAAAAGTCTCACAAAAGAGCAGAATCCATCCTTTAAGGGCTTTCATTTGAATATATCAGATCCATCCAGGATAATATCCTTTGTGATTAAGACATAATAAACTGTATGCACAACTGCAAAATCCCTTCATATTTGCCATGCAAGTAATCTAGTCAAGGGAATTACATCCCATCACCTTTGCCATTTTCTGTTGATTAAAAGTCACCAGTTCTGCTTGCAATCATATGGAGAAGTTTATACAAGGATGTGACTCATTGGAGGTGTGTCCACCTCAGGATATATCCACCAGTATCAGTAACAGTATCTTCCATTTTCTTTGAAACTCCCTGGAGTTCTTGGCAAACAAAAGATGGAAATATGTATTGACTTAAAATTTTTACAAGGAAAATAGTCATTTGGATTGTTCCAAAAGGCATCCTCAAATAGAAGAGTCAGTGTTGGTCTTAATAAGTGGTGTAGCATCAAGGTATAGACCTGCCAAGCTCATCATATTTCAGGACTAATTTAGAGAATCAACAAAAGTCTCAATTTTTCCATCAGAAAAAAATCTTCAAGATAAATTGTACTCTGTCCTCCACTTACCTGTTATGAAGAAAAATGAATTGCATGGGTGGCATAACTTTCTTGGAATGGAGGTAAGGAAATAGATAGTGTAGATATTCATAATGACCAGCCAGAAAAGAATTACTTTCTAAATCTAAGTCAGTCATCAGAAGACATGAAATGCCTCACTTATTATAGATAAATATGTCAGTGAAGTACTCTTCTTAAGACATATTTTTTCTCTTACCAGCAGTTCTATTATGAAAATAAACTAATATTTTGGGTTGTTTAGAGAGATACTAGAAAGATTTGCTTTGTGTGGTCATATCGTTTCATAATGTTTTTGTAATTTAGATGATTAGTTCTACTTAGAACATGTAAAAATAATAAATGCATTTAAAAAATCTTTAAACATAAAACAGATGCTCAAATCTATCATGGAAGAATAAATTATGGGCAAGGAAAGAGGCAACCATGCAATCCACACTTTCACCTGCTCATGTGCTTCACATGTGTAGCTCACTGGCAAAGAATACACACATCAGCTTTGAGGCATAAACTAAAACCATGTAAGTCTGTTTTCGCTGGTGTCACCTAAAAATCTCATGATCTGCCAACACTCTTCCAAAGTCATACACTCAACTGAGGAAAACTGTTAGTAGGCAGGAAATAGAATCATAGCTCATCTGGGCCTTTATTTGTTCCCTCTGTAATAAGAATTTTATGAAATACATACCTTCAATTTAGCACTCTACACCCACAGAATCTCTTAACAATATGTAATGGAAATAAATCCCCTTTTAAAATATTGGATAATTTTCCTAGTGAATAACAATAGGATAAACAATAGAGTATAGATAACATGTGAAAATTAGATAGCTGTGTCTTTGAAATTTTCTAAAAATTTCTAAAGTATCTCAAAACATTCCATCAAATTAATCACTGCAGGACTATTTGCAAGAGATATTCTACTTAAGGTAAAAAGCTAATCATATCTAAGTCCATGTTACATCTTATCAAATCCCTGAAAAAGGGAACCCTATACAGACTATATTGAATCTGAAGAAACTCTGGATCAAGACAAAAACACCCAAATTTTGGGGGAGTTATAAAAAGAAGTGAAGACATTGTCTTCACAAATCAAAAGGAGGCATTATAGATCATATTCATTATAGTTAAGTCCCTCTGACACTGAATTTTGATAGATATTTATTGAGCAATTTATTTCCCAGTATACCCAAAGGATGAACTTTGAAAGCAGGACTCTGGAACCTAACCTAAATTTCTCTCTTAAGTAAAATCTGAAAACAAATTAAGATCATAAGCTATCACTATTATTTGCAAGCAGTTTGTTTATAATTTTAATTGTGTTGGCTACTATAATTTAGTGTGTTAGTTGAATTTATTGCTTCCCACAGTAAGAAAGAATACTGCTTCTTCCGAATCTTCATAGTGTCTCAGACAAGGGAGACAAAGTTGGAATATTTGTGAAGATAATGAAGTCTGGTTTATGGTGCATCTTTCAATAATGGAGTTTGGTTAGAGTACATTTGAACATCTGTTTTATGTTTAAAAGTTTTTAAAAATAATTTATTGTTTTTATATATTGCTAAATAGAACAAATCATATAAAAGTATGAATATATTATGAAACAATATGACTATACAAATCCTTCTAATATTTTTCTAGACAATCCAAAATATTAATTTATTTTCAAAATAGAACTGATGGGTAGAGAGAAATAAGAGTATTTCAATTGCCTAATTACAAATCTAAATGTCCATCTATAATAAATATGGCATTTCAACTATTCTAATGACTGGCTGAAACTTAGCAAGTAATGTTTTGCTGGCTAGTCATTATGCATTTCTGTGCTACCTTTCCTCCCACCTTCTATTCCCAGAAAGCATACGCCATCTGTGAAGTGCATTTTTATTCCAAGCAGATAGATTAAAAAAAAAAGAGGGGGTTATCTTATTGGAGACTTTTCCCCCCAATGGATAAATTTGAGATTAAGACCCTTATTGAGTCTCCAAATTAATCCTGAAATTTGGAGAGGGTTTCAAGACAATTGATGCCACACCATTTCTCAAGATCAAATCTCTGTTTTATTTGAAAATATCTTTTGGAACCATCCAAGTAGCCACTTTCCTTTTTAAGTTTTCAAGTCAACAAGTATTAATTAATCATCTTTTGTCGTCAAATACTGTTAGGAGATTTGGAAGACATAAATGATGTGGTCACTGCCGTTGGACCATTCTCTGGTTATCTTCTTGGCTTAACTTTAGTTTAAAATGGCATAAATAGAGACAGAGCAACATAGATTACAGGTCATCAGCAATAAATCAGAAAAGAGATCACAAGAAGACTACCAAGTTAAATCATCAGACATGTATTTATTAAACTCTGCAAAGAAAAGAACTGGGAGTTGAAAATTCATTATGCATGTGGAAAGCTGTCTGTTTCTTGAAATAATGTTTATGAAGAACCTAAAATGATTGCTGCTTCAAATTCATTTTATTAACATCCTACATTTTGATTCATCAAGCTACTTTACTGCTCCCATAGCAACTATAAGAGAAAATCTTTTTTTAAATAGAAAAATTTAATGGAGAAAAAAAGTGTTTGGGCAGATAATCTCAGCTGACATTTCAATACAATAGAGGTAAGTAACTCAAAATACTCCCGACCACAAAGTAACCCTTGTTAACCACTTTTTGGAGATTTTTTTTCCAGAAATAAATTATAACAATATAAAACATATATGGAGTTATCCATTATTTTCTTTTAAAAAATAATTTTTTGAATAGGTGATAAATGTACATGGTTCAGAATTTCAGATACCAACAAGTAGAGAGGAAAATTTCTCTCTAGCAACCCAAATTCCTGTCTTTGAGGCAATTAGTGTAATAGTTATTGTGTATACTTTCAGAAGTATTTTATGAATGTATAAATATATATAAATACATACATATATATATATATATATGTATATATATATATATATGTTTGGTTTAATCTCATAAACATTTGGATATTACATTTTAAAAAATATTCTTCTGATAACAAGCAAGGTTTCCTATAACTCATCACCTGCTGAGGCCATGCTTCTAGGTGTTAGCACCTTGTTTTTCCACTTTCCTTTATAACCCAGGAGAAAAAGAATTGTGGAAATAAAACACAACAACAACAAAAAACCAAAAACCTTGCATACATTCTTCGTGTGATATATTGGTAACACAATTTGAACAACTATATAAAACACAGTATAATGATGTAAAACTTGACAGCATTTATATATATACTAGAGGCCCAGTACACAAAATTTATGCATGGGGGGGGACATGGTCCCTCAGCCCAACCTGCACCCTCTCCAATCCAGGAGGCCTCAGGGGATGTCCTACTGATGGCTTAGGCCCATTCCCCGTGGTTCTCTGCTCTCTGCGGGGCCTGCCTGCTCCACACCACGGTGACGGCAAAGCAGACCTTGCTGGGTGCTGCCTGCAGGCTGTGCTTGCCTGCTTCTGGGTCGCCACAGAAACAGCCAAGCAGGCCTTGCTATCTGCTGTCAAGCTGCGAGGTCAGACCCACCTGGGGGCGGGTCCAGCTGTGCCGCCCACCCTGGAGTCACCTGTCCAGCCCTGCCTGGCTCCCTGGGCCCCGCAGCAGCCACGGCAGCTGTGGGTCAGGCCCTGCCTCCCTCTCCAGCCCTTGAAGCAGCCTCGGAGGCTGCTGACCAGGCCCCCCCACCAGTGCAGGTGCATGGAGGCCCCTGCCGCCCTGCCCCCAATGCTGCGTGCACAACCTCCTCCTGTCCAGTTGACCCGTTACGGCGTCCCGGTTAATTAGCACATTTCTCTATTATAGATAGATAGATGATAGATAGATAGATAGATAGATAGATAGATAGATAGATAGATAGATATAGATATTAGAAAAAGATGTGGATACTTTATCACAAAAATTTTAGGTCCAAAGACTTATGTGTGCTAAAAAAATATAATGTATCCCTACAATTAATAATAGCATATATCTTGATAAAAGTAGATTTGGAATTTTGTGTCTAGACAATTTCTGGGCACCATGATTTCCAAAGTATATTAGCAGTCATATATCCAGAAGAGGCTCTTCTACATAAGTATGTCCTGGAAAACCTGATGATTTGAGGATTGCTTTATAGGATTAGAGGGTTTGGTTCTAGAGAACAGGTAAATGAGATTCCAACATGTAAAGGGCTCTCATGCTGAAGAGTTATTGTGTGGATTCTAAGTTGCTTTAGAAGAACTGTCTGGTGGAGAGTCATCTACCTCAGAAAGTGACTTGTCTTCAGAAACTAAAAATATTAACCACAATTATGTCAAAGTTTCCCTAGAAACAAACAAGAAATACCTAACTCTTCCTGGGGCAGAGAAGGAAAGGAGCAAAAAGAGAGAGGAGTCTATGAAAGCATGGGTCTTGGGGAAACTACATTCAGGGAAAGTGGATGAGAAATGGTTAAAAAGAAGGCTGGGACCAGAGTATGAGGACCTAATAGTTTCCTTCCCCCTACCACCACCTCAAATCTCTTTCTCAAATCAGATTTAGGCTTTTATCTTTTCCACCCTAAACTTCTCTGCTGTCTTTGAGAATATGTGTAACTTCTCATTATCTCGATTGTTTTCCTAATTGGAAAATCAGTTAATAGTAGGGTTGTTAATAAGCGCCAATGTGAGGTTTGATTGCCATAATTTCTGACTACTGCTTGCTTTGAGAAGGTATTCATGTTGATGTTTCATGACATCTAGACTTCCCAATGTTGCAAAATGATTTTGACTTCACTGTGGGAGAGCAATGGAATTATCTATAAATCATACAAGCAAAAAGAAAAGTTAATCATCTTTAATGTGCCAGAAGAATATTTATGGCACTTTTAAGACAGGAAAGGCTGCATTTAAAAGTCCTCAAGCATGAGAGGAAATGAAGGGATGTCCTAAGATTATCTGAAGGCAGACCTTATCTCCCAGGGAAAGGCTTTATGAGCAAAACCTGCTCACCACAGCTGGGTCGGCTTGGAAAGCACAGAGAGATGGGAAGAGTGGAAAGTCAACAATCATAGAATGAGGTTAGGGATCTCTAGGGTGGAATTAGGAGGTACAAGAGGAAGTATTTATGTACAAAAGGAAGTTCTGTAAATGATTTTGACACTGATCACAGAATTTTAATAAGTTTAACTTTATTGGAATGTAAGATGTACATAAGTGGGAAATTTTCATAAATGTGGTGGCTCTTTGGTTACTGACTGCACTCGTATCTTAAATGTTACATCAGTAAATTATGTTCTGTAGGTAAAATTTTCAACTTTGAGAGATTTTTCTTTTGTTATTTATAGGTTTTAAAAATATGCAGTTCCAGAACTCAAAATATAACTTCTTTAATTATGCATTAAAAGAGACTGTATGTTCTTTTTCAATTTCTGGAGCCACTTCATGATTTTAAAACTCCTATTTTAAATAATTGGGTAATAGGTAAATTAGCTGATCTTGTTTGAAAATTATATTAAATCAATTTCAAACTGAAAGTACAGTATAACTTAGAATAAGAAAACAATATGAGACAGTATCTGCTTAGGGTTTTGCCACAGGTGTCAGGAAAGCACCGTTTAGTATATGTACCTCAGGTGCTTCTCAGCCAGTAATCCAGATGTTTGGCCTGCATGACATCAAATATTAAATTTGTCTAAATATTTGATGCCTTATGAAAATAATTAAGTTCTTCAGGACAAATGTTTTTTCTGAGCATTTTATTTTATTTTGGTATCACTTACTATATCTATATGGATAAAAATTACCTAACCTTTTCTCTATATAGATTTATCAGGAAACTTAAATTTATTCAGCTATTTTAGTGAATACATGAATTGTATTCTACTTTATTCTGTGGATCCAACCTCTATTTCCATTTATTTTATTTTTAGTTTTCTTAAATCTACTGGGATGACACTGGTTATAAAGATTATATAGGCTTCAAGTATAATCAACCAAAGTGTCCTCGATAGATGATTGGATAAAGAATATACATGGAATACTACCCAGCCATAAGAATAGATGAAATACTGCCATTTGCGACAACATGGATGGACCTTGAGAATAACGTACTAAGTTGAAAAAGTTAGTCATAAAAAGCTAAGAACCATATGATTTCACTCATATGAGGGATATAAAATGGAAAATCATAGCCCTAGCCGGTTTGGCTCAGCGGATAGAAGCGTCGACCTGTAGACTGAAGGGTCCCAGATTCTATTCCAGTCAAGGGCACATGCCTGGGTTGCAGGCTTGATCCCCAGTAGGGTGCGTGCAGGAGGCAGCCGATCAATGATTCTCTCTTATTATTGATGTTTCTATCTCTCTCTCCTTCTCCCTCCCTCTCTGAAATCAATAAAAATATCTTTAAAAAAAATCATAGACAAAGACAACAGTATGGTGGTTAGTAGAGGGAAAGAGGGTGGGGTGTAGTATTGAGTAAAGGGGGGCAAATATACGGTGACTGAAGATGATTTGACTTTTGGTGGTGGGCACCACACAACAATATATAGTTTCCTTTTATTTTTTATTTATTTATTTATTTATTTTAAATCTATTTTATTGATTTTTTACAGAGAGGAAGAGAGAGAGATAGAGAGTTAGAAACATCGATGAGAGAGAAACATCTATCAGCTGCCTCCTGCACACCCCCTACTGGGGATGTGCCCACAACCAAGGTACATGCCCTTGACCAGAATCAAACCTGGGACCTTTCAGTCCGCAGGCCAACGCTCTATCCACTGAGCCAAACCGGTTTCGGCCTATAGTTTCCTTTTATTACATACAACACAGAGAATGTTTACAAGCACTAAAGAGACATAGTGTGCTAACTCGTATAAAATTAACTTCTTGTCACATGAAATATAAAGTACAAATTAGCGTCCTTAATTCCTTTTTCATCAGGTCATTTCCTCTGGCTTTGATGACCTCTATTAAATATTTAAGCAGTGTGCTGCATGTTCATCAACAGTCAGCCACTGTCTAAAATTCCTGATGAAAATTCATTAAGGGCCTTCTTAAATAATTATTAATAAAATGTCAATAGGCTTAAATCTCACTGAACCTGAGTTTTGCTCTTTGTCATTATTCCCAATTTAATTTGATTTTTGCTTTAATGAGTTTGCTTCCCCTCAGGCACAAACCCACATTCATTTCCCTTTTGAAGAACTCTCTATCAATATGTTACCCTTAGCTTTAATGTAACCAGCAGTCAGTTTGTACTACTTCAATGAAAGAAGTTGTTTATTCATTTCATAAAAATGATTTATGGATGAAAACTTTAAGTACACAGAGAGCAAGGCACAAGTAAGAGAATAACAGTTCTGACCATGAATGCAGGTGCTGTTTAAAACTCTCCAGTACTTTGTACATAAAGAAAATGTTTACATGTTGTAAAAGAGTTCACATATTTTGCTAAGTGGGTTTAGATTATGCCTTGAAGAATACTGTTTCTCAGATTCAAATTTCCAAATAAATACCTATAATCATTTGTAGGATAAAGAAAAAAAGAGGGTTCTTCATTTTATTGCACAAATGGTGCTTAAGGTATCTGTAGTTGTCAACTTGAAATTATAACAAGAAATCTGTTCGCATGGGACAGGCTGAAATCAACTCCAAATGATGTCCAAATTGGATAGAGTGTGGATTTTGTCACTATGGTCTCAATATTTCAGTTTAGATTAAAAACAGATTCATTTTCTACTGTGCCTCTGGAAGGAATCATTCCTCTTCTTCTAGCTGCTAAGAAAGCAACACTGACTTGCAATAATTACCATCACACAATAGCACCCCTGCAACAGCTAGCTATCCGGAGCCCAGAAAAGATTTTTTCCTATTCTTATAAAGATAAGTAATATAAATTTTTGTTTTTAAAAAACCATGTTAATATGTTTCAGTTGAAGACAAAGGTAATATAATGCATTCAACTTTTCCCATTAATAAAATGTTTATATTGTACTGAATAGGACTTAGAAGATACCTGGGAAAACTTTCACTTAGATAACTAGTTTCTTTGATATACAAAACTATAACTTCTATTAAGTATTATTATGATTTATATCTTAAGTTGTCACAGTAATCTGCCATTAAATTTTATTGCTTCAGATATAAAAAAGAACAAAAAACAAAAAAAAAACAATAGAGAAAAGTAAATTTGATCACTGTCCAAGGATAACAGTATAGATTTCTTTCTGAAATTATTTTAAAAGATGGCCAACAATTGAAGATAAAAATGAAGTAATTGCTATTAAAAGAGAAGGAAATGAATGACCTGAGATAATAACCAGAAAAATGGCCTCAAAGTCTCTGAACTCTTCACTTAGGAATATTAGAACTACAAGGAATTCACCAATCTACCTATCCTGGATGAAGGCAGGTACACAGTGATCTTACTTCCATGTGCTTCTTCCTCTACTCATTCACTTTTAGAGAAGAAAAATAAGTTGTCATTGTATGAGACACCCTGGTGTAGTGGAAAGTATAGATTTTCTATGTACTCTTATGCTAATTATTCACTTCAACAGGTTGTAAGGATTTGAAATACATTATAAGATTCTAGCAAATCCTAAGGACTCAAGAAATGCTTCCTTACCCCTCCATTCACCCTCCCATTTATTCTTTCATTCACTCATTAAGTAATGATTAAATAACATGCAATTCAGAAGAATAACAATGTCATGATGTGATGTTGCAATAAAAAATATAGACCCTAACACTTCAGTAACTTAACAAAATAGACTTATTTCTCACTTTAGCTACAGTCATGTTCATTCAAATAGTGAGGCAACTCCTCTACACAGTATTTCAGAATCACTGGCTGTCAGCAGCTATACTATCTTCAAAATGTGGCTATGAGGATCACCCTGACAGTTGCTATTCCAGTCAATCAGAAAGGAAAAAGAGAAGAGAGAATTGCAGGGGAGCTTTTGATAACCCAGCTCTGGAATCCAGATTCCATTCGTTGAAACTCAGTCACATGGCCTCCATTAATAAAAAAAAGGGTGGAGAATATATTTGGTTACGTGGCCAAAGGAAGAAAATCAGGTTTGGGTATATAGTAATCACTGCACATCAAGTTTAGAATCTACACTAATGAAAGAGAAAGATACAAATTGACAATACCTTCGTGATGCCCACCAGCCAATCAGGAGTGAGTATGCAAATTAACACAATAAAGATGGCAGGTTGCATACACAGGCACCAAGCAGCCGGGGCAGGATGCTTGCATCATCGTTCCGCACCACCCCAGCTGCTCTGGGCCTCTGGGCAGCATGGGAAGGCAGAAAGGCGGCTCCAGGCCAGAGCAAAGGTGGTGCCAGCAGCCAGAAGGAAGGCCCATTCTTGCACGAATCTTCGTGCATTGGGCCTCTAGTATATACATAAATTTGTTTCAAACGAAAATTCTAAATCTTAGGCTACTTCTGAGTAAGAAAAAAATAAGCTTTCTGCAATGATACTAATTATAATGACTGGCTAACATAAATGCATGGATACTTAATGTCTGAGATATGGGCTCAAGAAACTATGGAAAAGACAAGGAAGCACAACAGTCAGAAATGCAGATTCTACCAGAGTGTCTGGGCTCTGCTAATTCTCATTCTGTGACCTTAAGTGAATTACCAACCTCTTCTACCTTCAGCTGTCTTCATCTGTAAAACAAGAAGAATATTACCTACTTCATTAGGACGCAGTGTGGATCAAGTGAATTACACATAAAGCAATTAGAACAAGTCCTAGTACCTATTAACTGTTCAGACAAGTTCATGCGTTATTATAATAAAACAAAATGACAGCTTTGCTTATTGAACCTCTGTTTTAATTCCTTGCTACAACCATTTTCACTTATTTTAAGCCCAGGGAATTGTAAATGAAATGTAAAGATATGTCAGTTCAGTTTCAATTAGCCAGTGGTTTCGGTGATTTATTCAAGTTCCTCTTCATACATAAGGTGGAATGAGGATAAAGAGCACTGGAGGCAGCAACAACACATTCCACCCTACCACGCATATAACATATTTTCCACATTAGCTCCACCTTCCCCACTGGAAGAAAATGTTAGACTGAAAACAGAGCTGGAGATGGAAATTGTGTGGATAAGTAGAGATTTTATGGCATTCTTTAGAGTCTAACTGAATAGTTGTTCAGATGTGGTCTTGGGATGAGGGAGCTAGAGAGGAAATAAGTGTAAGAGAGACCGAGCATGCTGATGATGGCTGAACATCTGTGATCACCGCTGAAAGCATGGGAAACAGGTCCAAGTACACAAGATACTCAACAGCAGGCACAGGGACTAACATTTCCTGGCACTATTGGAGCCACTAATATTATTACATCTATTTCAATAGTGAGGCATCTTTATTGGGTTAATTTGCATACTCACTCCTGATTGGCTGGTGGGTATCACGAAGGTATGGTCAATTTGCATCTTTCTCTTTCATTAGTATAGAGCCAGTTACACCTATTTCAATCACTGGCAATCAGGTAAACCTGGTCTGGACTTTCTGGCCCTCTATCTTTTGTTGTGGTCTTTTTAACAGCTCTATTGAGATATAGTTTACATACCACTAACTTCACCCTTTTCATGTATACAATTCAGGGTTTTTAATATATTCATGGAATTGTGCAACCCTGATTCCAGAACAGTTCATCACTCGGAAAGATCCCCCACAATTGTTAGCAGTCAATCCCCATTCTTCTCTCCTCACAGCCCCTGGCAACCACTAATCTACTGTCTTTCTCTGTGGATCAGTGTATTCTGGACTTTCATATAAATGGAATCATATATGTGGCCTGGCTTCTTTTGGGCAGCATAATGTTTTCAAGGTTTTGGATGTATCAGTACTCATTTCTTATTAGGGCTGAATAATATTCAATTGTATGGATATACCACATTTTGTTTATCTGTTAATTAGTTGGTAGATATTTGGGTTGTTTTCACTTGTTGACTATTATGAATAATGCTGCTATAAACATTCATGTACAAGTTCTTGTATGGATATATGTTTTCATTTCTCTTGGTTATATATCTAGTATTATAATTGCTTCATTGTAGGGTAAATCTATGATTAATTTTTGAGGCATTGCCAAACTGTTTTCCAAATCATCATTTTACATTTCCATCAGTAATGTATTAGAGTTCCAATTTTTCCACATCTTCCAGAACTTATTATTGTCTTTTTTATTATAGCTATCTGGGTGGGTGTGATGTAGTCTTTTAGTGTGATTTTGATTTTCATTTCCCTAATGATAATGTTGAGCATCTCGTGACATACTTATTGGCCATTTGTATATTTTCTTTGGAGAATTACCTATTAAAGCCATTTGCCCATTTTTCATTGGGTTATTTTTCTTTCTATTGTTAAGTTGTAAATTATTTATATAATCTAGATACAAGTCCTTTATCAGATATGTAATTTTCAAGTATTTTCTCCAATTCTAAAGGTGGCCTTTTTACTTCCTTGATGGTGTCTTTTGAGGTATAAAAATGGAAATTCCTATAATAATGATATGGTTCATTCCTGAGTCTGCAGCCTGCTGGCCCACCCTGCAGATTTTGGACTTGCCAGCCTCTACAATTGCATGAGCCAATTTGTAAAATAAATATCTCTCTCTCTCTCTCTCTCTCTCTCTCTCTCTCTCAACACACACACACACACACACACACACACACACACACACACACAGTTCAAGTCTGAAGGCCTCCCTTGCTCAGGGGAGGTCAGTCTTTTATTCTATTTAAGCTTTCAAGTGATTAGATGAGGCCCACCCACATAATGGAGAGAAATTTGCTTTAAATTTTAATATTAATCTTATTCCCATTTACCTCAGATAAATGGCCACTGCCTTAAGCCTTCTGGAAAAAAATAAGTTTGTGTGGGAAGATGACATCTCGGAAATTTTGTTGGTTCTACCTTCAAATTATGGAGCCTCCAATCACTTCTGAGCCCCTTGCTGGCACACTACGGTGCAGACCCTCCTCTCTTTCCTGGACACTGCACTATCCTTTACAGTCCCTCTCATTCTTTTTCCCTTATGCCTCTACTACTACTCTTTAATCACTCTGTGAGACTTTTGAAACATAAACTACATCAATTTATTCCTCACTCAAACTCTTCAAAGGCTCCCAACCAAAGCAAAAGCCAACTATCACAGTGGTCCCCTAGGCTGTACAGGGTCTGACCCACCCCATTAACTTTCTGACTTTACTTTCTCTTTCTAATTGCACTGGCCCCTGCCATTCTAAACTCACCTGGTGCAAATCAGGATCTTTCACACTGGCCACTCTGCCTGCCTGAAATACCCTTAGCCTAGAGTCACAGGGCTCACTCTCTCAAACCTTGCACGTTCTGGGGTGACACCTTTCCCCCCCTTTGTTTTCAGAACATTTTTATGACAC